>NC_090933.1:150130170-150768183 GCF_040938575.1 Ambystoma mexicanum
TGGGTGGAAGATCCGGGTACTGGCTGTACTGCGGCGTCCCAGGATGACTGCTGCAACAAATGGTGAGTTCATTGTGGCTGTATACGTGTGTTTGTTGATTGCGCATGCTTTTTATCCATTTGTTTGGGTGCGTATTGATGTTTATGCCTGCTATCGCGTGGTGTAGGTGTTTTGGGATTTGTGCGTACTTTTTCGCATGCCGGCGATCCCTGTTTATATCCAAGAATACGGTTGTTTTGCGTGCATATTGGCGGTGCGATTGTTTGACTTTGGAACGTACCTCGTAATACCCACATTTTCGCTTGCTGTTCCTCATTCGACGTGTTGCGCCCCCTTTTTGGGTGGCCGGGCAGGCCCAGCCAGTCCTGAGCTTCGAATTTCATGCAAGGCCTTCGTGGTGTTGCAGTGATGTGTTGGAGTGGCACGGATTCCTCCAAAGTCCCAGGTAACCCCCGGGCATTGTGTTCTATGAATCGATGAACGGGGGACTTGCGCAATTCCCCGATTTTACGCTCAAATAATTGCATGAATAAGGCCCTGCAAGTTTACTATGTTAGAAACAAGTCGAAATAGATGCTTGTAGCCAGAAGAAACAGCACAAATGTTCCTCGCTCAAGAAAAAGCAATGCAGGGCTTCGTTTACATGCAATTTAATTTGTCGTACACTACGCGGGCGCGCATGCAAATATATATGTCATCCTTATGGCACCACACGTGAATTAAATTAGGGGAAATAAAACAAGAAACATAGAAATAAAAATAAACCTGTTTGCAATTGTGGAAAAGGCATTTTGATTATTTTATTATTATAATCTACTTACTATTATATATATATATATTCAGTAAAAAAAACTTTGTTAAAGGGACGTTATGTTTAAAACCTATGAAATTTAGTGAAGAAAACTTTGTTAAAGAGACGTTATGGTTCCAAGTAAAACCGAAAAACCTCTGATATTCGCCAGTTATGGTACGTTAAGCAACCATAGCTCGCGCCACCACTGTGCAATGCTAAGACTAACACTCAGGACATCAAAGATGTCATCGCAAATGTCATTGATGACATCACTGATGATATCACATGTGCATTTACTTTTCATGAAAAGTCTGTACAAGGGATTCTTATTGTAATGTTAATAAAAAAGTGTCAAGGATCATTGGAATGAATATCATGAGGTACGTAGTGCATTAAGCAATGGATTAATCCAAATAGCATTCTATTATGAAGTTTTTTCCAGTATACTAAGGTACATATGTAGAAACATAGGTATAGTGTGCAGCAGACATGATGGAGGTGCAATATTAATAATCTTGCTATGTTAAATACTAAAATTATAAATGCTTTCTTATTAGAGTTCTGCATACTTTAAACATTGAATAAGTACCTAATAAAACCCACTTACTACATAATTGGATTATTGCAAACAAAACACAGACAACAACACATAAAAATATGACCATACACTGGGAAAATGAAGTAAATAAAAAAACAGCAGTATTACCAGACAATCTTCATAACCTAACTGATTTTCTTCATGCACAGAAATGATTGCTCTGCTTCAAAGCTACTACTTCCCTATGTGTAACTATCACATAATGTGACTGGACCCTAAGGAAAGTAGTGTGAGTACAATGTATACAAATATGAGCATATCCAGGAAAAGTAAAGTAATAAAAAAACAACAGAACTATAAGAAAGGGTTCATAACCTTACTGATCATCTTCCTACATAGAAAACATTGCTGTCTTCCAAGTCTGTGTTTCCCCATGTATATGTTTCATATGCTGTGAGTGAACCCCAAGTGAATTACTGCAAGAACATATTTGAAGTATAAGTCTACAAATATAGTACTTTTTGAATGTTTAGTTCCTGACTGTTACTGGCCTAGATATTTCAGTAAAGGAAAAATGAGGGAGCCAGACATATGATGTCATCAGTGATGTCATCAATGGCATTTGTGATTTCATCTTCGATGTCCCAGGTGTTAGTCTTAGCAGTGCATGGTGGTGGTGCACATTATGGTTGCTTAGCTTACCATAACTGGCGAATTTCAGGGGGTTTTCGGTTTTACTTGGAACCATAACGTCTCTTTAACAATTTTTTTTTGCACTGATTTTCATAAGTTTTGGGTAGCGCAACATAACCATAACATCCCTTTACTACAGCAGACCTACACAACAGTAAGAACACAATTTACCAGAAACTAGTAAGTAAACTTATTTTTTTTTATATATTTCTAAACTTTCTGTATTTGGTACACTAAAAGTAATATATTTTTTTGTTACACAGAAATGTCCAATACTTTGGAATGGTTTGAGGAACATTTCCCATGTGAGGAAATGTCTGAAGACAGTGATACTCATGGTAGGCACTTCTCTATATAAGCAAATTAATAATCATTACTGTATGTGCACTTAACATATATATATATATTTTTAACACACCATACAAACATTGAAAATAATACACCAAAAGAGACATTAGAAAATACTCTGCAGCGCATGGAACAAAAAATTGACATGCTTATGGAAAATTTCAATCTTTTAAAACATTTTGTGGAGCATCACATAAAAGAAAAAAATTAATATCATTGTCCCACATGCACCTGTTCCCCCTCTCCATGTCCCAGTCAACTATCCCCAAACCCTCAACACCAAGATAAACGTTTTGATGAGACTTCCATCCTTTCATTCCCTCCCATCCATCCTCTCCAAACCCCTAATTCCCCTGTACTTGTGTCAGTTTCTGCTTCCCCATCTCTTTCATAAATTGAATATCTATATATAATAAAACAAATATTATGTGTGTTTTAATTCAGTTCTTTGTGTCATATTTTTTTCAAAAAGGCAGTTAAGGTGTCTGCTGACAGCGTGCCTGTCCGGGATGTCCGTAATTAGCAAAATGGGGGTGTCCTAAGGACACTATACCTGTCCGTACTGTCCGCAAGCAAAATGGAACTGTTCTTAGAACCCGCACAGTGTCTGGGATGTCCGTAATTAGCAAAATGGGGGTGTCCTAAGGACACTATACCTGTCCGTACTGTCAGCAAGCAAGATGGAACTGTTCTTAGAACACACGCAGTGTCCGGGATGTCCGTAATTAATCAAAATGGAGGTGTCCTAAGGACATTATACCTATCCGTACTGTCCACAAGCAAAATGGAACTGTTCTTAGAACACGCGTGGTGTCTGGGATGTCCGTAATTAACCAAAATGAGGGTGTCCTAAGGACACTATACCAGTCCGTACTGTCCGCAAGCAAGATTGAACTGTTCTTAGAACACACCAGGTGTCCGGAATGTCTGCAATTAACCAAAATTGAGGTGTCCTAGGACACTATACCTGTCCGTACTATCTGTAGAACATCTACGCACATGCGCACCACACCCATAAGTCCTACGAACATCGCGCCTGTCCGTGACTGTCTGTCTCACTTGTGTCACACTTTTAATTAGTTTGAGGACCCGAACACTGTCCGTAGAACACCCGCGCGCATGCGCACAACCGTTCCTGTGCATTTGGTGTCCTGTGGACACCCGTTACCTTTGCGGATGTGTTCGCGACATCATCATGTTACTGCAGCCACGCTGAGTGTGTGTCCTGATTTGCGGATACTGTCCGGGTCCCCGAACATTTTTAAAGTACTTTTTCAGACAATCCAAAGTATTTTACAGTAAAGATTCACCATTGCACATATCCCAGACAATGACCCTGGCTTTCTACATACTTTTTGGAACTTTATGAGCCTTTTTGGGGTGTTCGATCTGTACGCGGACAGCGCATGTGTCCATGAAGTGCGCACCTGCACCACTATAAAAGGCCACACCATAGAGCTCATCTTCATTCTGTCTTTCTACTATTGAAGATTGACCTGCTTTTGCTGCCTTTGCTACTGCATCTTCAAACCTGATAGCATCCATGGCTGCTGTTCTTCCAGCTGGTGCTGCTTCTGCCTCAGCACCGCCCCACCCCCTCCACCACCACCTCCCCAAGGGCCTGCAGATGGGAACAGGCGTGAGGATGTAGAGGAGGAGGATGAAGAGGATGAAGAAGATGAGGTAGTGGAAGTCCCTACTACCAGCACTCGCCGTGAGTCTTGGGTGTGGTGGTTGTTTACCATTCATGGTGACGTACCAAAAGCATGTGCAAACAAGGTCACCTGCAACCAGTGCAAAAGGGTGCTGAGTCGTGGGAGGCCTGGTTCGTACAGATTTGGTACGACATCCATTAAGCGACACCTAAGGTCGTTCCACGCTGGGGCCATTCACAAGATTGTACCTTGTGATCAACGTAGTAGGTTGAGTTCCTCTACCACATCCTCTGTTCCACTCCTCTTACCACAAGAGACACTCCTGTGGGAAAGCGCATCCCTCCAGCTGCCTCACAGGCCATTCACGATGCTGTTGACCCTTACCTTTCGAGGGTCACAATATTGTGTATGTACTGCGATGCAGTACTCTGCAGGGGGGAGAATCTTCGAAGTGCTTCGATACTGCGGTCAAGGAGCATGAGAAGGTCTGCTACCTACCTAAATAAGGCCCACCCAACATCTTCCTCTCTCCACCTGCCCTTTCTTATCGCCGTGGTTGGTGTCCCTTCCTTACCCTCCTTTCCCCTCCTTTTCTTGTGTGTCGTGTGTAAAAAACCAAAAAATATATAAAACAACAAAAAAAACAAAAATAGGCTCTTTTCAGAGCCGCCTTTCACAGTTTAAAAATAGAAGTGGAAAATAAATGGAGCAGGGCCCTGTGCATTTTTTAGAAGTCTGCTGACAGTTCACAGACATCTAAAATGTTGGGGTGCTGCCCTAGCAAAACCATTGAACTTTTCTCTGGGAGGAAGTGGTGGCTCTGAAAAGAGCCTTTTGGTGGTGTTTTTTTGTGTTTGAAAAACTTGAAATGGTCAACACCTACTGCAAAATGGATGGCTATCATTCCAAAAAAGGTTGCAATGCATTTTGTACGTTTCTCAGAAAAATCTGATTGCCAGCATAATTAAGATGGACTCCATCTCTGCAAAAAATGTATGTGCTACGAAACATAATATTTTCATTGTGAAAAGAGGACATGCCAACATCTCTTAGAAAAGCACAAACAGCTTTATTGACATTGCGCCTCGCTTTCTCCATTTGTGGACCAAATGAAGAAGAACGCAGCCACATTTGTCTCTGCGCAATACAAGAAAAAATTACTTGGGAATTTGGAAACATGTCCATGACCTTCCCAAGTCCTTCTTTCATTGCAAATTTCAAAGAGATTCCAGACACATGTCCTAAACTGTTCCCTTCACAATTAATTATAATTATGTCTGGATGATGCTGTGTCTCCAAAGTAGCACAGAGAGGTACCAAGTTCAGCCACTTTAATTCCACACACTCCATGCCAGTGCACTGCCACAAGAGGGAATCCAAGATCTGCAGCTACTCCACAGCATTCGGCATGCACCTCCAACCAATCTATCCATGAGGCTCCCAAAATCCAGATAATCTGTTTTCTGAAACACACAGCCATATCTATTTGTTCTTCTCTCAGGAAAAAGACTTTCTGACAAACTCTCTCCTCACACTACACACCCAGTAAACTTTACTGACCATTCCCTTGCTCTACTCATTCTCATTTGCATGCCTCTCCACGCAAAATCCCTGTAATCTGATCGTAGTGAATGTAAATTTAAATAGTGTGCCCCATTTCCCCTTTGAGGTTGGCTCAAAAAGAGCCATTTTTTTTTGCAGATGCTTGAAAGACACCTGTTATTTTGTATTTGTTTTTGTTTTTTTTTCTTACTTTACTCTTAAAATCTTCACATAACCTTCTCCAAAGCAACCCTTACATTCCAAAACAGAATGGCTTTTCCCATAAAAGATAAGTAAATGCCTTCTTCTTTAAAATAAACAGCATTACTGGAATCAATATTCTCATTATTACAGAAGAACATACCAGCTCTAAGCATGAAAGCACACATGCCTCAGTTGATTGCACACCTAGCAATGTTTTTCTGAGGACAAAAACCAGAACTATTGTCCCATATTGCCCTGGGTACTAATCCAGAAAAAAATACTTTGGCATTTGGAAGGATGTTCATTACTGATTGAACCAAGTGTTCCAAATCTGCCAACATAGTAGGGTCACTGACAAAGCCCAAATGGAAAGCACCATAGTGCAAAACTACCACATGGGGACTGTTCATCCTGCCCTTATCTTCACAAATGTGTACAATTCCCTGTACATTGCAATCAGGCACAGTGCTCCACAAAACCTCCACTCCTTTAACATCATCATTGTTTGCCATATGCCTGCATTGAGCATACTGCTGTAAACCATGCACAAACATATCTGCAAGCACCAACACCCTGACCTTCTCCACCTCTGCCATCTTCACTACAGTCTCTTTCAACACAAATCCACAACCTCAACATCTGATTGGCTGATCCCTACAGTCCCCTTTCCATGCTGGATTTGCTGGAAAACCCCAGATGTGGCACGCCCTTTCCGCGGACTGCTGCAGTGTCTGCAGACCGCGTAACTCTTAGACAGCCCTTCTACCATTTCCACTTCACTTTCTCTGCCATTCCCTCATTGGATACAGCTAAGCAGTCACACACCATTCCCAATCACATCCAAGACCTCTACATCTAACTCCATCATCTGAGTTCAGCACTTCAAATGTACTGTTGATCACTCTGAGTACAAGTCTCATATCATTGGAAAGCACCTGCTACAAAAACTACTGTACAAGTCTCCAACATTTCTACTTACAGCTTCATGCATATCCACATGCATGACTACAAACTACAGGTATGCATATGTTCTGCACAGTACACGTACAACTCTTATGAATGCATATAAACAGAGTAACTGCCACCTAACTTGTATAACCTATAAAATGAACTTACTGTCATTTTTCCCAGCTGCTATAATCAACTGTCACTTCCAAATCTGTCTGCTATCTAAACATTTTTTTACACACACAGCTATCTAAAAAATTATAATATTAGAAATGGCAGAAATAACACACAGCCAGGATTAGGTCATGTATCTTCATACACTCACACAGATAGACACTATCATTGAAAAGCTCCCAGCTGAAATAACACCACTGTCTGTAAATCACATCCTTCTGCTTTATTACCCACACCTTCACAAATGCATACATTCCATGCTTTGCTATACAGTTTCTGCCATTTACCTAATAAAAATTGCAAAATTAGTATATCATTATTTCTTCTTTCTCCTAACATTCAATAACACAGCCTTAAGAAACTAAGTGAGTTTCATACACTTAGTATTCTACTCATTTACAAAGCATGTTGAACTAACATATTGTAAGTAAAATATAAAGGCTGCACATTGTCAAAGGATACTGCATGCGCATACTATATTCAGATATCAAACAAGAATACTACTACAAAAACATAAAAATCAATGGGCCTCATTACGAGTCGGGCAGTCCAGAAATAACAGTGGCGGTAAACCCGCCGCCACTGTTATTTCCAGACCGCCTGATCTCGAGTCCTGCAGGTGGGAGGTGGCATTCCCGCCAGGTCTGACCTGGCGGGTTTAACACCGCCCGCCTGCAGGCGGACGTAGAAACACCGGCACCATCACGAGATGGTGCCGGTGTTTCCACTTCCCCATTCCCATTGAGTCCTATCATATCGGACTCAATGGGAATGGGGATTTACTGAATTTCACCTCCGGAATTCCTGGGACACCAGGGTCGTAATGACCTGGTAATTCCGGGAGTCACAGAGGCAGAATGGTAATACGAGTCCGGCGGTAACCGAACCGGAAAAACCGGCAGGTTTCCGCCCGACTCGTAATGAGGCCCATTGTCTAAATCAACTTTTTTGGCCTGGGCCCCCCCTGAGCATAGTTTGGGCAGGCCGGGCCCCCCCAAAAGTGCCAGATGGACAGTATGTAGAAGTCGCTATGAACTTTGCATGCCGTCACCGCACCCTACTCCCAGTACAGACCCTGGGCTCTCCCCACCCTACTCCCACCACTATCCCAGTGCTGCCGCCCATCCTGCTCCCACCACAGTCCCATAAAACAAGCATACACAGATCCATACACATTTAAATAAAAAATAAATCACCATAAATGTACCTCGCGTGGTTGCTAATGTGCCCCGCTCCAGGTTGCTCTGCCCGTATAAGCGAGGATGCGCAGGAGCACCCCCTCGCACATACATACATGCAGTGCCCCAGCCAGCATTTCCAATGAGCTCTGCAAGGCTGGCGAAGCAAATCACCCCCACCGTTGCATGGCTCAGTGATCATGAGCGGCTGGGGAAATTAACTGTCAAAGGCAAACAGAGTTCCCTTTGACAGTTCAGCCAGCCCAGGAGCACTCCCTCAGCTGGAAAAAGCAGCTGAGGGAGCGCTCAGTGTTTCACTATGCTGGCTCCTCGGCTCCTCCATAATGGGTGAGGTGGCCAGTGGGTGGACGCCCCTCACCCATTATGGATGAGCCGGCAAGCTTGGACTGGCCTAGAGGACAATAGGGCGATGACCGTACCAAATATGCAAAATGCTAGTGTAGGCCAGTGAAACTGGGCCAATTTGTTGGCCAATGTTGGCCAGTTTGAGGAGTTACTTCACTATGCAGCTATTAGTTTTGACCATTGTTGCTGAATAAATATTCTTTAAATATCACCATTTGTTTACATTTGAACAAAAAACAACCCCTTGGGTACTATTCAAACAGTCTGTGACTAAAGGACTGAATATCCATTTGCAACTGCTGGCCATTTTTTCATTGGTGCCTAAGACCGTTTTATGGTCCGGTCTGACCATGTCAGCTGCCACTACCCATTACTCCAATCTAAAAAATAATTTTTTTTTTTTTTTTTTTTTACATTTCATACTGGGATCTGGCACCCCCCTGGGATGTGGCTGTGCCCCCCTGGGGGGGCGCGCCCCACAGTTTGTAAGACCACTGGTCTAAATTAACATCAATGCTATAAACATACAAAATTACTAACTTCTTTCTTTTACAATTGCAGTGAATACCACTCTCCTGAAAAGCAGCAGCATCTGAAGTACAAACAACTCAGAAGAAACCTGCTCATTCCACACAAAAAGAGTAAGTTCAATACTACCATAATATTCTTACTGTTACTCAAAAACACTGTGGGGTTGATTCATGGAATTTGTGCACCAAAAAACAGAGATTTGTGCACCATCCTGCCCACAAATCCCCATTTGTTAAACAGGCCGAACAAATCCATGTTTTATCGAGGCACAAATGACATAACTCAGCCCTTAGAATGTTAGTATTACAGAACAAAGAACTGTTTTAATTCTATACCATTAGATTTAGTATTAGTGCTTCTCCTCAACATTAGCTTACTTTCTACTGTCATCTGAACCCCAGTATTGTAACACACAAATACAAGAATAGCCTTCCCAACTAGTTGTAGCTGCCCAATGCACAATCACACACCACCACATACATCCTTACCATCATACTCAGACACTCACGCACACAACACACATACATTGCAGAACAGCCTAACCCACACCTTCTTTTTTTTTAACAGACGCCAAAGAATGCCTACCAAAAAGCAAGTCCGTAGAAAGCAATGCAGAAGTAAAGCAAATCAAAATAAAAGTGTCCAAAATAAGCATCCATCTCTAGAAGAATTTGTACAAAAAGTTCAAACAAAATAGCTAATACAGTCATTAAGCGAAACAAAACAAGCTTCCAGTACAGAAACTTTGCCTCCTCTATCAAAATGTAAAACGAAATAGAAAGTGATCAACAAGAATTCAGCTACCACTACTGCTAACACTGCTCCCATAAATCTTGATGTAGTGGCAAGTAACCATACCAAAAAAAGTATTTTAGAAATAAAATTCCATCACAGAGTCCTTCAGAATCTTATAATAACAGAAGAGAAATCATGCACAACCCGTAAAACCTACTGTAGAAAATTAATCTTAGAAGCTTTGATAGACAGTGCAATCCTTATCAAAAGGAAGTTATTTATTTTAGTGTTAAACAGATTGAAACCACTAACAAAACTAACTACTAAATTACAAAAAAGACTTCTCAATAAACGGAATGTCAACAAAAATAACTTCTTAAATATCTGTGGAGGTGAATGGAGTCACACCATGAGCATAGAACCATAGGTCAATGAAGAAGCATACAAACAAAAGCAAACAAACACAATTGCCATACATAGCAGTGGACGAGGGTATGAAAAACTTAATAATACCATAATGAAACAAGAAATACTGCTTACAAGAATATCCCCAGAAAACTCAGTATCACCTCTCCATTCGACTGAACCAGAACATCCAGTATACAAATGGCCATGCACGTCAATGTGTAACATTGCCAAAAAAACTGTCAAATCTTTACACTAGTTCCTCAATCATTATGTGAAAGGTAAAGACAAAATCAAAATGAAACTACTACAAAATATGGATACCTGTCCAGTGCGCAAATACACAGGACTACAAGGACATTCATTAGCCTGCATTTCAGGACCTATTTGCAAAAGCCCTTTCCATCATTTCAAAATTATATCAACACATCCTTCAACTGTACGAAATCTAGTCTATAAACTGTACTATGCTAAAAGTCCTACTTAATCTTCTACATGGTAGAGCCAAAGACCTACTCGAAGAAATAGAGCATATACAGAGAAAATATTTTGGAAGTGAAAGCCACTTACAAAATGCAATAGCTTTACAACAGACTAGCAACAATTGTACAGATGGCAACCTTCTACTACACACATACAAAAAACCTTGTGTGTGTGTGTTGCTGCAGAACTTTTTATAAAAGTAACATAAAAACTGTAGACATAACATACAAAATAGAAGACAATGAAGATTCCAAATGGTTTGAAATAGCTCCCTATCTTATAGCAGAAAACAAATACGAAATAACTGACCCCTTGATACTTTGCAGTTACGGCACTACAAAACTTGACAACAACCAAACTCCTTCACGTGCTATCATAAATAACTTGGAATTATTCCCACTACCAACACCCCTGCAACAACTCAATTTATATGAGAGCATCATAATTCAAACAGTGCACCCATTTCAAGCAATAATATGCCTTCAACCAAAAACAGCAAAATTACCTCCCTCTGAATTAGTGAAAGGCATTTGTGGCAAAGTAGTTTATTTACCATTTGATCTGAAAGAAAATGTGCACATTCTGGGAGTGCAACGTCCAATAAAGCAATCTTTAATTGTTTTAGTAAATGGTGTACCTACAAATAATTTGGCAACAACTCATAGACTTACATGAAGTTAGACAAACCTTGCAATATCTAAAAGACAATAATGAATACTACAAAGAAATTAATATTGAAGAAAACTTGAGGAAACTTACTGAAATAATTCAAGAGTCACCAGAAACTGGTCAATTTGAACTTCTAGATCCTGCTACAGTATCCAATATTTTAGACCATTGTACAATTCATCCATTACACTCTAATGACACTATAGATGATGCACTAGAAACGTACCAAATGCGACAAACCAAAGGATCACCAATTAGCATATGGGAAAAAAGTATAGAAGCACATGCTTTTCCTCTATTCTTTCCTACTGGGAAAGGAGGAAGGTATGATGATAGACCCTATCAGATAACAGCATCAGAATACAGCTTGTTACAAATGTATTCTGAAGATCCCAGATTTAGACAAAATGTAGAATACATATTCCACCTACTCTTTGAAAGTGAACTAGCAACTCTATGTTACGGAGTTGCACACACATTGAAATCGGGTACCCACTTTCAAAATATGTCAGCTACGCAATTACTACAAAAAGTGCAAGAAAAAGATGAGGTTTTACAATCAAGCATTACAAATCTGTTAGCAAACATGCGTGGTACTAAAGAGTACTGGTTCCGACGTCACAGAGATGTATGTTGTATGATAAGAAACTTTGGCCCACTCACTTGGTTTGTTACATTAAGTTGTGCAGAATATGCATGGGAAGATTTACATGATTTCCTATGCATATCAAACCAAAACAAAACAAACATAGATATACTAATACCTGGAGAACTTTGCTCTCTAGATCCTGTTAATGTTTCAAGATATTTCCATCATTGCTTCATTGCTATTCTACACTTTATTTGTAATAAAACTGTTCCACCCCACGGAGAAGTGCAACACTTCTTTTGGAGAAAAGAATATCACGCCAGAGGAGAACCACATATCCACATGCTTTTATGGATTAAAAATGCTCCTAAATTTGGTCAAGACAGTGATGCCACTGGTTTACAGTTTGTCGAAAAATATGTCACTTGTGAAATTCCATCAGAAGCAACAAATAGTGATCTTCATGCACAAATTGTACAATTTCAAAGACAAAAATGTGGGAATTATTGTCGTTGCAAATACAAAAACAAAGGGAAATACTACACCAAATGGCGCTTTGGTTTCCCTAGACCAGTTACAGAAAGGGGTGAAGTGAACAACTTCATGTCTTCAGTTAGATATAGTGTTAAAAGTAAATCACATAACAACACATATTACATAAAAAGAAAATAAGAAGCAAAATATATCAATGATTACAATGCAATCATTTGCCTCTTATGGAATGCAAACATAGATGTGCAGTACATTGCAGACAATTCCACTGCAGTTGCACGATATGTTACAGATCTACTTAACCAAAGCAGAAAAAACAGAGCTTTAGACCTCTGGAATTACCTATCATGGGACAAAACACTGTCTCAGAAATTGTACAGCTTAGGCATAAAAATGCTCTCTCATAGAGAATGTGGCTGCTATGAAGCTGCAGATCATTTAACTGGTACTGCTTTGTATGTAAAATCTCAAAATATAATATGACCAAGTCTTGGTCGTGCTAAATCTAGAAAAAGAGTTCTCAAATCATACGACGACATAGAAACAATAGCCAAAAATGATCCCAAAAGCCAAGACATTTTGAAAAACAATTTACTAGACATATACTACCCAAACAGGAGTTCCACTTTGGAAACCATGTGTCTATAGCACATAGCCCAAAACTTCACATACAAAAATAATATAAAACCTGATGAAAATAAAGGTAGATACAGAGTGACAAATTGTGAAGGCAGATTAGTGAAACTTACAACATAAAGAACTATATTACATGTCCCTGCTACAACTTTTTAAACCATGGAGAAAAGAAGAAGAGATACTAGATATCTATGACTCCTATGAAGACGCTTTCAAAGCAAATGAAGCACTATAGCCGATGTAAACTTTACACAGTACAAAACAATGTTGCACAATGAACAACAATACAAAGAAGAACTCCAGGCTCAACTAGATAACGACACTCCCGACAGTAGTCAACCTTCTGTAACAGGAAGCCAAGAACTACTGGGACAACCACTAATAGCAAATGAGGCAGAATTAGCTATGACAGAAGTAGCAAACAACATGTGTCACTATGAAGAAGATACAGAAGACTTAACTGTACTACAATCAAAACTGAACAAAGAGCAGTTTACCATTTTTCAAGAAGTAACAAAAGAAATTGCACATGGTGTACAACATGAAAATAAAGACTGTACCTGCCAAAATTACAAACCTATACTACTATATGTCAGTGGTGAAGCTGGTTCAGGCAAAACATTCTTAATCAAAATCATAAGCAAGTTCCTTCAACAATTGACAAACAACAAACTTTAAGCTGTTGTAACTGCCCCCACAGGTTTAGCTGCCTACAACATAGGCAGTGTCACTTTACAGCGATTACTACTCCTTCCAGTAGAACACCAAAACAAATTAGAATATTACAAACTTTCTACAGAAGCTGCAATGGAACTACGCAGAGTGTTAAAACAAATTAAAATGCTACTAATAG
The DNA here is from genome assembly GCF_040938575.1 of Ambystoma mexicanum. Lineage (NCBI taxonomy): Eukaryota > Metazoa > Chordata > Amphibia > Caudata > Ambystomatidae > Ambystoma > Ambystoma mexicanum. The sequence goes on from NC_090933.1 coordinate 150,144,003, forward strand.
ACGAAGTGAGCATGTTCTCCAACTTAATGTTGGCTTTGATTCACCTCAGATTACAAGAAGTACTCAAAACAAACTATGAAGAGCTCTTTGGAGGAAAACACATTATTGTTTTCGGAGATCTTCAATTGACACCAGTGAAAGATGAACCTATTTTTAAAACCTTAGGACATAAACTCTGCCGTAAAACTGTTGGCAGCATAGGAAATGTTAACCTTTGGCAACATTTCCAATACAGAGAATTAACAGAAAACATGTGCCAGTCTGCAGACCTCACCTACGCCAACATTTTAAAAAGTATTAGAGTTGGTGTACTATCTCAAGAAGCACAAGAAATATTAAAAACCCGGCACATCAATGCACTATATGGCCAAAGCTCATGTGCTACTGATGTCATGGAACAATTAGCACACAAAAATGTCAATTGTATGTCTTTGATGCCAACTCTTGCAAGCTGTTCCAAATTCAATGAAACAATGTTGAAAAAAGAAATGCAACCAATAACTGAAATTTGCTCCTCCACAGACAAACTGGACGTACATGGTATGACACTACCCATGTGTCAACAAGCCACAACACGACCAAGGGGGTAATTCATAGAATTCAGCGCACAAGTGGCGCACGCAGCTGGGGCACAGTGTGCGCGTGCGAATCCCTGCGCCAGCCGCGTGCGCTAAAATCCATTTCCGCGCACAGCGTATTCATGGATTCCAGCTACCAAAACCAGCCGTGGCGCACAGTGGTGCAGCGACCCTGCAGCAGTGCCAGTTACGCCCCCAAGAACTCCTCTTGCGCAGGGAAAAGCCATCAAAATCCCAAATCCAGCGCAAAGGGCTGCGCTAATCCTGTACCAGCACGGCAAGCGGGCTACGTGTATCACTGGGGTGCGCGGGAAGTACCTCACGTCATTTCAGCTGGGTACGTGCATTTCAGGGGTGCGTGGGAAGTCACACACGCGATTCCATCAGGGTACATGTATCACAGGGGTGCGCGGGAAGTTCCACACGCGATTGGCCCCGTGCGAGCAGGGTACGTGTATTTCAGGGGTGCGCGGGAAGTTCCACACGCGATTGGCCCTGTGCGAGCAGGGTACGTGTATTTCAGGGGTGCGCGGGAAGTTCCACACGCGATTCCATCAGGGTACGTGTATTTCAGGGGTGCGCGGGAAGTTCCACACGCGATTGGCCCCGTGCAAGCAGGTTACGTGTATTTCAGGGGTGCGCGGGAAGTTCCACACGCGATTGGCCCTGTGCGAGCAGGGTACGTGTATTTCAGGGGTGCGAGGGAAGTTCCACACGCGATTCCATCAGGGTACGTGTATTTCAGGGGTGCGCGGGAAGTTCCACACGCGATTGGCCCTGTGGGAGCAGGGTACGTGTATTTCAGGGGTGCGCCGAAGTTCCACACGCGATTCCATCAGGGTACGTGTATTTCAGGGGTGCGCGGGAAGTTCCACACGCGATTCCATCAGGGTACCTGTATTTCAGGGGTGCGCGGGAAGTTCCACACGCGATTCCATCAGGGTACGTGTATTTCAGGGGTGCGCGGGAAGTTCCACACGCGATTGGCCCTGTGCGAGCAGGGTACGTGTATTTCAGGGGTGCGCAAGAAGTTCCACACGCAATTCCATCAGGGCACATGTATTTCAGGGGTGCGCGGGAAATTCCACACGCGATTCCATCAGGGCACGTGTATTTCAGGGGTGCGCGGGAAGTTCCACACGCGATTGCCCCTGTGCGAGCAGGGTACGTGTATTTCAGGGGTGCACGGGAAGTTCCACATGCGATTCCATCAGGGTACGTGTATTTCAGGGGTGCGCGGGAAGTTCCACACGCGATTCCATCAGGGTACGTGTATTTCAGGGGTGCGCGGGAAGTTCCACACGCGATTCCATCAGGGTACGTGTATTTCAGGGGTGCACGGGAAGTCCTACACGCGATTCCATCAGGGAAGTTCTGGGGAGTACTACACGTGAATTGGCCGTGTGGGTCCTCCCAGGTGTTCGCTCTACAACCTCCACGGCCCCTGCAGGCAGCCCACACCACGGAGGACTACCCTGCACCCCTACTCATGTCCCGCAGGCAGCCCATCCACCATGGGCATGCCCCCCAGCCAAGCCACATGTCACCTTGCACTACTGATCAACAATGCATGTCTCCCAGCACTCCCACCCCCCAGCAGTCAGGGGCACCCTCCACCAGGCCCCCACTCCTGTCTCCCTGCACCCCCACCCCGCAGCAGTCAGGGGCACCCTCCACCAGGCCCCCACTCCTGTCTCCCTGCACCCCCACCCCCCAGCAGTCAGGGGCACCCTCCACCAGGCCCCCACTCATGTCCAAATCATGTTCCCCTGCACCCCCACCCCCCAGCACTGTGGGGCACCTGCCAGCAGGCCCCCACTCATGTCCAACTCATGGTCCCCTGCACCCCCACCCCCCAGCACTGTGGGGCACCTGCCAGCAGGCCCCCACTCATGTACAACTCATGTTCCCCTGCACCCCCCAGCACTGTGGGGCACCTGCCAGCAGGCCCCCACTCATGTCCAACTCATGTTCCCCTGCACCCCCACCCCCCAGCACTGTGGGGCACCTGCCAGCAGGCCCCCACTCATGTCCAACTCATGTTCCCCAGCCAACATCTGATCACAATCTAGATCCCTGGTCCCTAATGTCAGCCTCCAAATGCAAAACACCCACCCGAGTATTGCATCCACCCACTTAGAAATGGCAATAACATGATAGAACACCAATTGCAAGTTTGGAAACGAACACATGTCCCTCACATACACCCAATGGGTGTCAGTGAATCTCAAAACCCATATCATGATATGCATGAAACCAATGAGATGATACTACACATTGAAGTTTGATCAAAAAATATGTATTAAAGGAAACATGAATTTAATAAAAAATAAACTAACAGAAATGGGAATGTAAAAAAAGTAAAAAGAAGCATGTCCGTGAAAAAATGCAAAACCAAAAATCAGAATCCAAAGGAATGGTGTCCAAAGTCACAGTCCACAAACGAAAATCCAATGGGAAATTATAATTGAAAGCCATTGCTCCATGGGTAAATTGTAAAAAGAAAAGAAAATCCAACAGTGAACTATGTACAGGTGAACAAGCCAGGGTCCATGATCCCAACAAAAGAAATGAAACCTATCTAACAACACTACCTAATAAAAAATAACTATATACAAAAATGTGGCCCATTGTCCAAAAGGTCCAAAGAAAATGCAAAAACAAAGGAAACCTAACACTAACTACATAACTATTTACATGGGCAGCGGGCTAGTCCAACGGCTCACTGGATGTTGTCATGGGCCAGGGCATCATCGCACTCCTGTTCAATGGCTTGGAGGCGGGCATGTTCCCTGGCCCCGAGGTCTCGCAGGGATAAAGCAGTGTCCAGCTCCAACTCCCTGCGAAGACCCTCGAGGCACTCAGCCCGCCTCAGTGCCCTCCGCATGGAGTTCTCCGCCCTGACCATTGTGAGCCGTTCCTCCTCTGCCCGCTGCCGCTCCGCACCTATCTGCTGGCTCAACCGCTCCCACACGGAAGCCACTCCCATTCCAGGGTTCTCCTGCCCTCCGGACGATGCCTGCACCCCTGATGTTGATGGCCCCGAGCCATGATGCCTCCCACGTCGAGCCTGCCGCTGCCTCCGATGCAACTGCCTGTGCCAGCACGACGGCATCCAGGCTGATGGAATCCACCGACGCCGTTGTGCACGTGCCCTGCCCGATGATGCCGTCACATCCTCCATCTGCTGGGGTCCAGTTGCTGGTGTGTCCACCCCTGCTGGACCTCTGACTCCCGACTGTGGCAGGGATGGGATCCCCACCAAGCCGGCTGCATTGGTCGGGGCAGGTCCACAGGGGTCCCTGGTGGCATCTGGGCCGGAAGACGGCATGGAGAACGACTGGTGCATAGTCTCCACAGAGGAGGAGAGGGTCGCCAGATTGGCCGACACATGTAGGAAACCCCCGACCATGGCCGATCCCAACTGGGCCACATCGGCACGGTTCTCTCCGTGATGACGTGCATGCTCCTCCCAGGAAGCACGCACCTCATCACGAATTGCACCTGTGCGCAACGCGACACCAATCAGGACCTTCTCCATATGGCCAGGGGTCCCCTCGTCCGCAGGTGGAGGGGAGTCAGATGACATGGACATCCCCCCTACCTGCGGACGGGCCTGGGATGGGGCATCCCTGCTGGTGTATGGTGGTGCAGTCACAGTGTCAGGGACAGTGACATGCACAGGCCTCTCCACGGCGACCTGTGCTGCCTCCTGCCCCTGCCCCTGGACTGCAACACTTGCACCAGCAGGGATGCCCCCACCAGGCCCCATGTGCGCCTCAGTAGCGGCCTCCTCCTACTCTGTGGAAACCACCAACCTGGATGGCTCCACCCCGTCTTCCACCGTTGCAAGCCCCTGTGGGGGCTCACCCACCCCTTCCGCTGCAGCCGTGGGGGCATCCCCGCCGCTTTGCTCCACAGAGCCGTCTCCGCTCTCTTCTTCACGTGTCACTGTGTAGAGGGAGACATAGAACACAAGCATCAGGGTACTGTACAATGGTCCCCTAGACAGGAAGCAATAGCAGATGAGTGGCACTGTCAAAGATCACTTCCATCATGTCCCTCCACAACACATGGCTCAGTGCAGGTAAAACACATGCAGTAACAGGCATGGCACATGCTATGGACATTAGCATACATGTCAAAGGGATTCTTGAAACATACAATGTTGTTTTGGAACTCACATGCATCATGGGTCATGCCTATCACATGTACACACTTCACCCTAGTTTCAACCATCTGGCCTTGTACACCACAGACACAGTGGATACAAGGATGGCTAGGCTGCATCAGTGAACCTGAACATTGCGACAGACATGTGTCATGCATCCCTGGCATTCACAAGTCACAGACACGCAGGTCAGACACACAGACATGGACAGCATACATGTACATGGCATCAGCACCCATCCCTCACCCCCACCCATGTCCAGGAACAGAGACTGGCATGCTTTCATGTGGCCATTCCGCATAGGGCAACCCATGTTGCATTTGAACACATGCACCAACCGTGTGGTTCACACATTACTGGTCTCACATGCATGACGTCCCTGCACACACACATGTATACATGGCTTATGTCACACATACAGGCAAGTATCAGACAACCAGCACACTGCGACATGCCCTGTCTCACACAGCAATGCTTGGCCACTTACCGCTCAACTCCAGACGGGTCTGCCTGTCAAGGATCTGGGCGTGGAGCACTGGGCCTACGCGTTCCAGGACCCTCATCTGGATGGTACTCATGCGGCCCCAGCCTCCCTCCACGAGGCGCCGGGCCTTCAAGAGGGTCCTGGACCTGCAGTCATCCCAGCGCTTCTTGACATGTTGGTAGTCGCGGACTGCCACCCCCTCCGCGTTGATGGCAGTCATGATGTCCGTCCAGATCCGAGTCCGTCCTTCCTTGTTGGTGCGCTTACTTCCAAAGAGGGCATCATACTGCCCCAGGACTTGCTCCACCAGGACACCAACTTCGGTGGCAGTGAAGCTGGTGCCCCTCTGCCTCTCTGGCTGGGGGTTTCCAGTGGTTCCAGATATTTCAGTGCCCGACATGACAACCCCAGAGGCAGGAGTGGGTAGGCAACTGGGTCCTGGGGCTGGGCTGTGGAGCGATGGTATCCCAGTCGGGAGTCTTCTGTTCCAGCAGGGGTGGACACAGCAAATGGACCCCTGAAGATGGCTGATGTGCAGGCACCAAATGGCAGGGCACGGTGGCAGCAGGCAGGCAGGCAGGCAGCAGCAGATGGCTCGTGGGAGGCTGCTCGGGGCTCTGGGGGGCAGTAATTCGGCCTTTTGGGCAGGAGCGTGGTCTTCCGTGTGCTTACGCGTGGCCAGCTTGATACGGAGTGATTTGGCACATGAAAATCTTGCACGTCTGCGTGTAAATCGAGGAAAGGCCCTTAGCGCGTAAGCGCGTCAGCACGCATACGCGATTTCATTGGACCAAAGGCCCTTAGTGCGTAAGCGCGTCTGTGACGTTTTGCGCACGGGCGTTTCCCTGGCAGGGCTTGTAGATCCCACGTGCCTTTACATTGTTCTGTACGTGCTTTTCGTGGGGTGCGGTGCGTGTGTTTTCCAGCCTTTGGGGTTCACACGCTATTACTTCACAGCGGGTGTTGGCTACGCGTTCTTCTACACGCAAGGCAGACGGTGAGTGGTAGCCCGCTCCCCCAGGCCCGATCGCGTGAAAAACTTCACGCGAACCCCCGTGATACACGTAGCCCGCTCCCCCAGGCCCGATCGCGTGAAAAACTTCACGCAAACCCCAGGAACAATAGCAGTATGGGACATTTGTCATTGCTGTATATTGCCGCTTTTGTGATGCGCAGGGACGCTACCGCCTGCCTTCGTGTGGCGGACGTGTTTAGGCCTGTGCGTGTCTTTGGCCGTGCACGGCTTTGCCCTATTCAATTCCATGAATACGTGTGGTTCGTGTGCGTGTGGGCGTTCCGTCTGCTTCCCAGCAGTACATCCCAGTTACGCCCTTATTTTCGCGCGTTGTTCCCCATTCCGCACGTTACGCCCCGTGTTCCGCCCCCTTTTTGGTGTGTGCGCCGAGGTTGTGCGCTTTCACTGTGCGCGTCGCGCACGCCGTTCAGGATGTTTCAGTGACGTGTGCGCCATGCACGGGTTTGGTGCACATCCCGAGGAAAACACGCGCAGGGACTTCCATGAATCGCATTTGTGCGCGTGCGCCTGTTTTTTTGCGCTTGCGCCTGCTTGCGCCTGCTTGCGCATAGATTTTCAGCGCACGTTTGTTCCATGAATCGGCCCCTAAATACCTTAGAAAACTCTATCCCCAACACAGCTGGTTTGGAGAAAATATTAAAAGGATCTTTAAACTGTAGAGTAATGCTTAAACGTAATCTTGATGTGGAGCAAGGACTAGTTAATGGAGCACTTGGTACAGTTTTTGGCTTTCAAACATACCCATGTGACAACAACATTCAGTTTGTCAATATTCTCTTTGACAAACTAGAAGTAAAAAGGATAGGACGCTCAACAGCCCGCTTCCTTCTTTTCAAAGACATGTATGTACGCAGAGAACAATTTTCTCTAACTGTAGCATACGCAGTCACCATTCACAAATCACAAGGTCTTACCCTATATAAAGCATTGATAGATATTGAGAACACAGTCTTTAAAGAAGGCATGAGCTACATAGCACTATCACGCTTATGTACACTTGATGGTCTATTTCTAATCAACTTTGATGCAAGTAAAGTAAACGCTGATATTCCTTGCATTTTAGAATTCAATAGACTATGTTCACTATACACCCCCATCTAAAAACCTATCCTGTTCCACGAAAAGCAAAACGTTGTAAAAGAAAACTACTTCAAACAGAACTGCAACAGGATCTCCCTGCAAATCCTCCAAAGAGAATAAAAGAAGCTAATACTTCATCAATTACTACAACCAAAGAAGAATGTACTACTCAAAGTAACTCAGGTACTTCTTCAAAGAAGCAACACACACTCCGAAGAAAAGACTTGGACACAGAACTATCGGGTCCATTCAAATTTTCAAATATAACTGGTGTAAATTGCTACGCAAATGTAGCAATAAATATTCTATTTCACTTGCCACCAATTGTTGACAACATTTACTTACACAATACAGACCAATTGTGTTTGCAATCGTTAGTCCTTCATAGAAATGCAAGCAACAATCCTGACAGCACATACAGTGTTCATGGATAAGACAAGAATTGGACTACTGTATTGGAATAGTGAAATTCACTATAAACTCACAAGAAGATCCACAAGAATTTCTAATGTACTTACTACAAGTACTGGAAAACAAAAACATACCTATAAATGAAACCTTCCAAATTTCATACATGTGGAATCATACATGCACTCTGTGCAACAATATGTCACAGGAACAAATCCCTAATGAACGTTGTGTGTCTGTGTCCATACCTAACTGTGAATCTGTTCCATTTCAGCAACTTGTACAAAATGCAAACCATGGCAGATTATGTACTACCTGCTATTCAGATAATCGCTCCACCTTACAATTACAAACACATAGTAAATACGTAATACTAATGCTTTTACGTTACAATGCAGATGGTACCAAAAACAACTGCAAGCTGACTGGATTCACACATGGCCAAGTATCACTTGGTAAGAAAACCTTCACAGCAATAGGTATAAGCTACCTTGCAGGAGCCACAACCAATGCAGGTCACTACACTGCATATATAAAAAAGAATTGTGGATGGTTTGAATGTAATGATATTACCATTACTATAAAGCAAAGATTACCAGCACATCTTATTAATGCTTATTTAATATTCTTAAAAGCAAAATTTAATAACCAATCTGTGCATAAACATTAATAAAAGTTCAATTAGAAAACTATAAACAGAATATGCCAACAGGTATCTAACTGCCCCAAGATTCTGCAACAACCAAACAGATCAATCAATACCACTAAAATATGACAAAAATAAACAGTTAGAATACGCCAACAGGTATCTAACTGCCCCAAGATTGTGCAACAACCAAACAACTTGAGAATATAAATAAAAAATTATAACCAGTTACAATTTGACAACAAGTTTCTAACAATCTGCAACAAGCCAACAGATAGAACATTAGCCAGAAACAACAAGTAAACACTGAAAACAAAGAAAAGTACTGTACCATAACAAAAACGTTTTTTTTAATCCAACATGGATTTTTTTTCCCACAGACCCAATGATTTAAGCAACAAACACAGAAACTGAGCAAATTGCACAGTACACTGGTTTGTAAACTTAAAATATGAGGGTCGAAATAAAGCAGAAATGTCTAATATTCAATGTAATAAGTCTTTATAAACGACCTACACTAACATGATCTTTTCTTTTATCACAGAAATTGAAAAAGAATATCTGCTCCAGTTACCCACGTCATGAAAAAAATCCAATCACAAAAAATCAAACAGTAAGTATATTATAATAAACACAACTCATAACGACTGCTCCATAACACAACCACTGAAGCAAACATCTAACCATACACCACAAAACAAAATGTTTACTTCCATGGATATGTTATACTGCAGTGCCTGTTACCAAACTCTACAATCTTAATGACATGACGTAGCCAAAACTTCACATACAAACTATACAAATCAAACACTACACAAACTGTAGATTTGCAAACATATGATAGATGTTTCATTCTATGGGTGTGATCTATGGGTGTGATATGCTGAGGTGGTTGTGGCTAGGGCCATGCTCCCAAGACTCTAGGCCCTAGCCACAACCACCGCAGCATATCACACCCATAGATCACACCCATAGAATCAAACATTTTAACTGGCTTTATGGGCTACCGCATTGTATTTTTTTATGTCCGCGGACAGCCGCAGTGACCGCGACATGACAAACACATCATGGGTGCATGCCACCTAAACAAATACAGCATTTAACCCATCTCTTACTCCCCCACCTCCCCAAGCAGTCTTACACACCAACACACTTGCCAAAGTTGTATTTCTTTCCCATTTGTCGCTGCACTGTCCGAGGATGTCCGTGGATCCGAGATAGTGGGCGCATCGAAACAATACGACACAATACAATCAGCGAACACGTTGCATGTCCGCACGCCTATTAGCCACTAACGTAGCTGTGTAATGAAATAAACGCATAACGTTACTATGTGAAAATGAATGCAACTCAGTCACAATACAGTTATGCCGATTAAAAAATGAAATAAAAGTGATGCAACGCTAAACAGACATTGAAAGGGGAAGCCTTTCGGGACCCGTGGGCACAGCATGAATGCAGCTGCAGCCGAAAAACACAAGGCACAAATATGAGGAAATCATAAAATCAGCGGCAGCCGAAATGCTCACGGCACTAACACAATGCTGACATGAAGGGCCGGGTGAAATAATAAAAACACAAGCGTTGCAGATGTGCTCACAGACCTAACACAGCACTGACATGAGGGACCCAGCAATGGGAATGTGGCAGGTATTAACATTTAATGAAAGTTGGCATTGTCGGAATCAGTCGCAAGGGATCTCTGGGGATTATAACGCTTACACTAGTACTATGGAAATGGACATCTAAACCAGACTCTCAATTTGGGGGAGGGGGAGGCTACCGTGTCGAAAAAATCACATACTGCAGAACCAATCACAGCCTACTAACATAAAACATATCCTATTAGGTACTAACAGCAGAAAACACTAGACACCCACACTCACAAGCAAGCAGTGGACATTTTCGAAAAAAACGTCATTATTACAGTAAATTGTAAATTGTAAATTGTAATGGGTTATAAACCATTACCAATAAACCAATAAACCAAATAAACCAATAAACAGTAACTTGTTTATGTTAAATACAAAATACATTAAAATGTGTAACATACATTTAAATCAGTAGTAAATATCTTTTAAAGCAGCAATCTGGTCAAATAACCTTTTAATAACATTAACAAATGGCGGCCACGATATTGGAAGTAAACATGGCTGTCAACTTCACCACACAGTAGAAAATCAGCCAAAGTGTGCAAAAGGGGGGGTGTTTTGCCCACAGATGAGTGGACATGGGAGGAAAATCCTATTGATTTAACGTAGAGATGGGCGTAAATGGGTAGGACACAGAGGCCAAACAACATATATCCATCCTCAATTGTCAACCTGCATTGAAAACCATTACAACAAAACTGCCTCCAAAGACCCTATTTCAAGCTATCATGTTAAAGCTCTTATGAAGGACCAATGAAACACATTTTGTTGATTTGTACTTATACTATGAAGGGAAACATGATGTAAAGTTCCCTAGGCATGATTGAAGGAAAAGGCACACAGTAGTCAATTAATTAACCCTAAACATATTTGTAAATAGACTAGTTAGCTTTGAGAAATGTGAAGCCTCCGTGTATTGATATTCATCTTGACACTGACGTTGTACCTTCTTAATGGGCTATCCAATAAATAGCTCAATTTATGATCCATCCGTGTAATTTGAATAAAGCAAAAGGCTTTGGGGCTCATGCTCTATGGGGAAATAATGTTAATAGAAGGCATAAAAGCCTTGTGAAAGGGTTTTACGTCTTCCAGCTTTATGTCCATACACCGCTTTGTTCATCCACCTCTGTTTATCAACTATTACCATTCTTTTGGTGCATCCTCTTCTTGTCCCCTCTCTCATATTTTTTGAATAGCTCTGAATTCTTTTGGCTACTGCCATCCTCTCTGTTCCTTTACTATGGCCGGAAATGCTACTTTAAGCTACACTGAATAACACTTTTTGGATATTATTCGAAGCCCGTCCCTTTTCAGCCCCACTGGAGATAGTCAGAAGATCACTGCCACAAACTCTAGTGAGAACATACTTAAACTCAAGAAAAAAAAATCAGAACAGAGCTCCATGGGTATTTCGTAAGTGAATATCTAAGACCTAACATTTTTCACTCCGGGGCGGTTGTCCGTAATGAACCATGTCTTTTTTTTTACAACAGCGACATACGAAACAACTTTAGTTACATTGCCACCAAGTGGAATAGCGACCTGATGATGCTTACGATCACAACTCCACAACGGATCAGTGCCAATATACAGTGTGAATTAGAGACAGAAAAACTGTCAGCCCTGTCATCCCTAATGCCAGGGAGAAGCTTACTGAACTCAATAAGCAAATTAAAGATTTTAAGACATCGATTGTAAGCAAAAAAAACATCAAATTGGCCAAAGATATACATGAATTTAAAGAAGAAACTGTATAACGTAACCTTGCCTAGCTGATAATTACTTGGAAAACCGCATCACAGAACACTCATACCCTCCCAACTATAGGCAGGGATATAGGAGAAGGTGGGTCACCTTCTCTGAGACTTCCTGTAGAGGCGCTGCCCCTGAAGCCCTTTCTTACAGCGAGGATCCAACATGGACCAGAGGCTATCGCCTTCCTTTTTTCGACAGAGGAGAATGAAGGGGCAGATACTTTAAACCGTTCCTCCAAGATCAGTTCTATTGAGGGCCGAGGCCATTCAGGCCATGCAGGCACACATTTCACAGGTAAATGAAGTATCCAACATACTGGTTTTTAATCTGTCAGGGTGTGAGTTAACATCAGAGCAATACTGTTCTTGCAAAAGGGCTCTCACTTTTGCCTACATGCTCTATGGACTGGTTCAAGGCAGAACCTGAAATGCAACCCTTCTTTCGCAATGTCCACCTTAAGGCTTTTTTCAACAACAATATTGAACCCACTCAAGAAATAGACACCGCCCTGAGACCCCAGTTGGTCTTCACGCCTATTGATCATCAAATTCTTAATGGAATCATTACATTTGAAAAATTGACAATTAGTGTCCTTATGATGCTCCAAAATACCAACAAGCACATGAAATACAATATTTTGGCTACCGAAAGATCAGCACTAAAATCATTTAGCAACAGTTCTGACCTTATTGTGAAACCAGCCGACAAAGGGGGTGGGATAGTAGTGATGAGTACCTATCAATATTAAAAAAGATGGTATTTTTTTGTCTTACCTTAAAAAAAACTATATCACTCTCCGAAAACATTCTACACTTGACACTTAAAACGTCATCTGTGACACTACTACATTTGGTTTCCACAGACACTGGATAACCAAAAATCTACTGTGCAGGGTCACTTCCTTCTTGGTCCTGGCTAAGCGCGTTCTCCACTCTTTCTACACACCGAAACGCACATAAACGTCAACCCTCTCTTACGCATCAGTAGACTTTTATATGCATCAGGATGATACATATCTAACTTTAACACACATCAGTAAGATAGTGTGATGTGATAACCCTTATTCAATAAAACCATAGCTACAATTGGGGGTTGTCTAACCCCTATACTGCTATTTAAAATGGACCCTTAGTATAAGATCATATATGTGACTTGTTCGAAGACGCCCCTTATTTGTTTTTCAATGAATGTTCACCAGAGTTACTCTCTTTAAATAAAGCACTATGATTACTATTCATCTGTATCTCTCTGAAGTTCCCCATTACAATAAGAGAAAGGTTTTGGTCACGGTATGCTTTGAAAATGTGCTAATTTATTGTTGCTTCTAAGCATTCAATTCTATGTAAATGTGTCTACTAATGAGTTTCTAATACATTTTTGTGTCAATGTGTCTGTCTTCTAATATACATTGTATAAGTTTCTGTAAAGACAATGGTTGTAAAATAATATTTTCATGTATGTATTTCTTATGCATATTATGTTATTTATTAACATGTAAGAGAAGACATATCTTCCCTTTTATCATGAATTGATTACTTCTTGATTGCCTATTATTTTCCATTAATTGCTATTCATTTATTTCACTCTTCAAATAAGACTATTGTCTCTAAAAAGCACAACTTTTTGTATTGCATAATTTTTAATCATTTGCATGGAGGAGAGGAGGCACGCATTGTAAGTTAGGATTCTGTCTTGCCTTTCCTCTCTGCCATGCAAATACTCCAGCATTTGTGTAAGCATTTATTTTCATGCTTGCTCAAGTGCTGTGGTTTCTGGATCTGTTTGCTTTTTAAACTAGCAAAAAGCAGATGGATTTCATAGGAATCAACCCATTGTAAACGTTGCCCATCATGCGTAAATGGCAGGCAGTGTTTACTCATTTTGTGTAGTGCAGTTGAAAAGCCTGCTGCACAAGCGAGTATGCGCCTTTTTCCACACCACCTTTGTGCAAAAGTGGAAAATTACACAGAAGAGTCCTGTTTACTCAAAAGTATAAACGTGAGAGTCACCCTCTACATAATATATGTGGGGCTCCATACTGTTTTCACATATAATTTTACTGGAGAAACTTGAGTTATGACTCATTCCCCACCATGAGCGTGTGGGTGTTTATATTGTTACTGTTAATTAAAATGAATGATTTTAACAGAAACTAGTAAATCGAACCTCAGTAGGTCTGTCTAATCTTGGTAAGACAAGTGTGACCTAACAGTTTGCCCTTGCCCATCCGCTCACACAATGGGGTTACCAGTAAGAGTCTTTGTTCTTTTATTCATAATCAACACCCAAAATAAGTAAATATGTCTAAATTGTAAATTGATGGATTGGACTGTGCATCATAACACGAAACTCGCATGCTAAAAAAGTCCAACAGCTGCCATTCTCTCCCATGGTTTCATATAAAAACATGTTAGATGGGCGTTGACTCCCACAGACACACTTAAAGGGCTTAAGCCTTCAGTTTGTCCAAGTTACCAAATTGTTAGTCAGAGATAGGTTAGTGAGATTTTGATTCACTCCTTTTATAAGTGAGTTATGTTACTGTGGATGCTTGTATTAAAGGTAGTTTCTCTCCTGCCTCTACCAATCCAGTGGCATTCTCAGATTTACTGGAAAACAAGTACATTTATGAAGCAATATACTAATCTTGAATGAATTATATCATTCATGTCTGCATTATCTCTTCCATTTGGGAGACACTAGTCCATGCATGGTTTTAACTTTGCATTCTGGTACTTGTAGTCCTTGGTTTATAATGGAGAAATCCAGGACTATGAGTCCCAGAATGCAAACTTAAAACCAGGACTGGACTGGCATCTCCAAAATGGACTGGATAATGTTGGCATGTATATAGTAAGGCGGTCAAGGTGTAAGAGAAGACCCACACATACATAGGAGAACCTCTAATAGGTACATAGATTTCAACCTTTTCGGTGGGTGAAAACACCCAATTTTGCATTTGGTGGGTGAGAGCCCATTAAAGTGAGTGTGCGGGTAGGGGACTTGGCGTGTGAGTGAAATGTTGACAGGTTGGTGACACCCGCCAAAAGCATGTGAGTTGAGACGTATGCAGTGGTCGAAGTGTACAAAAAGAAGTAGTGGAACTATGTTTCCTGCTGGTCTGCCCTCGCTCCCCAAAACCCCATCACCACGTCCCCTCCCACACACCATACATCCCCCCAACACTTGAACCTGCTGTTTAAGGGAACATTCAGTGCAGTGCACTGAAAGAGCAAGTATACATTTATTCCTACACTTTTATTTAAAAAAGAAACCATTCCAGAATGGTTTCGTTTTTAAAATAAAAGTATAGGAGCAGTAAAAGGTAATTTAAAAAAGTAGAGGAGCACCACTCCCGACCGCTCCCGCTCACTTCGACCACTGGGAATATGTTTTTGTGTATCTGACTATTTTGACTGTTCTCCTTTCTATATTAACTGGCCATCTAATTAATCAGAATTAATATTAATAATAGCAATAGCAATATGAGAGGTAGTTCTATAAAGCTGTGTGGTCACAGCCAGATGTGCCATGTATTTAGCACAAGCATTCACTTGTGAGTAGTTTCTATGACATATAAACAGAAAACACTTGCACAATGATGATTGCTGTCAGGGGCATTGCTAGGTTTGTAATAGATCCAGGGCTAGAGCCCATGGCAAGTTAAGACGCCACATAACTTTATAATATGAACGCACACGCCGTTCCACACTTTTGAGTGTTAATATTGCTTACTATACGGCTCATGCTCATTTGGAAGTACTGCTAACATGTGATGTAGCTATACTGCCACTCCAAAGTGGAAAAAACCTTCATCTAATATTGCTAGGTAATCATTTATGAGGTTATATAAGAGAAAGAAAAGCCTTTGGACAGGACAGCCAAAGACTTTCTGCGGATTGAGCAATTGTATTTAAGCAGCAGCTGGAGAGTTACCTGTTTGCCATAATAGCCATACAGTTGCTTGGTGTTGGTTGTTGGGCTGACAAAATGACAAATTGACAGAGGGTAGCTAGTGGGCTTATAAATTGCTGGCACATAATTTAATTATACAATGTAAACGTAGGTTCCTGCAGTAGCAGGGGCTCCTGCAACCCCTGTGGTGTGGGAGCCCAGCCACATCAGGTCTGGGGATGCCTGTGACAGTCTTCACCCATCAAGGGAAAGGCTGGGCCAGTTGCCTGCAGCACGAGAAGGAAGCGTTCAGTAGGTGATGGAGCCGTGAAATGTGGCACGTGTCACAAGCCACGTGTAGCTCCAACCCCTTTTCCTCTGGCTTCCTCGCAATTCATTTACAGGAACCAGGAAGCTCTCCCAGCTTCCTGGTTCCTGTTTGTGAGCAGCACGAAGGAGCCGAGGGTGGCCTGGAGTGACAGATCGAAGTTGTAAAAACAGTTAAGAAGAGTTTAAAAAAACAAAAAATGTGTGTATTTTGCATGTGTGAAGTACATGTCAGATGAATGTATGTTCTATGGGTCAGTGAGTGGTGGGTGAATGAGATGAAATTTGATAGTGTGTGTGTGTTTGAATGTTCTGGGTGGGTTTGTGTGTGGCTGTGTAGATAATGCACTGAGAGTGAATGTAAGAGAAGGTGTATGAGTGTGTGACTGGTGGGAGAATGAGTAAGAATGTGGTAGTGTGTGTCTGAATGTTCTTGGTGGGTGTTCTGCTGTGTTCCTGTGTAGAGAATGCAGTGAGAGTGGGTGCACAGGAATGTGTATGAGTGAGTGACTGGTGGGTGAATGAGTATGAATGTGATAGTGTGTTTCAATGTTCTGTATGGGTATGTGTCTGTGTGGAGAATGCAGTGTGAAAGAAGTTGTATGAGTCAGTGAATAGTTGGTGAATGAGTAGGAATGTGATAGTGTGTGCTTAAATGTTCTGGGTGGGTGCGTTCCTGTGATGAGAAAACAGTGCAAGTAACCACGAGAGGTTTATGGGTGAGTGAAGTGTGGATGAGTGAGTAGGAATGTGAGTGTGTGTGCAAATGTTCTGGGTGGGTGGGTGACAGTGTAAGTGTATGTGATGGAAGGTATATGGGTGAGGGACAGGTGGGTGAATGGGTATAAATGTTATTGTGTGTGAGAATGCTCTGGGTGGGTTAGTGCAAGCCTGTGTGATACACGCAGTGTGAATGAATGTGAGAGGAGATTTATGGGTGGGTGAAAGGGGATGCCTGCATGTGTGTGTGTGTGTATATGTGTAAGGCCCTGGGAGACTAGGGATCTCTAGAACATTTTGTATACATTCTTTATTGATTTAGCATGTTTTACTGGTATTTTCGGACAAAGCTAAGTTCATGTGTGTCATTACCTGGCTAGACTGGCATTTTGGTACAGCCAGTCTAGCCATAGCTTACTGTGGCATGACATTTATTACTGAGCATTTTTGATAAAGCAAGCATGGTGAGTAGTATTACTTCGCTATACTGACATTTTGGTGTAGCAGCCTGTATATTTCTTACTGTATCATGACTTTTTATTAACTGAGCATCTATGATGAAGAAAGGATAATTGGTGTTATTATTGGTCTAGACGAGCTTACAGTGCAATCAGTTTTATTATTTAAGCATGTTCTTTCATAGGAGTACTGGCCTAGTGCCAGTAATGATACTATAAAAACATCTCAAAGCGGACATGAGTATTTTCTTATATGGGAATACTAGCAAATGTTGGTGGAGACAGCATGCAAATGTATGGGCACAGCCAGCATGAAAATGTTTTTTTATACTGGAATATATTGAAGGGACCGGCATGCCAATGCATTGGGAAATGCGCTTGTGCACTTTTGGTGACTTGCATCTATTGTATTTGTCTCATGAGATGAGTTACCCTACATCCTACAAAACTGATTGCAAACTGTCTGGCCTTCTACCCACATTTTCACAGATGTTGTGCTGTGCAATGCACCATTTTAACCCATTATTCAAAATATTTTCTCATGGGAGGGGGAAGAATCTCCCTGACCCCAACCACCAATCACAATTTTGTTTGTTCGGACCCCCTTGCTGTGCTCGTTCAAAATCACATATTTGTGATAAATATTTACACCGTCCAATAAAACAACTCACCTACCATCGCTGGTTTATTCTGGCGCCAGGCACCACCCCTTCTTTCTACTCTAGGTGGAACATTTAAGTTTTTCACTTGGAGTAGTGCATGCCCCTGCAGCAGCATAATCATCATGGACATTGCGCACACGTGGTGGTCCTAGCCGGCCTGGGGTGTGGCATGCCCTGTGCTTTGTTAAGGAGCTTGGGCGGGTGCCCTCAGCATGGCTCGCTGGAGGGCACCCTCATTTTATGCTATGCCACTGATTGGGCTTTACTCACCTTGAAGGCATTCAAGTGTGATGTGAATGGTTGAGAGGGGCTGCAATCTCGACCAGGACCCTGCTCTGGTTCAACAGTGTTTAAGAATAAAAGTGTTGGACACAGAGTCTCAGAAGGTAGAGAGCCATGGAGTGACCCATTCCCTTGCTCGATCTGAATGACACCTGGCCTTATAAGATCGTTGTCTTTCTTCCCCCTGTTGCCGCTCCCTGCCTCGTCGTGCCCTGAAACACTTGTGTATAGGCGCGTTATGAATGCCATATCATATCATATCATATCCCCACTCAAACTCCTTCTTGGAAAGGGATTTGTGGAAGCTTCATTCACAGGCCGGTCCTAGGGGGGTCATTGAATAACGGACCTCGCACATAGAGCTCTGAAAATTGTAGATGCATTAAGCCCCCTCCCCACAGCTCACCCCATTAAAAAAAGATTGAACAAGGGTCATGTATCAAAGCCTACAACATTAAGGTGTTATGTTCGGCTCTGGGTTGTGGAGGACAACATGTAGTTGCATGTCACATAACTTAAAGATAAATGCACACAGAAACAGATGGCCTCAGTTTACGCCCACATAATAGGTTTCATCTATAGTAGTGTTAGCTGACTCATAGATATGCTTGTAACCAGGTAATGTTGTTGATACTAAATCCTGGTCAATGATTTAATTTTCAGGCCTTGCTCGTGCAACATTTTGCTCCTGGATAAATAGACAGCGCACGCCTCCCCAGGTCAGTGATTTCTTGGCTTGTTTAACAAATCAATGCCACAGATAACAAGTCCATTGTCAGTCAATAAACTTTTAATCGACAAAGTCAACACATACAGTATACAATAAAAAGCAAAGGATAAAAGATATTTGTACAATGACTAAACTTAATAACATATGTTTTCAATACTCCGTTTTAAAAAATTGGTAACATGAGAATTCTCCAGTGTTAATCGTTAAGCACCGATCAACTCTCAAAAGTGGCCCAATTTCGATGTAACATTCATCTCTAATGGACTGGCTTTTTTTAATATCATAGCACAGAGGAGAGCCGAACTTGCAGCCTCTGGCCTTAACTTTGACTACCTGCTTCCAATGCTGTGTGATTTAATATCTTCTTTCTTAATAGCCATGATCTGTGGGTATACCTTGCTACCGCAAAGACTACATGTGGTGAAGTACATTGTCTCAGGAATAACATTGCTTTTCTAGTATCTCTTACCCCTGTTTCTCTAACTATTGGTATTAGATAAAGTTACCTCAGATGATTTATTTTTTCACATAACAACATAAAGTGAGTCATTGATTCAATGGGCTCCCCACACAACTGGCATTTAACAGTGTTAGTCTCTTTCCAACTGCAAGAGAAACCAGCCACTGGCAGAGCACCAGTCTTGTGAAATAATGCCATCTAAAAGCCCATACTCAGCACCAAGACGCTGCTCCTAAACATGCACCCAGGACAATTTCTCCTTCCTCACTACATCCGACACATCACCACCGTATAGTGCAATACAAACAGAAGACATGCCCAAATACTCACTCAAAGCATCAGTTCATCCCTTTAACCACCCTGCTCATCAGCACCAGATGGCAAACATCTCAATTCCTTCTCCTATCACTGGCAACGACCCCACCAAAACCAACAGTTGTCAATATTACCAAAGATCACCCACACAACAGTCATCTCCCCACTTCATCCACTAGCCTCTCAGATTCAAGCCTCCCCCCGGATAAGGGATCAGTAACCCTGTCCTCTGACCCACAGCCCTTCTTGACATTACTAAATTCAACCTTGACACACAAGCCATCACGAGAGCTGACTTAATGAAGCCTCTGGCCCTGCCCAAGCCCTTACATTACCCATCGGGTACACTATCCTACGGAACGATAGACCGACCTCCAGGGGAGGCAGAGTCGCTATCGTTGTGAGAGATTCTATCCCCCTTAGACAAATTTACACATCTTTGGACAAAAATACGGGCCTCCTCTCATTCAAACTTTCACGATCCCCTACCTGCACTATCACCATGCACCTCATTTACCGCCCTCCTGCCCACTCTCCTAACTTTGAGCAAAACATACTTCATATCCTCCAGGATAACCTCAAAGCTGCCTCAAAAATGATCATACTAGGTGACCTCAACCTTGGCCTTCATGACCCAAATGACCTACCTTCCAAATCATTATCTGAGTACTCAACACACTCGGCTTCACTCAACGCATCACCAATCCCCTGCCCAACAAGGGCCGCACTCTGGACTGGATCACAGATCACAACTGCCAAATCACCATCAGCATTAACACACCCTTTCCTTGGTCTGACCACCATATTATCAGTTTCTCCATCACTCAGCCACACGCGCCATTAGCACTACCCAACCCACTCACTCCTGCTGTCTCCAGTATCTCATGGAAGCTCACCAGAAACAACATGCTACCCTTGATCAACACTCCCTGCCGTAAGGCTCCCTTCCCCTCAAACCTCACCTCACTAGTGGATACCTACTCTTCAATCATCTCTAAAGCATTGAACACCCTAGCCCCCCTAATACCACACAAGGCAAAGACTGTCAGACATTCCAATGTATGGTTTACCCATGACCTTTTAGAATTATGTACCCTGAAGCCAGCTCGGATAACCTGCATAAAAGACCCCACCATCACTGCCAAACACGACTTCACCAAAGCCTCCACACTGCTATAATAACTGCTAAGTTCATCTCCTTCAACACTAGAATTAGTAATGCTAAGTCAGATGCCAAAGAAATGTTCACCATTTACAGAGAACGTGAATCTCCTACTGTTCCCCCCACCACCATCATTAAAGACAAGAACTGGTGCTCTAGCATCCAAGAGGCACTCCTAGACAAAATGGACACCTTGAATAAGAAGATCATATCTCAACAAACAATTTTTAACATAACACCCATTACCTCCAGTAATAATTGCTCACCCCCTACTCTTCCACCAATCAGTTCTCATTCAGAGACCTCTCAGAAACTGATGGGGCCAAACTGATTGATAGTCTAAAACCATCAAAATGTAAAGGCGATATATGCCCCGGACCCCTAGTCAAAGACTGTGCTGACGTTCTAACCCCCATCTTCACAGCTACCATAAACACTTCTTTCCCTCAAAGCGCTGTCCCAGCTAGCCTCAAAGAAGCCTGGGTACTCCCTGTCTTGAAAAAAAACATCCCTTGACCCAGTCATCCCCACAAACTGCAGGCCAATCACCACTGTCCCATTCCCTCCTAAAATGTTGAAACAAGCTGCCTGTGGGGTGAAATAGCCCTGATGCCATAAATAAAGAGGCCGGAGTCAGTTATGTGGGCTCACCTAAAAAAAGGCTGGTGCAGAAATGATGTCGGACATAAGTAAAGAAAGTGGGCCTCAACTTTGAGATTCATGAAGGGAAAGAAAGACACATGGAAATGATGTTTGACAAATCCATGGAGAGCTGCACTGTATATTTCCAGAAACAGCAGGCACAGTGGGCCTCATCACAAGTTGGGCGGTAACGCTGGCGCTATTAGCGCCGGCGCTAATAGCCCTACCGCCAAACCCCCCGGCGCTATTAGCGCCGGATCACGGGTTTGGCAGAACGGTGATTGCCCATTCCCCATTTGGCCCATTCGGGAAGTCCTCATTCCCCATTGGGCCCAATGGGGAAAATGTGCGCTATTATCGCCGGTGGATTTCTCGCCGGCGGTAAACGCACCGAAAATCAGCAAAATGTAAAGTTGGTTTCTGCCTATCACAAGCTCATCCACATGGACAATTTTAAAGCAACTTGCATTAATTTTTGGAAACTGTGTGCATTACGAGATGTAATTTCATATTCAGTTATGTACAAGGGACAGTGATTTCTTCAAATGTGAAACTAAACTCCAGGGCTTCCCTGTTGCCCTGGAGATTCAGGCCTGGCTGCCTTCATCCATCAGAACCACTCCTTAAATATACAAGAAAAAAAATTCTTTTGAGATCAGAAATGCAGTGAAGACCAGATAGGGTTAGGTCTGTTCCGCAGTCCCATAGAAAGTGCATTAGTGTGGCCATTATTTGCCATTAGACCTTGAAGGGGTAAGCTAATATAAACACATATCTTTCTGCTTACGTCATATGCCTGAATATGAGAACTGAAACTTTAAAAAAGGTGGGGGCCAGAGAGACAGAGGAGTGACACTGCACATTGCTGTGAAATGGGAGAAATCACATAAAATGGATAATGAACATCGCACAACAGTCAGTATAGGATTTTATTAAAGGTGACAGTTAACCCCTTCTAATCATTCTAAAACGATTTTGGTGGGTTAAACACAACTAACTTTACTAATGAAAATGTGATTTGGGCCTTCCCGTGATTACCATAGATGCGAAAAGTTGATGAAAGCATGCCAATTATAATTCATATGACGCCCGTAAAGTGCCATATTTTTCACTGATATGGTTCTGGAGTAATTGAAATAAACTGTATGTCGGCACAGAAAGGACATGCAGAGTCCATACTAGTCTCATCTGATTCACCTTAAAATATAGTTGTAGAAAATGTATTCATACATGTAAAGTTTTGGATTTTAAGGGTACTTGATATGTTGAGATATATTGAGTCCAAAAACATGACCGAGCCCATCTGTCAAAGTGGGGTGATGAAGCTCTCTCCTCCCACTGCTAACCCAAAGCACTCCCACATCCCCTTGTCCCATAAGCACACAGGTGGGAGGGGGGTATTGGAGGCTAGCCAATCCCTTCCGCTAGAATTATGACAAGTAAGTGATGTAATTTTCCCTATAAATAAGCCAGTTTGCCTCAGAGCTTGGTTCTTCGACTAATTCCAAGACGTGACCTGCTGCAGAAATCTGACGAGAACATCGCAGCAGATAGAGGCCTAATCTTGCAGTGGAGACAGGATCCAGGAGACATAGAAACTGATTGGGACCCCTTGAAGGAAAGAGATGAGATCCTTGACTGACCCCCATTGCTGTCCCAGCAGTGTGTTCTGATGCCAAGTCCAGATCTCTCCTGTAAGTAGAACTACCCCCCAAAAGCCATAAATTGTGTAGGCCCTGTATTCTTTCAGCATTGTTATTTCCCCATTGAAAAATATCCTGTTTGCCTGTGTAGGTCCTTAACATGTTTCTAAATCAATTAATTCCTCTATTGAATTCACAGGATCTGTATTGGTGGCATTCAAAACCAGCAATCTTTTCCCAGTGTGTTGTGAGCCGGTATAGTCATACAGATGTGCCAAAGGAATTAACCATCCAACCCTGCTTCCACGTGTGTATGCAAAGTGCCAAAACAAAATTGCCCATGTGTACCCCTTGTGCTCTGTCAAACAGATTTGATATTTGCAATTTCTTTCTCACATTACAATTGTGCTAAACCTCCCAAAAAAGTTTTTTTCCATTTTGCTGTGAAAAACCAATATTCCTACTTGCATCTAAGATTGCAACCCAAGAAAACGATGTTTCCATTGTGTGCTGACTAATATTCCAAAGTCCTGCCTGTACTTTTTAGGTGTATAAACACACATTTCCCATTTCTTTCTATTCTTTCCAATAGCAGTTGGGCAAAGCAATTCAAAACTGATTTTCCCAGTGTGCTCTTTAAAACAAATTTTCCCATTACCTTTCTGTCTCCTATATTGTTTCTGTGAGTACTACTAAAAATCCGATGTTCCCATTGTGTTTTCACTCCCTGCCACTGCCTTCCATTCAAAGTAATCGCACTTAAATGATTTTTGGAGGGTGAAGGTTTCTGGGAGAAAAGTATAACCCTGTTTGAATTCACTGTGTGCCTTGAACTGTTATTTTCTTCTGTTTTGGTGGGTGATTTAAAATGAATTAATTGTGACAGTATATTTCTACGTTGTCGCTAGTCATTGTGATTTTGTGTTGCAACAATATTGGTGGTTGATGTAATCTATTTGTGATATTTGGTTGAATACATTAATTAATAAATATCTTCTTAATACACACCTGCCTGGTTTCTAGTCCGTTGTGGCACCGGGTATTTGTTGGGGTTGTGTGCAAGACGGGTTGGAGGCCTTATCAAAAAGAACCTACTATCAATCAAAGCGATTCACTGTGTGGCACATTCATTTAGGGGAAGGATCGCCCTGACTTGGATGTGACCGTGTAATAAACCGTGACATGCCTAACTACAAGTTAAGCAGTTCCTGGAGGACAATGACATCCTAGCGATGTACCAATCTGTGTTCCGCCCGAGGCACGGCACAGAATCTGCCCTGCTCGATCTAATAAATCAATTAGATGAGATCAGGGATGAAGGCAAGTCTCCTCTGCTCCTTCGCCAAGACCTATCTGCAGTATTTGACTTGGTCAACCACCAGATCCTCTGCCACCACCTCACCACCCACGTTCATTTCTCACCATCAGCCACTGCCTGGATAGCATCTTTCCTTAATGGAGGAGTGATGAGAGACTTATCGGAGATCGCCAAAGACTCTCCCTCTCCTATCACTGTGGTGTGCAACAAGGATCTTGCATCGCCCCTATGCTGTACAATATTTTTACCATCCCCTATTCCACATTTTAGCTTCACTCGTCATAGCTTACACTAAATATGCCAAACACACACAAATCTTGATCCCCCACTCAGGCAACTACATTGAAGACTCCAACACCCTCAACGCAATCTATTCCATATTTCAGACCTGGATGGCAGCCAATCACCTCTGATCGAACAGCGACAAGACAGAAATCCTGATTGTTGGATACCCAAGCACCCTCAAGACCGTCAATAATCTATACGCAAACTTCGCAATCGATAATTGCCCGATCCCTGTCTCTAACACCGTAACGGCCCTGGGGATCTACCTAGACTCTTCACTCACCATGTCTAGACAAGTAAGTGCCATTGCCTCCTCGGCAGCCTACGCTACCAAGGCCCTCAATTGAGCAAGACCTTTCCTCTCTACGAACGAATGCCTAACCACTGCCCATGCAATTATAGGCGCAAAAATTGATCATTTCAATGTCCTATTCAATGGCACCTCCTCCAAAAACATACTCAAACTTCAAGTAATCCAGAACAACGCTCTCAGAGCTGCCCTTAACATTCCAAAAAGAGAGCACATCTCGAGAGCTAGAAGAGATGCACACTGGCTCCCCATCCAAGAGCGGACCAAATTTCAAAACACTCTCCATCACCCACAAGTGCCTTTCCAACACAGCACCACCTTACCTCTCCAAAAGAATTGCCAAAACCCATTATTCTATACCCACGAGGAGCCCCTAGACAGACAGTCGAATCATGACCAAAGTGAAAAGATGCAAAGCCGGAGGCTCCAGTTTCCCTTAGCTTGCTACCAAACTCTGGGACAACCTCCCAACCTCCCTTAGGGCAGATAAATCCTACTGGATCTTCGGCAAAGCATTACAAACTCAGCTCTTTACCTAATCCTGAATTCCCCCTTTGCTCTTTTCCCTAGGAACCCCTCTGTCCAATCTCCCATCACCCTGTTCTGTAGGATTACTGCCACATAGTTGTAATACCAATGTATGTTTCTGTATTTTTCCCATAATAACTGCCATTGGATCACACCTCTTTCACCATGCATATGTATGAAACTAAGCCTGCGCTACACTAGCTTGTCTAGTACCCTGTAACTGCAGCAGCGCCTCAATGCCTACGGGTTGTATGTGCGCTTTACAAATGAATTAAATAAAATAAATAAATAAATAAATAAGAGTCCCCAATAGCACTCTCATGTATAGGAATTTACTTACACAACTTCAAGGTAGGCGGGCCCAATATAGGTTTAAGAGCATCCATAGCCAAGAAATCCCTTGCCTTTTGGGCCGCCAGGACCCTTTGCACTTTCCTAATTCCCAACAGATGATCTTGGGGGTTTTCCCATTAATTACTACCCCCTAATTCTGAAAGGGTCTTTTTTCCATGACAAACCCATTCTATAGATTCCTCTCCATTTAGGGACATTATGTGTTTTAATACGTCTCTGTTTTTCTCTAACCCTACTTGGTTCCACAGTTTTAACCAGAACACTGCAGGCTTATCAACATTTTAGAAGGCAGTGGGGTTACTCCTAACTCCAAGAGTAACAGTGCAGATGGGGTGCTCTTAGGCAATAAAACCAATTTTTTCAAGACTTTTAATTCAGTAGAGGTGCATTTTCCCAAATTGGCATAACCCCACAATTCTGCCCCATATAGTGCAGCCTAGACTGCTTGTTTTGCATATAGGTCTAGTGCTGGTGAAATTGCGCCATGGCCATGGCTCCCATGGAACACCTGGATAGAACCCCCATATTTTTCCAGGCTACAAAGAGACCGTCTCAATTGTGCTACCCACCCCTCTGAATCTTGATATCTAACTCCAAGGTAGTCAACGTTTTTAACTGGCTCACATTGTTTTCCATTCACTTTTAACACCAAGGGGATGGATTTTGAGTATCGTGGCTTGAATACTATCACCTTAGATTTTCCAATATTTAACTTCAGGTCCAACTCTTTACATTTAGTCATGAAGATTTCCAAATATTTTGGTAGTCCTTGCGGAGTTGTTGCTAATAAAACTGCGTCATCCGCATAGAATAACGCTGGATACCTGTCCATACCCAGTGATGGACAATCCTGACAATCGATTAGTAATTTGTCAATTATTTCTTGAATGTAAAGATTGAAAAAAGGGGGGCCTGTCAACAGCCCTGCCTCACCCATTTTCCTACTTCAAAGGCCATGGCATTCTCCCCCCCAAACCATAGCGAACTGAAGCGCTATTTCAAGAATAGAGGAGCATGATGATCCTAATCAGATGCGATGGAACTCCACGTACAGATAAAGAATTCCATAGGATTTTCCTCTTTACTGATTCAAATGCTGTCTCCAAATCAAGGAGGGGAGCATATGCTTTCATTTTGTTTAGTACTGTGTATTTTTGGATCAGCATAAAGAGTAAAATAACTTTGATCTATGGTTCCTCTATTCCTTCTAAAACCACCTTGTAGCTCACATTTGATATTGTTACTATCGACCCATTCTTGTAGATAGCTTAGGATGATCCTTCCAAAGAGTTTACCCGTACTATCCAATACTACGGGTAAACAGCAGAGCTGCAATTGCTTTTGCCATATCACCTATGCTATACACCGCACAGCTCTAGTCTTCAGGAAGTTCTCCTCACAGGCTCGGACTATAGACACACATTCTTCCAATTTTGCGTACAACCTTGCAAAGTGCAGCCGCCACTCTACTGGGCTTATGCAACAATCTAATGTCTGCTCCCCTTTTAGCTCCTTTTCAGTTACTAATTGCCAGAAAAGCACATTATTCTTGTTTTTTAGGGCCTCTGCCATACTTTCCCATTTGTCCCTAAAAAATAATTTTTTTTGGAGGCTTTTTTAAAAATAATGTAAACAAGTCCACCTTAACCTATTTTTATCTATATTCCTCAGTCTCGATGAATGCTATCATTTCCTTTTTCACCTCCCCGCACTCTTCATCTTACCATTCATTCTTACCCAAAATGTTCTTTTTAGTTATACCCTTCGGGACTGAGATATGGGGAAGCAGTTTTTCTTTTAAACCCTCAAATGCTTCCAGTACACACATGTCACTTGACTCTGTATTACAGATAGATTGTAGGTTTGGTATGATTGAACCATACAAAGACGGTTTGCCCTTCCGATATATCACTTTCCCCCACTTGACTGTTTTACGTGCATGTCTGGCAATAGATATAACTTGGTCAGATAATTCTCCTTTGGGTCAAGCACTCCTTGAGCCAAGGCCTCTGAATTCCCTCAGGGGATAATGGTCGCTCTCGGGTCTTATCTGGTCCTTAAAATCGAGCACCTGCAGCCAGTCTACACATGAGACACTTATATAATCGATAAGTGATGATCCATTGTCTCGGGAGGATAGCTTAGGGGCACCATGCTCCCTTTGGAAGCAAGATGACATGGAGCAACACAGGTTCGATCCCTGGGTCTGTGCTTAGAAAGCTCTGGGTATTAAGTGCGTTATAAATAATTACATTATGTCCTTTAAAGCGTACTGAGGTGGGCATATCTTTTGAGAATCGCCTGTTACACATTCTTAAGTTCAGATTGCCAGCCGATGTAATCCTGCTGGGGGTTAAACTATTGTATCTGCAATGTCCCATGCTGTATCCGTATCAGGTAATATTATCCCCATATATATGGTCGCCTTACATAATATCGCCGGGAAAAGGTTGTGGCGATATTATATGGGTGATCATATATATGGGGATAGGGGCAGCCAAAAAAAAAAAGAAAAAAAAAGGGTTTGGAGGTTGCGGGGGTGTCCCCTGCATGTTCCATGCAATAATGTCCCCACAAAAAACAGCAATTTCTCCGCGATATTTTTGCATGGCGATATTTTTTTGGGGACATTATTACATGGAACTGCTGTATCGTGGTCCTCCCATAACCCCTCCAGCGGAGCCACAGGTTCCAATTTAAGGTTGACATCTCCCACTGCTAATGTCACGCTCCTCGCCCGTTTCCCCTCCTTGATAGTACTTATATCACTCAATCGATATAGGATCTACATTCCCATTTTGGATGATAGCCTATTGTAGGTCATTGACCAAGTCCAACGGGCCCTTGTCCCCTATGGAGATGGAGAGCCATTGTAGGTCCAGCAAACCAGGATTTTGGTTCTCCACCTTCTAGCTTAAGTTAACATCCAGCCAGATCATAAGGCCTCCACTGGGTCTACCCCTGGGGACTTTTGTGACAGGTACAAAATAAGTTTGATAGCCTTTGAAAAAATGGATTCAGAGGACCAGGTCTCCTGTAACACTATTACATTTAAGATTCTCATGAATGAACACCAATTACTATCTCCCAGAAGCCTATTTAACCCTGCTACATTCCAGGACGCCAAGAAGAAACCTCCATAGATTGTAGGCTGACTACCTGCTCCCTCCCCCTGTCAATCCACATCCCCCAGGTCACCAAGTTGCCTAATTTGGATCCTAGATTCTCTAAGGATTCTTGGTGGTTAGTTGTTTTTTTTCTGGTGCTCTTGTTACCCATTCTCTGTAGATTCCCCCGCCCCTCTAAGCTGGAGATACTCTGGCAATCTTACTGTTATGGTCCTATGATCTATAGTTAACAGGCCCTTAACTTGTGCTGAGGATCTAAGAAACACCTGAATAAAATCCAGGTGAGAATGTTGTGGTCTTCCCCTGACACAAAACACTATATCGTATCTGTATATAGACAGACACCCTGTTGTGTGTCGGATCCAAAATATACACTTATTAAAATGCCCTCCTGGTCCTCAAACATTGCCTCACCTTTACAGGGGATATTAGTCATTATGACTGAGGGGTGTGTATCACTCCGTGGTAGGTTTGGTCTATTCATTATTAAAAATCTAGCAGATGTACTTGGGCCATGCTTCTTTTGGCCCAACAAATGTGGACCATTCCTCATTGGGGCCCTATCAGGGAAGATCAGGCTGTTACTCGTTTGGCCTGGCAGTATTGGACCATTCCTCTGTGGTATTCCAGCTGGGTATCTACCCAAAGCTAATGTATTTGGGCCTGTCAATGCAGTGGCCATATTGGCTTGTGTTCTGCTCAGGGTCCATTCCTTAGTACTGGGACCACTTGAGATGTTATAATTCATCCAGGGGTTGGTTAAGCCCTTAGAGGGCATCATACTCATAACTTTTCCTTCAGAGTCTTTGGGCCTCAATCCGAGTATAGAGGTAATCATGGCGTTATTTGCGCCATGACTACCTCCCATATCGGTACCGAGTCCGGCCTGGTTCAATGGGGATTTACCGGTCCATTCCGTCCTTGGAGGGACCGGTAAATCCCCATTCAAAAACCCATTCACCATTCCCATTTCAGCCCCCATAGGGCTCAATAGGAATGGGGAAGTAGCTAATAACGGTACCGCAATTTGCGGTCCTGTTATTAGCTCTAAAGTCCCTTAACGGGTGCCGTCCTTAACGCCTGGTCAGACCAGGCGTTAAGGAAGGGACCCACTTAGGGAAATCGGAATAGGGCCCAAAGGGATTACCGGCACCTGTGTCCTTACCGGTGCCGGTAATCCCTTTGCGCCCAACTCGTAATGAGGCCCTTTGTTTTGAGCTTGGGGGCTTCTCTTAGAACTGGCATCTGTTGTATCACATTTTATCCTACCTTTGACCGACACTCTCAAATCATCCATCTCGTTCTTAATCTCTTTCATTACCACTAACACCTCTTTCATCCATTCTCCCAATTTGGTAGTGATGATCTCTTCTGTTAACTTTATTAAATCATTCAGCAATATGCCCTGGTTACTGAAAACCATGTTGTCCTTTACCCTCTCCCACCTGCTTGTATCCTCTGTCTGTGTGGCTACTGCATTGGACTTGGGAGGCTTCTTACTCCTCAATTTCTTTAGTACTACCGGATTCCCCCACCCTGTGTTACTATTTTCATTTTAAATCCCCCTCTGTGTTTATGGCCCTTTTGACTCCTCTATCCCGTTCCAATTTTAGGTAGGTTGATTGGAGGGGATTTATGCAGTGGCCTAGGTACCGATGCTACCAAAGCCCCATATCGATCAGACAATGCTATTGAAGGGGCAACCTCATATACATTCAACTCCTCAATGACCTCAAGAGCTTCTCTGCCATAGTCTCTTTTGGGATCACTCAAAGAATTATTGACAGTCCCTGGCTGAACCTCAGCTCCTATAACTGAGGTATCTATATTCATAAATAGGTGGACACTAAACAATAATTTATCCAGACAGTGTAATTCAATAATGTTGGCGTCATGTGTTTTCACTGATATGGCATTTTTATTGACCGGGAAAAGATAATTTTTTCCTCCTTCCTGGCAATAATATAATCTAAAAGGGAGCTAATTTATCTGTTTTTGCAGTGTGTCTAGTTCCCCTCGCTGCAGTTTTTTTTTGTTGTGTTGCCTCTGGGTCACAAAAGTCTAGAAATCAAGATATTTGGGTGGAGCTACACAGTTCGAACTAGGTGCCCTGTATGGGGCTACAGCAGCCACTAACCCCTGGGATGGAACTATGGCCAATTTCACTTGTCCCCCCACCCTCTTACCACAATATACTTTTCAAAAGAGAACAGATGTGGATTTATAGACTTAAGACCTACTCAGAAGGTCTAAATGAACAAATCCAGTGGCACGAACTGGCAGTGCTGTCCTGAATCACCTATCTCACGCATAACATTAGTGCCTCTTTGTCTCCAGCCTTACTCCTCGAGACATAACATGAGTCCTATGAGACCTACACTCCTCATTGAGCCTAGGGCTCAGGAGCCATACCACCCGGTCCTTTGTTCCCCCTCCACCCCCCCCTTTTCTCTCCCCTTTTCCCCCCCCCCCTTTTTCCTCCTCAACCCCCTGCTGCCACACTGTCCCCCCCTTTTTTTCCCTCTGCCCCCCCCCTTTCTTTTGTCCCCCGAAGCCATTATTTATTCAATCAGCTAACCTAATTTTTCGTTCCTACACCCACCCCCCCCAGCTTTGCACCCTCATCCTCCTCCCCCTCTCCCCCCCCGTCCTTCCCCCCGAGTTTCTGCCATATGAGATCGGCCCTCAGCGCCCCATCTTTCGTTACCCAAACGCGCTCTGCCACTCTGTTGAGAGGCGTTCGGGCTTTTTTTCTGGCTCCGAACACTCGAGGCATTTCCTAGAGCCAGCCGCGTCACACCGACGCCGACGCCGCCTCAATTAGTACGAGCGCGCTGCTCGTTCCTTTTTATAGGCGATGGGCCTTTTTCTTGTAGAACGCCAGTTTCGAGCTGTACCAGCTCGATACAGCACACAGATCTTCCGGAGCCCAGCAGTTACAGCTTAATAGGTATGGCACATTCCTTAGACACCATGGCTTTATACTTTAGACCACACAGCCATGTTTTGAGCCCTTCCAACCTACAATTTGTGGTCTGCTTGTTTTCTTTCAGGCACATTTTCACCCAATTGTGCGGGTTTTTTTGATTCCTCCTACCGGCATGATGATTTAAACGAACCATTGTCATCCCTCACCTCCTAAACAGACCTTATGTTTAGAGATTTCGGCGAAGAGGTAAGTTCTTCCTACTTGCACCATTTTGGGACAGCTCCCCCTTCTTTGTGGACCACACAGAGGCTCACGCCCTTCGTATTATATACTGCACTACTTCCCACACCAGCATTCTTGCTGACCCTCACTACCCAGGCAGTAGATAGCCTGTTACCCGGAGAGACTCGTTTGTTCACGGCCCCCCTCTCCATCACCTTGTGTCCCCGTCTTCCTCCACACTTGGCGTTGAGACCCTACACAGGTGTTCAGGCACCTTTACCATTCCTGTAAACTTCTGACCGCTGCAGTTATTGTTGTTTAGACATGCTCTACTCTACGCATGACAAGCACCGCCCGTTATTCTGCACACTATTGGTGTTTGTTTTTCATCATTGTTTGATTGCCCCTTTCCCTCTTTCCCCCTCCCTTCTGTCTCCCTACAGGAGACACCACCATCCCCTTGTTCAGCATTTACCTGAACATTTGGCAATTTTGCTTGCATTTCAAGTCACGGTCCTGAAGAAGATGGTTTGAATTTCCCATGCCATCGAAACCGGTCGACCTTTCTTGGTCATAGGGCTCTCATGACCTACCCGTGATCTCTTCCACACCAACTTTAGAGACTGCACTCTTAAATAAATTGCTTACTGTAGCACACTCACCTTAATAGAGCGAGCTACACCACCCTTTTTACAAGAGCCATTTTTTTAGCCCTTCAGCCCTTAGGCTGGGTTTGTTTTTATCGCACCCTCCAGTGGTGTCTCCAGCAGCACTGCTCCAAACTCCAACCACAATGTCCTACGGGAATCATTAAAGTTATACATTCTGGATGGAATATAAGCAGTCGACCTGTTTGGTAGGTTGTATCCACACATTTTAGCAGCCCCAAAATCTAATATACAGTTTTGTTGCATGCTGCCCAACCTGCTGAAGTCTACCACTTTTTAGATGTCCCTGTTGGACTACTTGTGTCTGTTCTCAGACACCGCCACCAGTATAGAAGGTTGAGGGACAGTACTCTCCTCTATATCTTTTTAGAAGGCGATACATCACGCGCAACCCAGGGAGAGGCACCCCGTTAGGGTCAGGGTGTTCTTCCTTAGGGCTAGGTACGCCGAGCCAGGTGGCCCTCCTTTTCATGTAATCGAGTGTGAGCACTTCAACTTATTTATTTGTTTGGCATACATTCGATGCACCTCAAATACTATTTTTTCCTATAAAACCGTTGTTTTTGTGTTACCCCATGTGATCCCGTTAACGGTTAAAAGGACAAACACGGTCGTACCGTGCTTAGCTTTATAAGCTCTCCCTGTTGTTTTTGGACCCCCACCCTCTACAACATCTGCACCCTCTATGCCATCCAAATCTAACAGTAGGACCTCAATCTCAGTAATTAGAACATTTACATCTTATATCGGTTGCAACATTTGTAAGATTGTGTTCTCAGTGGCCACTGGAGGATCAACCACTTCTGCTTTCCTTTTACGCATTTCCCATCAAGAAAATGGGGCTTGTCACCTATTGGCTGATCCCTCATCAGCAATATTAATAGCAAGGGGTAAGGATGGATCTAAAGTGCAACGTGCTAAAGTGCTAAAAAAAATTAAAGTACTTGGTGCTTAACTTCCATAACTGTTGTTACTGTTAAAACACAAATACAATACAAAAATACAATGGTAATTATTTAAGAGTTAACATGTGTTGACCTAACACTTATACACCAATTAACAAAATCCCACTATTCCAGCGAATTAGTCACTCTGTGATGATCTTCCCAAAGTGTTGAAGTGTTCAAATGCTTTAAAAAAAGATAGAAAGCTCATCCAGAAAAGCCAACAGTAACTCAAGTTCATATATAATGCTCCCAGAATACAAACAGGAGCAGGGGACATTACAATCGCGGGTTGGACAGATCGATTACGTTATTTCTGTCTTCTACCACTGGCGCCTCTGGCCAAGACCAGGTTAAGGCTTGTTAGTACTGACCAGCCTCAAACAAGAAAACCATTTTACAAGGTTATGGAAGCAAGGCACGCCCGATTGGGTAATGGGCATCCATAGTCTGATTCCCCCTCCTCGTTCCGCTCAACCTCTCGCCTCACTAACCTACGTCAGTTAATAATTTGCGGACTTATTGGCAGCCTTACACACGGTTCTTGTCCCTGATCCTTTCCCAGTTCAGTTGTAATTAGACTCAGTACGACATAGCTCGCCAGTCAGTAAGCAAGAGAAAAGCAGCAGCCTTACTTCCTTAGTGATGCAATCAAGGTGTGAAGTTAATAGGATTAAATTGGTTGGGCCACCTCTATTTCTTCAAAAGCTTCTCCAGACTAGCATATAGTAGAGCCACACCAATCTTCTGCAACTCCACCCACACTCGCGCAACACCTAGGGAGAGCGCAACTCCCGCACGCTTGCTCCCCGCAGGCTTTTGGCCCTCGGGGGGTGATGGTTAGCCTTATGCAAAAGGGGTTGGGGCCTAAGTTCTGGCTGTACGGTGGCCAACCTGGGCTTGATGCAACCTCTGTAACCGGCATGACTGCCGTGCACTTGCCCCCCGCAGATTCTTGGCCCAGTATGGGTGATGGTTAGTCTTTATGCAAAAGGGGACCGGACCTAAGTACCAGCTGTACGGTGGCCCTCCTGGGCTTGATGCAACCTCTGTAACCAGCGCGACCCCCGTTCTTGCTCCCCACAAACTGTGTCCCTTGATCTATAGATGTTTCATACACTAACTGTAGCCTGCGTTAAAGATTTCAGTTATCCTATTACAAGTGCTGCATCATGTATGTTTTACATATAGACTCCACGTCGAATTTGGAAAATTACATTCCTCAAATGTGTAATCGTGGACAAATCTCGCCTCCCTCTGTGGCACGGTTCTTATTTCTTGTTGAAATTAGTGCAACTTCCCATGATGTCACTTGTGTCGGGGTCAAATGACATCATGTCCTGTGATGTCATCGGGGGAAAATGGTCATGTGATGTCACTTCTGCTACCACAGGTATTCTGGTGAAATAAAATCCCTGCCACTAATGAGCTGCAGCTAGCAAACATGCGCGGATATCACACTGGTTTGAGGGAACTTTAATGACATGTTATAGCCACAGATAGACAGGATACCATACAGGGGTATGGGAGACACCCACCCATTGAAGCTTAATTCCTTTACATAAGCCACAGGGTTGAGGGAGGCATGGAGGGACATGTACCTCAGTGTCGGGGGGTTCTCCTTCTTTTCAATGCACACTTGTTGTTTTCAAGAATTGACAATATATTTCTCCCAAGTACTGTGGCAGGCAGAGAGACCACGGGCAAATTTCTCCTGAGGGGTATCTCAGATCATGCCCCCTTATTTGTCACCATACGAGGAGCGGATATGCAGGGGATAGGGCTTTGGAGGCTGAATACATACTATTTGAAAGATGTGACGATAGCGGAAGCCCTCACGGGAGCATCTGAGGCCTATTTCCAGAATAACTCAGGGACGGCGGAGAGCCACTCCACACTCTGGAAGGCTTACAAAGTGGTGTTACGGGGAAGGTTGATGCAGGTAGTAAGACAACATCTCAGGACTCGTAGGGAGTGGTTGGATCAGTTGGAGCAGGAACTAGAGACTGATTGTGCGGCACAACACGGACACAACCAAAAGGGCCCTAACTATGGCACAGCATCAGTACAGAAAAGTGGCCTTGGACAAGGCAAGGATGCCCCATTGGGATATGCAAGCAAGTATCTTTGACGTGGGGGATAAGAGCAGCAAACTGCTGGCATAGCTGGAGAGGAGGGACGAAGGGACGAGATGGATGAGGGAGTCAGGTGGATGGGGCAGTTGTATCCAAGAGTAAAGACATAGCTGAGGTGTATGCGGCATACTATGGTGAATTATATCGGGCCCCGGTAATCATAGATGCTGATGGGACTGCACACTATGTGAGGGCGGTGGGACTATCACGGGTGAGCCAGCGGCAGAGGGGAGACTGGAGCTGTACCCAGCGGGGGTAGGAAAGCCAAGCAACAATTAACCTACTCCAATCTGTGAAATTCCAAGGCCCTAATGAATACCCCGTGAAATTCTGGAAATAAGTGGGGCAGGGACCGACACAAGTGATGAGGTCCATGTTTATGGAATGTCGGGAAGGGATCACACTGCCAGATGATTTACAACAGGCAACTATCATAGTTATATGCAAAAAGACGAAGCAGCCAGAACAATGCAGCGCATACCATCCAATCTCCCTGATTAATGGAGAGGCAAAAATACTTGCAAAGGTCTTAGCCAATGAAATATTGCCAGTCATCAGTGCGTTAATCCTCCATGATCAATGCAGGTTTGTTCCGGGTAGGACCACCAGGATGAATCTTAGACATTTACATGACGCGCTGATTGCAGACTCCTCTCTTGAGGGGCCACATGCAGTCATGGCAATAGACTCTGAGGAAGCAGTTGACTCTGTGGGGTGGGGCTATCTCTGGGCAGTACTGGAGGGGTTTGGTTTCGGGCCTAGATTTGTAGGCTGGGTTAAACTACTGTATACCAGTCTGGTGGGGAGGGTTAGTGTGAATGGGTGTGACTCAGATGCTTTTCTACTACAGTGGGGAACCAGGCAGGGGTGCCCTCTCTTGCCACTCCTGTTTTTGCTAATGATGGAACCATTTGCGATGAGGGTGTTGAAGGGAGTTGTGTGGCCAGAGGGAAGGGGAGACCGCATATCACTATACACAAATGACATCCTTCTCCATCTAGGGGAACCTCTACTCTGCTCAGCTTGGACTCCTCATCTCCTCCTTTTCCTTGAACTTCCAGTGTTATGCAGATGACACACAACTATTTTTCAAACTTGCTGCGGACCCTCTTGCACCCTCCATTATCTGTGACTGCCTAGCTGCTATTCAGTCCTTGTACACCTCCTATGATCTATGCCTCTAAGCCTGTAAAACTGGGATCCTTCCCATCGGGAACCCTGCTCCCTCCTTCTTTCCTTCACTCTGGCCTTCCACCTTGGGCTCTCCCCTTGCTCCTTCTTCTTAAGCCAGAAACCTTGGAGTCATCTGCGACTCCTCCCTCTCCTTCCTCCCTCAAACTCAGGACATTGCCAAGAAGTCCCACTTTCCGCTTTTCCTTCTCAAAGGAATTCTCATTTTTCTCACGTTCCCACAGAGGCTGAATGTTACCTGAGCCCTGCTTCTCTAGGCTTGACTATTGCAATATCCTCCTCCTAAATCTTCCTTCTTCCACTGTGCGACCCCTCCAGGTAATCCAGAATAGGGCTGCAATACTTATCCTTGGCCTTCAGCCCAGGGACCACATCTCTCCTGCCCTAAACATTCTTCACTGGCTCCCGGTTGCTGCATGGACTAAATTCAAATCCCTCTGCATCATCCAAAAGGCTGTCTGGGCCAAGGGACCTCACTATCTTCAACTTTATCTTACTAAATACTCTCCATTTAGACCACTTAGTTCCTCTGGCACCAACTCTTTGTGTGTAAAGTATTTTGCTAAACAGAGGGTAGGTGTTCGATCACTATCCTCAGCTGCCTCCCTCCTATGGAACAGCTTCCCCCTCCCTCTGTGCCTTTTGCAGGACTTCCTTAAATTCTGGAAGCTACTCAAGACTTTCCTCTTCACCTCCTTCTTCCCTTCTTCCCTCCTCTGCTCATCCCACAGTTGCTGTGATTGGTGTCCAGGGCACTGATGCATCCTCAGGGACCCTGACCTCCCACACACAATCGCCAGAGCTCCTGTCTACCCTCAGCACTTATCTTGGGCACACCCTCCACCCTGGACGTTTGCATGGCTCGAGGCCGTGTAGTATGTAACAATGCTAAAACTTCATCTGTGGCTCACCCATGAGCTTGGACTCCACAGAGATTACCTCCTCTGCCCTCTTCCTTGCTGCTCTTGCACATTCTGAATACTCAAAAGGCACAGTAGGAACATCCCTTTTTCCTTCCACTGCCTTAAATATTGTATTATTGCTTTGTAATGTGTTTCACTCCCTTGTTCGCTCGCTTCACCCTGTGGGCACTTCAAAACATTATTTTACTTGCTGTATAAGCGCCTAACAAGCAAACAATAAATAAATAAATACTGAGTATGGAGTACTTGATGAGTTTCTGGATTTTGCAGAGGTGAATGGCCTCAGGAGTAACTGGGATGAGATGAAACTCATGTGGTACGGGAGGAAGGGGATGTGATACCCGAGGGATGTCCGATTATGATTGTGAGAGAGTCCGTTAAATACCTTGGTATCAAAGGAGGGTTTCAGGCCTCTGCGTTTCTTCACAATAATTTGGATCCAGTTCTGCATAGGCTCAGGGGAGATGCTAAACACTGGGCGACGCTTTGGTTCTCAATGGTCGGAAGGGCAAACTTATTTAAAATGTTGGCTTTGCCTCAGCTCCTGTATGTTCTCCAGAACACTCCGGTGAAGTTGCGGTCAATGGTGTTCTGGACCATAGAGAAACTGCAGAGGGAGATTATTTAGGGAAACACAACCCATTAAATTGCTCTGAAAACGTTAAGTAGGTCGGTGTAGGACGGCGGGTTGGGGATTCCAAATATGCAGCATTATTATGGGACCTCCCCGCTTATTGCAATAAATGAGTTAAAGTTTGTGGGAGGCATGCCACAAGTCAAACGGGAAGTGAGAAGGATTGGGTCTAGGCCCCCCTTGCAGGTGCTGTATAGGGTGTGCCGCCACCCACATGGGATCACACAACCAGGGGAATTTGCACTGACATCACATACTGCCGCTCTCAGAGCTATGGGATGGGGTGGAGTTGTGGGGAATGTAGATTTGCCAGAGGTTAAAAAACTGGCTATGCAGAAGAGATTGGAAGACAAGCAAATCCGGAAGGTGAAAGATATCCTCGCACAAGATAGGCTAGCATCATTCTCACAGGTTGCAAGAGGGGTTTGGCCTACTGGGGTGGGTACACCTATTCTAGGCTCCAGCATGCCATAGCTCAGGAAAGGCAGGAGACCTGGGATGTTCCCGAGAGGTCCCCGATAGAGCCTAACCTTTTGGAAGAGGAGATTAAGGGGAAGGCCATATCGCAACTATTTCAGCTGATTACTAACTTTACATCTAAGCCCTTGTTGAAACAAAGGGAGAGGTAGGAGAGCAGCCTGGGTGCCCTGGATAGGTAGGACTGGGTGGAAGCAGTGGTATCACTGAGAGAAGCAATCATAACTATGCGACTACGTCTGATCCAGTGCAAAATACTGCATACTGTATATTACTGCACGGTCTGCCTCCATGGGCAAGGCAATCAATCCCCAATGTTTGAACTGTGGATTGGGGATGGGCTCCCTCTTTCACATGTTATGGGAGTGTCCTAAGGTGCAATTATTTTGGGGGCAGAAAAGGGGCAGCCTATCCAGGCTGGTTAACTAACCTGTACCAGCATGCTCTAAGGTGAAGCTCTTACATGTTTGGGGATACATGGTTCAACAGTAGGGAAAAGTGTTTGATTATGATGGCTATGATTATGGGTTAGAGTACCTTGGCAGTGGTTTGGGGTAACCCAACCCCACCTAGCATACATAAGTGGGTGGAGGGGATGGATCATTGTGCGGAATTTGAGAAAAGGGTTTAATGTGACAGATGATGCCCCAAAAAGTACAACATGGTGTGGGCCAGATTGATGGAAGTGAGCTGAGCAGTAATTCCAGGGAGTTATCTGGGGAAGGAGAAGGTTTAAGGGACGGTGACAGATGGAGTACAAAGCGGTAGGGAGTGTTCTATAGGGGGATGGAGTGAGGGAGGTACTGCAGTGGGAGGAAGAATGGTGTTTGTTTGGGGGGATATTTTCTTTTATTGTTGTTAATATTGTTGACTATTATGCACACAATGGAAAACAATGCAAACTTGTTCATAGAAAATAAGCCACAGCAAGCAGGTGGGATTCCAATATCCAATATAACATAACTAACAAATGAAAAGCATTTACAATTCCAACATAGGTTTTAAGAATATGATTTGTGTGGATGTATTACATTACTGTGTGAGTTGCATTTAGTAGAATACAGTATGGACAGAACATACTGCATTAAAAATGAAAAATGCATTTTCAATTCCAAATAGATTAGCCAATTGTTGTTAATACATTTATATTCAAAGATGAATAATGCAAACCCATATGATTATTTGCAACATGTGTGAACTGTACACAGATACTGGATTGGGTTCCTATAAAAACCAATTTAAAGAAACCATGTCCAATCTAATTTTAACTGTATAATATAATATAACATTTTCAAATATTTTCAATTACCATTGTAAGAGTAAAAGTGAGTGATTGCATCCATGACTACATGTCAGCAATACCATCAACAATAGAATTATCAAAAACCGATTTTAACTCTTCCCTCTGCTGGAAGTAAAGCAAGGTCCTGTTATCTAGATTGCCCCATTGTACAGCTGAGCCATTTGTGAAGTCTCTGAAGCACTGAAAGACCTCCCACAGCTACAGCTGCTCACTGGCACATCTAAAGCAATTTCAATCATTATTTTTACAGTTGGAAATATTAGAGGATCTAAAAGCTTACAGACTTGATTCATTGAGAGAGTGTGACCTTTCTGTTTCTTTTTAGCGAAACAATTATTTGCTTCAAGTGCTTCCTCGGACTTAAATTGTATTTTGTAATGGTTTGAAATGTCCCGTAAATCCTCAGATAGGAAGTTTGGGGAAAATGGACGGCAATCCTAAATGCTTCTCATCATCTCTTCTTTGACGCTAGAGGACCAATGTGCTAGTTCAGAAATCATCCGATCCAAGCATGGGAAAACAAAAATGTTTTCTAAAGTCATTTTCTTTTGTACGGACATGTTCCACAGAAGAACTTTGTTCAACCAGAAAGTCTTCAATGCACTTTTACTTTTTTGTTCGTCCCACTACTATTTCACCGCCTTCAGTGTTGGTATCACTGAGCAAGGATTCTGCTTTTTGCAGCAGCTCTGAAGCTCTTTCTGTAGTTCTGATAGATTGGGATGTATTGCACACCGTTTCTTTCAAATCAGCTGCTTAAGCTAAATCTAGAGTTAATTTTTGGAGGATTGTGTGGAGGCCCTCTGTGGTGGTAAGCAAAGGCTGGAGCATAAACAGACAAAATACTAATGACAATTTTTGTTTTACTTTAACAATAAACCAGTTGCTGTACTGGGTTCGATTTCTGATAGGCACTGATGGAGAGCTCTGAAGTTAGTTATCAGTGCATTTGCAGATCCCACCTGACAATACCAGCATGTGTCGGAAAGCTGGACAAGCTCACCTTGTTTTAATCCCAGACTTTGAATTCATGGTGATGAATAAGCTAAGCACTCAAAAATGTATATAGATTTTGCATTGTACTGGAGAAACCTTTGGCATCCTTTATTGCTTTGCATGTGTATTATGGCGTTGTTCCTTTTCTCTTTATAAATGTGGTTCGACAACTTCCGGATTGCAAAGATAAAAGCAAAACTAGTTCTGCTATTCAGACATTTCATGGAATTACATGAGAGTGCTGGGTTTTGTGCATTTATCTCACTCGACCACAAATGAAATATCTTTGGACACCAATCCGAGTCTGGAATAAAGTATGGCTCGTTTGAGGGTTAACATGCATAGTAAAAGACAATTGTGTTTCCTAAAAATGCATGTATGCAAAGAATAGGGAAACCCTGAAGGTGGCACATGAGTTATGATTTGCAGTTCTTTGACCCATCTTGTGCACATTGTGGTGTCTCGCTGCACCTCAGTTTCATTGTACATTAAAGGTCTCAGCAACTTTGTTCCGGTAGAAGTGGTGAGGGTCGCGTGAAGGCGCGCATTCTGTCCGAGCGTGGTTGCAATCCTCTGCCACTTGCCGCGTTGCTTTCCATATCCTCCCTTTTTACGTACTCCTTAAATGCTTTCCTTTTTATTTTTTTACATTTATTTCCTGACAGTTCTTCCTTCTTGCTGCTAAATCTCATTTTGCTGCTGCTACATAGCGCTGCCTCTACATCTATTAGTGCATTAAATTCTGTTTCTGCCACAACATTTTATCTCTGCTGCCACCTTTCTATTTTGGACTGTTGGATGTCGCTTGCAACACCTATAAGCCAATACTATCACATTAGAGTTCAGATAGAGAGAAAGTGCATGTTAGGGACACACAGGCTGTAGGCGATGGCATTGTTTGGTTAGGTGACTGCCCATTTACTGCCTATGGCCGTTTCTACCTAGTTTCTACCCCTGAGCACCCAAAATCCTCGCTATGAGAAATTTTTGAGCTCATTGCAATCAAGCTTTACCATACAACGTTGCACTTGAAGTGCCTGCCAGTTTCTAAGCAGTCTTCTGGGAGTTAATTACTTAATTGGGCCTCTAAACCCACTACTGGTGTAAAAGAAATGTCTTAACCTTTCAGCCACTCTATTTATAAGCACTCAAATGTCCACCAGGTCTGCCTTAAGCCATTCAATGTAGAATCACTATGCTTATCCTTCACTGAAGTCCTGTTAACAAAAAGCATTGGCAAAGGGAAAAACATGTTTGCTTTGTGTACGAAATAGCACTGCTACTAGATGTGCAGGTACTTCGATCATGTTGCACCCGCTACCGTCAATTGCCAGTTACTACCACTGCAACAGTGCCTGACAAGTTCCTTACACATTCCTACACAAAAGCCAAAACGGTTGGCATTGCCAATGCTTGTTCTGTGATGCGCCCTTGCTCACTCTTTGGGCCTCATTACACGGAAGGCGGAGGACCAAGGTGCTATAAGCACCTTGGTCCATGCCGGTAAAATACCGGCACCGCCTTAGTGGAAAGGGGAATTACCGCCCCATTCCAAGGTTGGCGGGGCGGTAATTCCCCCTTCCACCACTGCCCTTCCTCATTCCCATTTTTGCCCCATAGGGTATAATGGGAATGGGGAAGGTGCTAATTACGGCACTGCAATTTTGCGGTGCCGTAATTAGCACCAAGGTCACTTTGCGGTTTGGTTTTTAACCCCTGCAAAAAGCAGGCGTTAAAGCACCAACCCGCTAAGGGACCTCGTAGTAAGGCGGTAATGGTTAACGGTCACCGTTACCATTAACGGTGACCGTTAACCAATACCGCCTTCCGTGTAATGAGGCCCTTTGTCTTTGAACATCCTGCAGAATGCGGGGCTCATACATAGTATGCAAAACATCTGACTTCCAAACATGATGCAACTTCATCTTTGTGCCCAGTACATTTTAACATTTGGGCTTTACATGTCTTCTAGAGGTTTCCTGGTGCACCTTTCATGCAAATTCCTAGACATATGTTAATGTAGACGGGTAAATGTGCATGGCACCAGTTGGCTTGCAGAACCAAATGTTGCTCCTTTTGGTGTCAAGCTAACCACGCTCTTCTAGGCCCTATCCAGCAGTTTGGAATACTCACAGAGTACAAGCATCACTGATTATCAAAATCCCGTTCCTACTCTTGAAATGAATCACATTTCAAGCAATTGTTTCTCTGCATCCGTGTATATGCCCTGCTAAATATGAATTAGCTTCTTGTGTGCCCTTTAAGCAGGAGCTTCATTGAACACGCATGCCATCATGCCTTGCATCATTCTTGAGATGCTCCTCCAGTCATGTTCTGAGCATTCTGGGACTTGTAATGTTGTGCTTCCCATTAGAAATCAAATACTAAATGTCCTGAAACGCATACAAAAGAAAATGACAGGAATTACATCTCCTGAG
The DNA here is from genome assembly GCF_040938575.1 of Ambystoma mexicanum. NCBI lineage: Eukaryota > Metazoa > Chordata > Amphibia > Caudata > Ambystomatidae > Ambystoma > Ambystoma mexicanum. The sequence goes on from NC_090933.1 coordinate 150,187,894, forward strand.
TGGAATTGGCATCTACATCCATGTGCATTTCCGGGCTCTACCCTCATTCCATTCCATGCTGCCACCCTGTTTTTAATGCCTGCTTTCATCCATATTTCGAACTTGTCATGCTTTCTCTTTTCCACCCTTTGTCTCCTACCTCCTTACCTGTCTTCTCTCCTCCATCCTTTTACCTTGTCAGTTCTTCTCTGTCTTTTCATACCATCCTTCTGTGCTCCATCTCCTCGGTCTGACCATGCCTACTCTTCTTGAGCCCTCTTCTTCATCCTACTGTCACCATCCTTCCTCACAGTCCCTTCCTCCTCACCATCAGTGATGTGTTCCACCTGCCAGGCCAGGTGCACCCATGTCAACCAGTCCTCTTTGGCAGCAGGTGGCTCTTTGTGCACAGATGTGTGTCTAGCGGGGAATAGGTGATAGGTGTCGTGCCAGAAATAAACAGGACTCAAGGATGCAGGTCTGCAGGAGGTGGATAAACGTTTAATGGCCATAAAAATATCCTAACAGATAACTTGAGTAAAAAATGTGCAACCAAAGTCCAAGTGGAGTGGATTGTTCAGATTATAGGAGCGGTGTGGTAAAGTCAGCGTAGGAGAGCAGTATAAAAAGAGTTCTATGGTGCCCTCCACCCACCCCCCTTCTACTTTGGACTACCCCTTCTCCCACGCCCTCCCACTTTTAATGAAGCATCTTTACCGTATTAATAGATTGCACGTGCAGTGCCCAGTACTTGCAGACTTACAATCCATTACAAAAGTAAACAAGATTGTTTATCTGGGTTGGGGGGGGGTGTAAACAAGACATGGTTGTCTGTGTTCTCACTGCTGTGGTGCCACAATGCGAGTTTGGCGGATCATGTAGCCCAGTTCAAAGAGCTTCTGCCAGACGACGCCCCCCCCCCAAAACTTCTGAAACGTGCAACTGTTCAGGGCAGTGGCATTCATGGGAGCGAGATTGCTGGACATGCCACCCAGCACTACAGGCATGCTCCGGGAAATCAGCAAACGGTGCCGATGTACAATGACGGGGAGTGTGACATACTCATGTGCTGCACCAGCCATCCACCCAGCAGAGCTCATTTTGTCTCTTGACTGCCTGGCTCCTCCCGTTTGAATCTCTGCAGCTTAAGGTTGGCATTGTTGTAGCCCCTGAGCTTCTATCCGGGGATACAACCAAAAGACATGGGGCTATAGTCCCTCCAGCCTCCTCCCTCCCCCTAGGGATGGCTCTGATAGCTGCGCATAGTATTTGGAACGCCAATTGGCTTTGTACAAGTGCAGCAACGCATGCATGTATGTTCTGCTTAGATGTCGGTAGCATAGCCATATTGCTGCTGCAGGCTGGCCACAAACCATCTGTAAAATCATCCACGCCGTGCGTGCTTATGGCTGCAACTTGGTGCAATGCAAAAGAAATGTTATGGTGTGCTTTAAGATAATCTTCCTTAACTCACTTCAAATTATTATTTATACCTAAACTTCATCTAAAACTTTTGGAATTTGAAGCTTGTCGCCAGCTTGTTTCCTCTAGACTTGTGGTTTGGCAAAAGCTGTGATTTGGGGTCTACATAAGACATGTGCCTGATTCACAATGGGTTCCCCCATTGAAAATCTCTGTGTGAATCAAGCCCATTATGTTGAAGATACGTTTCCCTTACCTGTGCTGACGTATTTCTTTTTTCTTCTTCTGAGAGACCAGTGACGCGACCAGTTAGCTCGCGCTGTGCAGTGTGTCGGTGATCCTGAAACCGAATGACCTCTAACAAGACTCTGACACCACTGTCTACATGATTCCGATATTAAGAGGGCAGCATATTCTTCTCCGAAACAGGGCTATTCAGTACCTATTCTAATCCTACCCCAGATATCACGAGATGTAATCAATTTAACGGGTTTTAGGCAAACCAATCAATTGCAGAGAACAGCATGTGTCTGGACAGTTCCAGGGCTCCCAGCTTTCCCGGGAAGATTAAGTAAGACGCAGTTCTGTTAATTCTCAGGGTGCTCTGTCAGTGGTTTGTTTGTGCCATCCTGACGCTGCGACGGTCAGAGCGAATTTAGCAATGAAATCTAGGGCACGTGGAAGTTTGCTGGAGTACGTGTAGCATTCCGCTTTCAGAAGTGGGTTTCTGGCTGCAGTTATTAAGAAAGCTGAAGTGACGGCCATTCACTAAACCTTACTGCATTGCAAGCTTAAAGCATTATTATAGCCATGGAGTTGTGCCAATACTGCAATATGGCATCAACAGTAATGGACATCTAGTGCAATAGACTTAATTCAGATTTAGATTAGGAACAATGGCTACAAACAATATGTTGAACACATGCGCAGCTTTGCAGTCTACTGCCACCTCAGTTCAGGCTGGAGTGCCCCTTTTGGGATGGGACCACGTCGGATTTGCATATTGTCTTTCCCCTTTTCTAATTGCTTGGCAGGTGAAGAAGAGGGTCTGGAGGGTTGACCAGAGCGTTGCCAAAATTCTAACCCTCCCAGCCATCAACTCTTTTCTTTTGATATAGTCACCCTGAGTGGGACGGGTATGCCCAGATGTGGGTCCATGCCTGCTGGACCTAGAGACCCAAGCTACTTCCCACAGATGATGCCCAACGAGGCTGAAACACATCTGGGGATTCTTGTGTGTTGGACTGCCACTTTTTTGGGGTGGGATGAAGCCTCATTGCATAAGGTCTTTCTCCTTCTGTAATGGCTTGGCAGGTGAAGAACGATGTTCTGGAGAATTGCCCAGAGCTGGCCCAGTGGCTATGATTGACTCAAAACCGTTCAGCCATCACCTTTGGTATTGCTTTTGACACCTCTTATGAATTCAGGATTACGGGCCACTGAAGACATCAGTTTGCATTACTTGGTGACACAATTCAAGATGGCTACACATCCTTGTGGCAATTTCTTAAACGGACAGCACCACATTTCTAGGTAGAAAGCCCAGTTTAGTTTCAATTTAGAAATGTAGTCAGGGGTCTTTCATTAATTTCTCAAAGTGTATCTGATCTTTGTGTGCAGACTCTGTCAATGGCCTGTGGGAGAAGCTCACTTAAAATACGTCCATTCAGTATGTTATTGACGAATATTATAAAATATATACTGGAATAATGCAAGACAAGCATCCCTCTACTGATGGACCAGTAATACTGTGCAGCGAGCATGTACGTTTATGGGGAAATGTGGTTACATACCCAGAGAAAAGAATTACTTGCAGCATCTGAAAACAATCCAGTGCATACCCAGGGATTACATCACTAATCCTCACTGATGAAGCCCAACAAGGCTGAAACATGTCTGGGGATGTGTGTGGTCTCGTGCAGAAGGGATGTGACCTATCAGTTCTGGCTGAACTGTCCCTTTTGGGGTAGGACGAAGCCTGATTTGCATATGGTTTTTCCTCTTCTGTAATGGCTTGGCAGGCGAAGAACGATGATCTGGAGGGTTACCCCTTTTTCTGTGTGGATATAGGTCGGAGTTGCTAAAACTTTGTAATAAACTAAATATGCAATAAAAAAAGTAAGGGTGAAAACACAAACAATTCAAGTGAGCACATCTAGATTTGAACTTCAAAGTAAGGGTGAAAACATAGATAGTTCAATTGAGCACATCTAGATTTGACTTTCAAAGTAAGTAGCAGGCAATATAAGTCACCAATAAGAGAATTGATACCGCCTGGGGTAGACAGTCAGGCAGCAGAGAGAAAGTTGAGTCAAAGGTGCAGAGCAGGACAGAACTTTGAATTGAGCACATACTGAAATGGTGCAGGAAGTGAGGCACAATGAGTGTTGTAACACCATATTTAATGTACTACATATTTTAAATGTGTACTTTACTAACCATTAAAATAATGTTTTTACTTCTGTCACGGCTGACCTCAGATCTCTTTACTCTAAAATAGCCCACTTCTCAAGAAGTGAATGCCCGTTGTCATTAAACCAAGCATATTTTTCAACAGACACTGGGAGAGAGGCTAGACAATTCCTTGGGGATTGAACTAACCTAAGTCTCTCTCTGAACCACAGAATAAATACAGTATATATACATTTCCTGAACACTTAATACACTTCCTCATATTCCTCATGTTCCCTTACAAGTCATTACCCAAAATACAAATGGGTTGGCCCTATAAAAGGAAATCTAATCCCCACAATCTCATTGGTTGCCTTCCACTGTGGCAACATCCCGTTGAATATACAATTTCCATAACATTGCAAATACAAGCTCAACCCTCTTATTTCGTTTCTCCCTGCAGGACACACAAGCCTAACATGGCATACATTACCTTTTTAGCAGAACTTCCACTTGGTCATTGATCTACAATGCTAAATCTGACATGCAATGTTTATGTGTGGACACATGTTGAGGCTATAGAGAGATAACAAAAAAGCTCCTTTGATGAAGCACTAACTAGTTTCTCTAAGCATTCTAACTATAACAATATGCTCCCTTGCTTCTAGGATTATTAGCTTTTCAAACAATTCCAGCAGCTCTCTATTAATAGCGGGGTACATTTTGGCGGTAGATAAATGTTGATTAATCTGCTGAGATTGTTTTCCTCAAGTCTCAGATTAGAAGGAAGGGAGTTTCATATTTCAGCTGCCACAACTGGAAAGGATTTACCTAGGCCATTGGTCAATTGGTCCAATTGAAACATAAAGATATTACTAACCCCATCTTGGAGGAGCGCAGAGATCTAATCATGACATGGATTTAAAGTAAGCTGGGGAGGTTCCATAAAGACAGTTGTGTACCAATATGGCCTCTTTGAAGGATATACCAGCAGTGATGGGAAGCCATTGGAGTTCTTGCCTACTCTTAGATATGTGGTCCTGCTTCGATTTGCTTTTGACAATTCTAACTGCATTGTTCTGGGAAATGTGAAGTTTAGACAGGAATTTATTATTAGCTCCAATTGAAATTGTCTAGTCTAGACAAGATTATGACCCGGGCAATAGAGGCATAGTTTTCTCAGATAGGAAGGGGCGGGTCTTCCTCAGCAGTTGAAGATAGTAGGAGCAGTTTTTAGACACTTGGTTTATGAGAAGGTCTGCAGATAAAGATCAATCCAGGTACGTGCCAAGCATGTTTACCCCTTCTACAACCGAGATATCACAATTGTCAAGGCAAAAATTTGGGGTACAATTTAGCTTTGGTTTGGGGTATTCCAAAGATCAATAAATCTGTTTTGTTGCCATTAAGGCACATCCAATTGGTGTTCATCCAAGACTTAATTGAAGCATATATGTAGCCTAGATCCAAATCCAAAGAGTAGTCACCCGATAGTTCCATGCCCAATTGGGTGTCATCTGCATAATTAGTAAAGTAGACACCCATCCCATGCCATCAAGGAGACTACACAAGGGCCTGACGTAAAGATTGAGAACTATGGGAGACATACAGGCTCCCTGTGGGATGCCACTTGTGATCAGAGCTTTAGAGGACGTTGCCTCTCCCAAGCACACTCTGGACATCCGATGTGTCAAGAAGGAATACACCCAGTCAATAGAATCCTGGCCACATAAACCCACATCTTTTAGTGTGTGAAATAGGCATTCGTGCTCCAGCAAATCAAAAGTTGCTGAGAGATGTAAAAGGACCAGAAGGTCCATATGTCCCTTACCAATGATCCCGAGCATATTGGTCTGAAGATCTAGCATAGCTGTCTCAGTGCTGTGATGGGGTCTAAACCCCAACTGCTTAGAGTGTAAAATCCCAACGGATTCCACCAATGACTGAAGTTGTAATGTAGAGATTTATCTAAGATTTTGAGTAGAAAATTGCAGTTGGTGATTGGCCTCAAATTACTGGCTTGCATGGGGTCCATGCCTGGTCATTTCAATAATGGGGTAACTGTGACCACCTTAATGTCCTCTGGTACCAGTTTGTGATGAAAGGATGAGTTAACTTATCTAACATGAAATGGAGAAAAAACTTCTCTGTTGTCAGGTATCAGTTTTGGTGGAATCAAATTTTCTGGATAGGAAGACGGACGCATTGTAGATGAGGTATTATTCATGTCAGCGATCGATACAGGATGGAATTCGAAACGCTGCTGTCCTGTCTCACTAGTGTGCAAAACTGTAGGTGGATCAGGCTTGTGTTTAATAGAAAAGTCTGGATTTTACCACAGGCTTTCAAGATCTTGGTATCAACAGCAAGTTGAACTTTGATACAATCCAAATCTGTAGGTCTAATGGTTGTTGCCTGAACTTTTGGGGTCATTAGATGACTGAAAACTTCAGAGTTTTTTCAGGTTGTTATTTACAGAATCTATCTGCTTATTAAGATTATTTTTTGTTTCTAGAATAGTAACTAAATATATTTTTTCCAGGGTCTTCCAATTGATCTTATTCACTTCAGTGGGATCTTCCAACCATTTACCCTCTGCTTTTCTTTTATCTTTTTTCATTGTATGCAGCTCTTGGGTGAACCATTTTTGATGACATGGGTTCTCTCTGCTTTATTTAGCTTTAGGAGGGGCCACTTTTTCCAACATTTGGATCATAATAGACTTAAAGTTTGACACTAGGTTGGCTGGGGGATCGAGATTGTTAGAGGAAAGCATAACTTCATCAATGGAAATCTGTAGGAGATCTGATGAAGGAATCCACGTTGTCAGGCCTCCCTTCGAATGGCCCTTGATCATTCTTTTGGCCGGAATAGAGAAACAGATATACCCTGTCAGCGTGAGTTTTCCCATCATCCATGTTTCCTGAAGAAATATAATATCACATTGTCTAATAAAGCTTAACCACACCCATCTAACATTTTATCTCACAATCATGCAATATTCGATGAGATTATACTCAGGCCAAAGTCAGATTGTGCCATGTCAGGGGTTACTACTGTGATGGGGAATGTGACTTTTGCAGCAAAAGATACTTACGCAAGCTTGTCTGGACAGGATCGTAATGCTTTCGTTCCACCATAAAAGGGATTCAAGGAGTGCCGGGGCTAGGTCAAGAATGGGGGTGGGTGCTGGTGGGCATCCAATTATTCTTTCCCAAAGTTTCAGAATGAATAGAGGAGACCATAGCATCAAACCAAGTGTCATGTCGATTGCACTGTCTGGCCTTAACATCCTGTAATACTTCAATGACAACGCCCATAAGCACCTCGCAACATTGCATCAGGCACAATCTTAAATAAGGGTTATTAAAACCAAATTGCATGCTGTTGCCCCTACAAAACATACATTCTGAGAGCATGCACACAGAAGAAAAAACATTGAAGGCAATATCAGACATTCCCAGGATTGTATAGAATGCGCTTAGTAGAGAGTGCTTATATGAATTTTTGTTGCCACATGTATTTCCCCTAAAAGTGCAAATCAGGTTGAGCTGTCTCCAATCCTTAAGGGGGACAGGGAGTACAGTTTCTACCAGCCTTGAGGGTATCTTGACTTCACTTTGGCTGGCAAGAGCTGAATCCCTGGGTTGTATACTCTTAGCTGTGACATCTGTTTGTCGATGGGATGTCATTGGTTGTGGTTGAGGTTTCTTCAGCACCCCTTTCCTTATTGTAACCGGTGGTGGACCTTTTCGGAATAGAAGACACAGTGTCCCATTGTCCCTCCTGCGGGAATGCTGGCTGGGGCCTATGTAACAGCAGCGCTGCTTGTGGTTTCAGTTCTGAGGTCGTGGGTGTCATGAAGGTTGCTGGCAAAAGGCCTAGCATCTGTTGGGGTTGCCTAAATATGCCTTGCAATATGGTTAGTGGTGTCAGTCGCTCTGAGCCGAGGGGATACCAGGCTGCACACCCGTGGTGCTTGCCAAGGGCCAGGCGAGTGCAGTGGATTAGCACCTGCACCAAAGAATGGAAGGCAGCGTAAATTCTACATGATTCTCAATGAGTGATCCTGTATAGACTTTTCATTCATTCTTGCTTTGCCGGAAACCAATGTCCAAAGCAAAAGGCATGATTTCAGTGAGTCTTGTTTCCAAGAGTGCTACACGCACCATGACAGCAACATCAAAATCATTATTCACCATAGCACCATGTGAAATGGCGCAAAGGGGAGCCGCGGACTGGATATAAGCAAATGCGTCCTCTGTTGAGTTGCTCTCTACCATTGTACTAGAGTCTGCCACCCTTGACTGCCACAGCTCATCCTGTGGAACTGCTGCTCCATCTGTCGGGTAAGCTCAAGGGAGGTTGGACCCTCCGTGGGTTCTGTTTAAACGCTTGAACATCCATGATTACTGCAGAGATTTAGGAGATACGTTTGTATCCGTTTATGAAAAAAAAAAAAAAAGGATCTGGTTCTATCCCAGACCTTCCCTTGCTGATGCTCCGGCTCAATGTGATCTTCTGGCAGACAGATGGAGTGGATGTATGATCCTGCCTGGGAGTGTGTAATGCCATGGGGGATAAGCAAGGTCCACCATCTGTCGAAGAGTTTGCATCTGTTGTTGATAAAGCTGGCTGTAGACCAAGGCCTCTTTATTCATACATCCAGTCTATTGATCACTGCATTGCATAGATTTAGATTTGGCCAATCTGTATGATGGTAGGTTAGCCTAGAGTGGATTTTGCCAGGTAATTGCTCTTGACAGAGACATGTATTGCCTACACAAAATGGTACTGAGCGCCTTACAGGATATCAAAATTGTACCCTCTGTGCCTGCCTAACAGCGTGTCACAGTTGGCATTTTCTTTGGTAGGGGATGGCATGTCCCAGTATGTCAGGCGCCTATTCCCTGATTAGTGTTTCATGGCATTTAATCCAAGTGGAGTGATTATCTGCCTCGGATATCTGAGGGGATAGCAATCCAGAGGGAGGGGCCAAGTAATGGGCAGGGGATTGATAGCAGTTATTATTGTTAGCGAGTGCAGACCTTGCTTTGCGAAGCAATGTAGCATTTTACAAATCATAATGGAAAGGACATAACGAGAGAAGCAAAGATACAAGAGTGCAGGGAGCTAGCAGTTGGACTGGGGCAAGCAATATGGCTGCAAGAGATCTACAGGCAACCAGGGGAGGAAACAGTGGGGAGCTGATCACCCAGTCTCAGGTAGGGTGGGTTGAGGGGTAGTGTAAGGAACTAATGGTTGCAACAGTAAAGAGAGAAACAAGTGATCACAGTTCAAGGGTTTTTGTTAAACTGTATGCAGATTGGAAAAATGCCTAATCTAAACCTAAAACTAGGATGGGAGCAAGCATTGACTATCAAATGAAAATAAGGCAGTCCTTGTGGTGTTGTGTCAATATAAAGGGCATATACTAATAAAAACCTATTGCCAATGCCTTACGCTAAATACAAAAGAGTGTGCGAAAGGGTATTCAGATAAAGTAATAATACATCAGGATGTTACGGACAGGGATCCCCGTCCCCGCGTTTTGAGCATGCGATAAGGTGGCGCTTTTGAGCACAGCACATGCTCAAGCTTTCCTCAGCATGATCCGACAGTTCTGTTTCAGCTTCTCAGATGACTCGATGGCCAAGTTTCTTTTCCATAAAAAGTCTCTTACCTTCAAGGATCAGTAAAATAACAAACATAAGTTCTGTTTCACATATATGTTGGGTGATGGTTTCAATCCAGGGTCCCCCCTCTTCCGTTCGCAGAAACCTGTGCAGTTCCCTCTAGGACCACTGCAAAAGATTTAAGACTACAGGTGTTTGGCAGTAAACCCACTTGGTAGCAGTCTGTACCACACAGATTCACTTGGTAGCTGTGGCTGAGCAGTCAGACTTCCCTCAAGAAGAGTTAGGCAGTATACAGAGTATTCACAATAGGTCAAGAGAACACAGTAGAACAAGTAAACACTGACCAGGGCTTGGTGTAAAAGAGATATCATTATTTATTTAAAACCACATCTAGAAAAACACACAGGCACTAATAGTAAGCAATTCAAAAACACGGTCACTAAAATATATACACTCCCTTAAAAGAATATTAGACAAGTCTTAAGTACAACCCCACTTATTTTCAGACAGCGGTGAGCGCTTAACGTAGATGGCACTCTAATAACTCATTTTAAAAAGGGAGAGAAAAACGGAGAATAAATTGAAACAGATCCCAACACTTTTTCACAAACACACAAGAGAGGAAGGCAAAGTAACACCGTGAATTCAGAGTCAGTAGGCCGGTACCGCTTTAAGAGGATCAAAACGAAATGTGTCCAAGGTCACACGGTTGCAGTGCACAAAAAGTCTTGTAACGGTTCAAAAAGGAGTTGGACCAAAGAAAGGGACCAGTTAGAGGGTCAAGGTGGCCAGCCCAGTCCAGAAGGTTAAGGGGTTATTATTACCTTGTAGCAATCTTTAGAAAGGGAGGCCTGGCGGACACGGTTCCTTAAAGTGGTGAGAATACTACAGCGGGGGCAGTTGTTCCTGGCAGCGGATGCAAGTCGGTGCTTCGTCCGGGGGAAGAGACAATCTCGTCGGAGAGGAAGACAGGAGACTGTTGCACTGCCAGGGAAGAAACCAGCCGCAGAGTTTCTGAGGTACAAGGAGCGGTCAGTTGATTAGCGGTTCAGTGGTAAGTGGCTATCCGGCTGCCGGGGTGCTTGGCACGGGCAGTTCGACCACAAACCGGTCTGGGGTGGGAAGAAAGAAGGTAAACTGGTTGTGCCCACCAGTCAGGGGAAGAAGCCTCTCCAGCCGGGAGATCTTCTCTGTCGTCGGGAAGTGGTGAGTCGGTTCCCGAGGGCTCCACCGGTGGTGTCGTCGTGGTTGGTCGGCTCAGCCACTCCCTCGTCTAATTCTCAGGTCCTGTGGCGACTTCTGAAGATCCAGTCCCCAAAGCCCTGCTTTTATGCAGCATACCCCCATTCACTCAGCCTAGCTGTCAATCAAACATGCTAAGTGGTGAGCCGGCCGGCTCACCACTTGGGCCAATCACACAAGAGTGCGACTTGAATTACCAAGGTAACTCAGTCCAGGGTGCCTAAACCCCCTCCCACACCCCCTGTGGTACCCAGACAGAGTGGCACCACTTTTGGAGGCTTCTGTGGAGAAGCCTGCCAAAAAGTGGAACAAAGGGCTCGACTTGGGTTGGAGTCACAGAAGAGAACACAAACGCCATTTTAGAATCGAGTCCTGGCAAAAAATACCAACCGGCGAATTAATATTAATTAAATAAACCGGCGGTATGTTCGAGGCTATGAGAATTAAATAATTAAAGTTGGTAGCCTCGAACAATGGGAAAATCCCTTAGGGAAATATTTGCGGTCGAATATAAAAAGTAGTTTCCACTGCCACCAGCCAAAACTCGATCAGGGGGGACGGAGACGTGCCCCCTCGACTAACAGACCCCGGGGCAATCGAATTGCCCCGACCAGTACGTCCACAATATGATGGTTTGTACTGGTTTCTGTTAATAATTTGGGACTAGTAAAGCCAATGGTGACTTTACATGCCCTGGGAGACAGTAGTCAGTCCCAGGGTATGGAGTCTATGGTGGGGGGTCACTATGACACCCCTGTGTTACTGCACGGAGGGTGCTGTGTAACACACATAGTAAAAACACATGAGACCCTATGGAGTAAAGGACCCCATAGACCATAAAACACATTAACAGTCAAAGGAACACCATAAACATGTCCAAGAATGGGAGAAAAAGAGTCTCACTCTTGGCAGGAGGAAAAAAACAAACTCCAGAAATGCAGCAAAGCTGCTGGGGGACTCACTAGGTTAGGAAATTCAGCCTAAAGAGAGAATTCTCCCTAACACAGACCCCTTATCGATATCAGGACCTTCAGCTGAGTCTCCTACTTCCGAGGGTCTGAAGGTTCCAAAGAAAACCAACAAAAAGTTCATTTTGGATTGTACTTGAGGTGATGATTCACCACCCCTGGATCCCCCTCACCTGGGCACAGACCCATCCCAAATCTCAGCCTCCCTCCACCGGGTTCACTATGGCTTATGCACACATTCTAGGGGGATGGTTCTTCACCCCTGGATCACCCTCTTCCTGTGCAAAGACCACACTTGAATACTTGTGGGAGTGGGAGAAAAAGAGTCTCACTCTTGGCAGGAGGAAAAAAACAAACTCCAGAAATCCAGCAAAGCTGCTGGGGGACCCACTAGGTTAGGAAATTCAGCCTAAAGAGAGAATTCTCCCTAACACTCGCCCCCCCCCCCCCAGACTAAGGGACAGGAGGATTTAATCCACTCCTGGATGAATCTCATACCTCTAGTCGATGACATACATCCTAGAGAGACCATCAGGATTTTGGTGGTGACACCCTAACCTGTGCTCAATGGTGAAATCAAACCCTTGCAGGCAGATTGACCATCTCAACAGTTTTGGGTTTTCCCCTTTCATTTGCATTAACCATCTCAAGGGTTGGTGGTCAGTCTGAATGACAAAGGTAGAACCATACAAGTATGGCCTAAACTTCTTCAGAGCCCACACAATAGCAAAACACTCTCGTTCAATGGTTGCCCACCTTGTTTCAGGATCCTTCAGTTTTCTACTGATGAAGCAAATGGGGTGCTCCCTACCTTTCCCATCCAGTTGACTGAGGACTGCACCTATTCCTACATTTGAAGCATCTGTTTGCACAATGAAAGTTTGGTGGTAGTCAGGAGATCGGAGTACTGGGGCTTGGCAAAGAGCCTTTTTCGGGGTTTCAAAGGCCTGATTGCATTCCTCATTCCACCTAACCTTTTTAAGGAATTTAGGAGAGGAGATGACATTCAGTGGAGAAGCTATGGACCCATAGTTCTCAATGAAATTCCTGTAATACCCAGTGAGACCTAAGAAGGCTCTCACCTGCGTCTGAGTAGTAGGTGTTGTCCAATTTTGCACAGCTTCAATCTTACTGGGCAAAGGCCTTATTTCTCCACCTCCTACCTCATGTCCAAGGTAGACCACTTTACTCTGTCCAATCTGGCATTTACTTGCCTTTATGGTCAGATTGGCCTTTCCAAGAGCCTGCAAAACATATCTCAGGTGGTCCACATGTTCTTCCCAGGCATTGCTGAACACTGCTATGTCATCCAAGTATGCCATGCAGAAGTCCTCCATCCCATTCAGAACCTGGTTTACCATCCTTTGAAACGTAGAAGGTGCATTTTTCAATCCAAAAGGCATAACCTTAAACTGGTATAAGCCAACTGGGGTAGAAAATGCAGTTTTCTCCTTTGCATGGTCTGTCAGGGCTATTTGCCAATAGCCTGACGTCAAGTCAAATGTGCTGAGGAACTTGGCTGCACCAAGTCTATCCACCAACTCATCTGTCCTTGGCAAAGGGTGGGCATCAGTCTTAGTGACTGCATTAAGAGCTCTGTAATCCACACAGAATCTAAGTTCTTTAGATCCTGCCTTTGGTACTAACACAACTGGGCTAGACCATGGACTAGTAGAGGGCTCTATTACCCCGAGATCAAGCATCTTGTTGACCTCACCTTTGATGTGGGTTCTTACATTTTCTGACGTTCTATATCCTCTGCTTTTGACTGGCAGACAGTCACCAGTGAGTATGTCATGCTGTCCCCAAGGGGTCAAGCATGGTGAAAGTGAGAACAGAGAGGCAAACTGATTTAACATAGATTTGCACTCTTCCTGTTGCTCAGGTGTCAGATTTGAAGAGAGATTTACTCCTTCAATTTTGTTGTCTAAAGGTAAGCCTCTGAGGAGATCAGGAAGAGCTTCACTCTCTTCTTCTTCCTCTGATTATGCTAGAAGCAAATCTCCTGCATCAGGTCTGGAGACATACGGTTTTAGTCTATTGGTGTGGAAGACTGTTGGAGCCTCCTTGGGGTTGCCCAAGTCCACCAGATAGTTGACCTCTCCAAGTTTACCCACAACTTTGAAGGGTCCCATCCATGTGTCTTGCAAGGCCCACTGCCTTGTTGGAATCATAACAAGAACTAGCTGGTCCTGAGTAAACTCGACCATGTTAGCCTTTTGGTCATGCCAGTGCTTGACCAATGCTTGTCCAGCTTTCAAGTTATCACTTTCTTCTGCCATCATTTGTGACATTCTCCTTCTGAGACCTATCACATAGTCAGTCACTCTGACTGGCTTGGGGGAAGGAGCACTCTCCAAACCCTCCTTGATCAGGGCCAATGGACCTCTGACCGGATGACCATAAAGAAGTTCAAAGGGAGAATAACCTACTCCCTCCTGAGGGACTTCTCTATAAGCAAAGAGAAGGTATGGCAGTAGAAGGTCCCACTTTCTTTTAAGGGGGTCCTCTAAAGCACCTATCTTTCTCTTCATGGTTCTGTTGAACCTTTCAACCATTCCATTTGTCTGAGGGTGGTATGCGGTTGAGAACTTGTAAGTAACTCCACAGGTTTTCCACATGGCTTTCATGTAGTGGAACATAAAATTTGACCCCCTGTCAGAGATTACTTCCTCAGGAAACCCAACCCTGGTAAAAATACCAAGGAGGGCCTTAGCCGCAGCCGGAGCTGTAACAGTCCTCATAGGAATTGCCTCAGGGTATCTAGTAGCATGGTCTACTACAACAAGTATAAACCTGTTGCCTGAGGAAGTTGGAGGATCAAGGGGACCAACAATGTCAATCCCTACTCTCTCAAATGGGACTCCTACTACAGGGAGGGGCACTAAAGGTGCCACATTCTTGGAGCCAACCTTAACAGAAGTCTGGCAGGTGTGGCAGCTCCTGCAGTATTTGTCTACTTCAGCCCCCATCTTTGGCCAATAAAAGAAGAGTGAGAGCCTTTCCTTAGTCTTCTGGAAACTCAAGTGACCAGCCAAAGGAATCTCGTGGGCTAACTGCAAGAACTGTGGTGTGTTCTCTTGGGGTACTACAAGTCGTTTATTGTCCCCAGGTGCAGACTCGGTTGGTTCACTGTAGAAGTAACCTATATTTCCCAGGCTCTTGCCCTTCAGCCTGAGCATCTGCATGGTGGCGAAGACCTTCCAGAGTTGGACATTCTCTCTGTCCCTTACTGAAGTCTGCCCTGTTGGGTCCACCTTCTGCCAGTAAAGACTGCAGCTCAGGATGGTCAACAGGATCCAGATCTCCAATGAGTTCCTGGCCTTCAACTAGCTCTTCTTCAGAGTCTAGTTCAACCACACAGGGTTGTAGCTCCCTCTCAGCCTCAGCTGGAGGGGAGTTACTGGTGTAACTTTGGACAACCTAGGGGAAGTCCTTGTTGGCTGCACTGGAGTGCTGGCTGTGAGGTTCTTTTTAGAAGTTTTAGGTTTCCCTTTTTCTTCTAGTTTCTTAGAGACAGCAGCTGACATCTCCAGTGGAGCAGGAGTGATCTCTTTCTTCATCATCTCCTTGGGAGTATCTCTCATGGTTCTCTCCCTTGCAGGTCTGGTGAGCTCCTGTAACCTTTTACTAGGAGGTCTGGGGGTATGTGTCAGGATCGGCAGGTGGAGACTTTGGAAGGGTTGGAGGCAGTGACCTTTCAGAGTAACGTTCTAGTCCTCATTCAAGATGGCAGCACGCACTATATCTTCCGGCTCCGCCCCTCCAGCCAGTGCGTTGTATCTGTTTACCTCTGGTTACTGCGCTCCGCTTTTCTGAATCCTTCTCTCGTGATTTCAATTCTGTCATTCTATAGTATCCGTTGCTATCAGTCCTTTCTAACTTCTACGGCTACTCACTGTATTTTCCCTGCTACTCTACTTCGGTTCGCCTGTTTGTTTTCCTCTTTCCGCTAGCTTAGACTCCATATCTCTATTCACGGCGCCTGCCGTTCTGCATTGCTTTCTCTCATTGTTCTACGCGCGAGCTGCTCTCGCGACTTCCATTTCTCCTTCCTACCTTCACGGCGCCTGCCGTTCCGCACTGCTTACTTTCTTCGTTCTGCACGCGAACTGCTCTCGCGACTTCATTTCTCCTTCCTACCTTCACGGCGCCTGCCGTTCCGCACTGCTTACTTTCTTCGTTCTGCACGCGAACTGCTCTCGCGACTTCATTTCTCCTTCCTACCTTCACGGCGCCTGCCGTTCCGCACTGCTTCCTTTCTTCGTTCTACACGCGAGCTGCTCTCGCGACTCCCATTTCTGCTCCGTACATTCGCGGAGCTTGCCTATTCTGCATAGCTGATTTCTTTTTACATACGAGTTTAGTTTGTGTTTGTGTACTTTCATTGTGATTCTCAGCATAGGCTCACGGCGCCTGTCCGTTCCTACTTATTTTCTGTTTATGATTCCATCTGTATAGGTTTTCAGTTTCCATAGCAATTCCCTTGTTGGCTCTAGTGCTATCTCTCTGTATTTTTGGTACTTCCTCCTTTTTTTATTGGGTTCCATCCTCTTATTTCTTTTGCCCTTCTCATCCCCTTGGATCATTTCAGGACTTTGGTCTTTGGAAACTCAACTTTCCCCACATCTGCAAAGCACCAGAACTAGGGTTTTTTCTGCCTTCCGGCTTTTTCCCTGGGGCGAGGCTGGCCCTCCTGGAGGTCGCCTTGAGCAGGTTCTCATCTCTGTCACGGTGGCCTCTGGAGGGGCCAGACCTTATTTACACGAAAGAAAAGGACGGAAACTAAAGGAAAGTCCGCCCAAAGAAAGAAAGAAGGACAAGAAGAAGCCTGAAACAGCACTTAAGGAACGTACTTCCGAGTATTCAGGTGAGGAGAAGGGGGAACTGGAACCGGAACCTGACAGCATACAACGCCCTACTCACACGATGGCTTCCTTGGAGCAATACCAAGAACTGGTAGCAGCGATGCAGAATCTAACAGCGGAGGTGCAAGCCCTGAGAACGGAGAATGTTGCACTCCGACAACAGGTCGTTTTACGCCGTGATGACTATGGAGACCTGCCAACTATGCCACTCTCTTTCGGAAAGTATGATGGGTATCCTGGTGGTCTAAAGGACTTTCTTGATGCCTGTAAGGTGTACTTTGCCTTCAGGCCCCATGCATATGATACGGCCAGATCAAGGGTCGGGTTCATCATCGCTAACCTCTCTGGAAACGCATTATCTTGGGTAACGCCGTTCGTTACAAGCAATGACCCGTCCTTAAATGACTATGACCGTTTTTTTGGAGCTGTTTAAGGAAAGGTTTGACAGACCGGAAGTACTCTATTCCTCTTTGGAAGCCATTCTGGACGTTCGCCAAGGAAACACGGATTTGCAAACTTACATCTCCCGTTTCCAGAGACTAGCAGCCAAGACGGACTGGCCAGATTCGGCCCAACAGACCATTTTCAGACGAGGCCTTCATGATGAAATTAAGGATGAGCTGGCTAGAGTAGCCCGACCTGCTTCTTTCAGGGATCTGATAACTCTGTCTCTCCAGATTGAATTTCGTCTACAGGAAAGGCGACAAGAAAGAAGACGACCTAGAGGAACCTCTCAGGCATTAAGTTTCCCTTCCCCTTCTCGTCTCACAAGACCCTCAACCATAGCAGAAGAACCCATGCAGATCAGAGCCACCCGGGGCCCCCTGACTCCAGAAGAAAGAAAGAGAAGACGGAACTCCGGGTTATGCATGTACTGTGGTTCCTCCAAACACCTACTGAGAGACTGCCCGGATGTACCTCCTCGACGGAAGGAAAACTTCAGCCCCCGCTCTGCTGCAAGGGAAGTGTTGGGGGAATTGACAAGCACCCTTGCATCAACACAAGAACCTTAAACAACCCGGAAGAGAACAGTCTGATGGTGTTCAAGGTTAAACTTTGGTTGTCTGGTTCTGCCCCCACTGAGGTATTAGCTATGTTGGACTGTGGAGCAGCGGGAAATTTCATGGACCTAAAATGGGCAACCGAACACCTGGTGGCTACCAGACTCAAGTCTGCTCCCATACCAGTTGAGGGTGTAGACGGCAGATCTTTATCATCTGGACCCATTACCTCTGAAACATTCCCGCTCAAGATGATGATGGGCCACCATGAAGAGATTCTGGTATTTGACCAGATCAGAGCAGCTCATTTTCCCTTGATAATAGGGATTCCGTGGTTAAGAAAACATAACCCACACATCAACTGGACAGAGAACAAGGTGAACTTTGACTCACAGTTCTGTAAGACCCACTGTATGGAACTTTCCATTGCCGGAACCACAGATGTCAGAGCTGAAACAGGAAGACCAATCCACAATCCAGTGATCGTTTCTTCTATCCCTCTACAATATCAGGCATTTGCCGAGGTATTCATGGATGCTATACCCAAGAAGCTGCCCCCGCATAGAGCTGAGGACTGCAGCATCGACTTGATACCAGAAGCCGTGGTTCCTTTCGGACGTATGTATCCCTTATCGCTCCCTGAACGGACTGCCCTTCGAAACTATCTGGATGATAATCTTCAGAACGGACTTATTCAAGAATCAAGGTCCTCCTGTGGGGCCTCTTTGTTCTTTATCCCCAAGAAGGATTCCAAAGAGTTACATCCGTGTATAGATTATCGAGGCTTGAATAAGGTTACCATCCGTGACAGATATCCCATGCCATTGATTCGGGACATATTAGAAGCGGTACAAGGAGCCGTCTACTTCACGAAGCTTGACCTAAGAGGTGCCTATCACCTGCTGCATATAAGAAAGGGGGACGAGTGGAAGACTGCATTCCGCACCCCCTTTGGCTTATATGAATACCGGGTGATGCCATTTGGCCTGGTAAACGCCCCAGCCGTATTCCAAAGGTACATGGATAAGGTGTTTTCCGACATGTTGTTCATAACGGTGGTGGTATACCTAGATGACATCTTAATCTTTTCCAAAACCCTTGCAGAGCATAGAAGACTTGTCATACAGGTGTTGCAGCGTCTTCAGTCCCACCAGCTACTGATCAAACCGGAAAAGTGTCAATTTGAGGTTACGTCAGTGTCCTACTTAGGATTTATCCTGTCTAAGCAAGGGATAGAGATGGATCCGATCAAGATAAGGGCAATCAGAGACTGGAAAGAACCTACTAATGTAAAGGAGCTACAGAGTTTCCTGGGTTTAGCAAACTTTTATCGAAGATTCATACCCAATTTCTCAAACACCGTGCTTCCTCTAACTTCCTTGTTAAAGAAGGGCGTAAGGTTCGTCTTTTGTGAAGAGCCCAGAAGAGCGTTTATCGCCCTTAAGGAATGCTTTTCTAGGGCACCCATACTGGTCCAACCGGATCAGTCTAAACCATACATTCTGGAAACCGATGCTTCTTTGGGTGCAGTCGGGGCAATCCTACTACAGAAACTAGAAGATGGTGTAGAACATCCTGTGGCCTACTATTCCAAGACCCTGACTACAAGTGAGCGCAATTATTCTGTAATTGAAAGGGAACTTTTAGCAATCAAGTTAGCATGCCAAGAGTGGCATCATTTATTGCAAGGAGCCGCCCACAGTTTTGACATCAGAACAGACCATCGTAACCTTCGGGTCCTACAATAGATGGAATGCACAAACGCAAGCCACGCCCGGTGGGCATATTTTTTCCTGCAGTATGACTTTAACATCACCTATATTCCCGGCACAGAGAATATGAAGGCTGATGCTTTGTCTCGCAGTCTAGGGGAATGTTCAGGTACCTACATGGGACATGAATTGGTCTTCCCAGGACGCAGGATAATTGCATCCTCTCTTTCTTTTCTTCAAGATCTAATACCTGAGTATCAAACAGGCTCTGAACTCCCTTCCTCAGTTGTTCTTGGTAAGGACGGGTTGTATTATCAGGGAGAAGCACTGTTCATTCCCACCAAGAGACTCCAGACTCTTGTCCTCTCTTGGTGCCACGACACCCCACTAACAGGTCATCCAGGAGTCAGAAAGACTTACAACCTGCTACGCAGGGGGTTTTGGTGGCCAGCTCTTCGGAATGATGTGGATCGGTATGTATCTACGTGTTCGGTTTGTGCCTCCAACAAACTTCGAACTGGAAAACTGCTAGGGTTATTGCAGCAACCCTCCTTGCCTGAACGCCCCTGGGAACATATTTCCACAGATTTTATTGTGGATCTTCCCCCATCCGAAAACATGACTGTGATCATGGTGACTGTCGATTCTTTCAGTAAGTTGGCTCACTTCTCCGCCTTCAAACACATTCCTTCAGCCTCTGAGACAGCGGCAGTATTCCTCCGAGATATAGTGCGCCTACATGGGTTACCTCGGACAGTGATTTCAGATAGAGGACCTCAATTCACTTCTAAGTTTTGGGCTTCTCTTTGCCAGACTCTGGGGATTCACAGGGCTCTCTCTTCGGGTTATCACCCTCAGAGTAATGGACAGACCGAGAGATTGAACGCCAGTCTGGAACAGTACCTGAGGTGTTTTTGTAGCCCGCAACAGGGGAATTGGTTTTGTTTCCTTCCACAAGCAGAGCTTGCCTACAATAATGCTCTGCATACTACCATCCAGATGAGTCCTTTTTTTTGTATTTATGGGTACAATCCCCAACTTTTGCCCTGGCTCAGCGCCCCTTCCACCAAGATTCCGGCTGTGGCTGAGGTTCTGAAGGACTTACAAGAAGTTCATGAGCCAGCTCAGAAAGCACACCTGAGCAGTCAACAAGCACAAAAGAGATGGGCAGACAAGGGCAGAAGCCTCAATCCTACATGGCAGGTTGGACAATTGGTCTGGTTGTCTACCCGTTTCTTGCCTAGGTGGGTACATTCTGGCAAATTCTCCTCACGGTTCCTCGGGCCATTCCCCATAGTACAACGGATTAACCCGGTGGCCTTTAAGCTTAGACTCTCTGATTACCTCAAGAGGGTACATCCGGTTTTCCATGTCTCCTTACTGAAGGAATACAAGGAAGATCCTTTCCAAAGACCAGTCCACAGGGTACGTGCTCAAGTGAACCCAACACCAGAAGAATACGAAGTGGCCTACTTGGTTGATTCTCGGTACCGCAGGGGTAGGTTACAATACCTGGTACATTGGAAGGGTTACCCGTTGGAAGAGAGGTCTTGGGAACCGGTGAGCCATATTCATGCCCCCAGACTGATAAGGAGATTTCACCACTTTCACCCGGGCAAGCCTGGGGGACCCCCGATGAGAAGGGGGTATACTGTCAGGATCGGCAGGTGGAGACTTTGGAAGGGTTGGAGGCAGTGACCTTTTCAGAGTAATGTTCTAGTCCTCATTCAAGATGGCAGCACGCACTATATCTTCCGGCTCCGCCCCTCCAGCCAGTGCGTTGTATCTGTTTACCTCTCGTTACTGCGCTCCGCTTTTCTGAATCCTTCTCTCGTGATTTCAATTCTGTCATTCTATAGTATCCGTTGCTATCAGTCCTTTCTAACTTCTACGGCTATTCACTGTATTTTCCCTGCTACTCTACTTCAGTTCGCCTGTTTGTTTTCCTCTTTCCGCTAGCTTAGACTCCATATCTCTATTCACGGCGCCTGCCATTCTGCATTGCTTTCTCTCATTGTTCTACGCGCGAGCTGCTCTCGCGACTTCCATTTCTCCTTCCTACCTTCACGGCGCCTGCCGTTCCGCACTGCTTACTTTCTTCGTTCTGCACGCGAACTGCTCTCGCGACTTCATTTCTCCTTCCTACCTTCACGGCGCCTGCCGTTCCGCACTGCTTCCTTTCTTTGTTCTACACGCGAGCTGCTCTCGCGACTCCCATTTCTGCTCCGTACATTTGTGGAGCTTGCCTATTCTGCATAGCTGATTTCTTTTTACATACAAGTTTACTTTGTGTTTGTGTACTTTCATTGTGATTCTCAGCATAGGCTCACGGCGCCTGTCCGTTCCTACTTATTTTCTGGTTATGATTCCATCTGTATAGGTTTTCAGTTTCCATAGCAATTCCCTTGTTGGCTCTAGTGCTATCTCTCTGTATTTTTGGTACTTCCTCCTTTTTTTATTGGGTTCCATCCTCTTATTTCTTTTGCCCTTCTCATCCCGTTGGATCATCTCAGGACTTTGGTCTTTGGAAACTCAACTTTCCCCACATCTGCAAAGCACCAGAACCAGGGTTTTTTCTGCCTTCCGGCTTTTTCCCTGGGGCGAGGCTGGCCCTCCTGGAGGTCCCCTTGAGCAGGTTCTCATCTCTGTCACGGTGGCCTCTGGAGGGGCCAGACCTTATTTACACGAAAGAAAAGGACGGAAACTAAAGGAAAGTCCGCCCAAAGAAAGAAAGAAGGACAAGAAGAAGCCTGAAACAGCACTTAAGGAACGTACTTCCGAGTATTCAGGTGAGGAGAAGGGGGAACTGGAACCGGAACCTGACAGTATGTGACACTACTCCAAGAGTTTTCAAGTCATTACCCAGCAGAACCCTTCCTGGCACCTCACTTTGTATGCTGACAGGTATCTTCACAGTCATGTCATTACACTGGATGAGAACTGGTAATTGGGGAAGCATCTGCACAGGCCCTCCAGCTAGCTTGGTGAGGCATTTGGGTGCCTTAGCAACATCCTCAACCTGAAAAAACAATTTGTCCACCACAGTTATGCTGGCCCCAGTGTCCCTAATGGCAGGAGTCTCCTGACCATTCACCTGGACACTGTCCTTATAATACTCTTTAGTATTATCTGGGATAGAATTATAGACATCTAAGTTCTGTTGTTCCCACAGACCCAGAGACACTAAAGAAACACTGGCTGAGACTCCAATGGGTTCATCAGCCAGTAATAGAAAGTTTCCACTTGCCATTTGTACTTCCTCCTCTGGAGCGAAGGCTAAGGAGACAAGCTGGACCCCTGAAGGTTTACCCTTACATCTGGGATCTCCTTTCACATGGTCAGTAGAGCCACAAACAACGCATTTACCAATGCTTTTTTGGAATGGTGGTTTGTTCTGACCTCCTTCTGGTTTGGCACCAGGAGGTACACTAGCATGATTTGGTTTCCCCTGTGGCTTACCCTTTTGGTTTTGTTTGGGGCCCTCTTTGGAATTGGAATTATTAGAATTCTCTATGGAGTCCTTTTTTGGCTGTTTCCCCTCATCCTTTTTCTGAGTAGCCCCAGAATCCTTGTGAGTGGCCCTGTTGGCAACCCACAAGTCAGCAGCCTTAGCTAACTTCCTGGAATCTAATTCCTTTGATTCAGCCAAGTGCTGTCTGAGCTCAGGAGAGCAGGCATGATAAATTGACTCCAACATTACAAGATTCTTCATTCCTTCATAAGTGTTAACTCTGTAACCCTTAATCCATCCCTCTAAGTTTTTCAAGCTTTCACTCACCCAGGTAGCCCAAGGGGTGCCATCATGCTTTTTGAGGGTCCTAAACCTCTTAAGGTACTGGGAAGGGGTCTTCCCAAATCTAGCTATCAAAGCTAGTTTCACACATTCATAATCCTTATTATCCACCTCCCCCAACTCCATTACCACATCAGTTGCAACAGGGGGGAGCCTAGAGAACAACCAGGGAAGTAACTCATTCCCTGTGATGTCCTGGAGCCCATGATTATACTTACTCAAACATTTTCAACCAATCCAACACATTCAATCTAGGTTCATACATACCCACTAATTCCTTAGGCATCCGGAGTCTTTTGGGACTGGAACTCCTAGAAGAACCAGAGGAGAGAGAAGCATTTTCCACAGACAACTTTTTCATTTCTAGTTCATGATTAAGCTCTATTTCTATGAGTCTTAACTCAGCTTGCTTCTGCTCAGCCTGGGCATTCATTCTTCTGAACTCTAGCTCTTGGTTTCTTTCAGATTGAGCAATAAAACGTTTGTACTCTAATTCAAGCTTCATTTTTTCAAGTTCAAAATAAGCAGGGTTACATGTAGGACCTGGTATAGGCCCAGTAGGTACAGTAGGTAAGGCAGACAGAGGTTCAGAGTGGCTAACTTCATTAGGTTCACTTTCCTCTTCAGACTCATTATCAAGACTTTGATTCAGATCAATACCATCACTGTTTTCTACATTTGCTGGGGGGGGGGGGTAGATTCCTCTGTACCACCCAGACTTTGGTTTTCTAACAATCTTTCTATAAGTTACATTTTCTTGCCCTTCTCAGAGAGATTCTTATGTCTACACAATACTTTTAAGAAATCAGCAGTTTTGGCAGACAATGATTCTAGGGTATAACTCTACATAGCAGACATAGTTAGAAAATCAGCTTTTTAGTGCTAAACTCAGTGGTTAGTTGTCCTAAAATGTTCAACAAGCACTCTAAAGTGTATACTCAATACAAATCCCACCGCTGTACACCAGTGTTAGGCAGAAACCTGTGCAGTTCCCTCTGGGACCACTGCAAAAGATTTAAGACTACAGGTGTTTGGCAGTAAACCCACTTGGTAGCAGTCTGTACCACACAGATTCACTTGGTAGCTGTGGCTGAGCAGTCAGACTTCCCTCAAGAAGAGTTAGGCAGTATACAGAGTATTCACAATAGTTCAAGAGAACACAGTAGAACAAGTAAACACTGACCAGAGCTTGGTGTAAAAGAGATATAATTATTTATTTAAAACCACATCTAGAAAAACACACAGGCACTAATAGTAAGCAATTCAAAAACACGGTCACTAAAAGATATACACTCCCTTAAAAGAATATTAGACAAGTCTTAAGTACAGCCCCACTTATTTTCAGACAGCGGTGAGCGCTTAACGTAGATGGCACTCTAATAACTCGTTTTAAAAAGGGAGAGAAAAACAGAGAATAAATTGAAACAGATCCCAACACTTTTTCACGAACACACAAGAGAGGAAGGCAAAGTAACACTGTGAATTCAGAGTCAGTAGGCCGGATCCGCTTTAAGAGGATCAAAACAAAATGTGTCAAAGGTCACACGGTTGCAGTGCACAAAAAGTCTTGTAACAGTTCAAAAAGGAGTTGGACCAAAGAAAGGGACCAGTTAGAGGGTCAAGGCGGCCAGCCCAGTCCAGAAGGTTAAGGGGTTATTATTACCTTGTAGCAATCTTTAGAAAGGGAGGCCTGGCGGACACGGTACCTTAAAGTGGCGAGAATACTCCAGCGGGGGCCTTTGTTCCTGGCAGCGGATGCAAGTCGGTGCTTCGTCCGGGGGAAGAGAAGATCTCGTCGGAGAGGAAGACAGGAGTCCGTTGCACTGCCAGGGAAGAAATCCGCCGCAGAGTTTCTCAGGTACAAGGAGCGGTCCGTTGATTTGCGGTTCAGTGGTAAGTGGCTATCCGGCCGCCGGGGTGCTTGGCACGGGCAGTTCAACCACAAACCGGTCTGGGGTGCGAAGAAAGAAGGTAAACTGGTTGTGCCCACCAGTCAGGGGAAGAAGCCTCTCCAGCCGGGAGATCTTCTCTGTCGTCGGGAAGTGGTGAGTCTGTTCCGGAGGACTCCACCGGTGGTGTCGTCATTGTAGGTCGGCTCAGCTTCTCCCGCGTCGGATTCTAAGGTCCTGTGGCGACTTCTAAAGTTCCAGTCCCCACAGCCCTGCTTTTATGCAGCATACGCCCATTCACTCAGCCTAGCTGTCAATCAAACATGCTAAGTGGTGAGCCGGCCGGCTCACCACTTGGGCCAATCACACAAGAGTGCGACTTGAGTTACCAAGGTAACTCAGTCCAGGGTGCCTAAACCCCCTCCTACATCCCCTGTGGTACCCAGACAGAGTGGCACCACTTTTGGAGGCTTCTGTGGTGAAGCCCGCCAAAAAGTGGAACAAAGGGCTCGACTTGGGTTGGAGTCACAGAAGAGAACACAAACACCATTTTAGAATCGAGTCCAGGCAAAAAATACCAACCGGCGAATTAATATTAATTAAATAAACCAGCAGTATGTTCGAGGCTATGAGAATTAAATAATTAAAGTTGGTAGCCTCGAACAATGGGAAAATCCCATAGGGAAATATTTGCGGTCGAATATAAAAAGTAGTTTCCAGTGCCACCAGCCAAAACTCGATCAGGGGGGACGGAGACGTGCCCCCTCGACTAACAGACCCCGGGGCAATCGAATTGCCCCGACCAGTACGTCCACAATTTGATGGTTTGTACTGGTTTCTGTTAATAATTTGGGACTAGTAAAGCCAATGGTGACTTTACATGCCCTGGGAGACAGTAGTCAGTCCCAGGGTATGGAGTCTATGGTGGGGGGTCACTATGACACCCCTGTGTTACTGCACGGAGGGTGCTGTGTAACACACATAGTAAAAACATATGAGACCCTATGGAGTAAAGGACCCCGTAGCCCATAAAACACATTAACAGTCAAAGGAACACCATAAACATGTCCAAGAGTGGGAGAAAAAGAGTCTCACTCTTGGCAGGAGGAAAAAAACAAACTCCAGAAATGCAGCAAAGCTGCTGGGGGACTCACTAGGTTAGGAAATTCAGCCTAAAGAGAGAATTCTCCCTAACACAGACCCCTTATCGATATCAGGACCTTCAGCTGAGTCTCCTACTTCCGAGGGTCTGAAAGTTCCAAAGAAAACCAACAAAAAGTTCATTTTGGATTGTACTTGAGGTGATGATTCACCACCCCTGGATCCCCCTCACCAGGGCACAGACCCATCCCAAATCTCAGCCTCCCTCCACCGGGTTCACTATGGCTTATGCACACATTCTAGGGTGATGGTTCTTCACCCCTGGATCACCCTCTTCCTGTGCAAAGACCACACTTGAATACTTGTCTCGATTCTCAACCTCTCTCTTCTGGGTTCACTATGGCTTTGCACAAAGACTTCACCTTTTGACTTTCAACAGTCTTAATGTCTTTTCAAACAGTTCTCATGGTCATCCCCCTGCCGGGTTCACTTTTGTCACCACTCGGTTTCTTGGGACTTTAGACGTTTCCCCTTTTTATCGGCATCCCTCCTCCGGGTTCACTCTTGCCACTTTGCAATTCCCTTTTGCTTTCAATGATTGCAGGTTTCACTTCCCTTGCATACTCCCAGTTCTTAGGTCAAAGGCTTTCGACTGTATGGGGATTTTGCTGGACCTCCTGTATGACCACTTTGACCTGTCTTGGCGGCTCTCCTATGGCCTTGTGGTATCTGTAGTTTTGTCAATATGGGATTAACCAGGGTTTCACGTGATAGCACCAATGTAATGCCAGTCCCCTCTGGATCTGGTTTTCCTTTTAACAGTTTTACAGTTCTTTGAACTTCTTTCAATATGCCCTTTGCGACTTTCATTCACCACAACCGGTTCTTATCGGCTCTCCCTACGACTCACTGGCTGTGATGAAATGCTTGCCATTCCTCGTAACTGGATTCAAGGCTGGTACCACGGTAGCAGGAGTTTCCCTCGCTCCCACTTATCAGCGTCAACACGCTCTGTGTACCATTGACATCTGCTGCAGCACACTTCAGCTATTGTCCTCGGTCTTACGCTTCCCTCTGCAGAGGTTTTGCGGGATTGTGTAGAAAAAGGCAAGGTTACGCAGCCCTTGTCAGCCTCTCGATGTTTGCCAAATCTCTCCTCCTCTTGAACTGCCGGGAATGAATAATTGTCTCATCGTGCGGTCTGCCTTCCTTCTCTTGTGCTCTTGTGCTCCACCTTTTATCCCTGTGGGGAAAGGAAAGGGCCATCAGGTGAGTGTGATTTCGGTCAATTGCCTGACTTTGCTGACCCTTTAGTTGGGATATGTCAGGTAAACAGGCTGCATATTAGTCTGTTGTCTTTCGTGTTGGGAGAAAGTGTTCAGGTCGGAAAAAGGGGGGGGGGGTTGGAGTGTCAGCATATTCTACTGGATAGGATGGGGAAGAAGTGTTATCGGGAATTACAACCCTCGTATCAAGAGGGTTGATGACCTTAGAAGGGGGAGATTTAATAAGAATGTGACCAGGATTGTTATTGTGAAAGGAACAGGGGGGATTGTGGGAAAGGTAGTGTTTAGTCGAAGTAAAGTGGGTGTTCCAGACAGAATAACCAGAGGGACATGGAGAAGAATGATGGGGAGTATTCGGATAGGGAACAGAAAAGCAGGAATTCTGAGAGAGATGGTTTCGGAATGTGACAGGGTTTAGGATCCTTGGAGATTAGTTATATACAGAGGGGTCAGTGGGGAGGAAGGGGGGCAGATGTGGTGCAGCCCATAAAGTCTTCACGGATCTCACCCTCCTCTTCTTCTTCTATGGTAACATACCGCATCTCAGCTGTGGCATTCCTCCGAGCATAACCCCGGGCTTCCCTACCCAGGTGATCCTCCCTCGCTCGTCCACCCCCAAGGTTGGAATCTGAGAATGGCAGCCCTTCAATGGCCACCTGAATAAGGGATTCTGGAGGTCTTGCAGGGAGAATACTCTCAGGTTTCTCACAGTAGGTGCAGGGGATATGGGTGTAATCAACAAGTGGGTGATGGTCATAGCCAAAGAAATAAGCAAATTTACTCAGGTCAGGGGTTTGGAGGTTTAGAGGGTGAACATGAGTGGGCCTGGCACTGAACCTCGAGGGCCTCCCTACAGATAGAGGTATCTGGGAGGAGTGAATTGATCTCCTTGTTCTTGAAAAGGTGCAGTTGAAGAGGTAAGAGGCAAAATATTCGAGAGCAGTGTCCAAGGCTGCAAGTACGATGACAGGTGCAAGGAGTGAGTGATGGCCCACAGTGTCTATTGCTTGAGAAAGGTCAAGCACAACGACTAACAGGGAGATAAAAGGGTGTCATTAGTGGTCAGGAAGTTTGTGGTATGAGTGCAGATGTTTTAATAGATGTGATTTCCCCTGAAACTCAATTGCAGGAGGATGATTTTCCATTTAGGTAGACGTATGTGGAGGCTGCAGGGTATTTGATACTTTGTGGGGATATGTGGTTGATGGGACCACACTATGGATTGCATGACCCCATAATAGGTAAGGGGTAAGAGGAAGAGGTAGAGGGGGCAGCAGGAGGTGGTTGAAAGGAGGCATGGAAGAAGTGGACGAAATGTGGACGGTGAGTAACTTGTTTTTGTGGTCTTGTGGGAAAAGTAAGAATGCAGATGACAACTGAGTGAGCAGGAATTGGTTTGGCTATATGAGATAAATATGGAAGATTGTGTTGTTGTGGGTTATGTGTAAGGGCCAGTAATGGCCAGAGATCCATTTGTAGTTTGGGTGGTTGATGGTCGAATGGCAATAGGTAGATTGGAGCATGGTTGAGGGAAGAGGCTCTGAGAGGAACAGAATGAGAGGATAGTGACAAGTGGTAGTGTATGTGTGTTCATGATGAACAGAGGAGAGTAGGAGCGGGAAGGTGAGAAGATGTGTGGTTGCTACAGTATGTGTAATGATTGAAACTGAGATGCACAAAATGGTATTCAAATGTCCACTGGTTCTACAGAGGTAACTTTGAGTGGGCCATGCTATAACCCTGGGGAGCACATACAGATAAGTTTGTTAGTGGATTCACTGTGGATACATTTGTGTGCCCTTGTTTTCAATATATCAGACTCATTGATTGATCCCTGCTGCACCACAGTAGCATTAAAGCAGGGACGGTGTTGAAATTGAATTATTTGCAGCAATAACTGCATCATCTGACCGTGTGCAGATGTGTGCATTTATAGTTCCAGCAAGTTTGAGGGTTGCAGGTAGTACACGTCTTGGGGGAACCTAGTTTTGATATGATACAACATGACACATATTCTCAGCTATGACAACAATGCTTCTTTGTTGCCAATAGGGCTTTTTACATGTTTGTGTCAGGTGTAGGCACACCCCTTTAGGGAAAACATAATTGATATTTGCAATGCATGTTTACCGTGTACTCTCCTTCATTCCCAATCTCAATTCCTCCAATGTCCTCTAAAATGCTGACATCAATGACAGTCAGAGCCTGCTCCTACCATAGCTGCATCTCCAGCGGTGGCCATGATGAGCCACCTCCTTTAACCAGGCACTCCATGGGGTGTCTTGAGACCAGCTTCCAAACATGAACCGGTAGGTCCTGTCAATGTTTACAAATCTATGCCACCCTGCAAGGTTTTGTTGCCCCACATTGAAATTCCACAGGATGGCTGTCCAGATTTATTTGCACTTGCAGAATGGAACTTTGCATCTCTCTTTACCTGGAAGACGAGTCACATCCTTCACAAAACCCTCGGGCAAGACTCTGAACTCATCTTTGAAGAATATACTATTTCCGGACTGTGGCATGGTTCTGGTGCATGCCCATTGGTTTGGAGCAAATAAGGAGGCACACTGGTCTGGCAGTGAGTAGTGCTGTGGATTAGACTGTAACATCATGGATTTTTTGGGTGCACTGGGTCTCCTAGGGGTATGACTGATGATGAGAAGTAGAAACTCTGGGCAAGCGAGGTAGGTTGTGTGCAGCAGTTTCCAGGTGGCGTTGCCAGGAGCAGAGGGTGTTTTGCAGGACCGGTGTGATGTTCAAGTTGAGGAGTAGGGAGTGGCAGCTGTGAAGAGGAGCTGGAGACACAAAGGGGCACAGTGGGTAAGAGCACTCAGGGACAGAAAAGGACAAAGGGGACCAACAACAGTCAGTGGGCAAGTAAAGGAAAAAGGAGGGCAACAGTAGTCAGGCAGGAGGGCAAAAGGGGGGCAATGGTAGACATGGTTAATAAAGGCACAAAGGGGCATTAAAAGCATTCCGTGGAGGGGACAGTGTGGGGGGATGGCAGGGGAGTTGCTAGGTCTGGAAAAGACCCAGGGCTATTCTGATGTCGGAACTGTTGGGACTGGGGGCTAGCTAGTTTTTTGGCTGTAGCTCCTGAGATTCTATCCGGGGCTACAACCAAAAGATCAGGGGCTATAGCCCCCATAGCCCACCCCCTAGCAACGCCCCTGGGGGATGGCAGACACAATGGGCTCTGTTCTTTCCCCTTCGATACACATTTGACATTTACATATGACCTGATGCCTATATGATGCAGGACCTCCTATCACAGTGCATGCTTCACTTGAATGGCAGATATAGATTTCTAAAGACCTAGAGTTACCCTCCAGGAATATGCGTCTGCCATTTCATGATGAAAATAAGGTGCATAGCCAGGAAAAGGATTTTAGTAACTGATAGAGTCTTGAAAAAGCTATATTTATAAGGGATAGAGGCTGTTCGCCTCAAATATTCAAGTTTCAAAGTAAGGAGATTAAATGACTACAAAAACAACACCCCTGCTAGAGTTTTTTCTTATTAAAGAGATTTGATTATTGTGCTTAAAATAGGAACTAGCAGAACTGGGACAGATCTCCCTAGCTACATTTTCAAAAACAAGAAGGACGTTCACACTTCCAGTGAAGATTTGATCTATCTGTTTCTTCAAAGGCATTTGTTTCTGAGCCCTGTTGGCTGCAATTCTGGTTAATTGGCAGACTTTGGTTAGATAATCACTGCATGCATAGGCCCTAGAGACTGGTTAGGTCACTTATCAATTCTATGTCAAGACGGGAGGCTCAGATTATGCTCTTCTTCCTTTACTTTAAACTCGAGCAGAATTATAACAATCAATAATGTATTAAGAATTCAACACAAATAAAGAACCACATTTCCCAAGAAATTGTCCTTTTTGTAGTACATTTTGAATATGTTATCTTGGAACATGTGATAAGCTTACCCAATCCTCTCTCTGCAAGTCCATATCTCTCTCTTCCTTCCCTTTTCCTTCCTCTTTCTTTGCTGCTAGAGCAGCTGTTAAGTACTCATTTGTTTCTGCTTATAATAATGACTGATGTGAATTAATATTGAAGTTGTTGCTATAGCTGATACATATAAACAGAGCACACGCACACGCAAATATATCTAGGAGGGCTCAAGACAGAACATATCCGTGTAACCCCAGAGGACTGTAGGGTGAGGTTGTTCTGGCTTGAGGTTTGTCGGGTGTGTGGTGAGGTGATTGTGGGTTTACCAGCTTTGGACTTCAAAATGGTGATATTGGGGGATGATGAGTCTCTGGAGGGGCTTAGTCTAAGTCAAAAGAAGTGGTTGTTCCGAGGAGCAATGATTGGTAAGAAGATTGTCTTACGAAACTGGAAATCTGTATTGACTCTGAATGTTGAGACGTGGTTGACTGAGATGCAAGACTTGGCGGCTATGGAGAGGTCGATTACAGAAGAGATCGGAAAATTGGGTTATTTGAGAAAATTTGGGGTAAATTTCTTCAGTTATACTAGACTTGGTAATGTATATGTGTATATAGAGGCTGTGGGGTGGTGACTGGGAATTGCTGAGCATTTGGTTGAGGTTTGTATTGTATGTAGTTGCTTTGTAAACGGTTCAGTAACTTGGGGGTTATTGATGTATTGTGGAATGTATTCAGATGTATGTGATTTTATGATTTTGTAAATAAAATTTGCAAAAAAGAGAAGGTGCGGCGCTGAGATCTTAAATTTGAAGGGTGTGGTCTCGAATGGAAGACAAGGCGGCCTGATGGGATTCTAATTCTAGTGCCGCAGCGTTGTCATTCCGTACGAGGAGCACCTCAGAGAGCCAACAATCAATAAATCATTAGAAACTGACCCAGAGACAAAGCATGGTGTAGATAGTAACAGAGGCCCTGTGTTGTAGAATTGGGATGAGACCAACCACTCGATACCCGCAGTGGTGAGGAGAGCTTGGATTGAAGTGAGCTAGCACCACCTAGTGGCAAATATTATTAAGTTGTTTCAAGAAACAAATTACCTGCAATAAGAGAAGAGAGCCGGCATCTAGATAATGAGAGTGCATAGACCCAGGTCAAACTGAACCTCAAAGATAGACCCCAGACCCACATTGAGCTGCATATTGATGGGGGCAGGCCCAAGACTCCTGTGGTGACCGACCAGAGTGCCAAATATGCACAGCTCCAGCGATTAATTTTTGGAGCCCCATGTCAGCAGAAAATAGGCAGAGCCCAGCAGGGCACAGGCAGTAAAAAGGGTACTGAGTGCAGGCCTGGGTTCATTGGCCCAGGGCAGGAGCTTGGTAGAGGACTTAATAACATTCTCCTAGGGGATTCAAGTCATAAGAGGAGAAGCTTTGGAGAGATACCATGAGGAGCAAGGGGGAAGAAAGAAAGCCCGAAAGGCAAGCAGCAACCAGACCCCACCTGGCACACCACGCAGAAAGTAGCGTGGTGAAGAGTGAGGTCGTGGGGAAGGAAAGGCAGAGGTTACATAGATGAGGAGTCCAATTCTGAGGAACTGGATGATGGAGAGTGGGACAAGACGTCTGGAGAAAGCTCTGAGGAGCGAGAGTCCTCAACCCCAAGACCTCCTAGAAAACATAAAGCTGCCAAGAATAGGAAAAGGCAATGGGAGGAGGAAGAAATTGGCGAGGTATTCGACCCAGAGATTCTCATCCATCCCAGGTCAATGGAGTGGGAGTCCGCCGCCAAGATTGCCAACTATATTAAGAGGAGGATTTGAAAACCCTCTATCAAAAGAGGCCAGGAGAAATCTCCGGGTAGAATGCCCCACACCACAGGTGCCTGACAGTGTGGCAAAAATGCCAGCGATTGATGAAAACATATTATCCTTCATGGGAAAGTACAGCAGACACATTAAGAAAGGCATTGAAAGGTCCTGGAGATCATGCCAAGATAATGTATTAGATATTCTAGGCCCTCTAACAAAAATCTGGCAGATGGCTGAAGAGGTGAAACAACCAGAGCAGAAAGTAGACCCTCTGATCCTAGCCGGATGGGCACCCAGTGCAACATTCCTATTAGGCAATACCAACAACGCCCTAATAACAGAAAGGCGCAGATCTATCTTGGTTAAAATAGACTCCATGATGAGTGAACGAATGAAAGAGCATTAGACAGCAAAGGGAAGCTCTTTAGAGATTCTTTCATTAAAGAGATAATTATTCTGCTATCGGCAGAACCCAGGCATCACTGAAAAGAATGTTTGAGCTGAAGGTTTTTGGAATGGTGGGCAGAGGAAGGGCCTCTCGGCCAGCCGCTACTCATCAAGAAGTTCTGATTGAACTAACAGGGGTAACTGGAGAGACCACGAAGAATGCAAATCCATCCCCTTCTTTCAATCCTGAGGAAAGTGTAGAGGCAGAGGCTGGGGAGGCCAGGCAGAGGCCAACAAACGAACACAGTGAAAATAAACACAGAAGCACTGAAGTTCCCAGCGAAACCGGAGACCCCAGAGATAGGGTGGAGGACAGCACCATTCTTAAAGAAGCAGAGAGAGTTATCAGGAGATGCATGGGTAGAACTGCCAGTACAGGGATTCCAATTAGAATTCTATCAAGAACCAGTACAAACAGTCTACCTGAGACCTATCATGTTCAAAAGAGAAGACAAAGCTATATTAGACAAATAAATTATAGACCTGGAGAGGAAAAGGGCCATCGCACAGGCAGCTGAATCCTCGATAGGGTTCATAAGAAATATGTTCTTGGTAAAGGGCAAAAGGAAGCAGAGACCAGTGATAAACCTCAGGGGTTTAAACACATTCATCATATACAGGCATTGCAAGATGGAAGGAATCTACCTTTTGAGAGACATATTACAATTAGGGATTTGGCTGGTGAGGATAGACTCAATGATTCCTACTTAACGATCCCAATAGCAAGGGAAAATCAGAGGTTCCTTCAATTCTGGTAGGGAGGACAAAAGTGGGAATTCACATGCCTCACATTCGGACTAGCGTCAGCACCATGGGGATTTACAAAACTGATGAGGACAGAGGTCAGTCACCTGAGAGAGCAAGGCATCAGGTTGATAGTATATTTAGATGACTTCTGTCTGATGGGGCAAGACAAAGTAAGGCTGGAACAACAAGCAGAAGTAACAAGTCTCCTGTTACAGAGCTTGAGATTTTTAATAAATTGGGAGCAATCCGAATTGAAACTGACTCAATCGCTAGAGTTCCTGGGCTTTGTGATAGACACGAGAGCAGTCACACTCAGTTTACCAATAGCAAAAGTGAATATGATCAAGAAGGAGATCAGGTCTATACTAGATAGGGAAGAATTATCATTGAGAGAACTTGCCAAATTGGTAGGGAGACTAGCATCATCCATTCAAGCAATGTTCCCTGGGCCCCTACACTACAGGGCACTGCAGCGTCTAAAAATTCAGCACCTACCGATAGGATTATCGTAGAAAAGAAAGTACCGATCTCCACAGAGGAGAGGACGGAACTATGGAGGTGTTTCAGACACATGGAGGCCTGGAATGGGAGAGCTATATTTGGCTCATCCCCGGACCTCATCATAGAATCAGATGCCAGCCGGTGGGGCTCGGGAGCCCGTTGCAGAGCGATGACAATGGGAGGCGGATGGTCATGGAAGGAGCTAGAGCTCCACATCAATTGCCTAGAGCTGATGGCGGGGTCCTTTGGGTGAAGTGTTGGACCCAAGACAGATCTAACTGTTGCATGTTACTGAAAATGGACAACGTCTCTGCAGTACGCTACATAAACAGTTTGGGCGGAACAAAGTCCTAAATGATTACAGAACAGAATCAGCATGACAGCGCAATATATCTCAGGTCTGCAAAATGAAATGCCAGACTGGAATTCAAGGCATTTGAGGGATGCCAGTGATTGGCAGCTAGACAGAACGGTATTTCAGACCATAACGGAGATGAGGGGCCATTGCAAGAGAGACCTATTTGCATCCAGGCTGAATATGCAGCTAACCCATTTCCAGAGACCAGACCCAGCTGCGGAACAATGGACGCATGTCTACAGAAGTGGGGTCCAGAGACAGAGAACGCTTTCCCTCCATTCCCAATGATTGTGAGAACAGTAGCTCAGGTCAGCAGAAAGGAGGCAGCAAGCAACCTTAATTCTGGTGACACCAGACTGGAAGAGTCAGGTGTGGCTCCCAGACCTACTGAAATTATCAATAGAGGAACCACTGTTACTCCTACTATTCTGAGAGTTAATCTGGAATCCAGTGGGAGAGATTCCTCCACTGATTCAGGAAGGCAACCTGAGATTGATGATCGTGTGAGTGATTTCCAGAGAATATAGCAGAAGTCAGGACGTTTGGGAGATGCTGAGAAATTCATTGAAGATGCTTGTGCACCAGGTACCAGGAAAACCTACAGGTCGTCTTGGGCACAGTGAAACAGCTGGTGTGTGGAACAGCACATACATCCCTCTAGAGCAAATATAATTCAGATAGGGAATTTACGAGTGGCTTTGGCAGCTGAAGGCAAAGCCTACAGGACAGTGAATACTTATAGATCTGCCATATCATCCAGTCACCCCAAAATAGAGAATGCAGCAGTGGGCTAACACCCATTAGTATGCAAACTTCTCAGAGGGATAATGATTTTGAAACCACTGATGCCCAGATATTCCCAGATTTGGGATGCTAATCTGGTTTTCAATGTATTTACTAAGTGGCCAGATAATGATGAGCTTTCAACGAAGGCATTATCAGCAAAGCTCACTACACTGCTTTGCCTCATATTTTATAAGAGAGTGTCGGACGCTGGGGCACTCGAGGCAGACTGGAAGTCATTTGGCCCTTCAGGGGTCAAGTTCTATGTTAACAAGCGGACTAAGGCAGGTATCAAGACCGTTGCATACTCAGCCTCGCCGGCCCAACCCGGGTTTGTTGTTTGAAGTCTTACGAGAATGTGACATGTAGTCTAAGGCCAGCATGGGTAACCCAAGTGTTAATCATACCAAGGAAGCCATGCAGGGCTGTTTCAGTGGCAACTCTAGCTCGATGGCTCAAATGGTGTATGCTACAAGGGGGCATTAACATTGGGGCTTATGGGGCTCATTCAATTAGAGGAGCTATGGCATCATAAAACATATAATCCAGGAGCCAGATTAGAGGACATTGAAAAGGCAGCAGACTAGTCAAAAGAGCCAACATTCAAAGAATTTTACTTTAGACCGATAGACCAAATGTCTACATTGGTGGTGAGTAAGCTTCGAACTAGCAAAATCTGAGCATCCAGTCTTGACACAAAATATTGATTTTCTATACTGACGTTATAAAGTCAAGATTATTTAGACTGATAGACCAAATGTCTACATTAGTGGAGAGTAAGCTTCGAACTAGCAAAATCTGAGCATCCAGTCTTGACACAAAATATTGATTTTCTATACTGACGTTATAAAGTCAAGATTATTTAGACCGATAGACCAAATGTCTACATTAGTGGAGAGTAAGCTTCGAACTAGCATAATCTGAGCATCCAGTCTTGACACAGAATACTGTTTTTCTATACTGACGTTATAAAGTCAAGATTCTATTAAAGACACAGAGGCGAATGACTATCCCGCCCAGTCAATCGTTGCAAGTGTTAGTTGAATTATGATGTAATGTCTATGGAATAAAATTGTTGTGAGGAATTTGTATTTTAACGATTGCCCACCCTATCGTAGCTAGCCTCAGCTTTATTTAGTTCATTATTTAGCAGGAACGAAAGCTAAGGCAGTAGGATAGTGAGAAAAGCAAGAGGAAAACAACCTTATGTTTCAGTGTCTACAGGTTGTGGTGCATGAGTTAACAGTCGAGGCAGACACAGAAAGAGGAAGGACAAGGGAAGGAAGACAGAGTTATGGACTTGCAGAGAGAGAATTGGCTAAGCTTATCACATGTTTCAGAATAACATATCAAAAATGGACTACAAAAAAGGACAATTTCTTGGGAAATGTGGTTCTTTATTTGTGTTGAATTTTTAATATATTGTTGATTGTTATAATGCTGCTCGAGTTTAAAGTAAAGGAAGAAGAGCGTAATCCTAGACCTTCAAGTCTTTAATATAATCTTGACTTTCGATAACATTAGTATGGACAATCAGTATTTTGAACACAATAACATATCGTTTTAAAGAGCATGGTGGTTATTACTTGCCTTACACCCATATCCATTACTCAGAGTGTTGCACCTTACTGCCTTTGCTTTTTCTGTGTTTTTCCCTCAGCGGTGGGTTTTCTGCAGTTAGTTATTATTGTACATAGTATGTTTAATGAAAGTGTACATATTTTTATCGAACCCTGATGGGACATTCTTTTATTTTGCACTGTTATACTTCGCTATTTGGGTTGCGACTGAATCACATCCACACCCCACTTAAGAGTATAGCCTTCACTCTGCCAATATTTGCCATGAAACTCTAAGGAGGTATATCTCTTAAAATGTGCCCGTTTTAACGTTTTGATTGTGCTGGCTCTTGGTTTGTAGAAGTGTGAGAAATGAGTAAGCGCTTTAGACTCTATTCATCCTTGCACTCCTGGAAGGCAGACGTCAAGTCATCACAGGCACACCAGACAATCTCTGTTGGTCCTGGGAGATTGCAAATCTGGCTTTAAAACATTTGATTCCTGGTGTTATCGCTCAACCATGGCAAACCATCCACGGAAATAAAAACACAAAAGGGAAACTACCCAGTGTGTAACGGTTGTGCACTTGCGGATTCTGTTTGGACATTTACTTGTTTTCAGATGAAATGGGCTGAGAAATTTAGCGTACATTCTAGCCACAGCACAAGAACGCAGCACAGACCTTACACACTGACGTACCTTGTGGATGCTGTCAGCAGGTCACATACAGGCAAAAGGTGATTCCACTAGTAATGTTAAGCATATGCTGCACTGATTGTAATGAGCTGTGCACAGACACTGCCGTTGACTCTGTTTTTCTCTGTTTTCCTCATTGCAAAGTACCAAGACACTGCCTCCTGGTTGTGAAGCATTAGCAGACACTGGTGGTTCATTACAAGGCTAAATGATTTACAGCTGGGCTGGGGCCTGACTGTAGTATGGTCCTACAGCCAGACATTTCTTTCAACAACAAAAACTTAGAAACATTATTTAACTGATAAGAATGTGTTCTCCTCACAGCATTACAAAAAGCAAGCACCTTGTCTCAGGGAAATATTACTCTCAATTATCGCTGTATGGAACTAATGCGAGAAGTATTTCATACTTAAAAAGTTTGTTTCTGTTTTCCTTTTTGCAAACTATTCAGGCACTGCCTCCAGGTTATTGAAGCATTAGCAGACACTGGTGGTGCATTACAATGCTAAATGATTTACAGCTGGGCTGGGGCCTTGCAGGACTAAAGTCCTGCAGTGAGACATTTTTTTTCAACAAATAAAATTAGAAACATCCATTAACTGATAAGAATGTTTTTTCTTAAAAGCTTTACAGCAGGCAAGCACCTTGCATGAGAACCATCTCATGTACACCCCAAGAATCCTCTATTCAGGTGGCCAGGGGAGGGCCATCGCTTTTGGATTCCAACCCTGGGGGTGGACGAGCGAGGGAGGAAAACCTGTATAGGGGAGTCCGGGGTCGCACTCATGGGAATACCCCAGGTGGGACGTGGTATTCTAACAAGACGGAAGGTAAGGATGATGATGTCCCGGAAGCCTTCATGGGATATGCAGGCCCCATTGTCCCGGATCCCTGATCCAAGAAGGAGACGAAAATATCATGCCAGAATAAAACCAGGCAAGGGGGTGGGCCAGATGGGGTAGGGAGTAACCTAAAAACAGGACCAGGGGATACCCCTCACTCATCTGCCAATCAACTTATCATAATGTGACCTACAAATGTCGGTTCCCATCTTGTCTTGTCTCTCCTTCCCCATTCCCCTTTTCCAACTTGTACTGCAATGAGGGAGAGGCGACCGAGAGCAGTGAGGATTACCCATAGACATAACAGTGATAAGCAGAGGGAGGCCTACCACATTACACCAGTAGGCTTGTCCGGCATTATCCAATTTGACTGTAGCTGATTTGATCGTGGTGAATTTGTTTGAACTTTTGGGTGACTGTTTTTGCCATAAATATATGTGAGTGGTAGGTTTAGGGTAATAATTAATATGAGGGGCTTGGGTGGCAGCAGGGGGTCTCCCCACATATATTTGCAGTACAAAGTACCAAAACAGAAAAATGTATTAGATCAATTCCACCATGATCAAATTAACTCTAACAAATCACACAGATACGGCTGTCCCACTAATAGAGTCAGGCAAGGTCAGGCTGTTTACTTAACCATTCACACCTGACTCCACTAGACCCTCAGTTAGGGTTTAAAAGGTGTGGTTCTGCCAGAGAGGTGAGCGGGACACCGGGAAGCTGACCATGTGTGGCTGGAGGTTTGTAGCATGGCGAAGGAGCTGTGTCTCCATGGGGCCGAAGGGAGGCAAGTTGCTAATTATTAGTCATGTCCAGGCCAGTTCTCGTTCCCCTGGGATGTGTGCCAGTCCCAGGGATGCCTGAGGGGCAGGTGGTGAGACCCTGACCTCGACCCACAGAACCCGAAGAAGCTGCTTGGCAGTGCTGCGCTATCTAGGTGAGTTCCCTAGCAGGAGAGAGAGAGAAACCCAGTGATGTGCATGTGGCTGGGGCGGGAGCAGAGATTTCAAAGCAGAAGGCAGCATGGAAAAAGGAAATCAAGGAAAACAAGGTGTGCGAGTGGCGCAAACATAGGAAAAGACAGAAGAGAGGGTGCGAGTGACCGAAAGCAAAAAAGAGGGTGGAAGCGACGCGAAAGAAATACAAAGAGTGTAACTGAAAGATGAAGGAAAGCAAAGAGGGGGCACGAGTGACCCAATAGAAGAAGAGAGGGTGTGAGCCACCCAAAAGACAGAAAGAGTGCATTTGAAAGTTGAAGGAAAGCAAAGAGAGGGAGCAAGCAACCCGAAAGCATAAGAGAGGGTGCAAGTGACCCGAAGGACAGAAAGAGTGCATTTGAAAGAACTCGAAAGTAAAGACAGGGCTCAAGCAAACCAAAAGTAAGAAAAGAAGGTGCAAGGGTGCACAGCAAAGTTAAAAGAGGGAGCATGGGGCACGACAAAGCAAGAGGAGTGTGAAAGAGGCACAGCAAAGAGAAATAAGGTGCAGGAGTGCACTGCAAAGTGGAAAGACAGGCTAAAGTGAAACAAGACAAAAGAAAAGATACAACGCATGAGGAAAGGGATCACAAGTCAGAGTGGTCCCACACGGGTGGAGCAAAAGCCTGGTGTTGTTCAAAGTCTCTGACACTGGTCCATAGAAGGAACTGTTTGAAATTTTGTTTGAGACCAGAGGGGCCTAAGCTTGGGGAAGGGAACCCTGAGAGGCCCACAGAGACATTTTTAACCTTTGCAGGAGAGGCCTAGACTTGGGAAAATGAACCTTGAGAGGCCTGACCAGAACTGTATATTTTTGTTTGGAACTGGAAGGAGTAAAGCTTGGGGAAGGGACCCCAGATGACCCAGATACTTTGTGAACTTTATTTGCTGCAACAGCCCTACGTGGAAGGTACCAAGCACAACCCTTTTTGTGTTAAACTATCTTTTTTTCTGAAACTGGCAGAACTACACTTGACGGTAAGGCCGCCTGAAACCAGTCGTGGTGTATATTTCTTTCTGATCCACCATTTCTCTTTAAGATGATCCCAGAACACATGTTGTCTAAGAGTGAGGGCAAGTACAGGTTTTGTCAGAGACATACTTTGGTTCTGGACATCGGTGGCCCTTAGAAACATCAGTTGAGGGAACAACCCCTTTAGAGTTAGGGCTAGTTAGGTATTGAAGAGGGAAAATTGATGCTCCCTTCCCCCAATTCTCAGCCAGACCTTGGCCTAGATCATCACGGCCTAAGCACCCACCACGAGAGGAATTCGACCCACTCACAGATGCTCCAGACGTTCACATCTATCGCAGCCACGTCCCACATGGCCAGGGAAACTGCCCGTCATTCAAAATCCCCGCTTGAACTTCTGGCGAAGCTGACATAGACCATATAGATCAACTCGACTAACACAGCAACAATGAAAGCAACCATTGTTAGAGATGCCATGACGACTTAGCCAACGGCGGTAACACCTGCCACCAAACACGCCGGTCAGACCCACACCAATTAACCACGAAGAACATACTCAATGCCACATAGCAGACTGCTTACATACACTGATGCATCGTTGTTATTTTTCACATAGGCCAAGCTACCGCACTGCAGAAACGCAAGGCGCAAGAAGAACTCATGTACGTGCTTGCAAACGCTTCATCGCCATTATAGCCACAATGCTTATGTATAAGGACCCATGTTGGCAAGCGACCCCCGTGTTGTGAACCATATGCTGCCACCCATGAACCAGACCGGAGCAGGCCTCAGCCCCAGAGTAGGCCACAAACCCAAAAACCACAGGCCCAGGGCTGCTCAGAATGGGGCTGCAAGGTGCTGATCATGCAGAACCGAATCCCAGTGAGGGCCTCACAGCCAAGGCCACAAAGTTGCAACTTACACGCCGCGCGCCCTGAGCCAGGGTTACACCTGCTGCGGCCAACCACCGCTCAGAGCCAAAATACAAATTAAATGCTCATAATTCTGCCTCAGCTACGGTCTTACCACACGTGACCAAGCCGACCTGATGCGATGCCAAATCTCGCGTCCAGTGAAACTCTGGGATCTCACGTTTGGGACACAGACTGCAACAATGAAGTGGCACATTGGACACTAACAGCGGTGAGAAAGCAGCACTTCCACGGCGAATGGTAGACCTGTCCATTGTCCATCACTGACACATAGTCATATATTGTTTCTAGAACCAGGTACACCGTGAACTAGGAACAACGATGGTCCGAGGCTTGGGGGCCCACGAATGAACCAATCAGGGCATGGGGGGCTAACTACTGACGGCATCACAACTCAGCCAATCACTAACCTCTCTCATGTAACATTTTTAGTGTAGCCATTTCTAGGAACAACCCAAGCGTACCCCCTGACCCCTTCTCCGCCAACCACTAACCCACCTATATTTTCCTATACTAACCCTACTACTCGGGGAACCAACCCGAGATGGCATTAGGTTTGGGGGGGAAGTTTCCCAAGTGACACACGATGAGGCATCACACATCATGAAAAAGGGCCTGAAAAAGGGCCTGTGAGCCCATTCTTGTGAGAAGTGTTCCCGGGTAACTTGTGATCCCAGAGCCTATCCCTGCCGTTTGTCCAATAAAGAGCTGTAACGCCTTGCTCTTGTGTGTGTCTTATACTCATAGGGGGCCGCAGGAGGAGTTGGGGCCTCGGTACCCCCGGGGGTCCGCGGACAGCCCTGCCGACCCTCTGGGAAATTACCCGGACAAGTTGGAGGCACTGCTGAGATTGTGAGGGTGAGGCAAGATGGAAGCGCGGCCTACACCAAGGTGGCCTGGCACAGCGGCCCCCTCCGCTGTTGCCCCCTCTGAAGTACTACAGGACCATCGTGGAACTGCGAGACGACTGGACTGCGCAATCCGGAGAGTGGCTGTCGGGAGCCGACTTGAGAAGTATCCCGTCCGCGGTTGGCAAGTTTCCAGACGTGGTCCGGATGAGGAGAGGTGGCGAGCAGATTTGGGAGGGACACCTTCAGCCGAGCGGCACCGGCAGGCAAAAGCTGATGTGAGTATGGCACACGCAACCGGCAATGCAAAGTTGTGTGGGTGGTGGGAGGAATTGTAAAGAGGGTGGCAGGTGGCTTTACAGTGTGTGTAAAGATTTTGTCAATTGAGTGGCAGTTGAGGTGTGAAACACAGCAGGGTAAGGCACGAGGGTCGTCTTGTATAGTATTGCAGAGTAAGAGAGGTGGGGCTTAAGGCACCCACATGTGACTGGAGAACCGTGCCTGATTGGTCTTGATCGTGGGCATCTGTGGAAAAGGGGGTGTGGTATTCCTACGAATTGGCGTTTTTGTCGATAAGTAGATGAGAATCCCTATTGGTTGAGTGTTATAGCTCGGTGAATAGATGATGTATCCTTGGCTGAGGTGACTTCATTGTTTCTCGGTGTGGAAGATAGTAGACTGGTTAAGTTCCCCAGTGCGGGAGCATATCGCATGCGAGGCGATGCAGCTTTTCTGTTATAATAACAAAGTGATTAACGTATTCTCCACTCCAGGTGTGGTGGGAAGACAGCTGTGGAGATTGTGGGGAATAACATTGTAAAAGTAGCACGCATATCATTTCCTATATTGTGTTGTACGTACCTCTGTATGCAACTGTCTTAGAACTGATGACATTACCCATAGAGTTGCATAGGACAGTGTGGTGTTCTCTGAATAGCGGGTAGAGCGGGGGCATGCGGTGAAGGGAGAAGTGAAGGGGAGCGGTGGCCGCACATGGAGAAGGCCGGCCTGCCTCGATAAAGGAATAGATTGGGAGGTGGTGGAAAACGTTGGGAGAAGGGGAAAGAGACAGGGAATTAGTTGGCAGTGGAACGAAGAGGGCAGAGGGGAGGAGCTGAAATTACAATTGAAGGTGTGCCGGGTAGCGGCGGCGCATGAAAAGGGGCGGCACTACAGAACGGCGTTCAGGAACACGGAGCCGTATGGGGCTTTGCGCGCCACGGGCCGTAGGGGGTCCTAGCATTGGGAACAGAAACTTAAGGGAAAAGACGAGAAGAGTAGGAAAGAGCAGTGGCATACGGCATATCAGTATTGTAGCATAATTACTTCCTCTGCAGCGGAAAGTCGGAAGACCCCAGTTTACAGGGCCAGGTAACAGTGGTACTGAAAGACCCCAGTTTATGGGGCCAGGTAACAGTGGTACTGAGGAAGTAGAGGTTTTAAGAATGTCTCTGCATTAGGGAATGGGGCAAGGGTATAGGAACCCTCTTACAACCCCACTTCAACACATATGCGCTACACTACCACCGCAGAGAGACAAATTAGTAAATTTCAGTATTGAGTGGACACAAGGGACAGACAACAAAATATGAATACCGTGGCCACCCAATGGCAGCTTTGATATGTACACACAGCATTCACTGCTAGAATGTCTTCATAACACTTACAAGGGAAGGAAGCTAGCGAACCACCTAGAAGTTCTCGATCTCTGGAAATTGTTCCAGGGATGCATACCAGGGGTGACAGGGATGCTGACAGTGCAGGGGGTGAAGGAGGAGAAGGTGAAAGAAGAGGGCGGGTGTAGCGCACCTCCGGCACCCCCCAGCGCGCAGGAGAGCGACAAAGAGTCAGAAGGGTCAACCAGTAGCAGAGGTTAAAAAGGAAAGAGACGGTGAGGTGCCCATAACTAAGGAGATAAAGAAGGAAACAGAAGGGCTGTACCCAGCAACCAAACTTAGGGAGACGGCACAGTTACAATTGA
This sequence comes from Ambystoma mexicanum, assembly GCF_040938575.1. Classification (NCBI taxonomy): domain Eukaryota; kingdom Metazoa; phylum Chordata; class Amphibia; order Caudata; family Ambystomatidae; genus Ambystoma; species Ambystoma mexicanum. The sequence continues at coordinate 150,232,555 of NC_090933.1, forward strand.
CCTTAGCAGAAAGGTATTCAAACCCCACATTTAGCCCGCCGCCGTATGCACCTCCAGACTGCTATCAAAGAGGGCAGGGTATGGGGAGTGTCGTAAGCACATAACAGACACAGGTGAATACGGGGGGTACACAAGCGGCACGCGGGGCTTTCGCCAATATAGGACCAGATGAATAGATTGCTGCGCAAGTGTTACTGAAACTACGGGGGAAAATCACAGAAGAAGAGGAAGAGGCGGTCAGCAAGATAGAGGAAGAAGAAGAGGGAGGAGAACACGGAAGGAGCGAGATAGGTATACCTGAAAAAGGGAGGTTGACAAGGGCTGAGGAAGCAGCGTTAGAGGGAAAGCTGGCAGAGCTAAGGGAGGCACGAATCGTGTTGATCAGGCAACTGGAGCAGGAGGAGCGCAAGAAGCAGGGGAAAAGGACGGGAAGCAAGGGGGATAAAGTGAGGGTAACAAAACAAGAGATAGAGAGAAGGAAAAAAGGAGGAAGACTGCCTAAAGGAGTTTGCAGACAGGGTAGCACGCATGGAACAGCGAGAATTTAGGAGGAAAAAAGAGGAGCGAGAGGAAAACAATAGGGAGATGACGTTATGGAAAAGGAAAATCATTGCAGAAAGTGCACGTAAGTATGAGGAAGGGAGGATACTAGAGAGCTTATTGGAAAAGGGGAATGGAACATGGTACGAAAAGGATAGAGATGTCAGGGTGCTTAAAGAGGTAAGTGACGCGATAATGAACAAACTTTACAGGGCAAGAGAGGCGGTAAAGATTGCGGGAAACAACCAGGGGAATACAGAAAGAAGAGGATCAGGCACAGCACATGGGATTAGAACACCTACAAAAAACACAGAAGAAGCACCGACAGCACCAGCACAGGGAGACACGGGAATGACAGGCGAGTACGATGATATAGACTTAGATACAGTAACAATAAAGGGAAAAAACATAACCACAAGATTAACATTTTCGGATGGATTCTGCAGTGAGGAAGAGGAAGGATTGTGCGCAGGGCAAAGCGATGGAAGCGGGGAGGAGCTAAGTAAACTATACATATCGCGCACAGGCTGCGGGTCGCCATGGACATGCAGGACACAGGAAGAAGGGGAGGTAGGATGGGCAAATAAAAGCAAACAGGGAGGACGGGCACACCGACCAGTAACACCACCCCCAGCGCAACACATGCCATGTGTTAATAGACTGAGGGACCTTCCAGGGCGTAAAGTGGAGGACCTGACAACACCACAAGACAAGGACCAGGTAGGTCAGCGAAGGGGACATGCAAACAGAGAAGAGAGCAGACTTACACTACACCTCACTGACTTTATTGAAGAACTATCCGACATGGAAGAGGATACTGAATATGCCCACACAAACGCACACCGGGGGAGGTGAAGGAGTACACACAGATGCCACTGTTAGAAAGAGGGGGAGCTCGACCACAGTATGTACCTTGGAAGCATGCGGACAAGGAGAACATTAAATGTAGGCTACCATCACTGAGCGGAGGAGCTGACAAATGGATATATGAAATGGAAAAACAAACTGCTGGATTAAAACTAGCAGTGGGCGATGTGAAGGGGTTGTTAATTTCCATATTGGGTGATGCAGCAGATGACATTTGGAAAAGGGCGGGATTCCCAGGGGTGACTATTAATGACACAGCACATGACGGAGCGCCATTTGCAAATTGCAGGCATGCTTTGTGGCAGGCACTGAGAATACAATACCCAGACACATCAGACATAGGAGCAAAATGTGTGAAAATGAAGATCCTGTTAATTACATCCAGGAGATTCAAGAGAAGTGGCGCATGGAAATGCGGGAACCAAAGGGACAAAACATTACCAATTTTCTACCACACACTGATACAGGGCCTCCCAGAACCGGTGCAAAAACAACTAAAGAAATTAGAAGCAAAGGGGTGTCCAGAAATACAGTTAACGATAGTACACCATTGTAGGCTATGGCAGGAGAAGATGAAACAAAAGGAGGAGGATAGGAAGGCAGAGGAAGCAAAATTGGTGCAGTAAAATCTGTCAGAATATACAATGGAAGTTGCACTGATAACAGGACCTACAACAAATAACACGCAAGTAACACAACAATCAGAGACGACACAACAGCATACAGTAGCACAAATACATCCAACACAAGTAACAACACAACTAATGCCACCACCGCCACCATACACAGCACAACACTCCTATGCTCCCCAGATGGGGGGGGGGGGGGTGGATACTCTCAGATGGGAAATGGACAAGTGAACAGCTTTAGAAGAAGAGGAGGAGCAGGAAGAGGACGGGGATATGGACCAGCAGCACCACAGCAAGGGGGAGGGTTCCGAGGGTAAATACATATGAAAATCAAGGGTACTTAGATGGTACAGGGGGATACCCATGGCAAGCAAGGGAACCACCAAAGTGTTTGACGTATGGATTGATAGGGCACCTTTCACGCATTTGCAGGGCAAGACCAGCACAAGCAGGATGGGGGGGGACAACAGTATTACCAACAGTTACCACAACAACAAGTGACACAGGCACAAACACAACAACAACCGATGACATAACAACTTGAATATACACTGTCCCCTATAAAACAGATGCAACACCAACCAGCACAACAACAAGCACAGCAACAAATGACAGTAGCGCAGCAACAACACTTCCAAACAGTACAACAACTGACACAGGTACAAGATAGTACCCAATCACCCGTAGAGGCACCAGTACAACAGACACATTTGGGGAAAGTGACAATACTGGCTCACAACCCATACACAGGGAACAGACAGTCACTATACCCTCAGTAGGACAGCCCACAGACATCCGTGTTGTGTCCCATCCTGTCAGTAACACCTAACCCTGCGGAGGAACCACGCATACAGGTGGCAAAAGGTGACAAAACATTTTTCTTTTTAGTAGACACAGGTGCAACTAGATCCTGCATTAGGGAAGGAAAGTTTACATTGTCAGGTGATGCCATGCACACTCAAGGATTCTCTGGGGCTAAAGCACTGGTTCCTTTTACTGATAACATCTCCTCATCTGTTGGGGAGCAGGACTTATCTCTACCATTGTTATATTCAAAGCAATCATCAGTAAATATTCTTGGAAGAGATATCATGAGCAGATTAAACATGACAATCTTTTTTACTGACAAGGGAATAGTGTGCTCTACACCAGGAATAAACATGCTTACAGCTCGACACATACTACAGGCTTACTGTGGCAAGAAAGTGGTAAGGGCGGAGCCAGTGGATGGGGACCATTTCCAATATGGGACAGACATGGCAATTACGTGGTTACCAGGAATAGAGGGCAAAATATGGAGAAGACCTGCTGCATACCTGTTCAGGCCAGAGACACCCACTGAAGAAAAGGAAGGGGCAGTGATATCAGTAGACATGGAGGGTATTGTTGCAAAACAAGACTACATTGCAGTACACGCACAGGATTGGGAAGGGAATGCATGGAGAGTAGTAATAGCATTGGCAGAAGAATGCAGGCTTAAACAGGTATCAGATGAGGAACTATTTTCAGATGATAAAGCAGATGGGCAAATGGTATTTGACATGAGTGTTTATATCTGGCTGAAGGCAACACTTAAAGATGTAGCTCAAATAATGTCAATGGCATTGGAGGTGCCCTGCCCTACCAAGGCATCTTTTTATGAGGAAGACTTAGCTGCAGTACCCGCATCCTTATGGACGACTAGTCCCTATGACGTGGGCTGCATAAAGAACATTGGAGGGGTGCAAATAAAGCTAAAGAATGGGGCAATGCTGCCCAGTGTGAAACAGTACCCACTATCAAAAGAAGCTGATGAGGGGATATATGAGACAATATCCGCCCTGATAGAGAGAGGCATATTAGTACCATCAGAGTCACCATGCAACACGGCAGTGTACCCAGTACGTATGGCAAAAGGGCGGTTGTGGTGTTTTATCCAAGATTTAAGGCCTCTCAATCACATTGTGGAAGCAGAGTACCCTGTTGCAGCCAACCCAGCAACGATACTGTGCGGGATCCCGGCGGAGGCATCATGATTAACCCTGGTCGAAATATAATCACGTAGTCATATTCAGCAAAAAAAAGAGCCCAACGTAGTTGTTGTGGGGATTGTGCCTTTGCCGTTTTTAGGTATTGGAGGTTCCGGTGGTCAGTTAGTACGGTGATTTTGTGTCTGGCGCCCAAGAGGTAGTGCCACCATGCCTTAAAGTCTGACTTAATGGCCAGGAGATCTTTGTCTGTGATAGCATAATTGAGTTCAGTGGGTGTGAATTTACGCGACCAGAAGGCAACAGGGTGTAACTGCCCCGTTTCGGGGTCCTTTTGTGAGAGGACGGCTCCCATAGTCATGCTTGAGGCATCCGTTTCCACCAGGTATAGGAGATCAGGGCGAGGGTGACGTAAGATTGGGGCAGATGTGAATCATGCTTTGAGTTTCTGGAAAGCCTCCTCGGCTTCTGTTGTCCACTTGAACTTTTTGTTGCTTTTCCTTAATAATGATGTGATGGGATGCACGATTTGCGAAAATCCTGGGATGAACCGGAGGTAGAAGCATGCAAAACCCAGCATACTTTAAACCCCCTTGAATGAATTTGGGAATGGCCAGTTCAGGACAGCATCTACCTCGTGTACATACATTCGGATTCCATTCAGGCTGAGAATAAAACCCAGGAATTCCACCTCGGAGACATGGAATGAGCACTTTTCGAGCTTGGCGTAGAGCTGGTGTTGACTTAGTTTCTACAATACGGATCGGACGTGTTTAATGTGGTCCTGCTTTGATGCGAAATATACTAGGATATCGTCAATGTACAATAGAGCACAGACATCAATCGATTCCCAAAGGACATTGTTCATGAAGTATTGAAATGCGCAAGCGCGTTGCAAAGGCCAAAGGCATTACTTGATATTCGTACAAGCCGTATTATCATGATGCCTACCCCCGGGCATCAGGACCAAGCCCATCAGCTCCGGTAGCAGGCATCCAGACACTTATTAAAACCCCAACAGCCCCGGCTGGGGGCTGTTTGGGTTCAGTCCTGGCGCTTTAGGCGCCAGGCTCATCATAGGAATCAGTCCTGGCGCCTTAGGCACCAGGCTCATAGACTTTACTTACCTGATGCAGACCATGCTGCAAGTGAGTCCAAGCCAACATGAGGCCTAGATGGGACTATTTTATTACAGGGACTATTTTTTACTCGGGCGTGGTTCTGGGGAACTTCTTTCCTGGAACTACTTTGGAGGCTATTTAAACCATGCCCGAACAGCAGCACACGCTTCGCGTTATTCTGCATCCAGCAGCGTAACGCTCACCGTGCCTGCAGCCAGCATCCAGTCTTCTGCCACGCCCGCCTCGAATCTGGAGCTCTTGAAAACAAGAGGAAAGAAAAGGACATGGTTAGATAACAAACTATTTTCGAATTCCTCACCTGATTCCGGATCCATCTCGCCTCCGGACCTGGAAAGAACATCATTTCAGTACACGTCGCAGCTGCAGCGCCGCGCCATACTCACCAGTCCTCGCAGCATCTTCCGATTCGGCGCTGCCTCCATCATTTCTTCGCCGAACTCCGGCACCTGGGGGACAAAAGAAAACACCAAGGTGAGCCGAGAAAACCATCAAATATAACTTTTATCACCATAGACTTACCTGATTTACCACCGGAGGCATTATTCTATAACTCTCCACATCTTCATGTGCCGCACCTGCAAAGAGAGAGAAAACAACACGTTAAACACGTGCAACATTTACCGGACAGCATCGGATAATACAGACTCTTACCTGAGCGCCACCAGCTACCACAAGAGCATCTTCTCACAAACTCAGCTGCAAGACAAGGAAGGAAGGGGGGAACAAGAGTGAACATCGGACATATTGAACTCTATGAAGTTGATACTTACTGGTCCTAGCCAGGAACCTCAGAGTCAATCCTCTCCGGAACTCTCCCATGCCTTCAAACCAGTGAAGTAACTGGCATCAACCCGCCCCTGCAATCCATGCAGGATGGAGAGCTCATCTTTTAAGAGTATAAGGTGAAATTGCTGAAAGGGCACTTCGGAGTGATAAGTGGGAAGGACTATGGGGAGTGCCATAACTTGAATCCACGGGTGGCTAAATCCATCTCTCCACTTGCAGGAGAATACTTCTACGGGTCAAGCAGACAAGATTCAGAGGGCCATTCCAGTCAGTCATCTCTGCACTACGCATCACATTGGTGGAGACCGCAGCTGTCGGGGTTTTCAGCGTGGATGAAGAACAAATGCGGTGGGTAAGCGCGGTATGCGGCGACTCTAGATGTTTCCACGCTAACCTGGAGTATCTTTTCGCTCTTGCAGATGGATGAGAAGTTCCAGAGACAGAGTTCCCCCAGAGCGGCTGGGATTCAGGTAAGCGTTTGAAGCTCGTACAGTATTTAAAAATAAGCGAAGATTTGCAGAATGCCTACTAATGCTTTTTTCTGTTCTTTTCCCCTTTCTTTAGGAAGCGGCATGCCAGGATGGGAATGACACCACCGAAGATGCCCGCAGAACAGAAGGAGCGATGACTGATGGGCAGAAGCGCCACAAGGTAAGGCTGTTCCTAACGGTGTTCTTGTTCTTACAGGAGCTGAGCGCAGAAGAAAGATGCAGGCCTACTGGAGACCGATCCGAAAACGTTGAGTGTCACGCTGCAGGTGCAGAAAACGCAAAGCATGTTTCTCAGCCTGGGTGTGTTTTAAATAGTCTCTGGGTATCCCAGGTGCCTCTGGGCTGAACCACACCCAAAAGACTAGACCGCACATGCAGTTCTGGGAACCGAAATATGTGGGGGCATCCATCTTGTCCCCATCAATGCACTAAAGTCCAATCCCCAATGTTATCCTATGGGAGTGAGTGAGTCTGGTACCACAAGCGCCAAGTCTGACTCCAAGTGGGTCTTTGGAGGGATGGAGAGGCCCTTGAGGGCCATGTAGGTGATTGTGGCCTGGCTCCAGCCTGACATCTTGGAGGGCTGGGGACATGAGGGGCAGGAATCATGACAACGACCCAATATCAAGAGGTAAAGACACAGCTGATGCTCATGCTAAATATGCGGCGTATTTTGGTGAAATATGGTCACTCCCAGAAAAAGAAAAGAGGGTAAGACAAATATTAATGAAGGATGGGTATACACACATCCCAGAGACACAAATCATGGAACTACAGGCAGCAGCACCAATGTCAGAAAAGGAACTGTTGGTAAAAAGAGGGTGTACTACGTCCCCCACAGATGCATTATGGCACCAGAACAATACAGTTGAAGTGGTGATGCCCCTAGCACTACTAAAGATAGCTTTGACCCAATTGCACCACCCCACGTACACAGAAAAAGAGGTAATTACAGCACAGATAAAGGAACACTGGTTCTGCCCTGAGTTAAACTCAGATGTCACTAATTTCATCAGTAACTGCTTTACATGTCAACAATTTACGGCTGGTCACATGCTGCATACCATACCCCGGCCTGAAGGACCTTTCTTACACCTCCACATTGACTACATTGACATGATCAATGTAAGTCAAGGGTACAGATACATGATTGTAGTAGTGTGCCCATTCTCACGCTGGATCGAGGTGGGCCAATGCTCCCATGCAGATGCATTTAGGGCGGCAAAGTTCCGAGTTAGGGAGGTTTTCCCCAGGTGGGGGTATGCAAGGTACTACGGTCAGATAATGGCCCCCACTTCGCTAATGAATTGTTCAAACACATCACTACCCTCTTAGGGATCCAGCACAAATTTGCATGTGCATACCACCCTCAGGCAAATGGCGTCTGCAAACGCCTCAATGGTCTCCTAAAAGAAGAAATAGCATAAATCAAACAACAACAAAAAGAGTTGGCTGTACTGCCTTGCCTTAGCGTTGTTTGAGTTAAGAAACAGGCCAGGGTCAGACCACCACCTCACACCCCACGAGGTGGTGACTGGTCGCCAAATGCACCTTCCACTCACACCACCATCCAGGGCTACAACTGAGTGTGAACCAACAAGTACTATTTTTGGTGATGAAATGCATGAATATGTCTCTTCCTTGGTTACTAGTGCCTCTTTTTTTTCTCTCAACAGATCCAACGGGCGCAAGGGGGTCGAAGAACAACCAACAAGGAGAAGTAACCAACGAGGAACAAGAACAGACTACTAAGTGGACACTGAAAGAGGGAGTTGAGGTCCTTCTAAAGAACTTCCGGCAGACTTGGAGCAGTCTGCGATTTTTAGGACCATATATAGTATAAAAAGTAGCCCCGAGAGCGGTGAAGCTCAGAGGCAGGGAAGCTTGGACGCATCTACATGACATCAAGCCCTACAAAGCACAGACCCACCCTCTACTCAACGAAGGGGCCAACGCGTCAGCAACAACACAGGAAATAGACACAGCACAAGACAACAACATCCCAAAAGACACAACTGATAAACACTCTATAGGCCACCCTATGATTATGAGGTCCCAGCAAAAGTATACTGAGCTTACCTCCCCAGACACTAGCTAATAAAGGACATTGGCAAAATTAGCTGTAAATATACACCACACGGTGTACACACGTGCATGCTCTCTTCCCTTTTGTCTCGCACATGCAGGTATTGCGGATTGTTGAATTGGTATAATATTTGCAGTTAAGAACAAAGTAAATACAGAGTATAACAAACATCATTGCCCAGGGGTAAATGCTTCCTGTAGATGATAACACCCCAGAGGCATTGTCATACCAAATTGTTTATGTTATAAAAAGGCAAAAATACTTAAAAAGAAGAAGATTATGTGTATATTATAACACGTTTCTTATGATAATTATGCAATCGTTTCCACACCTCCACGAAGTGCTACCGGCCTTACGGGATAGGACGGTAAGGAAAGCGTGGGAAGAGCTTTTTGCCTGGGCATTGAACGACTATCTAATACGCAGGGCTTAATATAAAATGACTAACACCAATAACGCATACTTTTAGAGATTTTCAGGCGGGCGCCTATATCATCTGAAAGTAAAGTAGCTGCAGGACTGCAGCAAAGGTAAGAGTGACAATGCCAGTGGTACTAGCAACTGTAATAAAATTATTAGGTATATTTTTTACCACCGCTGTCTGGCAGGTATACTATGCTTTCTATGTGGCTGCAGTTTCCACTACTAACCTATGCCCCATCATGCCTGCAAGGAGCACTGCGCCAGGTGGTACAATTAGCACAGGGCAAAATATTAAGAGGAATAAACGTGGTGTACCGAATGAAGTAAATGGGGTGGACACATATCTCACATAATCTGCACACGTCTCTAATAACATGTGGTATAAACACATGTTGAAAATTGGTAAGGATGTGACAAAGGGCAACTGCTATGTCTGTTCGCTAATCCCATACGCCATGAGCGCCTCAAGAACATTTGTTGCAACTGAAGTACCTGCAACGACTGCTGAATGTTTACTATATCTAGCATTATTCCAAACGAGAGGAAGGTTCCAGGGGAAAAGAGCAACGCTTCGGTGGAAATCAAGATTAACGTACCCCTATGAAAATAACTTCATTAAAACACTCCCCATGTATGATGACTCATGGCAGCAGACGAAAGGACTAAAGTATATAGCAGAAGGACCAGAGAAAGGAGAAACGCAAGAGGTCACACTGGACTACCTACCCTGCGAATGGTATGTGAAAGAAGTTGCAGGTGAACCAGGTTGCTGGGAGAGACCACTGATACTGATATATGGGAAGGCGTTCATGAAAGACGGATGGGTGGATGGAGTTGTGGGAAGTAGGATGCTGACGCTAGCAAAGTCACCTGTAGTGAAGGTACAAGAAGAAAACGACCAGTGCTATAAAGAATGGACGAAAAGTGCAGCACTGGTGACATGGTTAGATAAGGATGAAGAATCCATAACAATACTACCACTAACAGCACCTACACTATGTTATCAACATGATGGGGAAATAGACGTTGCAATGCAAGAGAACAGTGAAGCTTTCTGAGGGGGGTGCAGGAACAGCTGTACTGATGGGCCACTACTGGGCCTGTGGTGCAAGGGCATACCACTGTTCACCACCTATGTGGGATGGAGGGTGTACACTGGTACATATCAACGTACCATCACTAGTGGTGCCACAGAAGCATGTCAACTTGGAAAATTTCCCGAAGATGGACGAAGGGAATAAGAGGAAGAAAAGATTGTTGAAGACAACAGGAGGAAAGAAAGGAAACAACACTACCAACCTGTCTAAAGTAAAGAGACAAGGAGAACCGCTGACAGGGAACTACCTCTGGGGGAAGTCAGAGACGGCCTTGAGTGACATCCCACCAGCACAAAGTCTATTCAGCAGAGCAGAAATATTCTTCTCTTCCATAATACACCCAGGAGTGCATGACTATGCCAATGCCAAGTGGTTTCAGATCACTCGGTGGGAGCTCATGATGACAATCAACTCCACGGTGAACGGATTCAATGCAATAAAAGAAGAATTAAGAACAATACGTATGGTAGCCCTACAAAACAGATATGTACTGGACCTCCTAACGGATATGGAAGGAGGTGTTTGTGCAAAGATTGGAAGTTCGTGTTGCACATTTTTATCCCTGCCAATGATGAAGACAATGGTACACTATCGGAAGCAGTATCACAGCTTGCCCAGATGCATACCAAAATGGAAGAAGAAGCGAAAGGAGTGAAGGATGGCAGCTGGTTCTCATACATATGGTCCTGGATGCCATCATGGCTTTCAAATGGCCTCAAGGTAATAGCAGGATTTTTGATTATAGGATTGGCTGCTATTATTGGGCTGAAGACATGGCAGACAAGATCCAAACACACGGCTGAAGAAATTATAGGGATGCACGTCCTCAGGCCAGCGGAAGACGACAAGACTGCAGACATTATCATAAAGGAACGTGAATAACTGTGCCAACAAATAGTGGAAGAAGACTTGTACCCTCCATCAATTAAAGTTGAAAATCCAAGGAACCCAAAGAGCTACATTGGGAAGTAGGTTCACTGCAAACTCGGTGGTGGCTGTGTTTACATGTATTGGTCCTTCAAAGATCATGTGGACCGATATGGATACTTGGCGGAAATAACGATGGTATGGCGAGTGCGAGGAGACAAGAGAGTGGATAATTTTTTGGTTGACAAGTCGACCAGAGGGGGGACTGAAGAGGGAAAATGGGACACTCCCTTCACCCGATTCTCAGCCAGACCATGGCCTAGATCATCGCGGCCTAAGCACCCACCACAAGAGGAATTCGACCCACTCACAGATGCTCCAGACGTCCACATCTATTGCGGCCACGTCCCACATGGCCAGGGGAACTGCCCATCAATCAAACCCCCTACTGGAACCTCTGGCGAAGATGACATAGACCATATGGATCAACTCGACTAACACAGCAACAATGAAAGCACCATCCTTAGAGATGCCATGACGACTTAGCCAATTGACGGTAACACACATGCCGCCATGCACACTGGTCAGACCCACACCAATTATACACGAAAACATACTCAATGCCATAACATAGCGGACTGCTCACATACACTGATGCATCGTTGTTATTTTTCACATAGGCCAAGCTACCGCACCGCAGAAACGCAAGACGCAAGAAGAACTCATGTACATGCTTGCAAGCGCTTCATCGCCATTATAACCACGACGACATACAACGCTTATGTATAAGGACCCATGTTGCCACGCGACCCCCATGTTGTGAACCATATGCCGCCACCCATGAACCAGACCGGAGCAGGCCTCAGCCCCAGAGTAGACAGCAAAACCCAGAAACCACAGGCCCAGGGCTGCTCAGAACGGGGCTGCAAGGTGCTGATCATGCAGAACCGAATCCCAGTGAGGGCCTCACAGCCAAGGCCACGAAGTTGCAACTTACACACCGCGTGCCCCGAGCCAAGGTTAAACCTGCTGCGGCCAACCACCCCTCAGAGCCGAAATACAAATTAAATGCTCATAATTCTGCTTCAGCTACGGTCTTACCACACGTGACCAAGCTGACCTGATGCGATGCCAAGTCTCACGACCAGTGAAACTCTGGGGTCTCACGTTTGGGACACAGACTGCAACAATGAAGTGACACATTGGACACTAACAGCAGTGAGAAAGCAGCACTTCCACTGCGAATGGTAGACCTGTCCATTGTCCATCACTGACACATAGTCATATATTGTTTCTAGTACCAGGTACACCGTGAACTGGGAACGACGATGGTCCCAGGCTTGGGGGCCCGCGGATGAACCAATCAGGGCATGGGGGGTTAATTACTGAGGGCATCACAACTCAGCCAATCACTAACCTCTCTCATGTAACATTTTTAGTGTAGCCATTTCTAGGGACGACCCAAGCGTACCACCTGACCCCTTCTCCGCCAACCACTAACCCACCTATATGTTCCTATACTAATCCTACTACTCGGGGAACCAACCCAAATGGCGTTAGGTTTTGGGGGATGTTTCCCAGGTGACGCACGATGAGGAGTCACACAGCATGAAAAAGGGCCTGCGAGCCCATTCTTGTGAGAAGTGTTCCCAGGTGACTTGTGATCCCAGAGCCTATCCCTGCAATTTGTCCAATAAACAGCAGTAACGCCTTGCTCTTGCGTGTGTCTCATACTCATTTGGGGCCGCGGGAGGAGATGGGGCCTCCCTACCCCCAGGGGCCTGCGGACGGCCCTGCCGACCCTCTTGGAAATCACCTCGACAAGTATTACACCAACTCAACACATTTTTTCAATAACGGTTTTCAAACTGTTCCTTTTGAGTTTGTGTCTCTCTTGATAACATGCCTGTCTCCTACTTGTCTCAGGTGAAACATATTACTCTCAAGTATCACTGTATGGAACTAATAGGAGAAGTATTTCACACTCAATAAGTTTGTTTCTGTATTGCATATACTATAGCTTGCATACCAATGCAAATGGAGCTGCACGTTAAGATTAATGGCCTCGACCTGGCCTGTCACTGGAAGGATTTTGCAGGTGCTTCCACTTGATAGAGTTCCTGCTATTATGCTACAACGAGTACCAATTTCAATTGGGCAATAATAATAATGTATGTAAATATGTCCTATTTAAAGCACTTGGATAAAAGTGCTATATAAATAACACATTATTATCATAAGCTTTGTAAAGCTCCTTATAGAAGCTAATTGCTAGGCCACTTAAATGTGAGAGCGGAGTGTGCCTTGTGTAGCAAGAAAATACACTGATAGCTTGCCGAGACAAAGGTTGCGTGGGTTTTTGAGAATAAAAACTCTCACCCGTTTTTTTTTAACTATTTCTCTTAGCAAAGTTACTGACTGAGGAATACTCGCAAGGCCATTTTCTAATGTTTAAATTTTTTGTGGTGGAGCGATCACCATTGAATTAGCTGTCCTGGCAGAAAGTACACAGGGCAACTGAATGGCTCAAAGAGTATAACTTAGAAGCACCATTTGTAAGGTGGAGTGTTCCCATCATAAATTAAAAATAAACAAGCAGGATATTGAACAAACATGGTCTAAGGCAATGAAGAATGTTTTTTACACTATTGATATGCCTCCCTGATCCTGAGGTTGCCTTTGCCCTTGCTTGTTACATAAAAGCTGCCTGTTATCGTAGATCTAAAGTAATGGCTGCATAGTACTGTATTGTGTTTGCAATATATGCCCTGTTGATTTGTTCCTTTTTAACATTACTGTGGGTAAGAGATCATGAAATCAAACCTTTTCATATTATATCAATAGTGCCAACATTTTCCTAGAAATATATTTCAAATATACCCTCTGTTTTCCTTTAATGGGTATAGGTACAATCATCGAAATGAGAAACTATGAGCATGAGAAATGTAGAAAATGGTTCTATTGAATAACGTAACTTATTTCCATCTGTATTTCTCTGTATTTACCAGTAAAAATTGAAAAAGAGATCCCTACTTACAGTGCCAAGTACAAAATCAGAACAAGGAGAAAGAACTATTCCTTTTAAGCATGACACAAATACAATTTTATGAAACTGTGTGGGTCCAATTCACGATTTCAGTAGTTCAACCTTGTCACTTTTTGGGGGATGCAAATAACTTTCTCAGAGAGAAAATTTAAATTGCATTCAAAATGTAGAAGGGAAATTCAGCCACAAGTTGACATAATGCAATTATGGAATGTGGAAAGTGTGCTCATTTCAATGGTGGGCCAACAGACTAGGCAGAAGAAGGAGGGTCCTGATGATGTTGGAGCACGATTACAGAGAGTGTGTGCAAGGTAAGATAAGATATTGGTTGGTGAGAGAAAGTGGTACTTGGGTCTGGGCATGTGGGCAAGGTGAGTGAGTGAGACTAAGGGAGAGTGTAGGGGTGTGATCGATAGTAATTGGGAAAGGTGACTAGGAGGGTGATTGTACCGAAAGGTGTGGATGTTATGTAGAGTAGTGGAAAGCAGGGGAGTGGATAGTAGTGGAGAGCAGGGCGAGTGTAGAGTGGCAAGGGAAGAGTAGTAACATAGAGAGGGGAGCAAGGTACAGTGATGAGAGGAGTGTATTAGAGCGGGGAATATAAGTCAGGAGTAGTGAGGACAGAGAAAACAGAAGAGGAATAGAAGAGAGAAGGGTGGAGAAGAGAGAGAGGTTGAGAGGAGAAAGGAATAGAGTTGGAGGAAGGGAATGAGACAGAGAGAAGATGAGAGTGAAGAAAACAAGGACGTGAGAGGAAAGGATAAGAGGAACCTTGGTAACTGAAATGCACCTATTTTACTTATGATGACTGTTGCTATTCTTGTGGGACCCCTGGACAGATGCCACCTAGGGAGGCCTGAAGGGAGACAGCTAGGTATGGTGTTTGCCTTTAAGCCATCACAACTTGTCAGGTAGCTGGTAGCTGTTAGAACTAGGTGTTACTGATCTATAGTGTCTATCTTTGAATGTGGGAATGCCTGGGCTAGCAAGGGGAAAGCCCACTGGAGATGAGAGAAAATGGGGCAGCCCTTAGTGAAGTGACATAAAGTACAATGGTACAGGCTGCTTCCATGCTACCATGGCTAAAAACATATCATTGCTTCATTGTACTAGTTTGCAGCTACAAATGTATGTAGACTTAGCTTTTGACCTTGGGTGTCTGGCATGATTTCATAGAGTAAAGTATTGTGTTAATTGGAGAAGACCAGCCCTTCACGATGATGTCATGTCATGGTAGTAATCAACTTGCTGCGTTGAAATTAATGAAATGAAAAAAGAATGAGGATGAGTCCAATTCTGGTGGCCAGAGGATGGCAGATTGGATTTGTACTGGATTTGGATGTCTTTGTGTTCTTCCATACTTGTTTTCTTTTCTTGCAGTGCTGCTAATAAAGAGTTGTCAAACTAACCCCGCCTGGAATCAAGTTCAACAGCTGAGCTTCACTAAAATTCATAATTGGAGAAAAGTCTAGCATTCTTCTGGTGCATGATTCAAATTGAATATGCAAATGACTTTGCCCGAAACTATGGTTGGCAATGTAAAACAGGTGAAGGGTACCTGCACTTGCAGATGTCAGTGACATGTCTGATACTTACAAATGCATGGGGAGGTTGGATGTGGTAACTTGCACAAACAGTCCACTGCATGCATGTAAAGTTCACTCCTAGAATCACTAGATTTGCTGAAACAGAGTTGTGCGGTAGAATGTAAGGTACCATTTGGCTTTTACACATTGCTTTCAGAACTATTCGTGATTTGGCATCATGTATGCAATAAATAAAACATCAAATAAATGAACGGAAAAGGTAAAGCAAATTCCAAAATGTTAAACCTTTAGCTGAAAAAAGATGCAAGAACTCTGGTCAGAGGAGTCATGCCAGTACCTGCAAAATGGTTGGACGTGCCCAGGTAGCCAAACAAGATACAGTGAAACTACTGATATGAAAACATATCAGTATTTTACAGCTTAGAGAATCAAGGCAAATTGGGTCAGAGGGAAGGTACAATAAATCTTAAGTATTGTCTCCATGTTTCTTTGAGAATGTAGTGAACCTACAGACATATAGAAACGATTTCATATGTATCTATACAGTTGTATTAATCAAAGACAAGGTCCCAACGCTCATCAGTGATGTACAAGAAGCTGTGGGCACGTTAGCTAAAAGGAAACATCCAAACCAAGGTGCTCTTGATAAAAAGAGTATGATGGCCTGAACCAGAGGTTGATGGTAAAAAGGAAGCCTATTTTGTGCCAACGGAACAACAATGTTCGGTGAAGCAAGAGATGCTAAACTAACCCGAGAGTGATTATAGTAAATCAAGTTCACCACTCATGCAATGCTGTGATTTATGGCATAGCAGCATCCTTGACAACCGTCTCTTAAAGGGCTGTCACGGACTGAATTCAGAAACCAGAGCACCCTTTTCCGACAACCTAAAAAGGCAATAATTACCGGCACCACGGGAGGTGTCATTCCTGAGAAGAAAAACATCTCGCGCTGCATGGAAAGTAACAAAGGTGCCATTCTGTGATGGAATGACACTTTTCCTATTTTCTCCCTATCATGTTAGAATATAGAGTAAATACGAAAAATGTCCTTCCATCCCGAAATTACACTTTTGTTATTTTATATATACCTCCCTTGGTCGCTGCAATAGGAGAATAGTCAGAGACACTGCTGCACTTGTGTTTCAGCACAATGAAGAACTGTGGCCAGATTCTCAAATATGAGCGCAAATGAAAGTAGCACAGAATATGGACTCCTTTCATTTGTGATCATTGCTGAAATGCTTTGGTTAACAAATGCTCAAAGGGCACCTGAGCATTTCAGGAGGGGCTGGACAATAGCGCAAAGATGCCCTTCTCAGCCCCCTTAAATACATTAATGACGTTAGCATGCTCCCAACACTATTGTTTGACAGTCTCCCAGTGAGCATGTGGCTGCTGGGAGAGCATGTCACAGAGACGGTCATAAAGTGCCACATCTCTGTGAAATGAATGAGAAAATAGAAAAGCATTGCCATCTCCCCGTTTGGGGGACGGAAAGGCTAGTGTGATAGCTGTGTTTTAAGCTGAGGCTATCACACTTCAAAAACAAAGGATTGGAAATGACCATGCCATTATGTGCACCTCCCCTACACCTATTCTGAACAGGTGCAACGGTAGACCCTTGTTTCTGCGCATTTTAAAGCACATCGCATTTGTGAATTCGGGAATGAGCTTTAAAATGCCCAGAAACACCCTGTTATTTGCGCAGATGTGCAAAGCATTCGAATGAGTGTATCTAGGATGTGCTCAGATGCCCTTTGTAAATTTGGCTGACACTTTTTTTGGTGCATGTGAGGAATACAGCTCCTCACTTGTACCAAAAGTTGTTTTGGCCCCTGGACTTCACAACTGCTCCTCTTGTTGCACCCAATTTAGAACATGGGTGGCGAGTTTTGGTGTGGAGCATGTCCACGCCACTTTGTCCATAGGCTTAGAATTAGGTCCTCGCGTAGAGATAACGTATCCAACATTGCTTCCTCGGATACAAGACTCTGGTAAATGGGCTATCATTTGGTGACTCAGACTGCAGGGACCCAATGGTGTATACTTCCTGTGAGTTGGACAGAGCAACCTTGGCAGTTTACTAATTCCAAGAATGTTCCATCGCATGTCCACGCCACTTTGTCCATAGGCTTAGAATTAGGTCCTCGCGTAGAGATAACGTATCCAACATTGCTTCCTCGGATACAAGACTCTGGTAAATGGGCTATCATTTGGTGACTCACACTGCAGGGACCCAATGGTGTATACTTCCTGTGAGTTGGACAGAGCAACCTTGGCAGTTTACTAATTCCAAGAATATGCCATCGCCTGGGAAAACTGGATACTGATATTTGGTTACTGCTTTGGATGGAAACATGCAGGAAGTCAATGGCTAAGTGGATACAAACACAGGAATTGAGCATATGACTAAAGGTATTCTGTTTCTTCAATGCAGATTGCCTTTGAAGTTTGGTGAATTCTGCTTCCAGTGAGGATGGTAAGTCCCAGTGCTTATGTATAATTCCTCCTTTGTTTTCTCTCTTTGCTTTGTAGCCTCGATCAGAATGAGCTGACTGGAGGGGAGCAGCAGTAAGTTACGGCAGCAGGAGTAAGAAAGGACACTTATACTGTGTTTTAATATAGCCTCATAGACCAAGGGAGGGGTCATTATCACAGGCTAATGTCCTGTCACCAAGTTATGACGAGAGGCGAAGCCGAAAGCTGTAAATTGCAATGGGTCATTATTCCAAGCGATAATTACCCCTCCCGAGGTTTATAAGGCTATTATCACATACTGATAGTATGAATACATGTTTTGGCGTTTTGGTGGTGAATATAACATGTTACTTTAATAGTGAGTAAAGTAAACAGAGAAACTGAGCTAGTAATTTAAATGTGGGTTTATTTTGTAATATTTAAATGGCATGATTGTCTTCAAAAACATTTAAATTGCAATTCTGGATAAACTGAAACAAGCTTTGCATGAGTTACGTGTTATTGAAAGGCACAGGAGACCCCACTCTCTAGATTGGGGTATTATCGTAATAATACATCTCAGAAAGAAAATCCAGAGGAAACAATTTGCAAAAAGGCGTATTAAGGATTTTATTGTACCTAATACATTTTTCTCCGTGAATTTAATCATGAATTAATCTGCACTCTAACGATTTTTAATTTACATAGCAGGAATATTCTAAAAACATCAAAATTTGATACAAATCATCCTATTAAATCATTGATACATTTATCCGCATCCATACAACATCCATCCAAATACTCATACAACTCATCAATAGGTACAAGATAAAAACATAACAAATATAACAATTTATCCACAATTTTATAGTTATACAAAAAGTTTTTTGTGCAAAACAACACATAGTGTAGGGCCACAATAGGTTTTTTAAGTGGTCAGCAACAACAACACACAATGCATGGCCACAGTAGATTTTAGAAGGGGTGATCAGCAATCGGGATAGGCCAAAAAGAGACTTCACAAGTGGCCTTATCCTCGGTTTCTCTCAACTGGTTTCGACGTGTAAACGATGGTTTGGTACGTCTTCATCAGGAGATTAAGGGTAGTTGTCTACAAACAAAACAAATATATGGGCCCATCAGTTCCCTATCCAAAACTAAAATCAAGTGAAAAAGAGAGGCCAAATGAAAGGAGACGGAAAAGAAAATCCAAGTGCATGACTTCACAAAGCTAAATTGCAGACATAAAATGTTCTGCTGTTGTCCTGCTGAAAATCCACCAATATCTACATATAGGGTTAAACTCAGGGCGTCATGCATGGAGTGCTACCATAAGAAATCAGTGTCCCTAGACCAGTATAGTGCAGATCATGAATGTGGCAAAGAGTGATGGAAAAATTAGATACACACCAAATAGAAAGAAGTCAGAGCCCACATGCAATTGTTTGGAAAAAAACTTTTGAAGGAACAACTTGCAAATCAACCTTGGTAACTGTAACAGGAATCAATCCGTTGTATAGATTTTGCATGTAACAGAAAACACTGGCATGCGAATTGGCAATGTTCTGGTTAACAATCCTGCATCGCAGATGGATGAATTTTAAGCTCCAATCTGTCATCGAATAATTTCGCTCCACAGCTGAAAATAGGTCAAAGAAACAACTGAATGAAATGTGAGAACAAGAAGTTATTAAAAAAAATACAGGGATGAAACTATGACATACCACATAGTCGTTACAAAAAAAATCAGCCCAGCAAAGTCTGAATCTGCACAGATAGGTGCATACCAAACCCGGCAATTAAACAGGAAAGGCACATCACTCCAAGGAAGAACATCATCCTGGTGGAGTTCAGTGGACTGATGTGCTTCTCCAAGTTGGACCTAAATTTTGGGTTCTATCAACTGACATTGCACCCACATGGCGTAGGCAGATATCAAAGACTCCGTTTCATAATGCCCTCTGCAGCACAGGTGTTTCATAATATTATGAGGGACGCAATCGGAAGGCTTTCTGGAAAACTCAACATAAGTGATGATATTCTGATATACACGGATGATGAAAAACAACATCGTGTCCAACTGAGAGCTGTTCTGCTAAGGCTGCACAGATATGTCCTTACACTACACAAGTACAAGTGTGAGTTTTTTTCAAAACCTTGTAGAATTCTTTGGACATGCATTCTATTCCTGAGGAATATCAGATGACCTAAAGAAGGTGCTGAATATACAGACTGCCCCGCTCCCAACATTGTGCCTGAAATCTGCAGTTTTCTAGGTATGATCACATACTGTGCCTGATTCATACCTAAACTGTTAACTTTAATGGCCCTTTTGTGTGAAATCCTGAAGCCTGACCCAAGCTGGACCTGGTAGGCATGACAGGATCTATGTCATCACTGTGAAGATAAAATCTCGAAGCCCAAAATACTGATTTGTTTTTCTTTAACCACATTTCACCACATATATATGCAGGGAGAGACACCCGCAGCCGCCCCCCATATCCATCCACATTTTTTATTAACTTAACCCACCCCACCACATATATATGCAGTGAAATGGGGCTGTTGAAATTCTGTATGTTGGGCTCTGCGTTGATGGGCTGCGATATTTTGGGGTGATACCGGTACGACATCAATGAGCATTTGAAGAACTCAAACAGACATTGGGCCTCATTACGACCCGGGCGGAAGACCATGGTGCTATTAGCACCATGGTCCATGCTGGTAAGTTAACGACTCCGCCATGTAGAAAGGGGGAATTACCACCCCATTACAAGATTGGCGGGGCGGTAATTCCCCCTTCCTCCATGGCCCTTCCCCATTCCCATTTTTGCCCCATAGGGCTCAATGGGAATGGGGAAGGCGCTAATTACGGTGCCGCAAATTGCGGCACGTAATTTGCACCAAGGTCCCTTTGCGGGTCCCTACTTTAACGGCTGGTCTACACCGCTAATAGGCGCTAATAGGTTAACGGCGCCGCAGCCTTTTACGGTGCCGTTAACCCATTAGCGCCTGGGTCGTAATGAGGCCCATTGTCTAAGGATACCACAATGTCTTACTTGATTTAAACAACTCCAGCGATGTTAATTGTAGATGCAATTCCCAGCGACTTGTGAGTGGTGCTTACCCAAAAGGATAAGAAAGAGTAAGGAGGGGCAGCACGGTATGCTAACTGGATATTAAAGCCAACTGAGCAAGGATACCTCCAAATAGAGATGGAGGCCTTTACGATTTTATGGGGATGTCGTCACTTCCACCTCTATTTTTGGGCATCCCATTATGGTAGTTACAGAACACAAGCCACTTTTACCCCTTTCGACGTGATCGGAACTGCACCCACTGCCCCGCTTTGAAAAGTGGGGTCTACAAATGCAGAATTATCAATACACGACAGAATATCAGCTTAGGGTGATCAACCCAGAAGATAATCTATCTCGTCATCTGATAGCTGCCACTTTCAAAGAGATGGAACAAGCCCGGAAGTGAGGAACAAATTAGGATGCCGGCAAAACTTGTGAGACCCATTGCATTGTTGATGCAAGACATCCAAAGGCCCACTTAGGAAGATCCAATATTACAGCTAGCCATACAGGCCCAGAAGATAGGGCACTAGAAAAACAAACTAGCTGAAAATGGACACAGCATCGCACAAGAAATAAAATGAAGTGTAAGCCCTGATAAATGTAAACTGGCAATTGTCTGTATCCCCTGAAAATCATCTTCTCAGAGACTGCTGCCCCGTGATCCCCCAATCTATGAGGATGAGAGCAGTGCATCTGCCACATACTGGACTTCAGCACATTCTGAGGCCCACATTTTGAGATGACCTAGTTCCTGGGGATTTATGTTTTGATAAAATAGTTAATCCAAGAATGTCTGGAATATCAAGTGACAGGGTCTGGTGAATCCCCAGTTTCATTGTAGTCTGAAACTTTAAGGGAAGCATCATGGGTGGCAATGAAAGCTGAAGTCTGTGGGCCTCATTACACGGACGGCGGTGATCCAGGGTGCTATTAGCACCCTGGACCATGCCGGTAAATTACCGGCACCGCCTTGGCGGTAAGGGGATTTACCGCCCCATTCCAAGGTCGGTGGGGCGGTAAATCCCCCTTCCGCCATTGCCCTTCCCCATTCTCATTTCTGCCCCATAGGGCTCTATGGGAATGGGGAAGGCGCTAATTACGGCACCGCAATTTTGCGGTGCCGTAATTAGCTCCGAGGTCCTTTAGCGGGTTGGTATTTAACGCCTGCAAAAAGCAGGCGTTAAAGCACCAACCCGCTAAGGGACCTCGTAGTACGGCGGTAAGGGTTAACGGTCACCGTTGCCATTAACGGTGACCGTTAACCCTTACCGCCGTCCGTGTAATGAGGCCCTGTATGTTTCCCACCTGGGAGCATCGGAAACGTACCGAGATGTCTCCCTCATGTGTGTGCCCCCACAGTCACTGCGACTTTGGGGGAGCACAAAATACTGACTCCCATCACTGCGCCCAAGCAGAGCGGGGGTTGCAGGAGTGTCCCCCACTCTCCTTGGGTGCAGTAACGGGAGTCAGGTGTTGCGGGGACAAGAAAGTAAAAAAGAAAAAAAGAAAAGCACCCTGCAACGTCAGCTCTGACATGACCCACGTTAGTGGGAGGAACTGATGCTGCAGGGATAGTGGGGTGTATGTGGCACACACAGAAGTGTTCCGCCATAAAGGTAAGTGGGGTGGAGGGTGTCGGGGTCGGGAAGGGGAATGCGGTCCAGGGGATGTGGGCAAAGTAATCTATCTGATCTGATCCATAATTGTCATAGACATTTTTGTCGGCGAAGTTACGGGTGGTTCAGTGATCACATAGATTCGGGAGTATCTATTAGTACTGACGGATGAACATTTGAGATATTCTGTGATCGAGATCACTACAACCCTTACAGCAAATATAGAAATTCCCAAATTAGAAACTAACTTGGCTGTACATGGACTCTCAAAGGCGATCAGAACTGACAATGGCCCTTCCTTCCAGGGGCACACCAGTCGATCTACTATCTTGAAGAAATGTGAATCAAGCGTCAGAGAATAAACCATTGTTTTCCTGAGGCCAATGTAGAGTTTGAACGTTTTATGGGAATACTTACCAAAACACTACAAATCACAAAATAACAAGCAAACAACCCTAAACATGCATTGTATCTGTTCTTACGAGAGTATCTCCAGACTCCGGATTAGTCCACAAGGTACACTCCCGTGGTGAGGCTATTTTACAGGAGGTTGTTAGAACCATACCATGTCATGATAGCTGGCAACCCTCGTTCCATAGATTAGAGGATGTCAAACATCAGAGCAATCAGTGCAAACAGCTGATGAGCAGGTCACGGTGATCCTTAACAAATGATAGAGCAAAAAGGAAACTATAATCACGGTACTCCATGAACATTCTGCTATCACTGGAAACAGCTCTTGCTTCAAAAGGTTGCTCGGGAACGGTGATCAGCAATGATGAGAAGGTAGTCCCAGACTCAGTTATGATGTCCGCCAATTCAGGGCGTGCAGATCACCCAGTGGGTTGCCTAATAGTTTTATCAGTGCCCAGATGGATGCATAAGGTGCAACTCTCCAAGCTCCTCCCACCGAAATGATGAGGCCCTACACCCTCCCGGCCCTGGTTGACTATGATACTAACATTGTGATTTAAATTACTATGAAAAAGACTTTATTTTTAATTGAAGGGTAGCGGGCCCTTTAAGGAGTTTCCCGCGCAGAGCTTGTCATAACATGACATTGTGCATCAAAGCACAGATGCGCAGAAGAGAATAAAAGACGAGCTGTGCACACGTGGACGATTGAACCCTTGAGGCACCTCTCTAGTTGCATTAATTTAGCATGGGGCCAGTGCATCGAGGGGTGGCACGTGCAGGTAATACATGTCCGAAGACGTGCCTCAGTTTCTTGTGACACAGATATGTGTGCAGCTGGATCAGAGGTCGCCTCTGATTCTGGCTCACCTCCATTCTGGAGACCACATATCAGCATTGCTCCTTTTCTGCTCCTTGATGTTACTTAATGACATCTGGGCCCAGCTCTCTGGCCATATCCTTTCCCGCTCTGAACTTAATCTATACAACGGGCATGTTTTCTGAGAACTGCTTCGTGTATTCCTCCTAGTGTTTCATCACCAGAGTCCTCTTTCTTTCAGAACAAGGTACTCGCTATGTCTGATTTCATATTGAAAAGCAATGGAAGGAGAACACCTGTGCTGCGGCAAAATGAGCTGTTGATACTTTCTGCACCGACTTTTGCAAAAATTACACTGATACCCACTTTGGGCTTTTGTCGCCGGTCTCCAAGAGTTTGAGCTCCAACCAAATCTATACTGATGCAGAGAATTTCCATGACACTCCTTACCATCCTCAGAACTCGAATTCCCTTGATGTGGCTTAAATCATCAATTGAACAGTGCTCCATTTCTCTGCAATATCAATCTAATGCATCCTAGCTTCTTCAGAGCAGCTGATGGCGTCTTGTTGCCCTAATGGAATGCAGTCGGAGCTCTAGCTTGATAACTCTGAGCAAGGAAGTCGATTTACCAAAACACCAGGGGTAGCGGAAGTGACATCACACACCTGATTGCATCACAGGAGGTGATGTCACATTACCTCTTATCCAGACTGCATCAGTTCCTCTTCAACCCTGGTGACATCACCGGAATGGGGTTCCGGGCATAATAAACAAGTACATAAACGTACAATTTTGAAAATACCAAATAGGTACTAAAGTAGACAAGAATATGTTAGACACCAACCATATTTTAACAAGAGTGCTTCATTCATATGCCATGGATGGGGTCAAGATATGAAAGGGTTTGACCCAATAGAAACATAGGCCAAGGCACTGCCGTAGGTATGCCCCTTCAGCATTGTACAGCCAGTTACTTCCATATTATGCCAAATATAGCTGCATGTCAGGTATTGTCATGTAGAGCCCCTACACTGCAAGTCATCGACAGTGCGCCAGAGCATTAATGCTTTAATTAATTATAATGATGTTTTATTTGTATAGCACTTTTGCCAAAGCGCTACTGATAGCACATATTTACATAGAATCATCATCCCAACCGAAGTTGGTACTCATGTATCAATCTCAGAAGAATTGCCTGATGCAAACCTGCGACCTACAGATCACATAGATTGCAGCAGTGAGTGCTCAATCCACTGAGCTATCTTACAACTTTGTCTATTAAAAATGGAATAGCACCATAAGAAAACAAGTCAAAACTGGCTGCATGACATAGGCCAGACACATAATAACACTCATCATGTTTGCTGTAGCCTTGATGATGCACAGTAAAAAAAAATTAGATATCACAGCAAGACATACTTAGACTAGCTATACCAAAATCCAATCTAACCACATAGTAACATTTATCATGCTTACTTTATCATAGATGCCCAGAAAAATATGCCACAGTAAGGAAAGGCTAGACTGGATCCACCCAAACGCCAGTCTATCCAGGTAATAACACTTATCATGATTGCTTTATCGGAGAAGCCACATATAAAATGTCAATCCACAGTATGAAATGGCTAGACCAGCTGCACCAAAATGCTAATCTAGCCATGTAGTAAAACATGTGCTTACTTCATTACAGATGCCCACTGAACGATGCCATGACACAGTAAGACATGTCTAGACTGGCTGCACCCAAATGCCAGTCTAGACAGGTAATAACACTTATCATGCATACGTTATTATTGATGTCCAGTGAAAATGTCATGCTACAGTAAGAAATGGTTAGACTGGCTGTACCAAAATGTCAGTCTAGCCACGTATAGCACATATCATGACTGCTTTATCATGGATGCCTATTACATTTTAGCCCACCCTG
Organism: Ambystoma mexicanum; assembly: GCF_040938575.1. NCBI lineage: Eukaryota > Metazoa > Chordata > Amphibia > Caudata > Ambystomatidae > Ambystoma > Ambystoma mexicanum. The sequence continues at coordinate 150,258,366 of NC_090933.1, forward strand.
CTCCTTGCCCAGCATTCCCACATGTCCCCTCTTTCTCCCACTCTCCTCTGCCAACCCACAAAATCAGCTCCTTGGCACAGCATTCCCTCCATGTCCCTCTTCCTTGTCCCAGTACTTATGCATGAGGCAAGGTGCTTCAAAGGCAAGTACTTGGACAGGAAAGAGAATGATTATGAGTAATGAAGATTACTGGTAAGTAATCCATTCACTTGCTCATTTGCATGTGCACCCATTCACCATTCACTCAGACACGCAGCCACCCATACATAATGCACTCAGTCATCCACACACATTACATAATACACACACACGCACATACACACACACAAACACTTAAATCACGTCCTTAACTTTTCCTCAAATCCGTTTTTCTGTAAAACTTGGCAACAGGCAGGCCTCCCGACTCCCATGCTCTACCCACACTCGCGCAGAACAGAAGAACCAGAGGCCTCCATGTCCGGCGGAGGGCGCTGGATTTAAAAAACAAACAATTTATTTTTGAAGTCACTCTGACTGTCTTAAAAAAAATAAATGATTCCCATTACAGAAAATTGTGGAGGAAATAATTTCTTCTGAAGTCAGAGTGACTTAAAAAATAAATGATTTATTTTTCAAGTGCAAGCTTCTACCCACAGGAAATGTGCTGGGAAGGCACAGGGTGCAGCTGATGGTAAAAAGGGCTCTAGTCTGAGCCCTTTTTACTTTTGGTTTCTCTGCCACTGCAACCCCCTAAACAGGGGTCACAGAGGCAGTGCCAGGGGTCCCTCGGGAGGAGCATGGGGTCGCAGTTACGACCCTGTCGTCCCCCAAATATAATCCCTGCCTCTGTGCCTAAGCATCATTCAGCTTTGTGCATCTTCAGAAATGCAATGTCTTCAGTTATCACCATTCTGATTTAACCCAACACAAGGTATGGCTCCATATTCAGATCCATCTCACTTGACACTGTTGGGAAGATGTTCAGACTTTTTCTGAGGGGATTCCCTACTCCCCAGGTAGTTAATAGCCACACAAAATGGCTGACCGTCTTTCAGTTTTCTACTACTCCCTGATCTAAATCCTACTTTAATGTTCCTCACCCTGAACGAAATCACATTGTCTACCTCTGTCTCAAATAAGCCTGGCCCCTTAACTGGATGAAGTTTGGTAAAAACCCATTTCTATTGAAACTGACAATATTCGGGTGATTTGAATTGTGTTGGAATATATTTGCCCAAGCTTCAAACTGATTCTGCAAGCAACATGAAGCAGTATTTTGTGAAATATTACCATCCTATGAATCTCAAACTAAAAACCAACTCCCAACAGAAATCAACATATGGTAAGCTGCAATTTCTCTAGCAGTAATATTTAATGCAAAAGGCGCAAAGTACAAAGGCAGACAATTAGGTTTTGCAAATGCCTGACTCCTTTCTCATTTGTGTGGCCTGTCCACGGTATTCACGCTGGCGCGCCATCTAGATGATGTACATCTGTCCTGGGGCAAATGTAAAAATCTCAGCGTGCTTGCAATGCACGGCTGCTCAACGTGAAGCATTTGAGACAATACGTTGACGGATGCAGCCCTCTGTGTTTACTCTGGAGCAGCTGAAAGCTAAGAGCATCATTAGCCCACACAAATGAATACATGCATACATTAAAGAAGAGTGCAGTAATAAAAAAAGACATTAATATATAATGCTATTGCTCAATATCAAAGCTGTTTTGGCTTCTTTGTTCACTGAAGAGAGATTACATGGGCTTCCTGGCTTGTCTCTGATTGTTCTACTTGCTATCTTGTTTAGAATGATTTTTGACTCCAACTAGGAAAACTAGACCTCGTCGTTGCATTTCTTCTGACTTTAAAAAAGAATGCCTTGCACACCATCTCAGGACGTATGGATGATTCTTACGCAATTATGTATTTTGGTCTATAATTTGTTACGTTTATAGTATATCATATCACTGCTTCTTTCTAAGGCACCACGTTTGCCAATTGCATCGCAAAAAAGGTAGTTTACTTGCCACTTCAGGGCCTTTGTACACACAAGCCTTGGCAGGGTTGTGACGTGGATCACTTGTTTCAGAAGGGAGGCAGGCCCATGCAATCGAGTTATTCGCATCCGTTTGACTAGAACTCAAATGTTCTCATCCTTGTTTGCGTGTTGCCTGCTGCGTGCAGGTGAAGGTTTGCATTGGACTGATTGAGTCTGTTTATTGGCATATGAGGCCCAGTCCACCTAAGAAGCAGTCAAGGGTGATGCCATTCTAGAGAACAAACAGTTGTATCAAAGAGACAGTTTTCTAGTATTTCCTAAAATGAAGGTAGTAAGGTGTTTAAGGTGTACTTACAGCAAAAGGCAAAGACCGTTTCAGAGACCCAGGCCCGTGCTGCAACTCTTGCTCAATTGGAACTTGGCTTCACAGAACATAGAAGACTAGATGGATATACAGTTACATATTGGACCTATGCCCAATTTCTGTCAGTAACCAGTGTCCTTGAATCAGAAGACTTTAGTATACTGCTGGCCATTTAGAATGTAACCCTTTCTTCATTAATCCCAAATGTCCTCTAATTCCAGACTCACTCATCCATCATCTAGCACCTTAACACCTCCATCCACCATCAAGCAGCAGTTATGATCAGCCACACAGCAGAAACCCACAGACGAAAAAGAAAGCAGGGGAACACATATCATCATATATGATCTTACGCTGATAATTCCAGCGAGTAGAGGGAGAGCTACTGGTAGAAAGTGTGCCTATATATGACACGCAGAACGACCATGTAGTGCTGTCTGAAAAGATCAGTGACCACGCATGACAGATTTGGCAATCACAAAACCACTAAGGACAAAAAGGGAATAACCAAAATTAATTAGTACTCACCTTATGGGCACCTAGAGGGGGGCCGCAAAACATGAACGTGAGCAATTGCATGCCATCGTGGTTCCACAGCGAAACTAAGTGTACAAACTGCATGGGGGTTCATTTGCTACTTATTACCTATATCCTTTCTAACATGCCCTGGGTGGGGAAGACAGAGATTGGCCACTAAGGGAGAGACAATATCAGCAAGCGGAGTAGGATAAAAGGTGGCAACAGGAAGCAGGAAGTGTGGGTTAGTCATGTGAGGTCAGAGGTGGATTTGTAGGATGACTAAGAGACCAACAGGAAGAGGGATGAAGGAGCAGTGGACTGGGGAGGTGATTATTGGTGGAGGTGAGGCATTGGTTAGACTGTGAACGTGGTACTGCTGTGTAAGTGAGCGTGGCTGTGTGGCAATTGTGGTTAGAAAGGTTAGTTGAAGAAGTGATTTTGAAGTGTATGGTACTGAGTGATACAAGGGTATTCTAGGAGTGTGAAGGGGAGAGTAGTAGTGGTGAGGAGGCTGTAGTAGTGAGGAGGAGAAAATAATAGTGGGTAGAAGGGGTAGGTGTGTGGAGGAGAAGGTTGTAGTGTGCCGGAGGGAGTAGTGGTGTGAAAGAGGGTGTAGTAACTACTAGGAAGGAGGAGTAACACTGTTGGTGGAGGCTCGACCTGGACACAGAGAGAGACATCGGAGGGCCACAAGATTGGAGGGAGGAGCAAGGAGAAGTGGATAAAGTTAAAAGGATAGCACGGAAGAGAGAGAAAGAGTGGCATAGAGTGTGCGCGAAAGAGGAAGGATTTAATTCAACAGGTTAACCTGGGTCTGAAAAGATCAGTGACCACGCATGACAGATTTGGCAATCACAAAACCACTAAGGACAAAAAGGGAATAACCAAAATTAATTAGTACTCACCTTATGGGCACCTAGAGGGGGGCCGCAAAACATGAACGTGAGCAATTGCATGCCATCGTGGTTCCACAGCGAAACTAAGTGTACAAACTGCATGCGGGTTCATTTGCTACTTATTACCTATATCCTTTCTAACATGCCCTGGGTGGGGAAGACAGAGATTGGCCACTAAGGGAGAGACAATATCAGCAAGCGGAGTAGGATAAAAGGTGGCAACAGGAAGCAGGAAGTGTGGGTTAGTCATGTGAGGTCAGAGGTGGATTTGTAGGATGACTAAGAGACCAACAGGAAGAGGGATGAAGGAGCAGTGGACTGGGGAGGTGATTATTGGTGGAGGTGAGGCATTGGTTAGACTGTGAACGTGGTACTGCTGTGTAAGTGAGCGTGGCTGTGTGGCAATTGTGGTTAGAAAGGTTAGTTGAAGAAGTGATTTTGAAGTGTATGGTACTGAGTGATACAAGGGTATTCTAGGAGTGTGAAGGGGAGAGTAGTAGTGGTGAGGAGGCTGTAGTAGTGAGGAGGAGAAAATAATAGTGGGTAGAAGGGGTAGGTGTGTGGAGGAGAAGGTTGTAGTGTGCCGGAGGGAGTAGTGGTGTGAAAGAGGGTGTAGTAACTACTAGGAAGGAGGAGTAACACTGTTGGTGGAGGCTCGACCTGGACACAGAGAGAGACATCGGAGGGCCACAAGATTGGAGGGAGGAGCAAGGAGAAGTGGATAAAGTTAAAAGGATAGCACGGAAGAGAGAGAAAGAGTGGCATAGAGTGTGCGCGAAAGAGGAAGGATTTAATTCAACAGGTTAACCTGGAAGGTACAATTCATAAAATCCCATCAGAAAACTAACATCTGGATAGAGTAGGGACAGCAAGGAAGTCCCAGAGGGAGGCTTAGTTAGATAAGACAGATCTGCCTTTGGGTCTTCAACACTAGTATAAGGCAGACTCTAGCCAGTAGGGCCCATCCTTCTGTATCTACTAACCTGGGGTGTGGGATGCCTGTGTTACGGAAGAGGTGTTTCTTCAGATGAGAGAGAGATAGCCATATGTCCACTAAGATTCAAATCAAATCCTTGAGCCGCCTTTGAGATTTGGAGTGATTCTTGCCTCATCTTTAACAAATATCAAATGCAATTGTTACATGCAAAACCCCTCCTAATGCCCACTACGGTCGCAGGTGATTGTGGATGCAGAAAATCTCAGCGACTCTTTAGCTGCCATCTTGTTTACTCACCCCTCCCTCATTATACTAAGGGACTTCAATATCGGGTTTGACATCCCACATGACCCCCTCACACGACCCATCCTGGACAACCTGGTGTCTGTTCATCTGACACAACTAGCATAAGTACCCACAAACTCTGCCAGCCACACCCTAAATGCAAGCTTCAGCTTTCCTGAACTGATCACCACGCTCCCGCCTGCCCACTAGTGTGGATGGACCATGCTGCCAACTTCTTCACTCTCTCGGCCATAGACCCTCATCCTCCCCATCAGCCCCAAGAGCGTCCACCCACTCCCCTCAATGGAAGAAGGTCATAGTAACTCCAGAGCTAGCAGATTTCCTGCTTGCACTCCTACCCTCCCTAGCACTCCTGTAGGGGCTGCACTCCAACCACCATTTTGATCCATGCCTCAAAACTCTTAGTCCTCTCACCCCTATAAGACCCTTCTCCAACAGACATGGTCTCTCCACAGATGGTCCATCTATGCTCTCAAATCTCTCAAAACCCAGAACCATATCCTTAAATGCAGATGCCAGGCAGACCCATCGCTGCAGAATAGAACCCAAGACTCTCCCTCCTGGGTGAACGCAGAGTGCCCTCTTGCTGACCAAAAAAACTATCTCTGATTACCTCACTACCCTCTGCCAAGACCACACCAGCTCATCAGACCCTAGCACACTAGCAGACTTATACTCCAACACCCTGATTATAGCAGTGAATGCTGTAGCCCAACTGACCCTGCGAATAGCCAAACCTATCGTACACATCAATGGCTGGTTCACTCCAGATCTCCAGTTACTACGTGCAAATAAATGACAATTAGAAGTTGCCTGGAAAAAAACAACAGATAAGACCACTAAAGCTGCCTATAACAAAATTGCTAAAGAATACAAACTAGTCATTATAGCAGACACATCTTCAAATTACAACACCAGAATCACAATTCCACCACCAACTCCCAAGACATTTTCTGCATTCTTAGAAAACTGGAAACCCCAGCTGCCACCATCCATGATGAAGAAGGATAAACTATGGTGCTCTAGCATTAAAATGGTCATGACATCTAAAATTCATTTATTACAGATAAAATTCTTCTGAAACAAAAGCTCATAAAATCTAAAACATCTACCAAGTATACCTCACCTCTCCCCCCCTGCCTGGTCTACCCGTCATTCCACTTCAGGGAGATCTATGTTGAACAGACTGCAAACATCATTCGCAAGTTGAAACCTTCGATATGCAACGCAGACATCTGCACAGCATCTATTATCAAAGACTGCGTGGACACACTAGCCCCTTTCATTACCAGATTCATTAACTCCTCCTTCTCAGAGAACTGCATGCCCACCAGCTTGAAAGAATCATGTGTCCTCCCATTGCTCACAAAACCGAATCTTGACCCAACTGACTCAAACAATTACCGACCGATCACCACAGTACCATTCCTGCTGAACATTCTGAACAGAGCGGCATACAACCAAATACAATGCTTCCTGGCATCTAACTATATCTTGGGGTAGCGCCATTCGGGCTTCTGACCAGGACATGGAACAGAATCAGCACTATTAGACTTGAAAAATCAACTGGATAATTTCAGAGATGAAGGGAAGACAGCTCTACTCCTTCTCCTTGACCTGTTGCCTGTCTTTGACTGGGTAAACCACAAAACACTGTGTCACCACCTCCTAACAGTAGCCAACTTCTCAGAAGAAGAAAAGTCATGGGTTGCATCATTCTTAGAAGGAAGATCAATGAGAGTCTTCTCAGACCTTGCAAATACCACACCTGAACCCATTCCTTGTGGTGTCCCGCAAGGATCATGTGTCTCCCCTACCCTCTATAACATATTCACCAAACCCATCTTTGACTTACTGGAGGACCTTGGCATAGTCAACACCAACTATGCTGACGATACGCAAATTCTTCTCCACTTGTCCGGGTCATATGAAGAAGACTCCACAATGATCAATAAAATCTACCTCACTATCCAATCTTGGATGGCTATGAACAACCTGTGTCTAAATGATGACAAGACAGAAATCCTGGTACTAGGGTCACCTGCAATGCTGAAAGAAATCTCACCTGCATACTCATCCTTCCTGATCGATGGCATCAAAATCCCGGTCTCAGCAGCCATGAAAACCCTGCAAGTGTATCTTGATGCCACCCTCTCGCTCTCAAAACAAGTTAACGCAATCGCCTCTTCAACTGCTTACACGGCTAAATTCCTCAACACAGCAAGACAATTACTCCACCGGCTAACAGCCTGTTGATTGCAAGATCTATAATGGGAGCCAGAGTCGACTTCTGCAATGCCATCTTTGCAGGAAATTCCTAGAAGAACATATCCAAAATGCAGTAATCCAGAATAATGCACTACGTTCAGCATTGAATATTTCCAAAAGAGACCAGATATCTTCAGCAAGAAAAAAGGCGCATTGGATCCCTATCCACGAACGGATTAACTTCAAAATCCTCACCATCACTCACAAATGTCTCTTAAACACAGCACCAGTATACTTATCGTAAAACATTGCTAGAGTCAATTCCTCCCATCCGGTCAGAGCACCAGATGCCCACTGCATCGTACCACCGAAAGTCAACCACGTCAGAGGAGGAGGGGTGAGCTTCCCATCCATAGCGGAGGATCAATGGAATGCCCTTCCTCTCTCACTTGGCATTCAGGAACAATCTAAAGACTTGGCTCTTTGTCTAAACCTGACAGTCAGTCTATCGAAGCTCCTGGTGACAAGAATAATCCTCTGGTCTGACACATGGGGTTTTTCCCTCTCTCATTTACCTGAATGTGAAGTATTCACTGTTCATGGACTTGTTCTAAGTAATCTCTTGTCTGAAGATGAAGTGTTTGCTGTTTTAAGTATTGTACCAGGTAACTGGTTCGCAACAGCGCCTTGATGCCAATGGGTTTTGGTGCTTTACAAATGCAAATAAATAAATAAAGAGCAGCACATGCCCAGCAGCTCAAAGCCTACAGGACAGAAATATGCAAAGTGTTGATGTGGCAGGATTGCAGTGCTATGCTATGATATGCAGATTGCTATGCTATGCTATGATGTGCAGTATTGATATGCTCTGCTATGTTATGCAATGCTATTAGGCTGTCTGCGGCCTTTGACAGGATTGACCATATTACTCTTTTGGATCATCTACAAGAGGTTGGAAGGGTGTCAGAAAATGCTGTACATTGGTTCAGATAATTTCTGACCAACCGTTATCAGCAAGTGGGGTTGGATGGCTTCCTGTCAGATGCCATTAGACTGATTTGTGGTGTGCCACAGGGGTCATCACTTTAACCACTATTGTTTAATTTGTACATGCGTCCTCTCTTGGAGATCTTGGGGCATCACAGAATGAATTTTCATTCCTACACAGATGATACTCACATGTTCATTAGAGTTACCAACTTTGACGCATTCAGTAGATCAGTGCGGTGTCTGGATGAAGTAAGCAGCTGGATGTCCAGCAATCAAATCCAATTGAATGCAGCCAAAACAGAACTGATTTTATTTGAACCCAAACATCTTCTAATAGCTGCCAAGAAACGACTTATTCCTACGCTATTTGGGTCGAATTTGAAATTCGTCTCTAAGGTCAAGAATTTAGACTGCATTTGGCAGGATGATCTGGGCAGTGAAGCTCAAGTTGGAGCAAAGGTTTGGGCAGTGCACTTTGTCTTGAGACTTCTTAGACGGGTACTATCCTACATTCTCAGCAAGGATTATACTGTGGTTGTAGGCGCCCTAACCAATGCACACTTGGACTATTATAACAGCCAACTGGTCAGCATCCCGCTTAAACAAATGCAAAGACTGCTAAAAGCTCAGAATGCAGAAGTAAGAACTATCTTTGGCCTAGGTAGATGTGCACATGTCTCGCCATTGCGGCGTGCGATACACTGGTTGGCAGTGGAAGACCGGATTAGATTCAAGTATAGTATTGGCCTCGCCCCAGGATATTTAAGAGATCTGATTCAACCATATCAGTCCTCAAGACATCTACATTCTAATGGTCAGCATCTTCTGGTCATCCCCCGCTCTGTCTATTGCTCAAAGGGAGACAGAAGATTTGCTATTTTTGGTCAAAAACTTTGGAACTCACTCCCATTGGAATTAAGGACGCTTCAATCTCTACCCCAATTTCGGGGGGGGGTGGCACTGAAGACTTTTCTGTTTAGATAGGTCCACCTGCTCGATTTAGATGGGCCCCCTTTACTCTAGGCTTCTTCACTTTTTCTTTTATTCAGATCCTGCCTCATGTGAATGATTGCTACATCTGCACCTCTATACGGTTTACTCCATTATGTGTGCGCTATAAATAAAAATTTAAAAAATCAAATCCCATACAGTTAGGCCTCAGACCCTCCATGTCACCTCCCTCTGGCTCTCTGGGCCTGCTCTACACAACACCCCGGACATGCCCAAACCCCTCCTAGGGCAGAGGACATGTCAGGCCTTCCCTTCCGCTTATTTTCTACAAGTTTAGCATTAGCCCCATATATGGAAGATATCAGAAGGGGTTTCTGTGAATGCCGCTTATTCATAATTTAAGAGGATGTCCCTGCAGGACTGGGTCACAAGATCACAATAAAGATGTTGACAGTTCTTGCCAAATGTCTGTAATGTTGTGCCAAGATACACCCTCATTGCGAAAGTACAGAAACATATTAGTGTTTGCCCATGATATGCTATATAAACCGACTCTCAAGGGTGGGGGCGCTAGAGAGAGCTCATTGTACCAGCTGCTCGAACACTTGCCTGCTTAATGCTGTTTTTCCCTGCTGATAACTCTGTATGCTGTGTATTTGTAGTGTAAATTGGTGAAGCTTGATTTACCAACTGGCTGTCTGATCTCCTTATTGGCTGTAAACTGAGGCTGGCTGAGGGGGCCTTATCTTGGCCACCACAGAAATGGTGCTTCTGGTCAGGACTGCGCAGGCTTCTTTCTGGGGGCTGCCATCGACCTCCACCACCGCCGTCAGGCTACATTAGGTCCTCATCATACTGAGGGTGCTGTTAAGAAGCATTGGCACACCTGTTATCTGCAAAGATGCCAAACTCAGTGGTGTGATTGGGAAGTGGCCTCTGGAAAATATCTGTCGCAGAGCATCACCGTACACCTGTTTGGATTTTCCTCAGACGGATTGGTAAATATCAACCTTCTGCTTATGGCACTGTGTTTTCTTGGCACTGCAGGTTATTCTCTCTTAAGGTGTTTTGCAATGTATTATATGCTCTTTCTCTCACCCTTACATGCCCTGACGTTTTGTGTTGAGTAGTTGTATGTGATAGCAGCACGGCAGAGACTTTCATCTCTGTCGAGCATATTCATCATGTGTGTCTACGGTCTGTCTGTTGTGCACTTCTAGGTGCAAGAGGCTTCGGTGTAGAGATAACATTGAATACATAGGATTTAGTGCAGCAAGCTACTTGCGCGTAAGGATATATTTTTTATTAGCCATTTACAGAGAGATAAATAGTATTACAAGTTTGTGTACAGTTTATGGCAGGCAAATACAGAAACAGATAGCGTCCCATAGTGTCCCAGAGAACATCAGAGCAGTGCCCCTGCATTTGCTCATGACCCACTCATCCCTGTATCACTGCAGCACGATCCGAATGCGGAAACCACCGGCACAGCTCAACATCGAAGCCGAATGTTTAATGTACACATTATAATGTTTTTGCAAATGTTCTCGACAAACATAAAACAATGATAAAGTCAAGCTCTGGACAACCGAAAGCAGGAGAGGTGCTGTGTTTTTGAAAGGGCCTTTTTGATGAACAACTGAGCTATTGTGTAATGTATTTTCTGTCTATTTGTGTTCTGGGTACGAATGAAGGAAGTGTTGTTTTTTATACTACTGGTAAATTTGGTATCACTTGTTGCGCTGGCTGTTTGGATTATAAATTTGTCATGTTGGGTTTAACTGTTTATGTTGCAGTTCGTTTTGCTGCTTGCACTGTTTTGAAGCAATGTTTAGATAATGATTGCATTTTCTTGTGCTGTCACGGTCGATTTCTGGTTTTGGAGCTAGTGAGACATGATTATGTCTCCTAGTTAAGTGGGTTGAGAGTCACTGCACCAGTGGTTTGTGTGTGCTGTCACGTAAACACGGTTTGTGACTAGGTGTGGGGGGGTCCAGGTTTGTTGCCACTCAGTGGCTATTAAGGGTATTTTCTCAGATTGATTGTTGTGCTTTCCTGTGGCTGCCGTTTCCAGGATTGCAGCTGGCAGGATGTGTCTTGTTTTTTTCTTTCTCTCTCCATACCGGCCATATTATTTTTTTTTGATCTTTCACAGTCTATTGCTGGTGTTTACAAAAACAGTGTACATGTCACTGCCCCTAGATTGAGTGAGTTGGTAATTCACTACCGGCACAGGTACCACGATTTTGGTTGGTGGTAGCATTGGACAGGATTGTGCGCAGGTTTCGATGCACATGTCCTTCGCTGGTCATTAGGAATTTTATGTCTGTGTTCTGTGCCAGCACGCCATTGCTGTTTTATTTTGGTGGTGCACAGCTGATTGATTGACCTTTTGATTATTCTCTGTCGACGAGTTAGTTTTGACTTTCTCCATGCCGTGGCTTACATTTGCCACTCAATCAAAAGGTTGCTGTGGTATGCCATTACTAGACATATCCTTGGCCGATGCCAGGCGTATTTAAATTGCTGCCTGCAGGCCCACCTTGTTTAAGGAATTGGCATATTCCCCATGGATTACTTGTAATTGACACTTTGAGTATTATTTCTGATTTATGGTTGATTTTGTGCATGTACTGTGCATGCTACAGCAAGCCTAGTAGCACAGAAATACCTATACATTTTTCTTCCAGACAGGGGAGGGCTTGATTGGCCTCCCAATTCCATTGCTTTACTTATCACAACCCTCAGAGTCCTGTGGTTGATATCTATGTTCTTATTTCAGCTATAGAGGCGAAGTAAAGGACATCTTGGCCGTTTGATAGTTAAGTGTCAAATGCTATTGCTGACATAAACCGGATACGGTTCCTCTGGTCATTCTTGCATATGACTTTATCTTTATATTGACCAAACTCTATCAAGACTTGCTTGCTCCTGTCTCCGGTATGTGTACCAACTCTCATGTTTGTCTTTAAGCTGTGACCACCTGCAAATACCTATTGCCTGGGGGTTGTTTGCAATTCCCCTCTTGATCTGAAGTACCTGCTGGCCTACATCCCTTTGTGTCTTCCCCATTCTTTTGGATTGCTAGACTTAGCTATGGGCTCTGACCTTTCCACAGCACAACTTACTCCTGCAGTAGGATCAAATGCCTTATTCATGTTTTCAATGTATGGTGCATTCACCTGTAAATATTTAAATGTTTGGAATTTTTTGACTCGGGGTCAAAAGGGGTTTCAATGACCATTGGAGGGATCATTTCAGGTGGACCACTGTGTTGTCTTGCACAAGGCTTTGGAACAAAGAAAGTGTAAGGTGCCGAATGGTTATTGGTCACCTTATTTCGCATGGTACAAAGTGTCTATGGACGGATTGCGCGACAGTCAGACGAGATCGCTCAATAACTCTCAGGCTAGGTTGGAGAAAGAATAGGAGCAGTACAGGCTGCTCACAAAAGCCGTCTGTCAAAAGAGTAGACACACTAGCAAAAAAGGCCTCTACCCACGTTTGTCTGCAGTCACCATTAGAGGTGCCGGTTCAGAGACACCTGCAGCACCACCTGTAGACATTTTAGAGGAACTAGCACCATACTCACCTCATCTAAGAGCATGCACACTTCCTTTTCCACCCCCATCGCCACCAGCTACGCCACTACCAACAGTCACATTCCCACACCACCCTCCCTTGCCTCTCATACCCCCACCTGCTTCCTTGACCAATCAATCCACTCCGCGAGGAGACAGGACAACTTCTTATCACCCTGTCCCGCCTCAACTTCCGTCACCAACGGCCTCTACTTACACGCTATCCTGGACCTGCTCTCAACCAAGTAGGTTGCCACCTCAAGGTACATCCACTCCCTTGCCTACCCCCCAGTCCTACAGACATATGTCCGACTCAATTTGCCTGAAATACATGGAGGACCTGCAAGCACTGTCCAACTCCTACATTTTTAAATCCAGGCCAGGACAACTGACCATGCAGGATATTCAATTGTCACATTCAGCCATGTCTGAGCCTCCCTCGCTACACACCATGGATGCCTCCACAAACTCTGCTCCGGCCACCACCCTTATGCCTATGCGCACCTTCCCTCAGGCAAATACTGATGTGGAACCTATGAGAATTCACACTACCTGGAGCTCCATTGACTTATACCATATGGCACATCGATTCCCCACATTGCCTGACAACCCCACTGCTTTCATGGAACATTTCAGCACAGTAATTGTCTGTTATGATCCCACAAATGGATACCTTAAACAACTCCAACGGGCGGTGCTCAAAGACACTCTAGACAGACAATTTATGGACAAACTGCAATGACCTGACACCCTGGCGGGTGGGGAGGCTATTACTGCAAAGATTATCACTCTTACCGCCCTCATCAAAGAGAAATATCCGGTCAAAGCTAACTGGTCAAAGATCGCCACATGCAAACAAAACCAGTCAGAATCTTCCTCTGAATACCTGTCTAGATTAACTGACTGTTTCACTAAATACAGCGGTTTTGCGAACGCTGGGGAACAAACTAAACCTGCATTTGTTTCTCATTTTGTGAATGGTCTCCTTCCTGATATTTCAAACAATATACAGAATGTGCAAATTGGGTGGCAGGCTGAATCTATTGAAAAAGCATTACAAGCAGCACAACATTTCTATGACAAACGCCAGGAGCAAGATGGTGCTACACGCCTGATGGCTTTGCAAATACAGAATGATAAACAAAAGACAGCCTCTTTGGGCCGGGGATGCCTGGGTACCTTACATCAGACATATGCCCAACAGATTCCTCCACCAAAACAGACTTATGCACACTAATTTGTGCCTGCACAACAACTCCTGCCAGGGCAGCCATTCTGCAGACGGGTCATCTCATCCAGCAATGTCCTACCAAACCTACCAGACCATGGCAATATGGTCCCAATATTCCTTGCAATTATTTCTTACCTCTTAACAGTTATAATGGCTACCCGGCACCCACACAACCTGTCCCTCCACCTCCTTCTCCTCGTAACGGGGGCTACCGCGACATTCAGATCTCCTATGGACCACCATGACATTGCCAGACGGACCCTGCCGTGCTGTCTGCTTCTTTGCTACCACTGGACCAGTCTGGTCACTATATCAAATGTGACATTCTGGGGAAGAGAGTGAACTGCCTAATTGATACAGGGGCCAGGCGCTCCATGCTGCGAGCGGCTGAAATTCCAAATGAGGATGTCTCAAAGGAAATCGTCAATGCTATTGACATATTTGGCACCACTATCCCACACCCATTATCAAAGGAATTGTCTGTGTCTATTGGTCCCATTTCAAACACCATGCCTACTGTTAAGCCCTTGCTCACCTGCTAACTTTTCAGTTATTGACCTCCTATGTAAGATGCATTGCACAATGTATTCTTCACCTGAGGGCATTTATCTAGAGGTTCCACAATCTAGGCAAGCTGAATGTTCGTTTCTCCTCCAACCGCCCACTCACGAAGAGCCTCCTACAGCGCCACCTTCATTACTGACACCTGGGCAGCACATACCAATGAGGCCAGACACATTCTCTCTGCTAAACCTGTGAGCATCACTCTCCATCCGGAAGAGCCTCTCCCACGTCTGCCACAGTACAGACTATCCCCTTGAGCAGAGGAAGGTATCAAGCCTGTCATCTCTTCCCTCATTGACCAGGGCATCCTCTACTACACCACTAGCACGTGCAATCCACTGGTGCTGCCGACTGAGAAAAAGGGCACAGGGAAATTCCATTTTTCTCACGATCTGCGCACTTAATAAGGCAGTGATACCCTCCCATCCGGTGGTCCCAGACCCCCTGACCATTCTCTCCTGTGTCCCAGCCCACACAGAGTTTTCATCTTGCATTGATCTTGCCTCTGCCTTCTTCTCTGTCCCCATCCACCATGACTCCCAGTATCTATTTGCTTTCACATACATGGCACATCAGCTGACCTACTGGTCCGTTTTGATGGGCTTTGTGGACTCTGCATCCCTCTTCTCCCAGATTCTGCAGGAAGACCTTCAGGATGTCACCTTCCTGGGGGGCTTTACTATGATCCAATTCATGGATGACCTGCTATTAGCATCACCTTCCTTTCAGGTCTCCCTCGCAGACTCCAAAGTGCTCCTCACTGCCTTAGCAGAAAGAGGTCACAAAGTGAACAAAGCAAAATTGTAGCTCTGCCTACCTACAGATCGCTACCTAGGACATGACATTTCCCACAACTCTAGGTGCCTTTCCCCTTCTCCAGTGTCCTGCATCTTACAGTATCCCATGCCCACCACTAAAAAGCAGCTATGCTCCTTTTTGGGAATGTGCAATGTTTGTCGCCCCTGAATCCTTGATTATGACTGCATAGTTGCTCCTATGCAGGTTATGCTACATGACTCCCAGCCTGACAAGCTCACGTGGTTGGTTTCCTGGCACTTTCACAGCCTTTGCCAAGGTCAAGACTGGCCTCTCCATTGCTCTGGCCCTCGCCCTTCCTGACTACCTCAAATTATTCACCATGTTCTGTGATGAGAAAGATGGGTATGCCGTAGGTTTACTCACAAAGACCTACAATGCCCTGTAGCCTACTTTAGCTCACAGTTAGACCCTGTGACTTCCGCATTTCCCAAATGTCTCAGAGCGGTGGCTGCCACTGCCCTTCTCCTTACAAAAGCTGACAACATCACCCTAGCACATCACCTAAATGTATCAGTACCACACTCTGTATTAGCACTCCTCCGCAGGGGTAAAAAACACCTGTCGGCTGCACGTCTCACCAAATATGTAAAACCGCTCCTCTCTGCCGCCAACATCACGCTCATCAGATGCGCCCCACTCAACCCTGCCTCCCTCCAGCCTACACCCGATGACGGTCACCTGCACAGGTGCCTGGCAGCAATTGACGTTGTATCATCACCAAGAACCGACCTCAGGGATATCCCCCTCCCCAATGCAGACCTTATTCTCTTTGTTGACAGCTCTTGTTTTAGAGATTCAACAGGTCGTTTCCAGGCAGATATTGGTGTGTGCACCTCCTTTCAAGTATTAGAAGCTTTTCAGCTCCCATCAGTATGATCAGCACAAGTTGCTGAACTAATTACCCTCACACAGGCTTCCACGATTGCCACACAATGCACAGTCACAATATACATGGATTCACGCTACGCTTTTGGTATTTCACATGACTACGGGACCCTCTAGAAAACAGAGAGAGAACCGAACTGCTCAAGCTACTCCCATTCTCAATGCACCCTATACTGAAGCCCTGCTTAATGCTATTCTTCGACTTACCGAGTTGGCTATTGTGAAGTGCAAACCCCACACTCGACATTGTGACAGCACCTCACTGACGGACGTGCAAAAAATGTGGCCCTACATGGCCCTCCACCTCCAGATTATGTGCCACTGTTTCTCCTCTGAGTGGATGACCCCATAGGATCTCTTTCTATCCTGTAGGACCTCCAAAATGCAGCCCCCCAGGCCGGGAAACGGGGCTGGGAAAAGAATAAATGTGTTTGTTGTTCCGATCACCTATGGTGTGATAACAAGGGCCAGTTAGTGGCCCCACTAGCACTCCTACCATACCTTGCACATGTTGCTCACTCTGTGTCCCATTCAAGCAAGGGGAAGATAAACTCTGAGGTCCTGAAATATTGGTTTGCCCCAAGTTCCCCTCCATTTCTCACTTCCATCAAATTAAAGAAGCTCTCCCTCGACCGCCTAAAACGCCAGCCACAGCCTCCTGCCGGGAGATTGGATGGTCCTGAAAGTACATCCGTAAAAATCATCCTGGCACGCTTGCTGCAAATGATATTTTCAGATATTACTGACAACCCACACAGCGGTTTGCTGTAGAGGAAATGAATCCTAGGTTCACGCCAGCCAGTCTGTGAAAGCAGCACCACCATCCATCAATGGAAAACAGCCAGAGGTCCAGGACAAATCCAAGCCACCGTTCGTCAGCACCAAAAGCACAGCAAACTTGAAATCTGCAGTGTTACAGGAGAAAGAGACTCCTCTTCAGCTGCCACCTGTGATCCAAGAAGCTAAAAGACTGGGAACTCTGCAACCAGCACTTCTTGATGACGAAGTTCTGCTACCGGTCCTGAGGTTACAACTTGCGGAGTGCGGCCACCATCTAACCTGTCTCTGGCAGGTGACCCATTGCTACACTTGTCTCTGCACAAGGTGACCCATCGCTCTCAAAAGTTGTTTCAGCCCCACGCATCTGCCAGTATCACCCTGACCGGGATCATAAATGTTTACATCATCATCTCTCCTGCCTACCGGGTCCAGTGATGATGGACACTCTTTGGAACATTTGGGCATAGAACCCCAATTTCCGTAGGGTTTGACCTCTAAAGCTAGGAATATTACTGCTATTACATTTGTTTATGTGGAGTATTTGCACCATGTTTCTGTTTCTTACCATGATATTTGCTCTACCCCACCATACATAACCCACCTTACACCCAGACACCAAAACCTTCCTCAACTTCTCTTGTGCCTAAGCTGACCTAATGAATGCTTCTGATTGCTATATTTGCTCCCATACTCTGATGTACACCAGTGGGGGGATTCCCTTCCTCCCTGTACCGTTCAATATTTCTGAATGGTGTTATGACCTCCGGATATACGTGTCTTCATGTCCCAATATGATGCATCTGTTTCCCCAGGGGCTCTTCTACCCCAGCTGTGCCAAAACTTTACCACCCAGGACACCGACCTCCTTTGTTCCACACAGTCTGAACTCTTTCACCACGCTGGGCACTCTGCCTTCTATGGGTATTACGCTGGCAACCCATGTGCTTAACAGAAACCCTACTCAACCACCAGTAACAACACCACTGTTGGTAAGATAGGAGGATTTCATAGTAATTTCATTTCATTGACAAAACCATGAGCAATAACAGTGACTACCTCCAACTGAAACTCAGCTTCTCTCATCACTGTACCATCGCCATACTCCTTGTCTACTGCCCTCCAGGACCCATAGGTGATTTTCAGGCTTCCCACACTCACCTCTTGGCAGACAATTTAAAGAAACCCTCCAAAGTCATCTTACTCTGTGACATCAACCTAGGCCTTAATGATACCAAAGATCCATCGGCTAAATCGCTCAACTCAGCCCTCGAGAAGCTAGGATTCAGCAACCCTATCACGGACCACACCCATACTCTAGGTAGAACATTGGACTGGATCGCCAAGCACCACTGTCCTCTCTCCATCACAGGCAATACCCCCACCCCCTGGTCTGACCACCATATTATCACATTGGCATCCCCACCACCAGAACCTCTACTCCCCCTCTCATCCCCTAGACCCTGCCCTCGCAAGAAGCTCCCGCCAACTTACAATAGAAAGATTACTACCATTCCTCCAGAGTCCAGCTTTTAGACCCCCTTTCTCCACTGACCCAGAGGCCCTCGCCCAATCCTATGACATCGCTATCAAATCAGCGGTCAACTCCATTGCCCTCATCAAACCTCGCAAAACTAAACCCACCAGCCATTCTAATGCCTGGTTCACTCCAGAACTCCTCAAACTCTGCATGAAAAAATGGGCCGCCCTAGCTCGTTGGGAAGCCACCCACGCTGACAAAGACAAACTTGACTTTAACTCTCGCTCAAAGGAGTACAAGAAAGCTATCACCCGCGCCAAAGCCAAATCCTTCGAAGCCAGAATCTCTGACGGTAAGTCTGACACAAAATAAATCTTCTCCATCTTCAGAGAACTAGAGACTCCCACGCCTGCCCCCCAGAACTTCACCAACGATAAAGCATGGTGTGACGAAATACAAACAGCCATGCGTAACAAGCTGAACTCACTCCAAACCAAAATCCAAACCACCAAACACGTGCTTACCAATATTCACACCCCCCCCCTCCACCTCTCCTGACACCTCCCCCGTATTTTCATTTAAGGCCATACAGGAGCATGATATGATCAACCTTATGAAAACTATAAAGCCATCTAACTGCAAGGGTGACTCATGCCCTGCCGCAATTATCAGGGACTGTGCTGATACCCTCGCACCATTCCTGACAGCCTTTGTCAACGCCTCCTTTGCCACATGGAAAGTCCCCTCCTGCCTCAAGGAAGACTGGGTCCACCCCCTCTTAAATAAAAAAACACGTTTAACCCTATTTCTCCTAATAACTACAGGCCCATCACCACCGTCCCATTCTTACTCAAGATATTGGACAAAGCAGCTTATCTGCAGGTGCAACACTTCATTGAAGAGAACGAGCTTCTAGGGCTACGCCAATCTGGCTTTCGCCCAAGGCATTGAACAGAAACCACCCTACTTGACCTCAAAAACCAGATGGACAATGCTAGAAACCTAAGTAAACCAGCCCTACTCCTACTTCTCGACCTGTCTGCGGCATTTGACCTCGTAGACCATAATGTCCTATGCCACCACCTTACATCCACTGCCAAATTCTCCCCGACGCCACTGCTTGGATCACCTCCTTCCTGCAAGGTAGGACCATGAAAGTATTCTCTGACTTAGCATCTGCCTCACCCACCATCATGCTATGTGGGGTGCCTCAAGGTTCCTGCCTCTCCCCTACACTCTACAACATCTTTACACGCCCCCTCTTCCTCATCCTTGACGCCCTGGGTATTTCCTACACCAACTACGTGGATGATACCCAGATCCTCCTCACTCTCACAGGCAACTATGATACAGACTCCACGACACTTAATAACATCTGTAACACCATCCAGACATAGATGGCAGTCAACGGACTATGCCTCAACTCTGACAAGATAGAACAGCCATTTCACCATTGACTCCATCAAAATCCCAGTACCTGACACAGTGAAAACTCTCTGAGTCTATCTGGATTCCAGCCTATCCATGACTAGACAAGTTATTGCAATCGCCTGCTCAGCAGCGTATCATGCCAAACTCATTAACGTGGCTAGGCCTTTTCTCTCCAAAGAGAATTGCACCAACATAGCCAGAGCTATCACAGGTTCAAGGCTGGACTACTGTAATGTACTCTTCTTAGGGACATCCACTAAAAACTTGGAAAAACTGCAAGTCATCCAGAACAGTGCGCTTTGTGCAGCCCAAGGCATCTCCAAAAGAGAACACATCACGGCCGCCAGAAAATCAGCCCATTGGCTCCCAATAAAAGAAAGGGTTATATTCAAAGCATTGACACTTCCCCATAAGTGCATTCACCTCTCCGCACCTGCCTATCTATTGCAAATAATCCACCCCTCTACCTCCAGAAGGCCAACAAAAACACCATACACACACATGCTCACCGTGCCCATGGTAAAAAGAGCTAGACCAGGAGGTTTTAGCTTCCCCTACCTTGCTTCCTTACACTGGAATGCCCTTCCTACAACTCTTCGATCTGAGGTATCACTGATGGCCTTCCGCAAGGCCATGAAAACCACTCTCTTCGCTTGATGAACACCACAGTCACCCTATGTGACTGCTTACTGCATCTCCTGCTAACCCACAAAATGTACTTATAACTTGTGCTCAAATTTATTAATGTACAACATGTAAATGCATAACCCACTTGTACTTCCCCTGTAACTAAGTTCCCCTCAAGTAAAAGCGCCACGATGCCCAGGGCTGTGTGTGCGCTATACAAATGTAAAAAATTAAAATAAAATAAAATAAATAATAATAGCACCAACATAGCTCCCTACACACAGAGGGGGTTATATTTCCTTTTTGGGGCTAGCGCATACCAATGGTTCCCGGCTAACTGGACTGGTCAGTGCACCAGAAGGTTAATTCGACCAGCAATCCACCATGTGTCCCTTTTCCCACAAGTTCACTACACACCTTGCCGGGCCAAACGCGATGCATTGTTCAAAGGCCTCGTAGGGTTCTTGATCCCAAGCATTAGCACTACAACTAACAGGGCCGATCTTCACTTCTCCTCAAACAGGTAGCTAACAGCACCGCCAAAGGTATACGGATACTGAAGAGCGAGCAAGTAGCACTCAAAACGATGGTCCTCCAGAATAGAATGGCGCTTGATGAGTTACTGGCTGCCCAAGGGGGTGCCTGTAAAATTATAGGTCAAGAATGCTGCACGTGGGTACCCGATAACTCCTCCCAGGTTGAGGGCGTCATAAAACACCTCCAATGGGTTGGTACCACCTTATATAGTATTAACGAGGCTTATGCCGGCTCTTTGATAACTTTGATTCAAACAACTTTTGGTTCACTAGGTTCTTCCATTCTACATGGTATTTTAATAATTTTTATAATTGCTGCCTTGGCAATGATAGCTCTTCGTATTTGCTGCCTTCTATCATGCTCAGGGACGTCATTTCACCAAAATGTCAGGGGTAGTGGAAGTGACATCACACGACCCTTGACATCTGATGACATCACAGGAAGTGATGAAATTTGACCCTACCCCAAAGTGACATCACGGTAAGTGATGGAACACAACCTTTCACCCTTGCCAAAACAGGACGTGGCATCACATAGCATTGTTTCTAAGTACACTACGAAAAATATGGGTACGATATTAATGTAAAGTGGTGTACATTTATACAAGAATGAATCACCACATGTATCATAAAAATCAGCGTGCATAGGGCCATATTACCAAATTACTGTGAATGAAAGCAGACATCCAAGGCCAAACGATAATGATGTGTTATTATATAGCACTTATGCTTAAGTGCTTCATATAGAACAAATATACATACAATATTACCCAACACTGTGTTGGTACTCATTTATCAACCTCAGCAGGATGAAAGGCTGAGTTGATCTTGCCTGGAGTCGAACCTGCAACCTACAGATAACACACACATTGCATGAGCAAGCGCTCCACCCACTGAGCTATCATAAACGGCTATAGCTATCATAAAACCAGCACTCCAGAAACAAATAGCCACATGCTGCTAGCCAAAGCCCAGGAGCCTCAATTTAATGAAATAATAAATAAAAAAAACTTTTTTCCCCCTTTTTTTAGGGGTCGCAAGGGAGACCAGAGGGGTAGCAAGGAAGACGACAGGGGTTGCAGGTGCAACCCTTGGTGACCCCTAAATGACGTCCCAGATCATGCTGTGCAAAACAGGTGTTTCACTAACCCACTGAGGCTAGACTGCTGTAAAGGAATACCATAAGATAGAGAAATGCTAACCCAATTAAAACATTTCGGAACAACCACTAAGCATGTCTTAAATAACTTCATGGCTAAAAAACATCCCTGTTCTAAATTTCTTGATGTCTTGGAACACTCCTAATGTTTGCCTAATCTGAGTTTGACCACACTGTGGCATACCAGAGACAGCCGAACATCCTGAGCCTTTGCAAGCATGAGGCCCACCACAGACCAAGGTGATTCACGATATTGGCACACTGGGCTCCAGGGTGCTAATATTTTACTGTATATTAGTTTTTTTTTAATTAAAACGGCTTTGTGTGTCTCTTGCAAAACGACTTCCCAGAAAAAAAGAACTACAAACAAATATGTCTGCCTGGTACAGGATGCATGGTAAACAGAAAATGGAAATAGAGTGGGAGGCAGTGGCAGCAGATACGGAGGTGCAATGGGTTATGGTTGGAGAAGGTAGGAGTGGAGGGTAGGGGCAGATTGCAGGAAGGTGGTGGGACTGTGGAGGGAGGGGAAAAAGAGGGTACAAGGCAGTGATTCATAATGCACACTGGAATGCTGGCTCGCGTTGCTAAGCGGTTGGCATTCCAGGCGCTGTTTAATGGTTGGGAGAGAGCTGACTGGTGGTGTGGCCATGGGGTCTGTTCTTAGATTAATAAAGGATTTACCTCACATGCACCGCCTCCGTGATTACTTCACTGGCGATGAGGAGCCGCACCAGCGTGGGACAGACCCTGTGTGACCCGCGTGTGCAGGAACTCAGCACAACGGCAAGTCGGGCCCGACCTGGCGCATCTCTCAATTCTGGGAGACGGCAGCAGCAGAGGGAGTGGGCAGGGTGGCCCACAGACTGCGTCCGGGCACAGGGGCAAGAATTGGGCCATTCCAAGGCAGCCCTAGTCATCGGAGCTGATTACCAAAGAGTTAACACTAGAGGAAATAACCTTCTTCTTCTTCTTCTTAATTACCGAATGCGTGGGCGGACCCACGCAGGCGTTTCCCCATCCAATAGGATGATGTGCACCAACCCACCAATCAACACATAGCCCACATAAACTCACAACTCCTCCCACAGCCCCGTCTGTCTCACAAAATCCAACAACACACTGCTCCTCCTCCTGCCTCTCACCCCGTCACCTCCCAGCAAAGCCTTCCCACTTATCTCAGCCACACCCAGCGCAGACAACCGAACTCTCATCAATTCTCTCTCCACAACATGTCTCTCACACCTAAGCAAAAAATGTCCCACAGTCTCAGGCACCCCACACACTGCACAGCCCCTCGACTCACGCTTCCCCACTCGATGAAGACAGTCATTCAGCCCCACATGCCCTATCCTCAATCGATTCAGCATCACCTCCTCCCTCCTCCTCCATTCCAGACTTCCCGCATCCACCTTCACCGACACTTTCCCACGGACACCAAACATCCACCTGCCCTTCACCCCACTCACCCACCTCTCCTGCCACTCATCCATGACCCGTCTCACCACCACAGCCTTCACCTCATCCACACTCAAAGGCAACCTCACATCAACATTCCCCTCCTCATACCTTCACCCGCCACCAGATCCACCAACTCATTACCCAAAATGCCACTGTGACTGGGGACCCACGCCAACTCCAAATCCATTCCCCCACGCACACACCGATCAATCTTCCTCCTGATGTCCAAAATCACACCCTTCCTATTACCATCCCCTGCCACAATCGCCTGCAACCCACTTAATGAATCCGAGAACACCACCACCCTCTCATACCCCAACTCGCACACCCTATCAATCGCCAATGCAAACGCCACCAACTCAGCCGTACAAATAGACACATCATTCGTCAGATGCCCCACTTTATACTCCCCAGTGCTTTCCAAATAATACGCCATACCCAAACTCCCAGACACAGGATCTTTTGAACCATCCGTGAACACCTTACATCCTTCCTTCCCTGCCACATACGCCTGACCCAAAGCCTTGATCTCACCCCGCAAACCCTGCTTCTTCGACACCACACTCGCCAACTCTAAACACACCTTCGGAGACCCCATCATCCACATTGGCCATCTCACCAAATCCGTACCCGTCACAGCCAACAACTTGCCTACACCCCACTTCACCCCCTTCTCCCACATATGAAACCCCAAAGTGCCCCCCTTCCTCCTCCACCGGTCCCTATAGTAGTCAAACCTCCAATTATACTTCAAACATTCACGCACTGGATGAGCCACACTCTTCGCACTGCACTTCACCCACCACCTCATATTTAACGCATCCCTCCTCATCCCCAACGGCATCTCCCCCACAAGCACCTGCACCGCATTCACTGGAGAGGACCTCATCACACCCGAACACACCCTCAATGCCCTCGCCTGCACCCTATCTAACCGCAACTTCGGACTCACTGTGAAACCCACTGCCACCTGACATCCAAAATCCATCACACTCAAAATCAACCCCTTATACAACATTCGTAAACACTTCTGCTGCGCAACCCACTCTTTCCCAGACACCGCCCGCAACAAATTCAACCTATGTTTACACTTATCCACCACACCATCCACTTGCACATTCCAGTTCAACTTTGTATCCAAAATCACCCCCAAATACCGAAACACTTCTACGCTCTTTACCCTCACACCTTTCAAAACCAAGTCTAACTCCTGCTGCACCCTTCTCCTCGAGAAGACCATACTCACACTTTTATCCACAGACACCGAAAAGCCCCATTTCCCACACCACTCCTCCATTCGCACTATCGCAGCTTGCAGCCGACTCTGCACCAACAACAAACTCCGCCCTCTTACCCATACCACACCATCATCTGCGAAGAAATCCACTTGACACACGATTCCCGCTAAAGCCCGAATCAACCCATCCACCATCACATTAAACAGCATTGCACTAATCACACTCCCCTGCGGCGTCCCATTCTCCATCTTCCAAACCTCAGACAGCACCCCCCTCACTCTCACCTGAAAGGTCCTATAGCCAAAAATACCCTAATCCACCGAAACATCCTCCCCTTCACACCCATCTCCAACAATCTAATCAACAACCCGCTCTTCCATACCATATCATATGCTTTCTCGAAATCCAAAAAGAACGCCCCCACCAACTCCCCATCACACAACGCCTCCTCCACCCCAGTCACCAACCTTACTGACGGATCAGCCACCGACCGATTCCTCCTAAACCCACTCTGAAAATCACTCAAACGCCCATTCGACTCTAAATAAAACCCCAATCGCTCAACCACCATCCGTTCCATTACCTTACACATCACAACAGTCAGCGCAATTGGCCTATACGACTTACACTCCGTAGGAACCTTGCCACCCATCAAAATCGCCACCACTATCGCTCTCTTCCACAACTTCGGCAAAACTCAACTCTTCCAGATCTCATTGAACAAAGAGAGGAAATAACTTAGCAACGTCGACATTCCGCATGGCCATCTTTGGTTGCTTGGCAACGTTTTGTTTGGTTCCCAATGGCAGCTACACTAAATAAGCAGGAGAAAGCGAAATAAGCTGTTTTGGGACCTGGAAGTGGCCACATTTGGAAATTTGTCGTATCCAATGGCAAATGGAGGTACTGTTGCATGGAAGTGCTTTCTTAATAAGGCACACTTGTACTGCAAGGTGCCACAGTCTAACAGGTGAAATATTTTCCTCAAATCCACAGTGGTTGCACCAGGTGGCACAGGAAAGCAAAGAGGCAAATTAACCTGTAAGGACTCACAGAACCTGTGAGTGGCTAGCCCTTTATTGTGGAACATGACTTAAGACTCGTAGCTGTACTGCAAGTGGCAGTGAGCACCACGGACAGGTTGTGGGCAGGTTGCAGGCGTAAAGTACTGGTGGGGCCGACAGCCTTCATGCAACACAGCAATGCCAGACATCCTCTGGCATTTCTAATGTCCCCTTGCGAACCACCAGTTTCGTGGATTTGTGGGTGGGCACGGTTAAGGTATACATGAGAGCAGCTGGAGGGATGAAGTACAACGACGATGAAAAGGAGGCAGCGCTATTAAATTGTATTGGGACCGAGGGACTCAGAAATTTCAGGCATCTTCCTGGTGAGAAAGTGTACATGCCAGGCAGCAGAGAAGGAGAGAGAGTACTGAGCACATTTGAAACAGCTCGCAAGAAATTAGATGGATGGTTTGGGAAGTGACCCAACATGGTACTCAAGCGGTATAATTTCTTCTCCAGGGCACAGGGAGTTGGGGAAGGCATTAATGCGTATGTTACAGCACTGCAGACTCTTATGACTACATGCAAATTTACTGGTGTGCAAGAAGAGTACATCAGGGACCAGATCATGATGAAAACAAGAAATTCCAAAGTCAGGGAAAGGCTATGGATAGAGAGAGACCCAGCGTTTGGACAAAGTGAAAAAGATTGCGTGAGCCATAGAGGAGTCATGTTCCAGTGTTCAAGTTGTCACTGAATAAACGGACAGGCATGGCCATGGGGAGTCTGTCCAAACGGTGTTGCCACTATTCAAGAAGGGGAGCAGCAATGTCAGAAAGAAGATGGAGAAGTTTGAAGGGCAGTCCAACAGACCAAATAGAGTGAACTATGGGGTGGGGTGAGGGAGGCATGTAAAAAATGTGGTTGGTCAAGTCACCCAATGGGAGCAAAGGAGCGTCCTGCATGGGCAGTAGAGTCCAGGTGGTGTAAGACAAAAGGACATTATACCAGGATTTACAGAATGAATGCGTAGGAGGGAAATGTACAAGGAAGACAGAATGTCAGGATGATAGAGGCTGATGGTGTTCCAGCGAGCGCTGGAGCTTGTGACAGCAGTGTGATGAGGGAAGGGGTGATATTTCATGTCGAGGGGGGCCAAGAAGATGCCATGGGATATGTTGACAGTGAATTGTGTGTGTTTGGAAATGTTAGTAGATTCTGGTTCCCTGTATACCATGATCTCTCCGGAAGTGTACAAGGAACATTTTGTGAAGGAGGTGTCGGCTCTTAAACTTCCAGAGATTAATCCTAGTGTCCAAGTGCATATGGTCAAGCACCCATAAAAGTTTAGGGGTATGAATGGGTGCAAAGCCAATTTAAAGGGCGCAGTGGTTTGGGGTAGGATGAACAAGCGGCCCTTGATATTGAGATATGGCCTGGAAAGAGCGTGCCTGTGCTGTGTGTTGAGGAAGTGTCAGATGTCGGCGCAATATTTGTGCAACAAGTGTCTCACTGTATTTGCGGAGCGACTGGGTGTGTTGCACCGATTTTCACACAGAATTGTCTTAAAAAAAGGGGGGCGGTGCCGAAAGTACACAAGATCAGTGGTGTTCCCGTTTTGGCCAGAGAAGGGTTGATGTTGAAATTGGAAAAGTTGAAGGTGGCAGGGATCATTGAGGAAATTGAGAGTTCCGAGTCGGTATCTCCTTTGGTGTTAGCGCGGAAACAGGACAGTGGATTAAGGATGTGTGTTGACCTGAGGGAGCTCAAATTCAGTATTTGGGTTGATCACCATCCTCTCCCACTATGAATTACTGTTGACAATGGGACACGCAGGGTGCTTTTCCACTTTTGATTTGTCGTTGGCTTATCATGAGATTAACTTGCATGAGGAATCGCGACCGTTGACTTCATTTGTGACACCTTTTGGGGCATACAGGTTTCGTCGTATACCATTTGGATTGGCATCTGCAGTTTTTCAGTGTTTGATGCAGGAGTTGTTTGGGTGTGTACCAGGAGTGAGCTACTTTCAAGATGACATTTTAGTGTGGGGTAGTAACAAAAGCAAACATGACGGGAGGGTGCATCGGGTCATGCAAATTCTTTGACAGTGAAGTTAGCGAAGTGTAAGGTGAGTGTGCCCACTGTAACGTATTCAGGGGACACACTTGATGCCGGTGGTATAAAGCCTGGAGAGGGGTTTGTTAGAGTTATGAGGCAGGTTCCTTCCCCAGTGAATAAGGATCAACTCAGGTCATTTTTTGGGTATGACAGAGTACTATGTCAAGTTTATACCTTTGTATGCGGAGAAGACGGTGTGCATGCGTGCGTTGTTGAACAAGAATGCCAGGTTTGAATGGTCTCAGAAGTGTCAGGCTGAATTTGTTCAATTGAAGGAAGATGTAGATAGGGCACCATCTTTGAAGTAATTTGACCCAAAGAACAAGACGGTGCTCACAGTGGACGCTAGAGATGTCGGTTTAGGGGCGGTTTTGGAGCAGTGGCAGGATGGTGTGTGCAAGCCGATTGCATTTGCGTCCAGGGCGCTTAGAGATACTGAGAAACGGTATGCAGTTATTGAGACAGAGGCTTTTGCTGCTACTTGGGCTTGAAAGCATAAGACTTTTCAGTGGGGTATTCCAAATGTCATCAGGACGGACTACAAACCACTTGGGTATGTTTTCACCACCAATGGTGTGGCATCAGTATCCCCTAGGATTGCGAGGTGGATGGTGGACCTGCAAGAATTTAATTTCAGGGGGGGTACCTACCAGGGAAAAGGAATGTAGTAGTAGATTGTTTATCACGATGGCTGGTGGAGGTCCCAGAAGGGCAGGTGGAGTGTGATATAATCACCCAGGTGGCATGTGTGTTCCCTGCTATGGATAAGGATGAGTGGGAGGAAAAATAAATCGGCAAAGGATGCTGAGCTAGCGTAGATTAGAGAGGGTCTGATTGAGGGCTGGGAAGTGGTTAAGGGTAGGGAGGAAGGTAAGGGGTACATGCACCATTTGAGTGAATTGGCCGAGGGACCAATGGGACTCACGAGAATAGAGAGCTTGGTGCCTCCAATGAGTGTGAGAGCAAGGCTTGTTGAGCTGGCGCATGAAGGGCATTTGTGTAGGTCCCTGACCAAAAGGAGGTTGCGGGAGGCATATTGGGGCCGGCTATGGATGAGGAGGTAGAGGTGGCAGTGAAGGAGTGTGTGGCTTGTGCCACAAGTGATAAGAGCAGAGTGGTGCGGCCGCAACCAGTGTACCCTGTGGATGTTCCCAATTAAGTATGGTCCAAGTGGCGTTGGATATTATGGGCCCCATGGAGTGTTTGGAGGTTGGTTTGAGATTTGTGGTGGTTTTGGTTGATTATACCTTGCAGTGGGTTGATGCTGCTGCTTTTGAGACAGTGACTATGGATATGGTGATTGGTTTCCTTAAAATTATATTTGATAGGGAAGGTGTACCCGCGAGTGCAGTCACAGACAACTGAGTGCAACATGTGTCCCAGCAAATGCAGGATTTCTTGAGTAACAATGGTATCAGAAACCATAAGACAGCTTTGTACAATCTGTTTGCCAATGGATTGGTGGAAAGAAAGAATGGCTTTGTGAAGGGGGCCATTCAGCTTGCCATCACCAACGGTTTGTATTGGCAGGAGGTCGTTTCAGAAGCTTTGACTGAATATAGGCCGACACCTTCAATGTTTACGGGTAAATCACCATTTGAACTTATGGGGGGTAGGAAGACTGGGTTAAGATTGAGGACGGCTGCTCTTGGTGGGGGCGTGATCATGGAGGTGAACATGTCAGAGGTGTTGCAAAGAGTGCATGCACACCAGGATAGCGTGAGAGCACAGCAGAGCGGGAAAATACCGGTTATGGTTGAGGTGGGTGATCGTGTTTGTGTGAAAAACCCTAGGTTTGTCCCAAAAGGGAGGAGTGCATTTATGTCCCTGCGTGTGGTGGTGAGGGTGGGGACAGGATATGTGGTTCTTGATGATGGGAAAAGGCGGATCAATAGAAGAGTTGTTGTGTTATGGAGTACTTCCATGGCACCATCAGTTCAGTGTGGTTCTGAGTTAGAGTCTCTGTTAAGTGATTTCTCTGTGGAACAGCAAGTGAGTGGGACCACGGGGGAATTGGGAGTGGGATGTAACAATGTGTCTGTAGGTGACAGTCGTGGGGGTGGCATCTGAGGAATGTGTTACCAGGACATCGGGTAGTAATGGGGGGCGTCCATTGAGGGTGCATGTGCCTCCTGCCATAATGAAGGATTATATGTGGGAGGGTGGTAGTGAGTAACACATGTGTGTGTCTGCAGTGTACGTGTGAACGTTCTTGTGCGTTCTAGTTCTGTTTTTACTTTGCATTCCTTTTTCCCCCATCATCACAAACGTGTGTTAACTCTACTAACAAGTTAACCATTGTTTTATTGTTCCAGCTCTTACCCACCTCTGTTGTGGGGTCATTAGGTATGTGCTAAGGGGGGGGGGGGAATTGTCATAATGCACTCTGGAATGCTGGCTCGCTTTGCTACGCGGTCAGCATTCCAGGTGCAGTTTAACGGTTGGGAGAGGGCTGAGTGGCGGTGTGGCCACGGGGTCTGTTCCTAGACTAATAAAGAACTTATCGCTCATGCACTGCCTCCGTGATTACTTCACAGTGCCAGTAAAAAAACATCAACTGGGGGAGTGGCACAGGAGGCAGGAATGGGACACAGGCGTATAGCAGCAGAGCAAACCCTAAATCCTAGACTTATGATTGTCGCCACCCACCTGACTTCTAATATTGGATCTTCTTTTTTCCTTTTGATACAGTTTTTGTAAACTGATTTGATTCTTTCAATTATGTCAACAGCCTTTGATACCTCAAGAATGTTGCTGTTGTTTATAAGTCAGATGGAAAAACCTACACTATAACTTAGTAGAATTCTGGATTCTGTTAATCCTAGGTGAGCCTCAGTTACCTGCTATTTCTGAAAACTCATGACTAAAACTCTCTTTATCCCTGAAAAGAAGTGAAGCACAAAACTTTCCAGCCACTTCAGCTTATCCTCGATTAGGGTGTTTCAGTAGTACGGTCAATTATTGCTGCATGTAGGCTGGACAAGGTTGTTGGAGGAAAATAAAGAAGATCCATTCTGCATTTCTTATGAATGTACAATGTCACATAAGAGGATCACATAAATTCCCAAAATACATGTATTTATTCATATAATGCTTTCAGTATTTAAAAAAGAACGGGATAGTAACATATTTTGTTTTGCATATATTCAAATTTCTTTTCAGGTTTATCTGATGAACCAGAATGCATTTAGTGGTGAACAATTTGAACAGATATTTTTCTGTGATGCTCTATTGGTGTCATGGTCATGAAGTCAGGAGCACAGGCATGCAGGGGTTGCATGCACAGGAGGCCTGGGTGGCCACTGTCCTGGCGCCTTTGGCACCAGGCTCATGAAAAAAAGTAAACAAGAACATCCATTTAACACCAAGAACCTTGTATTATAGACATAGCACTTCAGATGCATTAACCTTGAACATTCCGTCCATTAAGCAGGATGCATTAACCTTGAACAATCCATCCATTAAGCAGCCCGCAGTGTATTCTTGGGTGTGGCTGCTAATGGATTGCCTTTGCACATGCTCACTCTCTAGGAGTGGCAGGGTGTGGCTGATAAGCCGGCCCTAATGGGCGTGCCCACGATCTCAGCTATACAAGCTGCCCCGATCCTCAAGACAGACGCTTTGCGTTATTCTGCACCACCGTGCAGCGTAACGCTCACCGTCGCCTGGGATTCAATTTACCTGAAGAAATCCTGCCATCCACAATCATACTCACCATCCAGCGGATTCTGCTCTTACCTGAACGCTTCCTTCTGGCACTGCGGCTTACCTGCAAACATCTTGGAGCGCAGTCATCTTCTTCCTGGCACCGCGGCTCACCTGCAAACATCTTGGAGCTCATTCATCTTCTTCCTGGCGCCGCGGCTCATCTGCAAACATCTTGGAGCACAGTCATCTTCTTCCTGGCACTGCGGCTCACCTGTAAGCATTTTGGAACACAGACAGCATCATCTGGGCACCGCGGCACGACGCGCATCATCCGAACTCAGAGCATCTGCGACAGAAAGGCAAAAGACAAGGTTAGACACATAACAGACATTCGTTAAAGGTGCGCTGCCATTTAACCTCGCGCGTTACAAAAGCCATCACTCACCTGCTGCCGAACATTGCGGTGGCATCCATCTTCCGCTCAGCCACATTCCGCGCCTCCACCGCCGCAGTAAGGCTGCATTTCCATCTATTGGGAGAAACCAGAGAGGAACATTATTCAGGGTGTATGGGAGTGAGGGGCCCCCAGGCCCCCTCACGCCGTACACTCCTCAGTACAAAGCTTGGACCACGTGCCTCCGGTAGTGGGTTTGCCCCTTGCCCTTATGTAAAGTTAACCATGGTTGACCGCTACATAGATGGGACCACCGAACAGGACACGGGGAATCCATCTTTTGTGCCCCCTTTCGACTCCATCTTGGGTAAAAAGGCCTCACTGCGATAGTACAGCAGGGCTCAGCTCCCCTTCCACTGCAATAGTCAAGGACAGAGACACACGCAAGGCGCGCAGGCAGCTGGCTGGCCCCCACCCTTACACTCCCCCTGCGAAGGAAAGCTCTGCGCTCCCATTCTCACGCTGAAGCTGGAGAAAGTTGCAACAATCAATATGATACAGTTTTCTTCCTCTGAGATCACTGTTAGCATGATAACCAGCATGTGAACCAGGATGAGCTAAGCACTTTCTGCTAGTTCTTCCCCATAAACGTGCAAGCCACCCACCCCCATTTAGAGCAATTTATTGCCATCCTGACCCTGCGCTCCCTGTAAGGTATTTCTTTCAAGTGCCAGACCCTCGCCTGTGCTGCGAAACCCACCCAAAACACACACTACTAACCGTAAGCATCTTGCCACAATATATGTTTTTACTTATACTAATAGGTCTAAAGCTTAGGAGATATGTGAAACACAGAAACACAGCTTGACTCTTTTTACATGCACAATAAAGGTCAAGGCCTCCAATAAAAGCCACGAATGACCCAATTGTACTGACAATAAATACTATGGCCCTCATTACGACCCTGGCGGTGTGGGTTTACGCCAGCGTTATTCGCGGCGGACCCGTCCGCCCTACTACGAGTTCCCGTAGCGCCATGGAACGTTTTCCGCCTGGTTTTTCCGGGCGGAGAAATCCATGGCGCTACAGGACCTTGATGTTAATTACGCCACCGTATTTTGCGGTGGCGCAATTAACGCCTTCCCCACTCCCATTATACCCTATGGGGCAAAAATGGGAATGGGGAAGGGTAAAATGGGGAATGGGGATTTACCGCCCCGCCAAGGTCGGCATGGGGCGGAAAATCCGCCAACCTCCATGGCGCTATCGGCAGCTTTCCGCCGTGCTCCGCGGTGCTTTTAGCACCGCGATTTCCGCCAGGGTCGTAATGAGGGCCTATGTGTGATTTGTGTAAGAAATATGAAAAGTAGCATAAAATGTTTAGATAACTTGTTATTTAGTGTTTTATGAATGCAACATATTAGCTTAGGTAGTGCCCACAGTGACCGGACCCTGACCTGCGTGGAGCACAAAATATTTGACGTCCATCATCTCATCAGCCACTCAGCCAATCAGAAGGAAGAGATGCCACCCACACCTACAGCACCACACCGCCTGGCCAATCGGGTCCATTTAGTATTTTTTGTTAGAGTTACTTTAATTGATATACATATGAGTAATGATGTAAATGTTGTTGGAGGGTTTTTTGGGTTATTTCCTAGCTGGAGAAATAAACCATCCTTTGAACTCTTGCAGCCGGGTCTCAGTGCCTCATTCCCCAACAGGGGTTGTGTTGGTTATTTTATTTTCTCTTACACGTAGTAAGCCAGGGAAAGGCACCTACAAGGGGAAAACAACAATGTTAAGAGCAAAAAACATCACGAGACATTGAGAGAAAGTAGAAAAAGGGGAAAAGACAAGAGACATTGCAAGAAAGCAGAAAAAAGTGGAAAAGACAAGAGGCATTGCAAGAAAGCAGAAAGAGGAACTTAGTCGCAACAGGACTGGACTAATACTCAGGAATTAGTGAAGGAACTTGATTCCATTACCACGCTCCCCTGCCAGAAGCAGCAGGACAGAGAGCTCATCATTCACAATTACCAGGTGAGCCTTATAGGCCAGTACGTGCCCACTGAAATCGCACCTTGGGTCCAAGGGTTAGGGAGATACCATAGTCGCCTATTAGCGCACTCACGTTTCCCCATATCCACACAGGAGCAGTGCCACCAATTTTCGCCGCCCACAGCTGATTCACAGGGGATGAAGAGGGTGATCTAATTCCAGGGAGGGCTGCAACTTTAACCCAACGTATCCGCAGAGACCAGGTGAGCGTAACAATTGCACATGAAAATTCATAGAAAAAGCATTGAAACAATGTTTTTCGGTCTCTTTGAGCTAAAAATGTGTTGATCTCATAGTGGGTAGTGGCCTTCATCAGGACAGGCATAATAGATAGGCAACAATGCCCCGTGTCTATGGTATTCACAATGTGTATAACTAGTTATTCCTTAATCTGTTAGTCACACCCTTCTGGGAATATGGAAATAAACCACATTACAAACAATCCTAAACCTGACTGCCACGTGATAATCTACAACTTGTCTTTCAGGTATTTGCCATCACGATAAATCCATATTGGTAACTTTACAATGCAGTAGTGCAATCATATATTTTTACTCCTCCAATTGTTTAAAAGGCGGTTATTAGTAATTCAATTATTTACTGTGTATTGTTTACAATATCTCACACATAGACTTTTCAATTTCATTTGTGAAAAACACAGTTTTTCGTACTTTACTTTGTTATACTTTCGGCTGTCAAATATATTGAGAAGTCTTCTTGCGTGTTGAGACATGCCAGTATTTACATTGAAGAACAATATCTCTAGATTATGAATATAATTGTTCTTTTATGACACGATTAATACAAGTGAGTGATTTCTAAGCATGGGATCGGGATTCAAACATGTGTTGCACTGCGTTGTCTTGCTTCCAAGACAAACGTGTTGCTCCGAGCTATCCTTCCGCCCATTCCTTGATAGTTATCTTGCTGCATTAGACTTATGTCAAGACAAATGCAATGCCTAGTCTGTGGCCAAAATTCATTGGCAGGCTGGTCACATCACTTTGTATCTCGCTAAAAAGTAAATTGCCTACCTGTTTTTTCGGTGAGAGGACATACTAGACAAATGTGTTGGCGATATGTTCACTAGCTTTGACAAGTTGTGTAAACACTATGAAAGAGGAAGTATCATGAGTACACCTATAGTTCTCCTCAAAGTAGGGCTATTTCTGGCATCAGTTCCTATGGCATGTTTATGTGGACTGTGTGGATGCCGTCATTACTCTCCAGTATTAACCAAAGTGAAATACTTAATATATGCTCAGACATTATATTTTTATTTCCTGTATTCGTTTTTTAATGGGATGATCTTACCATTATTAGGTGAAGCTGACTCATACAGAGATCGCGCTCGAAATACGCAACTGCAACATATTGGTGGAGTGTTAATTTCACCCATCATGTGTCCGTTAGGTAGTTAAATTGTATTCACTCTCAACACCAAGGACGGACAATCTTTCAAAGCCCTGGGCTAAAGATGGATACATTGGGAGCCATTTTAAGGTGGTGCAATAGGTATTGTCGCATGGTGAGTCGAACTAATGTTGCAGTCCAATTCTAATTATGAAATGCATTTTTATGTCTGTATGTGCAATTCCTCCATTGCCATCTCACAATAAGGGCCAGCTTAGTCTCTATTTTCCAGCTGCACCAATAGTACTTAGGCATTTCTGTAGGAACTGTACAGGCTTTCACAGCGTATTCGCCAATGATTATTTCACATGTGCAATTCCATGGCCATCTCAGACTAAGGCTAGTCTCTGTTTTGCAGCTGCACCAATAGTCCATTTGAATTTCTGTAAGAAATCTGTATAAATACATAGGTTTTAAACAATAAAGAGGCTTTCAAGGCGTATTTGCTAATGATTGTTTCACATTGGTTTCAAAAAGTATTTCTTATTGTCTGCTCATTTAAAGATAAGATCATTCTATTCAATGATATTGATATTTAAGGCAATTCGTACAATGTCTAGATAATATATCCATTGCTATTCTTCTCTTTTTAATATTGCATCCAGATCATCACCTCTTGGGTGTGTATGGAGTTGTTGAAGTATGAACCAATATATGTCTAGGTCTGTATGTTTGAGTCTCATGAAGTGATCCACTAATGGTTTACCTGTGACTTGGTTCCTAATGCAGGACCTGTGGACTGATATGCGTTGCTTCAGAGGTCTTGCCATTTTCCCCACAGATATCAGATTACAGGGACATTGTATCACGTAAATTCCATTCGAACTGTTGAAATTTGTGTGAGCCATCAGTTTCCATTGAACGCCATTATGTTCAAAATATTTATTTGTTTCACTAAATTGACACGCCACACAATTACTGCACGTACAATGGCCTACAGTGAGGACTTTGAGCTCGCTCTATGTACGAGTCAGCTTCTCCTAATAATGGTAAGATCATTGTTTTAAAAAATGAATACAGGATCTGAAAATGAAATATCCGACCATATACTAAGTATTTCACTTTAGTTAATATTGAAGAGTAATAATGGCATCCACATGGTCCACATGAAAATGACATACATACTCTGTTAGGCATGCTGTTCATATTCATGATAAATCTTACTGACATGTGTCAACCCCAGAACTTTTTGCTTGGACTTGGTAGGTATTTTACCTTGTACCTAGGTGAAGGGGAATCATTTCCTCTCTCTCCTAGTCTTTTACTCTTTTTATGGGTGACCTTTTTATGTCTCTCCATAGTGTATGGTTGAAGTTATAATTTCCTACAACTTTCGGGCTTAGGCTAGGTTGCCCCTTTGAGCTCCCATGTTAATTTCTCTTACATGTTCTTGGGTGAACTACTGTCCCCGGGTAGTAAAGAGAGATTTTCATCCCCTTTACATTTTGTATAAGTGAGTCAGCACACCTGCTTTATGTGAAGTGCTGCGGTATACAATGTATTCCCTTTCTTACTTACCTGTTAACATTTTTGTTACAATTGGGAGTATACACAAATGACTGGTGGCAGTGGTTTTACCTTCATGACTGTTAGTCGTTATTACTCGCAGGCTGTTAATTCAGCCTCGGTAATGCTCAGAAGGGCCACCATTTTGCTAAAATTATGGGCTCCTTATTTTATCACCATTTCTTGTGTGCTTGCTGTTTCTGAAGTATTCTCTTGCCATTCTAGGTGGAAAAGACCTCAGTTAAAGTTTTGTCTTCAAGGCAGGAAGCGAGGGAGGAGTCCATAACTCCACAGTCCTATGTCTTTCACCTTGCCTGGAAGGAATCAACTCCCAATGGGGGGGATGGCGGTCCTGATTGGACAACCAGCCGGCCTTTGCTGTAAAATGCAGGGAGAGATCACAGAGGTTGTGCCATAGTTCCTGCTAAATACTATGAACCTGGAACTGCTGACAAGTCGACCACTAGAGCTGAAACCAAAGAGGATTATAAAGAGAAGACGGCTGTAGAAATTTCCATTGACCGGAGATCCTGCTGTGTAACCGGACCCTGCTGTAACCCTACATTCAAATGAACCTAGGGGCCTGAAAATGATGACCCCCCAACCCAGAACCTGGTGAGACCCACTAGAATCAAGAAGACCTGCATTTAGAGCCACCCCTTGGCATGCTGAGACCTTGCAGGGCTGCAATACCCCAATACCCTGGGACCTCAAGCCATTGCACGGTTCACAGTCTTCCGAATTCCGAATTTTGCTGAAATGTTTGGGGCATCCTGCTAATCCTCAAGAGATTTGATTGGAGTCATTGAAGTCCCCTCACCAGAGTGCTGAACCAGATTAGCAACGTGAATCTGACCAGTAATATTCAGTCTTCTCCAGGCTCCTGAAAAGGGTGCCAAAATCACAGAGCCACATCCAGCCATGAAGAAACCCTTGCCTGGAGTCTTCCCCGTTGATCCCTGCAACAAATTCCTGTGAAGCTTTGGGGGTGATTCATGTCATTTGGAGTCCTCTCATCCAGTTCCTCCAGGCCCACTCCTGGAATCCTCCTAGGGTGTCTTCTCTGAAGTCCCTGGATCTTAACTAACTTACTCTAAAGTGAACTACTTACTTGTGTTGAAGAGACTTCCTCAGGAACTATAACTTGTCCTGCAACTGAACCCTATCTCACCCTCCTACAGCTAGATCCTAGACCACTAGGGTCCCTCTTCTGCCTCTGAAAGAACTCATGCAATACACTAGGGAAGGACTGAATAAGAAAAGGATGTTGTCTTGAAAAGGATAATAAGTGCTTAAAAGTTACTTACTTGGGACAGAGGTGGTTGGTAACTGTCCCTCTGAGAAATTAGCAGTTACAAAAGTTCTTACTATCCTTTGATTTTGCTTTGCCATTCTTAAAAGTATATATAAGGTCACCTGCGAATTGGGTCCCCCTTTACCCAAACATAATGCTTTTGTCTTCACCTAACTATTTCTTTCAGAGAATAAGTGTATACATTTACCAACTGGGTCTTGCTTCCCCTGACCTGCTGTATAGCCTGTCTAGAATATGTATGCCTTGGGTTTTACTTACCTTGAATAGGCGATGCAATTGTTAATTAGTATATTGTAGGTTTTACTAACCTTGGCCTGCCTTGTGCCATCCTAAATGAGTGTAAAGAGGTATTGCTTAACGTAATAGTTTATTACAACATTAGGTCTTACTCGCTTGTATAACTGCTGGTTATCCTGCAAGTTATAGGTTTATAATGTTCCATACATTTGTGTTCCATTATTCAGAAAAGTATCCTGGTAACAGGGTTGGTTTACTACGTGAATTCTTAGCTGAGGGTCACTGCATGACTGACAGGGTCTACTACCCTTAAATTACTGAAAGTAATCTAAAAGTAACTTGTGGTTTTACACCCCCTGAAAAGGTGTATTATATTCTAAATGTGTATGATTAGATCTGACTGGCCTAGAAATATTGTTAGTATTCTGAACAAGGTGTATGCCTTGGTCTGTGTACCTTTAGCATCATGTAGTGTTTTTATATTGTGGTTATGATTCTATGACAAAGTATTTACCCCCAAGAATTACCTTAGAGTGCTTATATTTATAATACACCTTTATTTTGTTATATTACTCCTAGTTGTAAATGTTTCTGTTGAACCATTTGTATGCTACAGGTTCTTTGTACTTTCCAACAGCCCACTCTCGCTCCTAAGATAAGCCTGGCCGCTCTTGTCGGGGTGATTTTCCAGGGGCCGACAGAGCCGTCCGCAGACCTCTGGGGCTGGTGAGGCCCCAACTCCTCCCGCGTCCCAAAAGGAGCATGAGGCACACACAAGAGCAAGGTAGAGACTGCTGTTTATTATAGTAACGGCAGGGATCACTCTCAGCCTGTATGCATCCGGAGAGGCTCTCAGCATTAGTGTGGCTCGCAGGCCCTTTTTACTGTAGTATGACACGCTACTTGCGTCACCTGGGAACACTGTCCCAAAACCTAACGCCACTTCGGGTTGGCTCCCCGAGTGGTAGGGTCAGTATAGTTACCTATAGGAGGAAGGATTATTGGATAAGGACGTGTCAGGTGGTACACTTGGGCTGTCCCTAACAGTTGCTACACTGAATTTGTTGCAAGGGGACACTTGGTGATTGGCTAGCTAAGATGGAGTCAGTGATGAGCCCCTCATATTCTGATTGGTTCACCCGCGAGCCCCCAAGCCTGGGACCATTGCTGTTCCCAGCTCGCGGTGTACCTGGTGCTGGCAACAATGTGCAACTATGTGTTAGTGGTGGACAATGGACAGGTCTGGCTAGTGGCTGATGTGCATGTCTTTCCCATTGCTGTAGGTGTTCAAAGTGTCACTTCGTTGTTGCAGACCATGTCCCAGACGTGGGACCCCGGCGACTTTCTGTCTTGTAAGCTTGGCATCTTGTCAGTTCAGCTTGGTCACGTGTGGAGAGATCGTGGCTGGAGCAGAATTATGAGCATTTGATTTGTATTTCGGCTCTGAGGAGCATTCAGCGTTGGCAGGTGTAACCTTGGTGCGGGGAGCGCAGCATTTAGATAGCAACATTGCAGCCTTGGCTGTGAGCTCTCGTTGGGGCTAGTTCTGCGTGGTCAGCGCTTTGCATTTTCGTCTGAGAGGATTTTCGTCTGAGAGGCTCCTGCCTGGGGACTCTTGCTTTGCAGCGTACCTTGGGCCTAGCTTCTGGGTGGTGGTACATAGTCCATAATATGGGGGTTGCGGGGGCGACAGAGTGTCACAAGCGGCAGTAGATATATAGGGTGGCATCTTCATAGGGATAGGTAGCGAGAAAGCATCTGCAAGAATGCATACACAAGTTCTTCAGGCGTCTTGTGTTTCTGCGGAGCTGTAGGAGGCCTATGTGGAAAATAACAACAATGCATGTCTGTGGGTGTATCAGTCCTCTCTGTCTTAGCACTGAGTATGTTCTTCGTGTGGGTTGGTGTGTGAGTGATCAGTGTGCATGGTGGCACGTGTGTTCTTGTCTGTTGGCTATGTCGTCATGGCATCTCTAACGATGATGGCATTTGTGGCTGTTGTCTAATCGAGTTGGTCCATGAGGCTGACGTCAGCCGTTTCTGGATGTGGTAGTGGGCAGGCTCCCTGAGCGTGTGGGCCGTGGACACAGGGGACCTGTCCGTCTGGTGATGAAGTGAAGGGGTCGAACTCCTCTCGCGGGGGGTGCTTGGGCCTTGATGTCCTCGGCCATGGTTTGGATGAGAATGGGGGGAGGGTATTTTCCCATTTTCCCACTTCAGTCCCCCCTTTGGTCGACTTGTCGACCACAAAATTATCCACTCTCTTGTCTTCGCATACTCTCCATACCTTTGTTATTCCCGCCAGGTGTCCATACTGGTTCACGTGATCTTCAAACGACCAGTACATGTATACGCATCCACCGCCAGGCTTGCAATAGCCCACTTTCCAAAGTAATTCTTCGGGTTCCTTGGGTTCTCTACCTTCACTGATGGTGGATATAAGTCTGCTTCTAGTATCTGCTGGCGTTACCTTTCTCATTCCTTTATGATGATGTCTGTGTGTTTGTCGTCTTCTTCTGGCATTAGGGTGTGCATGCCGATCATTTCCATAATTTCATCAGTAGTGCGCGCTGACCTTGCTTTCCATAACCTCATTCCCAACAGGGCGGCCATGCCCAATATTATGCATCCTGCTATGATTTTAAGAGCATCTGACTACAATGATGGCATCCATGACCACAAGTAGGAAAACCAGCTACCATCTTTCTACACTCCCTTTGCTTCTTCTTCCATCTTGGCGTGCATCTTGGCAAGTTGTGATACTGCCTCAGAAAGCGTGCCATTGTCTGCGTCGTTGGCAGGCATAAATGTGCAACACAAGCTCCCAATTCTCGCACAAACTCCTCCTTTCATTGCTGTTAGGAGATCCAGTATATATCTTTTCTGGAGTGCCACCATTCGTACTGCCCTCAGTTCTTCTTTTTTTGCGTTAAATCCATTGACGGTGGAGTTAATTGTCATCATGAGTTCCCATCTGGTAATCTGGAGCCACTTCGCATTTGCATACGCCTGCATCCCTGGATGTATTATGGAAGAAAAGAACATTGCTGCTCTGCTGAACAGTCTGTGTTCTGGTGGGATGTCACTAAGAGCTGTTTCGGATCTTCCCCACAGGTAGTTCCCCGTCAGTGGTTCTCCTTGTCTCTTTACTCTCGACAGGCTTGCTGTGCTGTTCTTTTCCCTTCATCCTCCTTACTTTACCGATCTTTTCTTCCTTTTGTTCCCTCTCGTCCATCTTAGGGAGGTTCCCCAGGTTGACATGTTTCTGTGGTACTACCAGGGATGGTATGTTGATGTGTACTATAGTGCATATTCCATTCCATGATGGTGGCAGGCTGTGGTATGCTTTTGCCCCGCAGGCCCAATAGTGGTCCATCAGAACTGCTGTACCAGCACCCCCCTAAGCAATTATTATTGTTCTTTTGCAGTTGCTGTTTCTTCCAACATCGACATTTCCATCGCGCTGATAACATAGTCTAGGTGCAGTTAGTGGAAGTATAGTTATTGGTTCCTCGTCCTTTTCTATTTATTTATTTATTTATTTATTTATTTTAATTTTTGTAACGCGCCAACATGCCCGTTGGCCTCAGGGCGCACAAAGAACAAGAACAAGACAAAGGGCCTCATTACACGGATGGCGGTAAGGATTTACTGGTACCGGTAAAATACCGGTACCAGTAAATCCTTACCGCCTTACTACGAGGTCCCTTTGCGGGTTGGGGGATTTAACGCCTGCTTTTTGCAGGTGTTAAAATCCAACCGCTAAGGGACCTCAGAGCTAATTACGGCACCGCAAAATTGCGGTGCCGTAATTAGCGCCTTCCCCATTCCCATAGAGCCCTATGGGGCAGAAAT
Source organism: Ambystoma mexicanum (assembly GCF_040938575.1). Taxonomy (NCBI): domain Eukaryota; kingdom Metazoa; phylum Chordata; class Amphibia; order Caudata; family Ambystomatidae; genus Ambystoma; species Ambystoma mexicanum. The sequence goes on from NC_090933.1 coordinate 150,300,859, forward strand.
GGGAATGGGGAAGGGCAATGGTGGAAGGGGGATTTACCGCCCCTCCAACCTTGGAATGGGGCGGTAAATCCCCTTTCCACCAAGGCGGTGCCGGTATTTTACCGGCATGAGCCATGGCGCTAATAGCACCATGGCTCACCGCCTACCGTGTAATGAGGCTCAAAGACAAACAAGCATAAGAGGCAGATGGAGAAGCGAGTCAGGAGATTATTCCAGGTTAAATAAGTGAGTCTTTACGGCACGTTTGAACGCTGTATAGCTCTGGATCTGCCGTATACCAGCTGGAAGTGTGTTCCATAAAAGGGGACCCTGAGCATTCAATATAGTACCTCCAAATTTGACTGTCCTAAATTTAGGATAATTGAGAGTGACCACAGAAGAAGAGCGAAGGTTCCTCACGTTAGGTTTGATGCCTATACGGGATGACAGATAGGTTGGGCCGCTGAGACTGAGGCATTTATGGGTCGTAGTAAGCATCTTATGCGTTATGCGGTGTTTGACGGGTAGCCAGTGGAGTTTTTTCCTAAAAGTAGAGATGTGTGTGCGACGTGACTGATTGAAAATATTATGCAAGGCATTGTTCTGTGCCACTTGTAAGGATTGGATGTTAGAGGCCGTGGTGCCCGCCAGGAGGCTATTACAATAGTCCAATCCTGAATTTATCAATGCAGTGGACAATAGAGCACAGTTCTCTTCCGATATGAATGGTCGAATATATCTAATTCTCTTGTTTATAGCACCACAACTAGATTTAATGCTAGAAATATGGGATTTCATGGAGAGTTCTTCATCAAGTACTACTCCTAAGGTTTTGACTTTCTTTTGAACTATGTTGGTGTTATTGGCAATATGGAAAGAGGCGTAGTTAGGATCAAGTTTTGCCCGGATGTTTTTAGATGCCGCAATAAGGAGTTTAGTCTTTTTATCATTAAGAGCAAGAGAATTGCAAGCCATCCAATCTTGTATGGCCTTATATATTCGGTTAATGGTTTCTGTTCCGAATCTCTGCTGTATGAGCCACTCAACTGAATAACAACCTGAGTGTCATCAGCGTAATTCGTATATTGCACTCCTAGTTTGTTCAAAAGATCGAGAAGGGGCCGGATCTAAAGGTTGAAGAGCAGCGGCGACAGACAGGAGCCCTGAGGGACTCCACATGTCTGAGAGATAGGGGAAGATTGTTTATCACCCACGCAAACCCTTACAATTCTGGGACCCAGAAAGGAAGCGATCCATTTGGATGCAATTGCAGAGCAATTGGCGACCTCTCTGAGCCTTGACACTAGTAAGCTATGATCAACTAGGTCAAAGGCTGCGGAGAGGTCCAATAGCATGAGAAGAGCAGCTTGGTTTTTGGCAGCTATGCTAGCAAGTGTAGATTTGAGATCCAGCATAGCTGTCTCAGTTCCGTGATGAGCTCTATATCCCGACTGACGGGTACCCAAGATGTCGTATTTTTCAACATGGGTCTGTAGCTGGAAGTAGGCCAGTTTGTCAAGTATCTTGAGAACATAGGGCACGTTAGTTATGGGTCTGTAATTGTCACTGTTGGCTGGGTCAAGGCCTTCTTTTTTCAGTAGAGGAGTGATCCATGCTGACTTTAGCAGGTCCGGCACCAGACCCTCATCAAAGGAGAGGTTAACCAGTTTGGTAATCCATGGGACAAGGGTCTCTAAGGACTCCTTAAGAATGCTGGTGGGGCAGTCATCTGCTGGAAAAGATGTGAGTTTTGAGGTCCTGAATGATTTTGAATACTTCATCTTCAGTATAGTGCGTGAAAGAGAATGGAGGGATAGTATTTTCACAGGTGTTGGGTGAAGTGGTATCAGTAGTGGATTGTGTAATGGCTACGTTGCCAAGGGCTTTACTGATTTTTTCTTTATGAGGTTCAATCTTAAGTAGAAAGGCATCATGAATGCCCTGATACCACTTATCATCCTTGATAATATTGTTCGTGGGAGGAGGCTGATTTTGGAATTCCGCTAAGATTTTAAATAGCTCCCTGGTGTTAGATTTAGCATTCACTATTCTTTCGTTATAGTGTGCAGCCTTTGCTTCTGTAATGAGGTTTTTATAGTTGAGGATGGATTTTTTATATTTTGTCAGGGTATTATCGTTGGGGTCTTTCCTCCAGGCTCTTTCAAGAGCTCTTTTCTCTTGTCTGGCTGTAAGAATTTCATTATTGAACCACGTGTTCTTTGTGGTTTCAGTCTTTATTGACTTCAACTTCAGCGGGGCAAGGTCGTTAACTGCTTCTTTGATGTTGGTTGACAGATGGTTAATCAATTTTGTGGGATCATCAAAGTATTCTAGGGATTGAAGCTTAGTTGACAGTAGTTCAGTAAGTTTCGGGGCTGTTAGATTCTTTAGGTTGCGAGACATTTTTTGAATACGTGGGTTCGATTAAGTTTGGGAGGTGGAGGCGGTAGTGAAATCTTGGCTTGGATGAGAAAATGGTCCGACCAAATACACGGTTTGACCAAGATATCGGAAATGTTGGTATTTTGGGACAAAAGCCAGTCCAAGGTGTGTCCCTTGCTTTGCGTGGGAGACTCCATCCACTGGGTGAGGCCAAAGGAGGTGATGGTATCCATAAGGTTGGTACCTGCTTTGTCCTGCTGGTCATTAGCCCAATAGTTGAAATCACCCATGACAATAACAGGGCCTTTGGTGGCACAGATCTGGGCTAGGAGATCACTAAACTGTTCTTCAAAAAGGGGCATGATTTTAGGGGGACGATAAATTGTGAGTGTGTTTAGTGTAGTGTGTGGGGACGTTTTTATTTTCACCCATAGACTCTCACAGCCTTCCGGAGAAGTGTGGGGAATTTCATGACATTCAAGGCTTGACTTACACATCATTGCAACTCCACCACCTTTGCCCAGCAAACGGTCTGCTCTGAAGAGAGTGTAGTTGTCAGGCAAGGAGAGTATGGCCTGACAACTGAAGGTGGATGGGAAGGTCAGGGTTGAGCCAGGTTTCGGTTATACCAAAAAAATCAGGCTTCAGATCATTGGTAAGGTCAGAGATCTCCACACCATGCTTGTATAGCAAGCGTGTGTTAAGAAGAGAGAGAGACAAAACTAGCAACGGCGCAATCTTGGGTCTATTCATGATGGACTGGCTCTGTGTTTTATTTAAACACATGAGTAAGCAGGAGCAGAAAGTATCTAAAACTTACTTTGTGGGAGAGACGATGTGCGAACCAGCTAGTCACTGGCCCTGTAAACGCAAGAATTGCCAGCAAGCCGGCGAGCTGCAGCGATGACCGGTGAAGACCGGCATGACCCAGAAGCGCCAGCGCTGAAGCGCCAGACCACAGGAAATATACCCAAAGGGTTCTGGGAAATGTAGTTCAGAGAAAACTACTTTCGGTTTTTGCAATCCTTAACATCACAAAACGAGAGTGCTTTGCTCTCTGCCACTCACACAACCATTCATGCAAGTAAGTGCCTGGATGCTCGTATCTAGCAGTCAAAGAAATGCTTCAAAAGTGAAAGTTCAATGGGGCTAAATGAAAGTACAGCTTGCGATCGTGCACTGTGTGTCTGCACGTGCAAAAACGAAAATGCTTTCCTAGAACAAACAGCAGAGCACCAGTACCTGTAAGGAAATAGATGAACTGCAGGGAGAGTCCACAGGTTATATGCAGCATGCTGCGTGACCGGTGAAGACCGGCACGACCCAGAAGCGCTGGTGCTGAAGCGCCTGAACACAGGAAATATACCCAAAGGGTTCTGGGAAATGTAGTTCAGAGAAAACTACTTTTGGTTTTTGCAATCCTTAACATCACAAAACGAGAGTGCTTTGCTCTCTGCCACTCACACAACCATTCATGCAAGTAAGTGCCTGGATACTCGTATCTAGCAGTCAAAGAAATGCTTCAAAAGTGAAAGTTCAATGGGGCTAAATGAAAGTACAGCTTGCGATCGTGCACTGTGTGTCTACACGTGCAAAAAAGAAAATGCTTTCCTCTAGCCAAGTTACTAGGGCTGCACTCCTTGTACATCCATTGTAACATGTATTGTTTTCTTCAGTTACTGTTACCGCTGTTGCCTTTGCCAATGTCACCATATTGCTTCCTACAACCCCGTCCACCCATCCTTCTTTCGTGTATACCTTTCCATATATTAACATCAGTGGTCTTTCCCAGCACCCTTGCATCCCAGCAACTTCTCTGGCACGCCATTCGCATGGTAGGTGGTTTAATGTTAGTTCCTTCGTCTCTCCTTTGTCAAGTCCATCCGTTACATATTGGAGCCCTTGTGTATGCTGCCAATAGTTGTCGTACATGGGTAGTGTTTTGATGAAGTTATTTTCATACGGGTATATGTCCCTCGATTTCCATTGCAGCGTTGCTAGTCTCCCTTGAAATCACCCTCTTGTTTGGAACAAGGCCAGGTATAACAGGCACTCCACTGATGCTGCAGGTACCTCAGTTGCCACAAATGTTCTGGATGCCCTCATGGCATATGGGATCAATGAGCACACATAGCAGTTGTCCTTAGTCGTCCCCTAACCAATTTTGGACATGTGCTGGTACCACATGTTATTTGAGATGTGTGCGGACTCTGTAAGATATGTGTGTACCCCGTGGTTATCACTAAGGACACTACGTTTATCCCTCTTCCTGTTTCCCCTTGGGTTGCTTGTGCCACCTGACACTGTACCTGTTGCAGCTGTGGTAGGGGGTCTGTTAGTAGAAGGTGATGCCATAACATAGGAAGCATATGACAGTGGCAGCAAGAAGACCAGTGATGAAAAATATGGCTATCATTTTTATTACAATTGCTAATATCACTGGCATATTTCTCTTACCTTTGCTGCGGTCCTGCAGCTTCTTTACTTTTGATGATACAGATGCCCGCCTGAAAATTTCTCAAAATATGCGTTATTTTGTTAGTATTTTTCTTTAAGCTCTCCCTATCAGATAATCGTTCAAAGCCCAGGCGAAAAGCTGTTCCCACGCTTTCCTTACCGTCCTATCTCTCAGGGTTGGTAAGTGCTCGTGGAGATGTGGGAAGGATTGCTCTATGATCAAAAGGAACATGTTATAATACACACATTTTCTTCTTTTCTTTAAGTATTTTGGTCTTTTATAACGTACACAAATTGGTGTGACAATGCTTCTGGGGTGTTGTCATCCATGGGCAGCATTTACCTCTTGGCAATGACTTATGCGTTAGTAACTTATATTCAACTCTTTCTATATATAACAGTACTGCACGGTACCTGCATGTGCGAGACAAAAAGGAGAAGAGAACATGCACATGTCTACACAGTGTGGTGCAATTTGGCAACTTATTGGCCAATGTTCTTTATTGGGGATTGGCTGAGGCAGTGTTTGATTTAGTTTGGGATCTCGTGACCATGGGGTGGGCTATGGGTGATTGTTCACTTATGTCTTTAGGGGGGTTTGCTGTCTAGGCTGTGTCGCTGTTGTCATTGGTTGTTGTTGCTGGTGCTTTGGCCCTTCCGTTGACGCAAGGGGGGGTCTGTGATTTGTAGGGCTTGATGTCATGCAGGTGGGACCAGACGTTCTTGTCCCTCAACTTTACAGCTCGATGAGCTGTTCTTTCCACCTGGTGGGGTCCATTGAACCAGGGGCTGTTCCACCGGTGGTTAAAATTCTGCAGAAGGACGTGGTCCCCCTCTTTTACTGTCCACTGTGTGGCTTGTTCCTGTTCTTCATTTGTTTAATCTTCTTGTTGGGTGTTCTTTGATCCTCCCCGTGTCCGTTCGATCTGTTGAGAGATAAAGGCGACACTAGTAACCAAAGAAGAGACATATTCGTACATTTCTTCACCAAAGACATTTTGCAATGCATGGCAATCTGTTATAGCTCTTGATGGTGGTGTGAGTGGAAGATGCATTTGACGTCCGGTCACCACCTCGTGCGGTGTGAGTTGGTGGTCCGACCCTGGCCTATTCCTTAATTCAAACAGGGCCAAGGGGAGGCAGTAAAGCCAACTCTTTTTGGTTGTTTGCTGAATCTTGGCTATCTCTTCTTTTAGGAGGTCGTTGAGGCTTTCACAGATGCCATTGGCTTGTGGTTGGTACGCGCATGCAAACTTATGCTTTATACCAAGGAGGGCAGTTACGTGTTGTAACATTTCATTGGCAAAGTGTGGGCCATTGTCAGAACGCAGCACTTCGCATACCCCCCACCTCGGGAAGACCTCCCTCACCAGGAACTTCGCTGCCCTGAAGGCGTCTGCATGGGAGCATGGACCGGCCTCGATCCACCTTGAGAATGGGCATACTACGACAATCATGTATCTGTATCCTTGACATACATTGATCATGTCAACGTAGTCAATATGTAGGTGCAGAAAGGGTCCTTCTGGCCGGGGTATAGTACCTTTGATCACTTGCAGCGTGTGACCGGCCGTAAATTGTTGGCAAGTGAGACAATTGCTAATCAAGTTTGCAACGTGTGAATTTAGCTCGGGACAGAACCACGCCTCTTTTATTCGTGCTGCAATCACCTCCTTTCCTGTGTGTGCGGGGTGGTGTAGTTGTGCCAAAGCTGTTTTCAACAAGGCTAGGGGCATCAGTATTTTGCCTGTATTATTCTGTTGCCATAAGGCGTCTGTGGGAGACATGGTGCATCCTCTTTTGACCTATAGTTCTTTTTCTGCCATAGCTGCTGCTGCCTGTAATTCCATTATTTGAGTTTCAGGGATGTGTGTGTACCCATCCTTCATCAACATCTGTCTTGCCCCCTGCCCCCCCTTATCTTTTTGTTTTTCTGGGAGGGTCCAAATCTCGCCAAAATACACAGCATATTTAGAGTGTGTGGCTGCTGTTTCGTTACCTTTTGAAATTGGATCATCCCCGTTTGTGTGGGCCTGACACTTCACCAGGGCTATTTCTCTGGGGTCTTCAATTACTTCAATTAGTTCAGCAAGTAGTAGAGCATTCTGCACCGGGGTGCCGTCAGCTCTTCTGAACCCTCTTCGTTAACACTTAATTAACCCTGAGTGCACTGTTGATGTGACGTATGCACTGTCAGAATGTATTATTACCCTCTTGTCATAGCTTTCCTTGAGAGCTAAAATTAGGGCCACTAGCTCTGCTGCTTGTGCTGAATAATCTTGTGGTAATTATATGCACTTTACTGGAACGTACGTCCAATCGTCCCTCAGTCGTACCACTGCTGCACCTGTCCTTCTTACCCCATCACTCTGATCAATTGTTGAGGACCCATCAATGTACATTACCTCTCCCCCCTCTAGGGCATTTTCCTCAACTTTCCTTGTGCTTGAGTACATTTCAATGGCCTGTGTGCAGTCATGGGCGTAGTTGCCATCTTCTACTACCTCTGCTATAAATCTTGCTGGGTTCACATTGCTGCACCTTACAATGTTTAATTCTGGTCTGGACAAAATTATTTCATACCCTGATGCCCTTTGGGTGGTCAAGGTTGATTTTGGTTCGTTCAGTATTGCAAAAAGGGCATGTTCTATGTACAGTGTGGTGGGGCAGCCCATTGTTATTGAGAATGATTTTTCTACTGCAAAGGCTGCGGCGGCCAGGCTCTGTTCCCACGGGAAGTGACCTAACATTACAGGGTCCAGGTGGCCACTGTAAAATGCTAATGGCTTGTGTCCCAAGCTAGTTTTTTGTGTCAGTACTGCCTTCATTACTGCTGAGACACAATGTGAAAAGATGAAAAATTGTTCCTCATAGTTTGGGGTGGCCAGTACTGGTTCTGTGGATATGGCATGTTTTAATTCCTCGAATGCCTCTGTCATTTCTCTTGTCCATCCCAACTTCTTTTCCCCCTTCTGTGCTTCTCTGAGGGCCTCAAGCAGTGGTCCTATGTACGAGCTGTAGTCAAAAACCCATGCCCTGCAGTAGTTGCATAGGTCCAAAACTGCTGCAGTTCTCTCACTGTCTGTGGCTGTGGTGTGTTTGTTATGATCTGTGCCCTTTGTGGTGCAATGTTCCTTCCATGTTGTGAAATGAGCTGGTCTATATAGGGCAGTACTGCAACTTCTCTTTGTCTACCGTGTACCCTTTTTCTGCTAACACCGTGAGCATCTTGACAGAGTCCTTCCTGCACTTCTCCTCTGTGGTGCTGCAGATGATGATGTCATCTACATATTGCAGCACCGTGCTTTTGACGTCAATGTTACCCAAATCCATTTGTGTCGATCTATTAAAGATGGATCGTGTTTCCATTTTGTGTTGCGGTATGTGAAACTTGTCAGATCTTGTGAGTCAGGGTGCAGAGGTATTGAGAAAAACATGTTTTTGAGGTCAATCACAGTAAATCGTGATGCCTCCGCTGGTATTCCACATAGTATAGTAGCTGGATTAGCCGCTCTAGGGTATTCTGCTTCTACAATGTGGTGGAGGGGTCTTAAATCCTGGATGAAACGCCAAGACCCTCCCTTTGCTTTGCGCACAGGGTACACAGCAGTGTTCCATGGGGACTCTGATGGTACTAATAAACCTCTGTTTATTAGTGCTGTTATTGTTTCATATATCCCCTCATCTGCTTCCTTTGACAGTGGGTATTGCTTTACTCTTGGCAGCATTGCTCCTTTTTTCAACTTTATTTTTACTCCTCCAATGCTTTTAATGCAGCCCACGTCATATGGACTGGTGGTCGATAGAGATGCAGGTACTGCTGCCAGGTCATCCTCGTAAAATGGCACTGCTGTAGTGGCAGGTGCCTCTATTGCCATTGCCATCTTTTGTGCTACTTCTTTGTATGTCACTCTCAACCAAATGTTAACGCTCATCTCAAACACCATCTCCCCCTCTCCATTGTTGTCCGAGAACAGCTCCTCATCTGATACTTGTGTTAGTCGGCACCCCTCGGCCAGTGCTATTACTGCCCTCCATGCTCTCCCCTCCCCATCTTGGGCATGCACTGCAATGTAGTCTGTTGTTGCCACAATGCTCTCAATGCTCACTGACATCATGGCCCCTTCCTTCTCACTAGCTGGTGTTTCGGGTCTGAAAAGGTAAGCTGCCAGTCTCCTCCAAATTTTGCCCTCAATTCCTGGTAGCCATGCTATTGCCATGTCTGTTCCATATTGGAAGAGGTCTCCATCTACTGGTTCTGCCCTGGGCACTGTTTTGCCACAATAAGCCTGCAGTATTTGTTGTGCTGTGAGCATGGTAATGCCTGGTGTGGAACAAATGATCCCCTTCTCAGTAAAAGAGATGGTCATATTCAACCTGCTCGTGATGCCTCTCCCTAGTATGTTTACTGGTGATTGCTTTGAATACAGCAGTGGAAGAGACATATTGTGATCTCCTATAGATAGGGAGATGTTATCAGTGAAGGGAACCAACCCTCTAGCCCCAGAGAATCCCTGAGTGTTCATAGCTTCGCCTGACAAGTTAAACTTTCCCTCCCTTATGCACGAACTAGTGGCCCCTGTGTCAACTAGGAAGGAAAATGTTTTGTCACCTATCGTCACCTGTATGCCTGGTTCGTCCGCAGGGTTAGGTGTTACTGGTAGTATGGGACACATCAACGACATCTGTGGGCTGTCCTATTGTGGGTACTGTGACTGCCCACTCCCTGTGTAAGGGTTGTGACCCAATATTGTCACCCTCCCCAGCTGTGTCTGGGTTACAGCTGTGTCAGTCGATGATATTGCATTGTCCTATATTTGTATGAGCTGCTGTACTGTTTGGACCTGTTGTTGTGTTGCAATTGCCTGCTGCTGTGGTTGGTGTTATATCTGTTGCTGTGGGGGTGTGTATGTTTGTATTTGTAGCTCTGGATGCTGTTGCAGTGGTGCTTGTTGTTGTGGCGGTGGTTGCTGTGTTTCTTGCTGTTGTTGGTAACATTGTTGCTCCGCAATAGGCCCCTGCTGTCCTTGTTCTCCCCAAGCTGCTTGTGCCGGTCTCATTCTGCAAGTGCGTGACATGTGTCCCACCATTCCAGATATCCAGCATATTGGTGGTTCCCGGGCTTGCCATGGATACCCCCCTGTGTTATCTGAATACCCCTGCTGTTCATATTGGTTCTTACCCCGGAACCCTCCCCCTTGTTGTGGTGCGTGTGTGCCAAATCCTCTCCCTCTTATTTGTCCGCCTTTCCCTCTGTAGTTGTTTGAATACCCATTCTCCATTTGCATATAACCCCCTCCCGTGTGTGCTGTAGGCATCTGTTGTGTCATGATTTGTGCTTGCTGTGACGGTGCTGTCTGTTGCTGTGTTGTGTCTTGTGCTACAATGACTTGTGTGGGTGCGGGTGCTGTTATCAGTGCCCCTTCCATAGCATATTTAGATAGTTTCTTCTGAACCAATTTCGCTTCCTCTGTCTTTCTATCTTCCTTCTTTTGTTTCATCTTTTCTTGCCACCTCCTGCAGTGGTGTACTATTGTCAGTTGTATTTCTGGCCATGCCTTTGCTTCCATTCCCACTCATTTCTTCAACTGCCTCTGTACTTCTTCCGTGAGCCCTTGTTCTAGTATGTGTTAAAATATTGCTTGTGTCGTGTCCCAAGGTTCCCGCGTTTCTAGGCGCCACTTCTCCTGGATCTCCTGGATGTAATCAACAGCGTCCTCATTCTCGCGCATCTTGCGAGACGTTATTGCTCCTATGTCTAAGGTGTCTGGGTATTGGACGCCCAAGGCCTGCCATAGAGCATGCCTATAGTTAGCAAATGGCGCTCCATCATGTGACGTGCCGTTTATTGTTACCCCTGGGAATCCCACACTCCTCCAGATGTCGTCTCCAGCATCCCCTAGTATTGAAATCAGTAGCCCCTTTACATCACCCACTGCCAATGTTTGACCTGCAGTGTGTTTTTCCATTTAATATATCCATTTCCCAGCTCCTCCACTCAGAGATGGAAGTCTGTATTTAATATTTTCTTTATCTGCATGTTTCAATGTGACATATTGTGGTCTTGAACCCCCCCTCTCCAGCAGTGGCATTAAATTGTACTCTCTTACTTCCCCTGCTGTTAGTCTGTGTGGGGATATGATGGTGTATTCATCATCTTCTTTGCTAGGCAACTCTTCTATACTGTCAATGTTACAGTATTTCGCGCTATCACTACCTATGTTCTTCCTTCCCCTCCTTTTACCTTCCTGTCCCATCATGGGTGTGTCTGCTCGCTCTTCCTGCCTGCGCCCTGGGAGGTCCCTAAATCTGTTGACATATGGAGTGTGCACAGGTGTTTGTGTTAGTGGTCGTGGTGTTTTCCTGTTCACTTCTCTCCTTCCCATTTCCTCTGTGTTTTGTTCTCCCCGTGTCCCACATGCCCATGGTGATTTGCAGTTAGTGCGTGTTATGTATAGTTTATCTAAACTCTCTCTATTTCCATCTCTTCTATCTTCGCACAATCCTTCCTCTTCCACGCTGCAAAATCCATCTTGAAATGTCAATACCCACTCTGTGTGTTTCCCCCCCACTGTCACTGTTCTCAAATCTATTAGGTCTATGTCTGTGTACTCACCTCCTTTGACCGCAGCCCCCTGTGTTATTGTTGTCACAACCTCCTTATCCTGGCGTGTATACTTTTTTGCTCCGTGTTCCCCTCCCCTCTCTCTCCTTTCTTCATTCTTCTTTTTTACTACCTTGCCACCTATTTCCGCTCACTAATATCCTCTACTCTTCTTCCTTTCTCCCCCACAAGCCCCCTTCCCTTTTCAATATGCTCTCTATTACCTGTCCTTCTTCATATTTCTGCGCACTTTCTGATATGATCTTATTTTTCCACAGTCCCATTTTTCTGTCATTTTCTTCCCGCTCCTCCTCTTTCCTATCTCCCGTTGCTCCACACACGCCACCCTTTCAGCTATTGCCGTATGCACGCTTCTTCCTTCTTCCATTCTTCTGCCTGTTCCTTCATCGTCGCCTTCTCTTCCTTATTTGCTTTCTTCTCTTCCTTTCTTTCCCATGTTTCCTGCTCGAACTGTCTGATAAGTGCGCTTTGTCCTTCCCTCAATTCTGCCAACCTTTCCTCCAGCATCTCTTCCTCTTCTTGTGAAAGTCACCCTTCTCTCTCTTTACTTACCTCGTGCCCTATCTGTACGCGGTCCATCTCTTCCTTTCTTACCTTCCTTACTGCGTCCTCCTCTTCCCCTGTTAGTGTCCCCCAGAGTTTTAGAAGCACCTGTGCTGCTATCCATTCATCTGACCCTATGTTTGCGAAGCCCCCCAGGATCCTCTTCCCGGCCCCCGTGCCTGCCTGCATTTTGTTTATATCTGCTGTGCCCATCACTACCACCCCCTTTTGGTAGCTCTCTGCTGGCGTGCATGGTGGAGGGCTGTATGCGTGGTCTGAATACCCCTCAGTGGCCGTTAGTTGTTGTTGGGCAGCTTCTCTTAGTTCTGTTATTGTATACAATCCCCCTTCTCCTTTTTCACTACCTTAGCCATCGGCATGTCCCTGACCCCTTCCTTTTTTACCTTTGCTTCTGCTACCGCAAACGATTCTTCTGCCTCCTCCTCACTTTCTTCAGTGCTGGGTGGGTTTTAATGTCTCGTACCCTAGCCCCCTCCTTTCACCTTCTCCTCTTTTACCTCCTTCTCCTCTCTTATCCCCTTCTCCTCCTTTATCCCCTGTACTGTGAACAATTCCGGGGCTCCTGGTGTACCTCTCTGAAACATCTTCCAGAGATCAAAGACCTCTAAATGGTTTGCTAGCTTTTTCCCTTTGTATGTATTATGTAGGTATGTCAGTAGGTAGTGTTGGGTAAACGTATCGAAGCTGCCATTGGGCGGCCACTGTACCCTTATTTTGTGGTCTGTTCCTTGTGTCCATTCAATGAATGCTGTATTTTATCATTTTCTCTTTGTGCGGTGACAATGTCGCGCAGATGTGCTGGAGTGGTGTAGTTAAAGCGCTTGCTCTGAGCCCAACTCTGCTCCTGCCCCCGACCTGTAGTACGTGGCCATGTTACAATTTTCACTTTTTTCAACCCCAACCTTTTATCTGGCCCCGTAAACTGGGAACTTCTGACCGTCCGCTGAAAAGAAAGGCAATTCCAATTTTACAATGCTTTGCTTTTGCTGTTCTTCATTCCCAATGTTACAACTATGGCCCCCTTCGGCTGTGGCGCACAAAGCCCACTGCGGCTACATTCCCTGTGTGGCGTGCTTTTGAGCTGCCCCAGTTTCCTGTGCCGCATGTACTTGGCGCACCTTCAATTTAGTTCCTCCTAATCCCCGTCCCCACTGCCTGCTCAGTCCCCTCCCTCATCTGGTGCGACCCCCTTCTCGAGCGCGGCTGGCGTTCTTCGTGCGCAGCAACCTCTCCCCCTTCGCCACTCCCTTTCGAGCGCGGCCGGCGTTCTCTGTGCGCGGTCGCCTCTTCCCCTTTGCCCCTACACTTTCGTGCTTCCGGGCTCTCGACCACCTATGCAAGCCCTATGAGTGATGTCACCAACCTCTACAAGATATTACAAGTATGTACAATTTCATAACCAATGAGCGCGAGCTGTCCTTGACACCTTTATTCCCTGTTAACCCCACAGCTGTCTTCCCACTACATCTGGAGTGGAGTATGCAACAATCAATTACCTATTATAATTGGACTGCGCATGCTGCGTCACCTCGCGTGTGATACGCCCCCTCCCTGGGGGAGCTTAACCAGCCAATTATCTTCCACACTCGGGAAACAATCTAGATACCTCCTGCGGGAAAACATCATCTACCTAACAAGTTTCAACACTCAATTAGTAGATATCCTCATCTAATCATTGATCTACAACGTCAAGTCATAGGAAAGCCCCACATCCCTTATACAGGTGTGCGCGATCTAGACCAATAACCGCCCTCTAACAGTCACACGTGGGTGCTTGAAGCCCCACCCAATCCACTTTGTGACGATGTAGCGTACAGCCCTCGTGCCTGTCCCGCTACACCTCACAAATCTATCGCCGCTTATTAATTGAAATCAATTTCCACACACTGTAACAACCACCCGCCACCTTCATTACAATTCCTCTCCCCTCCCGCACAACATTACATTGCTGGTTGGGTGTGCCATACTCACCAAGTCCTCGTGAGTCGGGGCTGCTCGACCGCGGGCACCCCTCCAAAGCAGCTCACCACCTCCCCTCGTCTGGACCACATCTGGACACTCGGCAACCGCGGGCGGGATACTTCTCAAGTCAGCTCCCGACGGCCAATGTCCGTATTGCGCTGTCCGGTCGTCTTGCAGTTCCGCGATGGTCCTGTAGTCCTCAAAAGGGGGCAACGGCAGAGGGGGCCGCGCTGCCGGGCTACCTCATCGCAATAGGCCTTGTGGTTGTGCCCTTAGGTTAGGTTAGGTAGACCTCAACAGATCTCAGCAGTGCCTCCAACTTGTCAGGGTGAATCCCCGGGTGCCGGCAGAGCCGACCGTGGACCTCCGGGGCTGGGGAGGCCCCAACTTCTCCCGCGTCCCAAAAGGAGTATGAGGCACACACAAGAGCAAGGTAGAGACTGCTGTTTATTATAGTAACGGCAGAGATCACTCTCAGCCCGTATGCATCCGGAGAGGCTCTCAGCATTAGTGTGGCTCACAGGCCCTTTTGACTGTAGTATGACACACTACTTGCGTCACCTGGGAAAACTGTCCCCGAGTGGTAGGGTCAGTATAGTTACCTATAGGAGGAAGGATTATGGGATAAGGACAGGTCAGGTGGTACACTTGGGCTGTCCCTAACAGTTGCTACACCGAATTTGTTACAAGGGGACACTTGGTGATTGGCTAGCTAAGATGGCGTCAGTGATGAGCCCCTCATATTCTGATTGGTTCACCCGCGAGCCCCCAAGCCTGGGACCATTGCTGTTCCCAGCTCGCGGTGTACCTGGTGCTGGCAACAATGTGCAACTATGTGTTAGTGGTGGACAATGGACAGGTCTGGCTAGTGGCTGATGTGCATGTCTTTCCCATCGCTGTAGGTGTCCAACTTGTCGCTTCGTTGTTGCAGACCGTGTCCCAGATGTGGGACCCCGTCAACTTTCTGTCTCTTAAGCTTGGCATCTTGTCAGTTCGACTTGGTCACCTGTGGAGAGACCGTGGCTGGAGCAGAATTATGAGCATTTGATTTGTATTTCGGCTCTGAAGAGCATTCAGCGTTGGCAGGTGTAACCTTGGCGCGGGGAGCGCGGCATGTAGATGGCAACACTGCGGCCTTGGCTGTGAGCTCTCGTTGGGGCTCGTTCTGCGTGGTCAGCGCTTTGCATTTTCGTCTGAGAGGATTTTTGTCTGAGAGGCTCCTACCTTGGGCCTAGCTTCTGGGTGGCGGTACATAGTCCATAATATGGGGGTCGCGGGGACGACAGAGTGTCACAAGCGGCAGTAGATATATAGGGTGGCGTCTTCATAGGGATAGGTAGCGAGAAAGCATCTGCAAGCATGTATACATGAGCTCTTCAGGCGTCTTGCGTTTCTGCGGTGCTGTAGGAGGCCTATGTGCAAAATAACAACGATGCATGTCTGTGGGTGTATCAGTCCTCTCTGTCATAGCACTGAGCATGTTCTTTGTGTGGGTCGGTGTGTGAGTGGCCAGTGTGCATAGTGGCATGTGTGTCCTTGTCTGTTGGCTATGTCGTCATGGCATCTCTAACGATGATGGCATTTGTGGCTGTTGTCTAATCGAGTTGGTCCATGAAGCTGACGTCATTGGTTCCCGGACGTGGTAGTGGGCAGGCTCCCCAAGCATGTGGGCCGTGAACACAGGGGACCTGTCCGTCTGGTGATGAAGTGAAGGGGTTGAACTCTTCTTGCGGGGGTGCTTGGGCCTTGATGTCCTGGGCCATGGTTTGGATGAGCATGGGGGAGGGTATTTTCCCATTTTCCCACTTCACTCTGTCTACCATACCAAATACTGTGGTGGTACAGCCCAGTACTAAGAGTGGAGTTGGGTACTGTCTCAGTTGTAAGGTTTTACTAAGCACTTAGTTGGACTTCAGAATTACTGTCCTAGCATACTGATGCCAACAATAGCCCTTCTTTGAGGCGAATTATAGGTGTACTGATGACAATTCCTCTTTCATAGTGTTTACGTGAATGTCAAAGCTAGAGAATATATTGCCCACAAATTTCTCTAGTATGTCCTCACATCGAAAAAAAACAGGCTGGTAATTACATTTTTTGGCGAGATACAAAGTGATGTGACCAGCCCGCCAATGTATTTAGGTCACAGACTAAGCATTGTATTTGTCTAGACATATGTTTAATGCACCAGGATAAATATCTAGCGATATCACTCTTAAATGTAAATACTGGCATGTCACAGCATGCAAGAGAACTTTTCAATATATTTGAGAGTCGAAAGTATAATAAAGTGAAGTATCAATAACTGCTTTTTTCACAAATTAAATAGAAATGTCTTTGTGTGAGGTATTGTAAATAATACATAGCAAATTATGGAATGGATAACAGCCTTTAAAACAATTGGAGGAGTACAATATATAATTACTCTGCTGATGTAATATATTGCTAAAAGACAAGGCTGTAGATTAGTACATGAAAGTACATTTTAGTAGGGTTTGTAATGTGGCATTCTTATACTAATTTTTCATATTCCCAGATAGGTGTAACTTTTGGATTAAGGAAGGACCAATTATACACATTGTGAATACCAAAGACACAGGCACATTGTTGCCTGTCAATTATGCCAGTCCTGATGAAGGTCGCTACCCACTAAGAGAGCAACACATTGTTAGCTAGATGAGGCCGAAACACATTCGGTCAAAGTTTTTTCTGGGAAAATTCTTGTCCAATAGAGCATCACAGAAAAGTATCTGTTCAAATTGTTCACCATTTAATGCATTCTGGTTCATCCGATAAACTTGAAAAAAAAAACGTGAATATATTAAAAACAAAATATGCTAGTTTCCTGTTTTTTTTAATAAACATTGAAAGATATTTATGAATTTTGGGAATTTGTGTGACCCTCCTAAGTGACATTGCTCATTCAAAAGCAATGTAGAATTAATTCCATAGGCATTTCCCTCCAATGACCTTGACAAGCTTGTGTTTAAATATGCATTGGTTCCTGGTAGGTCATTGTCGATGTTTCCAGGCACCTCAATATATGAATGCATATAGGCTGGAGACATTTCCCATATTGTTGTTCCCCTTTGTAAGCCTAAGAAAATTGAATTTATTTTTTCTATTCGAAAATTAATCAGAGACAATGATCTGACCCTACAATTCCAATTCAATTCAGCAGAAAAAGCATGTTTGTTATACCTCAAAGCACTGAGGCAAAGCATTTATTTCCAGACGTTCATAGAACACGTTCAGATAACTTTGACAAAAGTATGCACCTCCTCTCCCATGTGAGTTGCCAGCACTGAGAGATGCCTGCACACCTACTGTAAAGACGCCAGCAGGTCCAAGAAACAGCAAACTCTTTCTCCATCTTGGCTTAAGAGAGTACCTTTGACTGATATTATATGGTCTCCAGTTGGCTTGTGTTTCTCAACCTTTTAGCTTCAAAACACAATGAATAGGACACACGTCCTTTTGTGATGTGGGCCTTCAGCTGCACACTGAAAAGCTCTGCTATTTTAGACACTTAAAACTCGGACTCGCCCAGGACGCATGCATGCCTGATTTATTGTTTATTTAGCTCGCAGTTCAGGGCCATTCATAGGCACTTATTGCAAGGAATTTGCAGAGATCTTGGAGAAATCCTGGTACAGAAGAACACCAGAGAAATATTGCCAAGACAAATCACACAAGTTCAGAGTGTGTCAGCCACAGAGAAGTAACCATCACATCCAATCTTTTGGTCTTGGTTATATACAGTATTTGGTAAAGTAAGGCACTGATGGCAAAAGGGATCATTACTGTCAATCGATATATTGACATGAAAGAATACTAAGCAAAAAAGGAAACTATAGAAACAGATAATCCCAAAAAGGAGGGTGGTAGTGGCATAAGACAGTGTTTCTAACCTGTCTGAATAAACACTAATGCGAATGGAGGTTGGTGATGCACTTAAAGGGAGCACAGGGAGGGATCTCATGCTTCTTTGTTTTAAAATCGCAACAGCTGTATCTTTGAAAATGTGTTTCTGTGCATGCTTATGTTGTTCCCTCAAGCCTTTCCACCGCTTTCCACAGTGTATTTTAGTACACCCTACTTGAATATCACTGTTATATGGGATTCCCAGGCATCGCCTTCGAATAAATGACTTAAACCCAATCCAATAGTTAATTAATAGTCTTACAACTGCCTCCCGGGGTAATTCATGGAATGAGTGTGCACCGAAATGTGTGGCGCAAGCGTGAAAAGGGCGTTTTGCACGCAAGCTATTCATGGAGGGCTCTGCGCTTGGCTTTCCCGGGAGCTGCGCCAAATCTGCGCTAACCTTACACGTCACTGCGACTTTCCAAACGCTGTGCGTGACATGCACAGCGAAAGCGCACAACTTCTAGCGCACATACCTAAAAAGGGGGCGGAACACGCAGAATGGGGAACAACGCATGAAAATGTGCGTGTAACGGGGGAAGTACCGCTGGGAAATACACGCAATGCCCACACGCCCGCGAACAACACGTATTCATGGAATCGAATAGGGAAAACCTGCGTACGGCAAAAGACATGCACACGCACAAATACGTCCGCCACACAAAAGCAGGTGGAAGCGCCCCCGTGCAGTATAAAAGTGCGCACAAACAACAAACAAGCCTATACAGCTATGATGAATGTCCCATTTCTCACAGCAGTGATCATGGGACACTGCAGGAGGAGGATAATAGCCAGGCCCCGCATTTATTTGCCCTAGACCAGCGTTTTTGGGCTGCCTGATGACCAGGTTTATGGCAGGTATAGGTTTCCACCTCATATCATCCTAGACCTGGTCACTGAGTAGGAGGATGACGTCACATCACCCACCTTGTGCTCCCAAGCACTGAGCCCCTTGGAAAAGGTGCTCAATGTCCTTCATTTTTTGGCCACTGGGTCATTTCAGCGGACAACTGCCATAGTCGGGGGCGTCTCACAGCCCACGCAGTCACTCTGCCTACACCAGGTGTTGGCAATCATGACTGCACGCCCCTTAGTCCGCAGGCACATATACATGCCCAGAACACCTGCAGAAAGGCAGGCCGTGGTACAGTACTTATACAGGGTGGCACACTTCCCCAAAGTGCTCGGTACCATAGATTGCACCCATGTGGCCCTACGTCCACTAGTGCCACTGAGAACATCTACCGCAACCACAAGCACCAGCATTCCATCAATGTGCAGGTTGTATGCGATGCCAAGAGAATCATCACCTCTGTCTATGCAAACTATCCAAGGTCCACCCATGACAGTTTCATATACAGAATGTCCGCCCTGAGGCGAGACCTGGAAGCTGGGAAGCATCGCAACACATGGCCTATTGGTGAGTGAAATGCCTATGCACATGCATGCATGTCACACACAGACAAATACACCAGCCCAACTAATGGCACCCATTATCACCTCTGCAGTTGACAGTGCCTACCCTCTGAGCACCTACATGATGATGCCAATATGGAACCCCACCCCACCACCCCAGGTAAGATACAAAGCAGCCCATATTGCAATCAGGGCCATAGTGGAGCGCACATTCGGAGTGCTCAAGTCACACTTCCGCTCCCTTGACCGCTCTGGCGGGCAGCTACTATATGCACCCCCAGTAGTGTTCAGGATGATTGTGGCAGCATGTGTCCTGGGCAACGTTGCAACACGGCGGGGCGTACCGGTGGAAATGGTGGTGCCCCCAAATCCCCAACCACATGCACAGGCACTACGCATGGGAGCGGAAAGGGCATGTGGCCAGGCAGCCCGTACCTAGCTTGTGGCCACATTCTTCACCTAAACTCCCACTCCTGTGGAGTGCACACAGGCCTGGCACATACCAAGTGACAATCGATGATGACAAAGGGACAGTCAACTGTCACAACCTTACCACCCTGAGAATGTGTCCACGGAAGTGCTACATTGTGTGCATCCCTAGCCACTTAAACATAACCAATCACGTGTGACCAACAGGAACACATGCAAGGTGCATATCCCACCACCCCCTGCAAAACAGGGCATGAAAATACTGGTATGTCACCTAAACCCTACCAACCCCCATGACCCCTGTCCGTCACACCATGCCATGGAATGCAACAGCAAAACAGCTAACCAAATGCACAACACATGACACAATCGTCATGAAGTGGCACGTGAGAAATGTTAACAGGCACGAGACAATTACACCTGACATGGAATCTGATTAAATGACTGACCAAAATCTCCCACCCATAAAGAGTGTGGCACAAATGCATGACACCTGCAGTACAAGCAACAAAAGTCAAAATGCCTGTTGACATGCACATCAGGCAATAGAAATTTGGCAATAGAAACACTGTTTGCTGCGTGTGTGTGTCCTGCAACACACCGCTCACCAGAAAGAACAGTGAGTGTGATGTGCGTTGGTGAAAGCCCTTGAGCATCATGAAAAATAAGTACAATCAACCAAAAGTACCCTGTGAAGCATGTACATGATCAAGGAATTGAAAGTGACCATGCACTGCAGGGACACAGCATGTCTGAGAAGGCAATCTGGGTGCACGTGTGTGCATGTTGTTGTCGTTGTTGGTGTGGGGGTGTGTTGTCTAAGTGTTTGTGTCAGTAGGGGCATGCACTGAATACATGCACGTGAAAGGAAGTGACCCTCAGTGTTCTGTACACAGCATATGTGAACATTGCCTTTGAGGACCCTCCAGTGTGTTAAACCACACCAATCCCCTCACACCTCAAACGCAAACAAAACACAGGATCATCCATTGACCAGCAGAACACATCATATACAGAATACCCCACATCGACAATGTCAGACAGTGACCAATCACTGTAGCCCAAGTGCCCCAATGTGACATTGTCACCATACAGACCCTTCCCAACATCAGTGTGTGTTTCACAGCCAAAGGGTGCACGGTACCGCCTACAGCAGGAAGTGCATCAACAACATAGACAGGCAAGTCAAAAAAAATCATCACAAGCAACATGATGAAATGCACAGTCAACAAAATACTCACCAAAATGAAGTGCAGACATGCATTGGAGAAACCATCCGGAATCTCCACTAGAGGTATATACACAAGTAGGACTGCAGACTGGCCACAGATATGATGGAAGCTCAATGCCCCTGTGTAAGATGTTGTCACACCGCGCCATCTTTGCGAGCCCATTGAAAGGGGAAGCAGGAGTGGCATATGTGTCAGGACCCCAAGCCATAAACACATACATGAGAGAAGCCTGTATGAACCTCACTGGAACACACAGTGGATGCTTTCAAATGCCACAAAGCACCACTCTGTTACATGAATGCACAATAGACAAACAATAATAGAAAACAAAAATAAAAATGGCCACATACGACCCGGGGAGGAGTACCCAGGAGGGGGGAGGTACAGGGTGCACCTCAACACCCACATGTGCTGATGTTGAGATTAAAAAAGACATCCTCCATGGGCTCAGTGCCTGTATGGCCCGACCTGTGTGAGAGATAAGTCATTGTCACCCTCTGGATGTAAATCAGAAGGTGGACGTGGCACAGTTGCCTGACCACGCCTATCCGCAGCAAGCCCCTCCATGGCAGCAAGCATGCGGGTCTGGTAGGCCCGGTCCTGCATGGCTATGGCACATATGTCTGCATGCACCACATCACGTGATACACGTGCTTCCTCCTGCAAGGTCTCACGTGTCTGACAGAGTTCTGCCTGCATGGCCCCACATGACATACAGAGCACCTCCCGGCTTGCATGGAGTTAACCCGAGATGGTGTTTTCAAGCTGCTCCATCTTCTCTTCTGACCCCGTCCTCTGGGTCATCATGAGCACACCCAGAGTAGATCTGAGGGATTGGTGTTCTTCCCTCAGGTCCTCCCTGTGCACCTCTGCCTGAGCAGCAAGTGCTTCATGCATAGCCACCATTTCAGCCTGGTGTGCCCTGTCGGAGTCCGCCATGCCCAGCCTGAGTGAGCGGCGCGTGGACCGCGTTGCCTGGTGCTGGAGCTCCACCTGCCTCTCAGGGGGGAGGATGGAACGGGCCACACTTTCCATGCCTTGAGCCATCATCTCAACTGCTCCCCCCTTTTGCTGTGCTATGGCATACATGGCATGCTCCCACTCAGTGGTACCTGGTGGCGCACGGCCACCACGTTGCCAGACACTAAACCTGCTGGCCCCAAGGAGCCGTGATCCTTGCTGGGTTGGCACTACCCGCGGCTGCAGGACTGCATCCCTCGATCGACCTGATGCCCCAGGAACATGAGAAACTGGTGTGAAGTGAGACCTTGCACCTGTAACTGCCAAAGGCAGACATTCCAACACTGCCTGCCCCCCTGAGGGCACTACCCTCGCGGCAGGTGTCGCAGACAGAAGATCATCCACTACAGGATCACTCACCGGCAATGACACGTCATGATGCACACCCAATTCAACATTGTGGTCAGAGAGTTCATCAGAGCTTGACTCATAGTCAGCCCTGGACACAATGGTCTGGAGCAACAATGGGTTTTTGTGGTCTACCACCCCAAGACCACCACTCGTTCTAAGTTGTTGACGTAAACCCACCACCGTGTCTGGAATCACATCATCCTCTGCCTCCAGTGCCTCATCACATGTAACATAAACAAAAGAAACATGAGCACACATGTCAGCAGCACATACCACACACATAGACATCACAACATCGATAGCCAACGCATGAAGCAGACATGTCACACACAACTCAAACTCTGACATGCATCCAGTGGCACTGCAATGCAAGGGTATCCCGAAAGCAGAAATGGATGTGTGTAAAATGTGAAGCTTACACATGTACTGCATGTTGCATCATCACACACAACCTCTGGCAGGCACAGATCCAAGCCAGAAATGAGAGATGGCAGCAAAGAGATGGCACGTAGCATAAGCATGGCGGAACATCCAAAAAGCCACAGCTGCAAGGGAAACCAAACACACCATCATGACACATGTAATATGCATGTTGACATGCAGCACTCAACAACCATCACCAATACAGAGTACATGTGTCACAGGATGCACCTACGTTAGTGCGTTTCAATACAGGAAGGGATCAACATGGGAACATTCATGCCAGGTCAATTTGACATAGCAGCATTGCGTAGGCATGTTGAAGGCCGGAACATGGTACAGAAGTGAGTTCGTGCAGTGCAATGCATGTGTACCGCCTCAACTTCCAACATCACCACATACGTAGTGATGTCAATCTCTAAACATGACGGCAGTGTAAGGGCAAGTGCAGCCATCATGTGCAAAGAGCATGCACTGAGTTGCATGGATCCAGTGAACCCCTCACCCTTTGGGGAATTGCAGGGAGGCAGTGCATGGCAATGAAAGGTTGACCAGAGAACTGTGCATTGGCAGACACTGTTGGCATGTGTCAATTGAATCTTGTCAGTCAAATGACACTACAGCAGATGAGAAGTGGACATTAAGCAGGACACATGAGGAACCATCAGTAGTACACCCATGCATGCAGAAGCCACGACACCAGTTGAACAGAGGCAGGGGGCCTGTAACACGGTGAGGCATGTGCACGACACAGACAAGGAGACCCTAAACTTGTGCGTGATGAGAGACAGACCCAGAGTGAGCATCAAATGGATGACCAAATACCATGACACTTATATTATCCTGGATGATCAGCCTGTCAAGGACCCATAGGGGCATACATGGATGCACATGGAGCATGAATGGGCACTCATGTCCACGGGGAGCCACTGCCATCTGCACAGTCCGAGTGAGAAACATTGCACCAAGGACAAAGGATGTACACCACAGTACGTGTTTTGCAGGTTTGCAGAGGGAAGTGTGCATGTACACAGCAACGGGGAACAGTCAATTGCAGTAGTCCAACATGTGACTCACCAGTGCTCTGTTGAAAGTGAGCTGCCTGGGGTCTGAGAGTCAAGGAAGCGTGCCTGTGAGGAGTACCACCTTGCAGGCTGTCCACAAATACACAGCAGTCATGTGATGAGATAGGCCAAGTGCTGAGTGCAACAACACCACAGGCTACATGCAGACATGTAAGTGAGCAGGAACATGTACTGGTGGGACAGCCGAGTGAATTGCGTGTGAGTAGGGTGCATGTGTGGTGATGAGGACAGTCCCTGTGTGCATCACATATCCTGCATGCATCACAACAGGCACGCATCTGTGAAGCATTTCATGACTCACACATGACAACCATGTATACATAGCATATAGTGTCAGTCAAGCACAACACATCACACAAGCCAAACACACATGTCCTGGACAAACACGCATCAACACTCACCAGACGATGTATCATAATCCATCATCTCTCCCACTCCACTGATTAGTTCTGCCTTGATGAACTCTTCAGCAATCTCCTTGTGCCGAGTGAGTGCATCCTCCTCTGGTGCTGGCCCACTGCTAGTCAACTGAGTCATGGCATAATTGGAGGCATGCCTTTTTTTTACACAGCGTCGGAGGTCATTGCAACGCTTGTAGCAGTCTTGAGCTGTGCGCACCTGATATCTGATGGCATTCCCACCATCCGCAATATGCTGCCAGTGGACCCAATGCTGGGCAGGCGTAGAATGGCACTGTGGGCCCACCAGTCTATTGCGTTTGTGTGCCGACACATAGCCCACAAGGAAGTCCAGTTCCTGCTTACTGAAAGGCTTCTTCCTCGACATGCCAGAGGCCAGAGCTGTGTCTGGGGTCCCAGCCTCTTGTGCAGAAGCACGCTTCCTCCTCTTGGGGGGTGGTACGGACCCTGAGTGGCCAATGTGGCCCTGATCAGTAGGGGCAGTGGCGCTAGTGGACTGGACCAAGGGAGTTGTTGACGGAACCAGGACAGAAGGCCTGACTTATGTCAGTGGCTGCTGGGTGCTGTTGCCAGGACCCAGCACCACATCTGCCGCAGTGCCAAGGGTTGTGACCTACACAGTCCTGGCTGGCAGACTCACAGCTGGGGTGGTGTTGGCTGCATCTGCCCATGCAGTTACCACCACCTGGCTGCTTGGGCATCAGAAGTCACCACTGCCCCAGATATGTGTACCTCGGTCACAGCAACCCTGGACACACGTGGCCTGTGCTTCCTGACCACCTGGAATTCTGCCTGGGAGTCCTCAAGTTCCAACGCATCATGCGCTGGCCGACCCCGAGCCTGGGTCGTGGTTTCCACAGCTGCACCTGCAGCTACCACTACCTGTGGGCCCATGACAGCAGATCTAACTGACTGTCGGGTTATATGGGTGCCTGGGTCGGATGCAACAGCTGCATCTCCCGGAGCCACAGGGGGTGGTGGCATGGCTGCACCAGCACGTGTGTTGGACATCCTGCCCCAGTGGTTCACCCCTGCCTCTTCCCCCTCTGCGGCCACCCTGGCCACCCTGGACTCCCTGAACCTCCTGTTCACCCCGGCCACGTCCCCAACCATGCACAACACTGGGAGAATGCCAAACTTTGCTGCCCTTTAACTTTGGTGGCCTCCCAACCATGGCACAGATGGTATATTGCCAATGGGAGGTGCACTCAACAATTGTCCTGGGCAATTGGGGTGAAGGGCGCAGGGTACGTGATGTTAGACACACCCCTGTGCACCAGCAAGGCTGTCTGTGACCCCTGGTGATAAATGAGGGGTCATGCAATGCTCAGGCATCCCAAAAAATGATAATAAATGTGCACGCAACCCCCAGTAGCCCACGTACGTGGAATAAACCTCCTGCAGTACGCTGTGACACCCAGGGACACAAAAAATGCATTTGTGTGGGACACACACGCTACTATGACCTCGAAAACAGTTACGCAATGCACAGTGGAAACCACAGTGGGAAAAATAGCATGCGCGACTCACCGTCTGCCTTGCGTTGAAAAGAAAAACACACGCGCTTGTGCGCATAGGCAACACCCCACCAAAAGAAGAAGTACGAAATCTATCCGGTGTGAAGTAATCACATATGAAACCATAAGAGGAGTTAACACATGCGTCGGTCTCCACGAAAAGCACGTACAGCGAACTGCTTACCCACAGGATATTTAACCCCTGCCAAATGCAACGCCCGTGCGGGTAACGTCACTCGTGCGCTTATGCGCTAAGGGCCTTTTACTCGGATTACATACAATCTCACGCTGACATGCTGTTTTGGCACATGTGGATTCACTCTGCTTCAAGCTGGCAACGCGACAACACACGGAAGACAACACTCCTTCCCAGTAGGCCATTTACCTGCCCCCCAGAGCCCTGGGGAGCCTCTTAGAGCCCTCTGCTGCTGCCTGCCTGCCTGCTGCCAACGTGCCTTGCTATTTGGTGCTTGCACATCAGCCATCGCCAGGGGTCCAGTTGCTGCGACCACCCCTGCTGGAACAGAATACTCCGACTGGTGCTCCATCACTCCACAGCCCAGCCCCAGGACTCAGTTGCCCACCCACACCTGCCTCGGGGGTTGCATTGTCGTGCCAAACTCTGGGATCAGTGGCGACCCCCCCCGGCAGAGAGGCCCAGGGCTGCCAGCTTCACTGCAAAAGAAGTTGGCATCCTGGTGGATCAGGTCCTAGGGCATTATGATTCCCTCTTCAGACGAGCATGCGTCGACAAGGATGGACGGGAGAGGATCTGGTTGGACATCGTGGGTGCCATCAACGCAGAGGGGGTGGCACCCCGTGACTTCAAACACGTCCATAAGCGCTGGGAGGACTTCAAGTACAGTAACCTCAAGAAGGCCAGGCACCTCTTGGACACAGCGGATGCAGTGGGCGCTGGATCCTGCTTACCACCGACCAGATGAGGGTCCTGGAGCGCATTCGCCCAGCGCTTCACCTCCAGGTCCTTGAGAGGCAGACCCGTCTGGAGTCGAGCAGTAAGTGTCCGTGTGTTCTCATTCGACACAGTGCATGTTGAGGTGTGGCAGGAGTGTGCAGTTTGGACATATGTCTGACATGGCCCATGTATGGATGTGTATGTGTAGGGACATGACTGTGCTGCATGTTAGTCCAGTCATGTGTGCTGCACATCGATGGTGTATGTGTTCTGATGCATGATGTACAACTGCATGTGAAGATGCACACGTTTGCATGCCTGTGTATGTACTCAGCCATGTTTGGGGTGTGACACATGGATGCTCCTCCCACCTTCATGTATGTGCACGGTGTACGCGTGTGTGTCTGTTTGGTATGTGTGTGACTGTGAGACGCCATGGATGCATGTGACACGGACATCTAGGTACCTGATTGGCAGACGTGACATAGTTGACGATGATTGCACTGTTACAGGAGGTAGAGATGGCTAGATGCATGTCTGTCTGGTGGCGTGTGTGCATGTGAATGGCATGCTCCATGATGCTTGTGACATCATGCCACCCTTAGGATGTTCATGCAGTTCCATGTGAATTAATGCAGATGCCTGTTGCACGTTCCCTGCTTGATTGTGCATGTGTGTGGGTTCAATTGACCTGAGTGATGGGGAGTGTGATGCCGTCTGTAATGTTTGACACTGCCACTCATGTGCAATCGTTATGTGTCTAGCAGACCACTGTACGGTGTCCTGATTCCTGTGTTCTGTCTCTCCCTGTCTGCAGCGTCGACTGATGAAGAGGGCGGAAACAGCACTGTGGAGCCCAGCGGCAGGGATGCCACCGCCAGCCAGAGAGGCAAGACCCTGCCCCCCTCCCAGGTAATACTATCTTCCCAGAGTGAGGGGACTGGTGCCGGATCCATGGCCGCAGTTGCCGGGGGCCTTCCAAGAGGCCAAGGTTGGATGTGGACTCCTCGGCAGAAGAAGGGGCAGGTGAGCACCCACAGGGGCATACTACTGAAGACGGCACAGAGTCATCCAGGTTGGTGGGGGGTGTGGTTGAGGAGGAGGCTGTATCAGACCCACGCATGGGGCCTGGAGAGGGTGGTTCCACTGGTGCAAGTGGTGCAGTCCAGGGGCAGGGGCAGGAGGCAGCACAGGTCGGCGTGGAGGTGCCTGTGTGTAATCCTGTTCCTGATCCTGTGACTGCATCATCCTGCAACAGCAGGGATGCCTCTGTCCAGGCCTGTTCGCAGGTAGGGGATGTGTCTACGTCAACTGACCTTCCTCTACCTACGGACGTGGCAATCCGTGACAGGGTTGAGCGTGTCCTAGTCGGTGTCGCGTTGCGCACATGGGGGATTCGGAATGATGTGCGTTGTTCCAGGCAGGTCATTGGCACAGGGTTCCTCTGTGTGCTGGGTGCTCTTGCGACCCCCTCCTCATCTGCACACCCTATGCGCCAGTCGTCCTCCATGCGCCAGGCTGGTGGAGATCAGATCCCTGCCACAGTCGGGAGTTGGAGGACCAGCAGAGGTGGTCACACCAACAACTGGGCCCCTGCCAATGGAGGATGTGCAGGCACCTCCGAGCAGGGCACATGCACTGCAGCACCGGGGGATTTATTCGTCCCTGAGGCCATCGGGATGGCAAAGGCAGATGGCATTGTTGCAGCAGCAGGCTCGACGTGAGAGGCGTCAGCACTCTGGGCCAACAACATCCCGGGGGCAGGCATCGACCGACATGCAGGAGGATCCGGGACTGAGTGTGTCTTCCGTGTGGTAGCGGTTGGTCCAACATATAGATGCAGAGCGGTGGCGGGTGGATAGGGCGCGGCTCACGATGGTCAGGGCGGAGAACTCCATGCGCTGGGCATTGAGGCGGGCAGCGTTCCTTGAGGAGACTTGCAGGGAGTTGGTAGAGACCATGGCGACGTCCCTGCGAGGCCTCGAGGACAGAGCCCAGTCCCGCGTCCGGGCTATCAACATGGAGTTTGATGATGCCCTGGCCAGAGACATTAACAACAGAAGTGAGCCGCAGGACTAGCCCACCGCCATTGTAAATACTTCTTTAGGTATAAGGTTCCTTTTTTTAAATTTATTTTGGAGTTATTGGACATTGCTCCACTTTTTGAAAATAGTTGGATTTTTGATGGACCTTGTTCCTGGATTGTTCATTTTTTGGAGGATCATGGACCCCTGTAGACATTAGCTGTACATAGTTGGATGTTCAGTGGTTTTCGTTTTAATTTTTGCCATGAGGTAATGGTTTTTTTATTTCATTTTTCCTTGTGGATATGCGGAAGTGGTGAAGGTCAATGGATCATATTTTTCTTTGTCATGTTTTTCATGGATTTCTTTTCACTTTCTGATTTTGTTTTCATTTACATTTTCATTATTTGTTTATTCATAGTCATGATTCTTTTTCATTTTGTCATATTTTTTTATATTTAATACATTTCATTCATGTCCAGTGTTGGTGTGGTCTGCTATTATTTGCTTGATTCATATGTCAGTTGTCATTGGCTCAGTCATGTGTCACTGCTGTGTGCCTATGTTGCACATGTCTTGGGGTGCATGCACGTGTGCTTCTGTGATTGACGTGGGATGGGGCATGTGGTGGGGAGTGGCAACAATGGATGGTTGTGGGGGGTTGATGTCGGGTTACATATGGGTGTGCATACGATGCTGGGTTCTCTGTTGCCATCATCGGGGTGGGGGGACATGAGTCAGGTCCTGCTGGCAGGTTGCCGTCACTGGTGGGGGTGGGGGGACATGAGTCGGGGCCTGCTGGCAGGTTGCTGTCACTGGTGGGGGTGGGGGGACATGAGTCAGGGCCTGCTGGCAGGTTGCTGTCATTGGGGGGCTCCGTTGTGGTTTGGGCTGCCTGCAGGCATGCTCACGGGTGATGGGGTGCTCCATTGTGGTGTGGGCTGCCTGCAGGCATGCTCACAGGTGATGGGGGCTCCTTTGTGGTGTGGGCTGCCTGCTGGCATGCTCACGGGTAATGGGGGCTCCGTTGTGGTTTGGGCCGCCTGCAGGCATGCTCACGAGTGATGAGGTGCTCCGTTGTGGTGTGGGCTGCCTGCAGACATGCTCACGGGTGATGGGGGGCTCCGTTGTGGTCTGGGCTGCCTGCAGGCCTGCTCAAGGGTGATGGGGTGCTCCGTTGTGGTGTGGGCTGCCTGCAAGCATGCTCACGGGTAATGGGGGGCTCCGTTGTGGTGTGGGCTGCCTGCTGGCATGCTCACGGGTGATGGGGGCTCCTTTGTGGTGTGGGCTGCCTGCTGGAATGCTCACGGATGATGGGGGGCTCTGGTGTGGTGTAGGCTGCCTACAGGCATGCTCACGGGTGATGTGGGGCTCTGTTTTGGTGTGCGCTGCCTGCAGGCATGCTCATGGGTGATGGGGGGCTCCATTGTGGTGTGCGCTGCCTGCAGGCATGCTCATGGGTGATGGGGGGCTCCATTGTGGTGTGGGCTGCCTGCGAGGTGCATTTGCAAGTGGTTCCGCGCACGCACAGACTTTTTCACGCAATTTGGCTGGTGTGAGCGGGGTACGCATATTCCGAGGGGTGCGTGAGGAGTTTTACACTCGATTTGGCTGGCGCAAGCAGGGTACGTGTATTCCGAGGGGTGCACAAGGAGTTTAACATGCGATTTGGCTGGCGCGAGCGGGGTATGCGAGCGTTTTTAGCACACTTTCATTGTTGTGGGGCTGTATGCTGGTCCACTGGCCTTTGTGCCATATTGTGGATTTGTGCGGCTGTTTTTGCCGCAAGGGGTGGTGCTAGGGGTGCAACCGGCGCTGCTGCATGGTCGCTGCGCCACGGCTGGATATGGATGGGGAAATCCATGAATACGCGGTGCGTGGAAATGGGATTTAGGGCACGCGGCTGGCGCACGCTGGTGCGCGGTCCATCTCTGCACCAGCCGCGTGCCCTACTTCTGCACGGGAATTTATAAATTACCCCCTTTATGTTTACAGCTCCTATTCAAGACATATGTTAAACCTTACACCTTCCTGATTTGCTACAAATGTGCTGATGATGTCAAAACCATTGTGAACATCTTCAGCTCCACTCGGTAACCACAGACATCTTGGAATATACAGCTTCAATGTAAATTGTTGGTTGGCACTAACTCTAACAAACTAAAACCCTGGACAAGAAGACCATGGTCTCTGGCAACAATTCTTTCCTACCACATCAATTGCATTAGACACCAGATTAAATTCCATCTTGAATCCTGGCCAAGGTGGTGAAATTCCAGGAATTCATCATCAACTCAGATCTGTCTCTAAAACTCCAATGCAATTCCATTACCAATCAAAACATGTTTATTTTACCTAAAAATACTGAATGAAATCGTTGGTTTTCTGATTTTTGAACTGCAAATTGTGAGGAAAAAGGAGGCTTTGAATTTGAGCCAGGTCAGCATTTCACCAAAAACTAAAACCTGATCCCATTTGCCAACAAGAGTGCGAGACTTGGGTGTGAAACTCTGGACTGAATGAGGTGTGAGTCAGTATATTGAGTGCATAAGAAACATACAATGTAAAAGGGTGGTTTTGAATTTGGCATTACAAAAAAGCTGATGTTATCACCACACCATGGCATTGCATGGACCCAATGAAGCATAGGACTAACAATTATTAACCCCTAACCCCTACCCGACTCAATGTTGGATACCCTGCAAACATTCAAGGCAGCTCAGTCCATAGCCATGTGGTGAAAGATATTGGTGCAAGAACTATGGTACAAGCCGGCTAATTTTAAAAGAGAATAAAGCTTGCAGAATGAAAACTGCTTTCTTGAAAGGAAGAACTGGGGAATTTGAAGAGCCGCATTGCTCAAAGTAGCCCCAAGACAGAGATATGTAACTTTTTGATATTCACTTGCTGCATGAATCTCGGTGCAGATGTGACAGGCCAAACACATGCTCTTCTGAACTTTCTAGTCTGTTGGTTATTGAACAAAGGGCGGTGGTTTTGATTGCCACATGACATCACTGTCAGAGGCAGTCATACCTTACACGTTCTGTATGCAAATATATATTTGTGGGCAGGTGGCAAGAAAGAGTTTAGGGAGGGGCACTCTACCACTCTCTTGGGATCCCAAGCTGTGGGTCGCTGTGCTGCATTTTCTGACGGTGCAGGCAGGCTGGGGAAAATAATTTGTGGAGGTCTTTCAGGCCAAGAGGGAAGTTAAAGCATATACGTCACTTTCTGTGGGCTCTATCCGGCATACAGGAAAATAAATTGTCACCAATCCGAGTGGAGGGATCCTGGCTCTGCTGCACAGAGGCACACATAACCAAGCATTATTTCTAGTCTGATTTCAGTGAAAATTGAGGTGTGTGTCTGCTGTCTGTGGATGCATTTTATAGGCAATCGCAGGCTGGGGATTTCTGTGTTACATTCACATCAACAAATGTGGGCAGTTCAGTTTCAGGTGCTGCACAGGACCATTGCTGTACTTCAAGGGCTTTTCAAAAGTGTATTTTTACAAATAGTTGCAACCTAGAAAAGTGCATTCACATTATGAAACGTAGACAGCTATTTTTCATATGTTTTTACCACTCATGTAACAATCGTCAGATGTAACAGAAGCTCTCTGAGCTACCAAGATTGGGGAGGAATTTCAAGGTCAGTTATAGCAGTGTTCTGGTCATCTATTGCAAAGAAGAGTGTTTCAAGTCTATTGTATAGAAAAAGCTATTTACCATGGGGGAACTTTACAAGTGAAATGTGTCCATGATTACATTTTATATTCAGTTTCAAATCACAGGGTATGTCATGAGAAAAACCCAGTGCATTACAACATTTTTTGTACTTTGCATGAAAATGTAATCCTTTATAAAGCATAAAAAGAAGAGAAGTAATTCATCCTCAGTCTGTTTATTATGTGTCCTGGTTATTTGTGATAGCATACAGAAAGATGTGAAGCAGGTGGTAATTGCATCTTACCGTGGGTGGTATTTCCTTTTTACCACATGGGGTAAAATGCTAAACCAAACAGGTCACTGTGAATGGTTACATTGATAACTGTTTTCAGGTGCCCTGGTAAGTATATTCTGAGTTACCACCAATGTGGTATTGTAGTTAAAATACCACATGATAATGAAATGGTGCTTTAGGGTGCACCATGTTCGCTTTTGGCTTAAGGCTTATGATCGCGATATCAAAATAATACAGGTAGTCTTATAAATTTGGGACTCACCAAAATACCACTATATACCCCAACAAACTCACCAAAACTCCCACAAAATACCGTAACAAAATGTAGACACCAGTAGACACCTGTTACAATAGTAGTCACCTGCATCACCTCTCGGAATAGCTTACAGACCTCATATACTGACTCCAGGAGTAAGAGAATGCAACGTGCAGACTATTTCCATCATGGTTTAAGAGACCACAACTGACCAACATTATTCGTTCTCCATTGGCTTTGTGCTTCTTGTCAAGTAAGCTTCAGGTGGTCTATACTTTAAAGGGGTGCCCCCAGTGGGAAACTTTTTCTTGGTGCAGGCAGCTAAACTTTATAACCTAATGTCAAGACACATATGTAGCATGGTGACAGGTCTCACCTTCAGGCAAGTTGTACAGAGATACATTTTTCATTTCCCTGTACCTTAAGATGTAAGATTAGATGTCAGAGCTTTCTCGCTGCAGGAGCAGCATAGATACACTAACCACACTTAAAAGAATAGATACACATACCACAAATCTAAATGGTATCTTGCACACTCGTCTTAAAGTAGAAGGGTTGTTGCAGGTACTTGGCACACTTATTGTGAGAAAACCAGCAATGAATGAACATTGCATATAAATTACCATAAATGCTATCCCCTAATGTTAGAGCCCCCTGCCTCTGTGAATGAAACAGCTCAGCCTAACACTCCCCTCTACTACAAATGCATGCATAGGAAACAGTGACTCTGTATACATGAATGCAGGCCTAGGCATCACCTAGGCATCACACAACACCCTCATGATATCTTCCCCTAGGAACATGTCACTTCTTTCATGAAAGCAAGGCCAATCCTTGGTCAGGCAGCACCCAACCAAGAATCCTGAATTCTACAAAACCCTGAGCAGGGCCCTCCACTTATGTTTGACATATGCCACTTTATGGGCCTCTTTATGAGTATGCCGGTCTGGTAAAAACGGTGCCGGTAAGCTACCGGCATCGTTGTTACCGGACCGGCATACTTCGAGTTCTGTGGGCGGGTGCCATACCTCCCACCAGGTCTGACCAGGCGGGCAGAACGACACCCGCTCACAGACTTTGACGGAAGCACTGGCATCGTTATCAACAGTGCTGGTGCTTCCTTCCTCCCCATTCCCATTGAGTCCTATGGGACACAAATGGGAATGGGGAGTAATTTTGACCGGCACCTGGTGTTGGGGAATTACTGGGACCACAGGGGCTGTAATCCCCCAGTTATTCCCCAAAGCCGGAAGTTGGGAAAAACAAGACTCAGGCGGCAGTCATGCCATTTTTACCAGCACAGCTACTTCCGGAGTTGTAATGAGGGCCTATGTCTCCCAAAAGCATATTAACTGGACACAGAGATCTAAGATTCACCTGAGGGAAGTTATTATTAACATGGTCACTGAAAGGTTGGATCCATGCATATGCTTCATTCAATGGAATCGGTTTCGATCTAACAAACGTACTGGTGCTGGATTTTAACACACACATGAATTCAATATTTCTGATAGCAATGAATAGAAGACAGACTAGAAATGGATTGATGTAATATAAATTACAAAATAACTCTGCTTAGCAAACATCCATTGACAGGGTGGGATGCACAAGGAAAAGGGTTATAAAGGGTCTCATAAAGGCTGGAAATGTACGTATGTAAGGCGGTAATACATAATGTAAATTGTGTTAGTGCACCAGTACTGCATAGAGGCTGGTCAAGGGAACTGGTTCATTGTAAAATATGGTTGCATGAAAGCTGCTAATGGGGGCATCGGTGTGGTATGGTGGGCATATTGGAGAGTGTGCATAGGTGACTGGTGCTAAGGGGAGGTTGTGGATGAATAACAGGCAGTGGGCCTCATTACGACTCAGGCGGTAAGGGTTTTACGACGGCGTAAACAGCGCCGACCCTTACCGCCTGAGTACGAGGTCCCTTAGCGCCATGGCGGATTTAATACCTGCTTTTAGCAGGTGTTAAAATCCATGGCGCTAAGGGACCATGGAGTTAATTACGCCACCGTAATTTACGGTGGCGTAATTAACGCCTTCCCCACTCCCATTATGCCCTATGGGGCAAAAATGGGAATGGGGAAGGGTAAATGGGGATTGGGGACTTACCGCCCCCGCCAACCTCGGAATGGGGCGGTAAGTCCGCCAACCACCATGGCGTAAACGTAGTTTACGCCATGGTGGTAAAGTCACGGCCCAGGCGGTAACTTACCGCCTGGGTCGTAATGAGGCCCAGTGTGTGGAAAGCATTGTGTTGACACAGGGATGCATACAATCTGTTTGAGAACGTATACAGTTGAAAGAGAGGGAACAAAATAGCTTTTATTGGAAGATTATGCCTGTGCGATAAATGGGTTGAATTGCCTCGGGTTAATCCTTCTGGTACTGTTGAAGTGATAATGATGGAGGCTGGTAATCAGGGCCGGCCTTAGAGGGGGGCGAACTGGGTCGTGGACCAAGGTGCCAAGGCACAGGGAGGCACCAAACCCAGCTTTTTGCCTTACAGCCATGGATACCCTCTAGTTGCCCTATACGACGGACTGTCAATAATTAATCACTACATCAGCATAGCCCCCTTTGTCCCTTTACAATCGACTGCAGGCTGCTAGTGTTAAGTCTTGGTTGGATAATGAAAGCATCCCAAATCTTAAACATAAATTCTAAATTAAGACAACAGCATGAGTTCAGTGCTTGATATTGGAGACATTATACTACAGGTTGTAATACCAGCTGAACTTTCGCAGCTTTTCATCCTTCATAGAAAGCGAAAAATACTTTGTGCCAATGGGAACGGCCGCCTAATTCTGTGCTCCCGGCCCGGCAGTACAAGAATATATAATTTGGGCGTTTATATATTGAAGAAATGTTTTTAAAGCCTAGCGGCTTTCTTTGAAGTCTCCCAGGAAAAGATTACGTGTAGCGCCGAGCGTTTCTGTGCTCCAAACTGAGGAAGGAGATTTTGCTGTGTGATTCCGGAGGTGTGGCCTAAAGAAGCGAGGTCGCACTGATAAGGAACCCGCACGTTCTGTCAGCTGGTCTGACAGACGCGGCATGGACATTCCGGCTAACATGAGGAAGCGTTTATCTTCCACAACAAAGTCCTGGCTTCATTTTAAAGGCACAGCCTCCCAATAAAGGTAGTTTGGGCACACGGTTGCCAGATTATTTCAAATAAAAAATATACTTAACTGCAATTAAAGCTAGTAATAGTTTTTGAGAGCTACTGAAGAAAAATAATGCTCTTCAGGCACACATGTCTTGGAATTCGACACATGATACTTAAAAATATATACATAAAGTATAACTAAAAGCATCTTTCTCAATACTATTTCAAAGGAATCTGTTAATCTTCATATATGTCAGCCTGAAATGTTACTGCTTGATGCAGCCTCCTTATTTTAAAGGTGCTAATGGACTCCTAAATATGGTTATTCAAAATTAAGTTTCTTTTGGCTCATAGGCTCATGGAACCTTTCATAGAAAGGCCATTTTACTGTAATTTAGCATATTAATGTGCCCTTAGCAAAAATATTTAAAGAAAGTTTCTTTTAACAAGTGGCACCCTTTGCTTTATTATAAGAGGCATCTTTTAAGAGACTATTTCATCACCAACTAAGCTTGACGCAGAAGCTTGGTATATACCCAGTATTTCACACCCTGCCTCAGTATGGCCTCAATGAAAGGGCTTTCCAAGGATATGCCATCAATGTCAACTAGCAATGCTCCCAAAAGACAACAAAGTGACTCTCTCGCACCTAAGGATGATATGCAAGACCCGGTTATGAAGGCTATTCTGGATAAATTAAATCTCTTAAACCCTTTATGGAAGCTACAACAGCTAAACTGTAATTGCTAGATGACAAATGGTCCTCATTCGAATCCAGAATAAATTAAGTGGGAAAAGGGCTAGTGATGCTGAAGATGTTGCAGGAAAGGTGATGACTCTTGAAAACACAGTTCTATCCTTGCAGTAGCAAGCAGAACATTTGGAAAATAGAAAAAGGAGGAACAATATACACATCATTGGTCTTCCAGAGACTATTGAAAAAGACAACCCTATTCAATTCGTATATTACATGCTTCCTCTGCTTCTGGACCTTCCTACACCCTTGCAACTTAACCTCCAAACAGCCCATTCCATTGGACATAAAATACCATCTCGAAATGCTCTAAGAGCCATGCAGGGTAATTCATAGAATTTCGCAGAAAAGTGTCGCAAGCGGCAGGCGCAGAGTGTCCGCGTGCGATTGACTGCGCCAGGCACGTGCGCTAAAACCGATTTCCGCGCACAGCGTATTCATGGATTTTAGGCTTCCAAACCAGCCGTGGCACAGAGAATCGCAGCGACCCTGCAGCAGCGCCAGTAACGCCCCCAAGAACGCCCTTGCGCAAGGAAAAGCCATCAAAATCGCTAAATCATCGCAAAGGGCTGCGCTAACCCTGGACCAGTTCACCGGGCTGGCAAACAGCAAACGCCAAGCGGGGAACGTGTATTGCAGGGGTGCGCGGGAAGTTCCACACGCGACTGGCCCCGTGCAAGCAGGGTACATGTATTTCAGGGGTGCGCGGGAAGTTCCACACGCGATTTCAGCAGGGTACGTGTATTTCAGGAGTGCGCGGGCAGTTCCACACGCGATTTCTGTAGGGTACGTGCATTTCAGGGGTGCGCGGGAAGTTCCACACGCGAATGGGCCAGTGCGAGCAGGGTACGTGTATTACATGGGTGCGCGGGAAGTTCCACACGCGATTCCATCAGGGTACGTGTATTTCAGGGGTGCGCGGGAAGTTACACACGCGAATGGGCCAGTGCGAGCAGGGTACGTGTATTTCAGGGGTGCGCGGGAAGTTCCACACGCGATTTCAGCAGGGTACGTGTATTTCAGGGGTGCGCGGGAAGTTCCACACACGATTTGTGCAGGGTGCGTGCATTTCAGGGGTGCGCGGGAAGTTCCACATGCGAATGGGCCAGTGCGAGCAGGGTACGTGTATTACATGGGTGCGCGGGAAGTTCCACACGCGATTCCATCAGGGTACGTGTATTTCAGGGGTGCGCGGGAAGTTACACACGCGAATGGGCCAGTGCGAGCAGGGTACGTGTATTTCAGGGGTGCGCGGGAAGTTCCACACGCGATTTCAGCAAGGTACGTGTATTTCAGGGGTGCGCGGGAAGTTACACACGCCGATTGTGCAGGGTGCGTGCATTTCAGGGGTGCGCGGGAAGTTCCACACGTGAATGGGCCAGTGCGAGCAGGGTACGTGTATTACATGGGTGTGCGGGAAGTACCACACGCGATTCCATCAGGGTACGTGTATTTCAGGGGTGCGCGGGAAGTTACACACGCGAATGGGCCAGTGCGAGCAGGGTACGTGTATTTCAGGGGTGCGCGGGAAGTTGCACACGCGATTTCAGCAGGGAATGTGTATTTCAGGGGTTCTGGGGAGTACTACACGTGAATTGGCCATGTGGGTCCTCCCAGGTGTACGCTCCACAACCTCCACGGCCCCTGCAGGCAGCCCACACCACGGGGGACTACCCTGCACCCCTGCTCATGTCCCGCAGGACGCACATCCACCATGGCCATGCCCCCCAGCCAACCCACATGTCACTTTGCACTACTGATCAACAATGCATGTCTCCCACCACCCCCACCCCCCAGCACTGTGGGGCACCTGCCAGCAGGCCCCCACTCATGTCTCCCACCACTCCCACCCCCCTGCCACCATGGGCAGCCCCCACCAGGCCCCCACTCATGTCTCCCTGCACCCCCACCCCCGAGGAGTGCAGGGGCAGCCTCCACCAGGCCCCCACTCATGTCTCCCACCACCCCCAGCAGTGCAGGGGCAGCCTCCAGCAGGCCCCCACTCATGTCTCCCTGCACCCCCACCCCCCAGCAGTGCAGGGGCATCCTCCACCAGGCCCCCACCCATGTCTCCCACCACCCCACCCCCCTGCCACCATGGCCACCCTCCAGCAGGCCCCCACTCATGTCTCCCACCACCCCCACACGCCAGCAGTGCAGGGGCAGCCTCCAGCAGGCCCCCACTCATGTCTCCCACCACCCCCACCCCCCTGCCACCATGGGCAGCCCCCACCAGGCCCCCACTCATGTCTCCCTGCACCCCCACCCCCGAGGAGTGCAGGGGCAGCCTCCACCAGGCCCCCACTCATGTCTCCCACCACCCCCACCCCCCAGCAGTGCAGGGGCAGCCTCCAGCAGGCCCCCACTCATGTCTCCCTGCACCCCCACCC
Organism: Ambystoma mexicanum; assembly: GCF_040938575.1. Lineage (NCBI taxonomy): Eukaryota > Metazoa > Chordata > Amphibia > Caudata > Ambystomatidae > Ambystoma > Ambystoma mexicanum. The sequence continues at coordinate 150,340,065 of NC_090933.1, forward strand.
CCCAGCAGTGCAGGGGCAGCCTCCACCAGGCCCCCACTCATGTCTCCCACCACCCCCAACCCCCAGCAGTGCAGGGGCATCCTCCACCAGGCCCCCACCCATGTCTCCCACCACCCCCACCCCCCTGCCACCATGGGCAGCCCCCACCAGGCCCCCACTCATGTCTCCCTGCACCCCCACCCCCGAGGAGTGCAGGGGCAGCCTCCACCAGGCCCCCACTCATGTCTCCCACCACCCCCACCCCCCTGCCACCATGGCCACCCTCCAGCAGGCCCCCACTCATGTCTCCCACCACCCCCACGCGCCAGCAGTGCAGGGGCAGCCTCCAGCAGGCCCCCACTCATGTCTCCCACCACCCCCACCCCCTGCCACCATGGGCAGCCCCCACCAGGCCCCCACTCATGTCTCCCTGCACCCCCACCCCCGAGGAGTGCAGGGGCAGCCTCCACCAGGCCCCCACTCATGTCTCCCAGCACCCCACCCCCCAGCAGTGCAGGGGCAGCCTCCAGCAGGCCCCCACTCATGTCTCCCTGCACCCCCACCCCCCAGCAGTGCAGGGGCAGCCTCCACCAGGCCCCCACTCATGTCTCCCACCACCCCCACCCCCCAGCAGTGCAGGGGCATCCTCCACCAGGCCCCCACCCATGTCTCCCACCACCCCCACTCCCCTGCCACCATGGGCAGCCCCCACCAGGCCCCCACTCATGTCTCCCTGCACCCCCACCCCCGAGGAGTGCAGGGGCACCCTCCACCAGGTCCTCACAATCCCCAATCATGTGCGTAATGGTCAGTCTCCACAGCCAAAAAGCCCTACCAAGTAACCCATTCACCCACATGGAAATGGAAATTACATGTTACACCCCCAATGTTCATGAAGCTAATGAACCCATGTCCGTCACACACAATGGTTGCAATTGAATGGGAAAACACCCAACATGACATGCATGAAACCAATGAGATGATACCACACACTGAAGTATGGAAACAAAATTGTATTGAAAAAAATAAAGAATGCTAAAGAAAGGAAACAAGCTACAATGTGAATGAGAAAAAATAAGCTTGCTGTCTGTATAAAAACCAAAAAAAGCAAATCAGAATCCCAAAATTTTTTGTCTAAAGTCAAATGTAAAAAAATCTCCATGCAACAAAGAACTATGTAAAAAACTACCAAGGGTCCATGAGCCCAACTGAACAAAGGAAACCTACTAAAAAACCAACCTAAAAATTAACTATATACAAAAAGTGGAGCCGTGTCCGTCGACTCCAAATCATAATAAGAAACAAAGGACACCTAAAACTAAAGAACTATATACAAAGGCGGCGGGCAAGTCCAGCGGCTCACTCCGTGGTGTCCCGGGCCAGGGCATCATCGAACTCCTGTTCGATGTCCCGGAGGTGGTCCAGTTCCGTGGCCCCGAGGGTCCGCAGGGACAACGCCGTGTCCTCCTCCAACCCCCTGCGGATTGCCTCGAGGCACTCGGCCCGCCTCAGGGCCCTCCGCATGGAGTTCTCCGCCCTGACCATTGTGAGCCGCGCCTCTTCCGTCCGCCGCCGCTCCGCACCTATGGCGTGGCCCAACCGCTGCCACACGGAAGACACTCTCTGTCCTGGGTCCCCCTGCCCTCCGGCCGATGCCTGCCCCTCCGATGTCGAAAGCCCTGAGCCTTCATGTCTTCCACCATGTTGCTGCTGCTGCTGCTCTGCCTCTGCCCGTGCACTGCCTCCTGCTGCCTGCACATCCTCCGCCGGCTGGGGTGCAGTTGTTGATGTGGCCACCCCTGCTGGACCTCCGACTCCCGACTGTGGCAGGGATGCCTCCTCCACCAGCCTGGCCGCACCGTCAGAGGCAGCTCCACAGGGCACCCAGGTGACTGATGGGTGAGAAGATGGCACAGAGGACGACTGGCGCGTAGGGGGTCCAGTTGAGGAGGGGGTCGGAGCAAGCCCCATCAGACGGAGGAATCCGGCCTGGGTGACCTGTCCCAGCAGGCTGACGTGGTCAACGAGCCATTTGAGATGACTCGCAGTCTCTTCATGAAAAGACTGCAGGTCACCTCGCATGGCCCGTTGACGCAACGCCACACCAGCCAGGACAGGCTCAACCCGGACCTGGATGGCCACGTCCGCAGGCAGAGGAAGGCCAGTTGACGTCAGCTCATCCCCTGCCTGAAAACGGGTCTGGACGTAGGCATCCCTGCTGGTGCAAGATGATGCAGGGACAGGATCGGGGACAGGATTGCACACAGGCACCTCCGCGGCGGCCTGTGCTGCCTCCTGTCCCTGGTCCTGCACTGCACCACTAGCACCAGTGGGATCCCCACCTCCAGACCCCGTCTCTGGTGCTTGCACGGCCTCCTCCTCCACCAAACCCCCCACCAACCTGGATGACTCTGTGCCATCGTCCCCTATTGGGCCCTGTGGGGTCCCAGCTCCCCCTTCTGCTGCCGAGGAGTCCAACTGCAACCTCCGCCTCTTGGACCTCCCCCCGGCAGCTGCGGCCTGGGACGCGGCACCGGACTCCTCACTCCCCGACGAGATGACAACACGGGAGGGGAGCCGGGCCTTGCGTCTCCGGCTGGCGGTCGGATCCCCGCCGCTGTGCTCCACAGCACCTTCTCCGCCCTCTTCATCAGTTGACGCTGCAGACAGGGAGAAACAAAACACAGGCATCAGGGCACTGTACAATGGACACATACACACATGACAGTTGCACATGAGTGGCATTGGCAAACCTCAGACATGTCATCACAATCCCCAACACACATGTCATTGCAACTCGCACACATGAGCCATACCACAGCCATATCGCAACTGCCACCACCATCCCTACACATACAACAGCATGAGCAGCCAAAGGGGAGCCAGACATCACATGCAACACAGGAAGTGCACCACACATGTACACACACCACCACACTTGCATGCATGTCTACACCTCTGCCAAGTGTCGCACTGTTCAGACGGGCTCCATGTCACATCTGCCAATCAGGCTTACACATACCGCTGTCACATGCATCCATGTTGCATCACTGTTGCACCCTTGTCAAATACACACACATGCACATGTACACAGTGCTCGTACATGCAGCCGAAAACAACATACATGCCTGAAATGACGGACATGTCTACTTACATACACATTCATCCAAACATGTGTGCACGCACAACTGCATTTGCTATGCAAGCCTACACACACAAGCACCATCCATGTCTCACACATCACAGCCCTCGCATGTGTCAGCCCCATGGCCCTGTACACCCCCACCCATACTCTACCCCATACAAACAGATGTGCAACCTGCACAATACCGAATTATCACCACACGCACTGCTCACAATCAGGATGCATGTACACTCAACGCTCGACTCCAGACGGGTCTGCTTCTCCAGGACCTGGACGTGGAGCGCTGGGGATATGCGTTCCAGGACCCCCATCTGTTCTTCCGACAAGTGGCCCCGACGCCCCTTGGCATCCGCTGCCTTCAAGAGGCGCCGGGCCTTGTTCAGGGTCCTGGACCTGAAGTCCTCCCAGCGCTTCCTGACATGTTGTAAGTCCCGGACTGCCACCCCCTCTGCGTTGATGGCAGTCACGATGTCAGTCCAGATCCGAGTCCGTCCTTCCTTGTCGGCGCGGGAACTTCCGAAGAGGGCATCATACTGCCCCAGGACTTGCTCCACCAGGACACCAACTTCGGTGGCACTGAAGCTGGTGCCCCTCTGCCTCTCTGACCGGGGGTTGTCAGTGGTCACAGATGGTGTTTGCCCCGACATGACAACCCCAGAGGCAGGAGTGGGTGGGCAACTGGGTCCTGGGGCTGGGCTGTGGAGCGATGGAATTCCAGTCGGGAGTCTTCGGTTCCAGCAGGGGTGGTCACAGCAACAGCACCCCTGGCTGATGTGCAGGCAGCAAATGGCAGTGCACGTGGGCAGCAGGCAGTCAGGCAGCAGCAGATGGCAGGTGGGAGCGTGCTCGGGGCTCTGGGGGGCAGTAGTTCGGCCTTCTGGGCAGGAGCGTGGTCTTCCGTGTGCTTACGCGTGGCCAGCTTGGTACGGAGTGATTTGGCACGTGAAAATCCTGCACGTCAGCGTGAAAATCGAGGAAAGGGCCTTAGCGCGTAAGCGCGTCAGCACGCATACGCGATTCTATTGGACCAAAGGCCCTCAGCGCGTAAACGCGTCAGCACGCATACGCGATTCTATTGGACCAAAGGCCCTCAGCGCGTAAACGCGTCAGCACCCATACGCGATTCTATTGGACCAAAGGCCCTCAGCGCGTAAACGCGTCTGTGACGTGACCCGCACGGGTGTTTCCCACACAGCACGTGATGACAGAGCACACGTGGAAAGACTGCACGTCAGAGTGTCATTGCGTGTAATTGGACAGCACGTCAGAGTGTCATCGCGTGTAATTGGACAAAAGTGCGCGTACACGCGATTGGGCTATGTACGTGTATATCAGGGGTGCGCGGACACTTACACACGCAAGTACGTCAGCGCACCTGTATCCCGGGGTGCGCGGGAATTTCCACACGCTATTGGACTGGGTACTGGATTTCAGGGGTGCGCGGGTCACACGCTCGCCTACAACACGCGCAACGCATAAATTTGCGCGCTAACAAAAGAACAAGCGCAGACCCAGGATGAACATACCGTTCCTAGCAGCAGTGGGAGTGGGCTACCAAAGGAGGAGGAGGAGGATAGTCAGGGCCAGAATATTCACACCCAGAACCAGCCTTTTCGGGATGCCTGATGACCAGGTGCATGGGAGGTACAGGTTTCCACCACACATTATACTGGACCTGGTGAGTGAGTGGGAGGATGACCTCACATCACCCACCCTGTGCTCCTAAGCACTCAGCCCCCTGGAGAAGGTCCTCAATGTACTGCACTTCTTAGCCACTGGATCATTTCAGCGGACAAGTGCCATTGTGGGTGGTGTATCACAGGCCACCCAGTCACGCTGCCTACACCAGGTCTTGAACATCATCACTGCACGCCCATCAGTCCGCAGGCACATATACCTGCCCAGAACACCTGCAGAAAGGCATGCTGCCGCCCTGGATTTTTACGGTGTGGCACGATTCCCCAAAGTGCTAGGTGCCATTGACTGCACCCATGTGGCTCTACGTCCCCCCAGGGCATCAGAGCACATCTATAGGAACCGCAAGCACTGGCATTCCATCAACGTGCAGGTAGTATGTAATGCCAAGGGAATCATCACCTCAGTATATGCCAACTATCCCGGGTCAACCCACGACAGCTTAATTTACCGAATGTCCACCCTAAGCCGGGACCTAGAAGCTGGGCGGCATGGCGATACATGGCTGCTTGGTGAGTATGAATGCCACTGCACATGCATGCATGTCAGATACTGAGCAAGGTTACAACCCCACCAATGATACCAATCACCACCTCCACAGGGGACAGTGCCTACCCTCTCAGCCCCCACATGATGACGCCAATTTGGAACCCCACCACGCCACCCCAGGTAAGATATAACACAGCCCACATTACAACCCGGGGCATAGTGGAGCGCACATTTGGAGTGGTAAAGTCACGCTTTCGCTCCCTTGACCGTTCTGGCGGCCAGCTGTTGTACGCTCCCCCAGTAGTGTGCAGGATCATAGTGGCAGCATATGTCCTGCACAACGTTGCAACACGCCGGGGCCTGGCCGTGGACATGGTGGTGGCCCCACATCCCCAACCACATGCACAGCCGCTGCGCATGGGAGGGGAAAGGGCACGGGGGGAGGCAGCCCGTACACAGCTAGTGGCTAATTACTTCACATAGAAATCACACCCCTGTGGAGTGCACACTGCCCTGGCACATTCCATCTGACAATCAATGATGACTCAACCTGACACTGATCCTGAATGTCTGGAGAATGAACCGTGAATACCATATCAGCCTGAGATTGTTCACCTGGAAGTGTCACAATGTGTGCATCCCTACCCACACAGACACCACCAATGCAGTTTTGCGAAGTTACACATTCAAGCAGCTAAAATGAATACCCACTTGCTAAATGCAACAAGAGGACAGTGCCATGTCAGCCAACCCAACCCCAGCACCGCCACACGACACACCGTGCCATGTCATGCTATTTGCAGGTAAACAAAGTAATCCCCACAACATGACACTAGTGTCACCATGTACAGTGTCCCTATTAGAAACTTGCAACACCTGAAATGCTCACAGTAATGCCGGACCAACAACAAACTTGAGCAGGTACTACCATTAACATGACATCACAAATGTTAAATATTAGTAGTCTCACCACCTGGAAATGCCTGCACTCCCACCACTACCAACTGTGCAGTGTTGGCGCCATGTAGAGTTGTAGGTGCACTGCTGCCAACATGGACCCCATCTCCAGACTAGAGGTCCTTGTGTAGACATGAGGAAGGGACCTGCAAATTGGGAGGTAGACACAGAAGATGAGTTACACATCAATGCAACATGCAGTGTACAACACAACAGCAATATGCACTAGGAATGTATACACAGTATTGACTACAGACTGCCCACACAGCTCACGGGAGTCCAACGTCACTGTGTAATTCACTGTCACTTGGGCACACCCTTTGCAAGCCCATGGAAACGGGAAGCAGGAGGGGTGTGTGTGACTCAAACCCAAGCATCTGAACCAAATACATTACAAGCCTGCATGTGCCCAGCCACAATGCAGCATATGCCCACAGGAACCACGGAAGCCAACAAATCGTCCCCAAAAAATAGGGAATAAAATAAATTTAAAAAAAAATTAAAATGAAAATAAAAATAAAAAAAAATCAAAAATGGCCATTGATGGGCCCGGGGGGGTTGGGGAGGCCACCCAGGAGGTCCGAGGACAGGATGCACACCAGAACCCACCTGCGTGGATCCTGGGAAAATAAAACACCTCCATGGGCTCATGGCCCACACGGCTACCCTATTGTGGGAGTATCACTGCTGTCGCTATTATCACCCTGTGCAGCTGCATCCGGAGGTGGTTGCACTATGGGAGGCAGCCCACGCAAGGCCCTAGTCTGCTCCTCCATGGCTGCAAGCATGCGGGTGTGGTAGGTCTGGTTCTGGAGGATAAGTGTGCGGAGGTCCCCATGCAACAACTCACGGGATGCCCGGACCTCCGTCCTCGTTGCCTGCATCTCAGCTGAGAGCGTACGGGTGAGATGCTCCAGCTGCTGTTCTGTCCTTTGGTGTGTTGAAGCCTCAAGCTCAACAAGAGTCGTCCTGAGGTGAAGGAGCTCCTGCCTCAGGGCTTCCCTGTGGCCCTGGGACTCAATGGAGATGGCCTCCTGCAGAGTCGCCAGTGCCGCCCGTCTGTCCCTGTTGGACCCCAACATGTCCTCCCTGTGTGACTGGCAGATGGAGTCGGTTGCCTGCTCTAGTCGCTCCATCAGCCTTTCAGGGGGGACAATGGAAGTGGCCACGCTATCCATGGCCTGAGCCATCATCTCGGATGATGCAGCCTGTTGGGTTGCCATACCGTAAATGGATTGCTCCCATGCGGTATTGCCAGGTGGCGTACGGCCACCACGTCGGCGGGCACCACACCTGTCTGGGGCAAGGCGAACTGCGCCTTGCTGTGCCGGCACTGCCTGAGGCTGCAGGACTGCATTCCCCCTCTGATCTGCTGGCCCAGGAACAGGATCAGATGTCGCGGAGTGTGACCCTGCATCCGTAACCACCAAAGGCGTAGCTGCCAACACTGACATCCCAATTGAGGGTTCTGACCCTGGTGCAGGTGGGTGAGACAGAACAGAATCCCTCCCTGGAACACTCACCTGCGACGGCACGTAGGTCTCATCCGAATCAACACCTGAGTACAGCTCGGGGGAGGTGCAGCCAGAGACACCCCTAGAGAGCACGACCTGCAGCACTTGTGGGTTCTCACCCACCACCACACCACATCCCTCACTGGTGGTTGGTCGGCCCTCGGACCCCTCCTGGGTCTGCACCATCTCCACAACCCCAGCAGTATCAGGTGCGTCTTCCCCTGCAAAGACATAAAAACAAAGAAATGGAAACAGGCATTAGCACCATGGCACACAATGAGGGCTGAGAAGCAAGAGAACCAGTACTTGATTGACACATGTCCCACATGACTAAAACCCTCCCTTGCATGCACCCTCACTGCGTATGAAGGGCAGGCAAATGGCACACACTGATGACACCAAGATGGAAGATGAACACATTTTCTGCATGCTGCCTGGCAGTGGCATCACACATTGGCCTGTGATTGCCAGGTGAAACACACATGCCATCACACAGATGGCATGTACCATTGCTATTGAGTGAAGATGGAGAGGAGGGCAGCACCTATTCATTCAGTCCAGTTCCCGCATGTAATAGCTTTTCTAATTCTAACAGGTCAGATTTTTCACCTGGAGCTGCCAGTCTGAAATGGTACAATTGTACAGGGACATGTGTGAACAAATGATATCCAGGTAACAAAGTCACTCCACTTTACCATAGCCATGTCAGACATGTGACTAGTGGACTGCGACATGCCTAGTAAAAGTGGTGGAATGCAAACAATCTGACTGAATGAACAGTGAAAAATAAGCAACAATGTTGTGGCAAGGTGACATTTCAAGGGCAACTGGCGTGCAGTTGGGCTAGATGTCTACTGTTGGCAGAAGGGATACTGCTATGGCCAAATGCAGCTGCGCAGGATGTATTGCATGAAGCACATGGCTGACCCATACGACTCAGGCGCACACACTCTCACCTGGCACACAAACAGAAGCCCTCACACACACACCATGCACATGGATGACACACACATGCATGTGCACTCACCGGACAATGCCTCGTAATCAGCCAGATCTCCCACGCCTTGGATCTGTTCCTCCGTGACGTAGGTCCCAGCGACTGACTCATGTGGAGTGAGTTCCATGTCTACTACTGGAGACCCACCTCCAGTCACTAGAGTTGCGGCATGACTTGAGGCCAGCTTACTCTTTGCCCTGCGCTTTAGGTCATTCCAGCGCTTATAGCAATCATTGGCTGTGCGCCTCACGATTCCAAGGGCACTTACGATGTCCGCAACAGTCTGCCAGTGTGCCTGGCGTTGTGCAGGTGTGGTCTTGGATCCTGCAACAATGACCATCTCGTTGTCATGTGCGGACACATACTCGACAAGTGCATTCAGTTCGTCATCCGTGAAGCTGGGCTTCCTGGACGGGCCGGACGGTGTAGCCGTGTCTGGGGCATCAGCCTGTGCCGGACGAGCACTCTTCCTCTTCCGCTTGGAAGGTGGTGGGGATCCTGAGTGTCCTGCGCCGCTCTGGACACTAGGGGCAGGAGCCCTGGTGGACTCTGTATGAGGAGTGTGGGATTGCACACTCAGCATGGGAGTTGGTGCAGGCATTGGCTCTAGTGTGATGGTGTCAGGGGGAATGTCAGCAGCATGGACTAGGACCGACACTGTCCTGGCTGGGTGTGTGAGGGCTGGGGTGGATGGAGCCGCAGCTGCCCCTGCAGCCTCTCCGCCCTGCCTACTTGGTGTAGCAGATGACCTTGCTGCCCCAGATGCACGTGGCATGGTGACATCAACGTGCACCAGCGCACGTGTCATAGGCCTGCTGACCTGGAAGTCAGCCATGGAGTCAGCCAGGTCTGGTGCCACAATGGGCTGGTCCAACAAGGGCTGAGCATGGATGGTGTCAGCCACATCAGCCTCAACGGGAGGGGGGGGATTATGGGTGCCCTTGACTGGTCCTCCACACATGGGGGGACAGGCTCACCCTGCAAGTAACGACCACGTCCCCTACCGGATCCACCACGGCCACCACTTGTGGCTCTTCCACCTTTGCCACCCTTACGGAATCCTCGCCTCCCAGCCATGGCACTGATGTAAATGTGCGTATGGGAGTGCCTGTAAACTATTGTCCTGGGCAATTGGGGGTCAAAGGGTTTGGGTACCAGATGGTAATTGTACCCTAGTGCTCTTGCAAGGCTGATTGTAACCCCTGGGGAAAGATGACGGGTCACGCTACGCACAGGAGCCCCAAAAAAGGGAGATGACGTGCACGCAACCCCTCCTAGACCACGTGTGCAGAAAGAAAAACCTGCACTACGCTGTGGCACCCAGTAACACAAGAATGAACGTATGCGTGTCACACGCAGCCTAGAATGACCTCTGAAGGGGTAGGCTACACACGGGGCAAGCACAGATGTTAGATACGTGCGTGACTCACCGTCTGCCTGGTAAACGAGCGTGTAAAAGGAGCGCGTTTGGTTGGCAACACCCCCGCCAAAAGAAGATTTGTACGCTGTCTGAGGAGACAGGACAACAGTAGAAGGGAACACTGTTTGAGGGAACAGGCCCAGGTAAACCAGTAAAAGAGAAAAAAGAGAAAAAGCTGTCCGAGGTAACAGGGAATACGAACTTGAAACGCCGTGAAGTAAATCGCGTGTGAAACGACAAGAAGTACAGAATTCACCTACTCGCTCTCCACGAAAAGCACGTACAAGGAAATGGTGTTCTACACGTACCTTTTATACAGGCCCACACGTCCAGCGTCACTTACGCGGCGTGTACGCGCTAGTGCCATTTCCACCAATTACACGCTTTGTCACTTATGCGTGTAGGGCCATTTCCACCAATTACACGCTTTGTCACTTCTGCGTGTAGGGCCATTTCCACCAATCACACGCGATGAGACTCTGACGTGCTGTCCAATTACACGCGATGACACTCTGACGTGCAGTCTTTCCACGTGTGCTCTGTCATCACGTGCTGTGTGGGAAACACCCGTGCGGGTCACGTCACAGACGCGCTTACGCGCTCAGGGCCTTAGGTCCAATAGAATGGCATATGCGTGCTGACGCGCTTACGCGCTAAGGGCCTTTCCTCGATTTTCACGCTGACGTGCAGGATTTTCACGTGCCAAATCACTCCGTACCAAGCTGGCCACGCGTAAGCACACAGAAGACCACGCTCCTGCCCAGAAGGCCGAACTACTGCCCCCCAGAGCCCCGAGCACGCTCCCACCTACCATCTGCTGCTGCCTGACTGCCTGCTGCCCACGTGCACTGCCATTTGCTGCCTGCACATCAGCCAGGGGTGCTGTTGCTGTGACCACCCCTGCTGGAACCGAAGACTCCCGACTGGAATTCCATCGCTCCACAGCCCAGCCCCAGGACCCAGTTGCCCACCCACTCCTGCCTCTGGGGTTGTCATGTCGGGGCAAACACCATCTGTGACCACTGACAACCCCCGGCCAGAGAGGCAGAGGGGCACCAGCTTCAGTGCCACCGAAGTTGGTGTCCTGGTGGAGCAAGTCCTGGGGCAGTATGATGCCCTCTTCGGAAGTTCCCGCGCCGACAAGGAAGGACGGACTCGGATCTGGACTGACATCGTGACTGCCATCAACGCGGAGGGGGTGGCAGTCCGGGACTTACAACATGTCAGGAAGCGCTGGGAGGACTTCAGGTCCAGGACCCTGAACAAGGCCCGGCGCCTCTTGAAGGCAGCGGATGCCAAGGGGCGCCGGGGCCACTTGTCGGAAGAACAGATGGGGGTCCTGGAACGCATATCCCCAGCGCTCCACGTCCAGGTCCTGGAGAAGCAGACCCGTCTGGAGTCGAGCGGTGAGTGTACATGCATCCTGATTGTGAGCAGTGCGTGTGGTGATTATTCGGTATTGTGCAGGTTGCACATCTGTTTGTATGGGGTAGAATATGGGTGGGGTGTACAGGGCTGTGGGGCTGACACATGCGAGGGCTGTGATGTGTGAGACATGGATGGTGCTTGTGTGTGTAGGCTTGCATGGCAAATGCAGTTGTGCGTGCACACATGTTTGGATGAATGTGTATGTAAGTAGACATGTCCGTGATGTCACGCATGTATGTTGTTTTGGGCTGCATGTACGAGCACTGTGTACATGTGAATGTGTGTGTATTTGACAAGGGTGCAACAGTGATGCAACATGGATGCATGTGACTGCGGTATGTGTAAGCCTGATTGGCAGATGTGACATGGATGCCCGTCTGAACAGTGCGACACTTGGCAGAGGTGTACACATGCATGCAAGTGTGGTGGTGTGTGTACATGTGTGGTGCACTTCCTGTGTTGCATATGATGTCTGGGTCACCTTTGGCTGCTCATGCTGTTGTATGTGTATGGATGGTGGTGGCAGTTGCGATATGGCTGTGGTATGGCTAATGTGTGCGAGTTGCAATGACATGTGTGTTGGGGATTGTGATGACATGTCTGAGGTTTGCCAATGCCACTCATGTGCAACTGTCATGTGTGTATGTGTCCATTGTACAGTGCCCTGATGCCTGTGTTTTGTTTCTCCCTGTCTGCAGCGTCAACTGATGAAGAGGGCGGAGAAGGTGCTGTGGAGCAGAGCGGCGGGGATCCGACCGCCAGCCGGAGACGCAAGGCCCGGCTCCCCTCCCGTGTTGTCATCTCGTCGGGGAGTGAGGAGTCCGGTGCCGCGTCCCAGGCCGCAGCTGCCGGGGGGAGGTCCAAGAGGCGGAGGTTGGAGTTGGACTCCTCGGCAGCAGAAGGGGCAGCTGGGACCCCACAGGGCCCAACCGGGGAAGATGGCACGGAGTCATCCAGGTTGGTGGGGGGTCTGGTGGAGGAGGAGGCCGTGCAAGCACCAGAGACGGGGTCTGGAGGTGGGGATCCCACTGGTGCTAGTGGTGCAGTCCAGGACCAGAGACAGGAGGCAGCACAGGCCGCCGCGGAGGTGCCTGTGTGCAATCCTGTCCCCGATCCTGTCCCTGCATCATCTTGCACCAGCAGGGATGCCTACGTCCAGACCCGTTTTCAGGCAGGGGATGAGCTGACGTCAACTGGCCTTCCTCTGCCTGCGGACGTGGCTATCTAGGTCCGGGTTGAGCCTGTCCTGGCTGGTGTGGCGTTGCGTCAACGGGCCATGCGAGGTGACCTGCAGTCTTTTCATGGAGAGACTGCACGTCATCTCGAATGGCTCGTTGACCACGTCAGCCTGCTGGGACAGGTCACCCAGACCGGATTCCTCCGTCTGATGGGGCTTGTTCCGACCCCCTCCTCAACTGGACCCCCTACGTGCCAGTCGTCCTCTGTGCCATCTTCCCACCCATCAGTCACCTGGGTGCCCTGTGGAGCTGCCTCTGACAGTGCGGCCAGGCTAGTGGAGGAGGCATCCCTGCCACAGTCGGGAGTCGGACGTCCAGCAGGGGTGGCCACATCAACAACTGCACCCCAGCCGGCGGAGGATGTGCAGGCAGCAGGAGGCAGTGCACGGGCAGAGGCAGAGCAGCAGCAGCAACATGGTGGGAGCCATGAAGGCTCGGGGCCTTCGACATCGGAGGGGCAGGCATCGGCCGGAGGGCAGGAGGACCCAGGACAGAGAGTGTCTTCCGTGTGGCAGCGGTTGGGCCACGCCATAGGTGCGGAGCGGCGGCGGGCGGAAGAGGCTCGGCTCACAATGGTCAGGACAGAGAACTCCATGCGGAGGGCCCTGAGGCGGGCCGAGTGCCTCGAGGCAATCCGCAGGGGGTTGGAGGAGGACACGGCGTCGTCCCTGCGGACCCTCTGGGCCATGGAACTGGACCGCCTCCGGGACATCGAACAGGAGTTCGATGATGCCCTGGCCCGGAACACCACAGAGTGAGCCGCTGGACTTTCCCGCCGCCTTTGTATATAGTTCTTTAGTTTTAGGTTTCCTTTGTTTTTTCTTATGATTTGGAGTCGACGGACACTGCTCCACTTTTTGTATATAGTTGCTTTTTAGTTAGGTGTTTTTTTAGGTTTCCTTTGTTCAGTTGGGCTCATGGACCCTTTCGAGTTTTTTACATAGTTCTTGATTTGATGGATAATTTTTTTACATTTGACTTTGGAGGAAATTTTTTGGGATTATGATTAGCAGTTCTTTATTTTTATGCGGACATGCAGCTTGATTTTTTTTACTTCCCATTGTAGTTTGTTTCATTTCTTTAGCATTCTTTCTTTTTTTCAATACAATTTTGTATTCATGCTTCACTGTGTGGTATCATCTCATTGGTTTCATGCATGTCATGTTGGGTGTTTTCCCATTCAATCGCAAACATTGTGTGTGACGGACATGGGTTCATTAGCTTCATGAACATTGGGGGTGTGACATGTAATTTCCATTTCCATGTGGGTGAATGGGTTACTTGGTAGGGCTTTTTGGCTGTGGAGGCTGACCATAACGCACATGATTGGGGATTGTGAGGACCTGGTCGAGGGTGCCCCTGGTGGCTGGGGGGTGGTGGGAGACATGAGTGGGGGCCTGGTGGATGGTGCCCATGCACTGCTGGGGGGTGGGGGTGGTGGGAGACATGAGTGGGGGCCTGGTGGAGGGTGCCCCTGGTGGCTGGGTGGTGGGGGTGGTGGGAGACATGAGTGGGGGCCTGGTGGAGGGTGCCCCTGGATGCTGGGGGATGGGGGTGGTGGGAGACATGAGTGGGGGCCTGGTGGAGGGTGCCCCTGCACTGCTGGGGGGTGGGGGTGGTGGGAGACATGAGTGGGGGCCTGGTGGAGGGTGCCCATGCACTGCTGGGGGGTGGGGTGGTGGGAGACATGAGTGGGGGCCTGGTGGAGGGTGCCCATGCACTGCTGGGGGGTGGGGGTGGTGGGAGACATGAGTGGGGGCCTGGTGGAGTGTGCCCATGCATTGCTGGGGGGTGGGGGTGGTGGGAGACATGAGTGGGGGCCTGGTGGAGGGTGCCCCTGGTGGCTGGGTGGTGGGGGTGGTGGGAGACATGAGTGGGGGCCTGGTGGAGGGTGCCCCTGCACTGCTGGGGGGTGGGGGTGGTGGGAGACATGAGTGTGGGCCTGGTGGAGGGTGCCCCTGCACTGCTGGGGGGTGGGGGTGGTGGGAGACATGAGTGGGGGCCTGGTGGAGGGTGCCCCTGCACTGCTGGGGGGTGGGGGTGGTGGGAGACATGAGTGGGGGCCTGGTGGAGGGTGCCCATGCACTGCTGGGGGTGGGGGTGGTGGGAGACATGAGTGGGGGCCTGGTGGAGGGTGCCCATGCACTGCTGGGGGGTGGGGGTGGTGGGAGACATGAGTGGGGGCCTGGTGGAGGGTGCCCCTGGTGGCTGGGTGGTGGGGGTGGTGTGAGACATGAGTGGGGGCCTGGTGGAGGGTGCCCCTGCACTGCTGGGGGGTGTGGGTGGTGGGAGACATGAGTGGGGGCCTGGTGGAGGGTGCCCATGCACTGCTGGGGGGTGGGGGTGGTGGGAGACATGAGTGGGGGCCTGGTGGAGGGTGCCCATGCACTGCTGGGGGGTGGGGGTGGTGGGAGACATGAGTGGGGGCCTGGTGGAGGGTGCCCATGCACTGCTGGGGGGTGGGGGTGGTGGGAGACATGCATTGTTGATCAGTAGTGCAAGGTGACATGTGGGTTGGCTGGGGGGCATGCCCATGGTGGATGGGCTGCCTGCGGGACATGAGCAGGGGTGCAGGGTAGTCCCCCGTGGTGTGGGCTGCCTGCAGGGGCCGTGGAGGTTGTGGAGCGTACACCTTGGAGGACCCACACGGCCAATTTACGTGTAGTACTCCCCAGAACCCCTGAAATACACATACCCTGCTGAAATCGCGTGTGTAACTTCCCGCGCACCCCTGAAATGCACGTACCCTGCTGAAATCGCGTGTGGAACTTCCCGCGCACCCCTGAAATACACGTACCCTGCTCGCACTGGGCCAATCGCGTGTGGAAGTTCCCGCGCATCCCTGAAATCCACGTACCCTGCTTAAATTGCGTGTGGTACTTCCCGCGCACCCCTGAAATGCACGTACCCTGCTGAAATCGCGTGTGGAACTTCCCGCGCACCCCTGAAATACACGTACCCTGCTCGCACTAGGCCAATCGCGTGTGGAACTTCCCACGCACCCCTGAAATACACGTACCCTGCTGAAATAGCGTGTGGAACTTCCCGCGCACCCCTGAAATACACGTACCCTGCTCGCACTGGGCCAATCGCGTGTGTAACTTCCCGCGCACCCCTGAAATACACGTACCCTGCTGAAATCGCGTGTGGAACTTCCTGCGCACCCCTGAAATACACGTACCCTGCTCGCACTGGGCCAATCGCGTGTGGAACTTCCCGCGCACCCCTGAAATCCACGTACCCTGCTGAAATTGCGTGTGGTACTTCCCGCGCACCCCTGAAATGCACGTACCCTGCTGAAATCGCGTGTGGGACTTCCCGCGCACCCCTAAAATACACGTACCCTGCTCCCACTGGGCCAATCGCGTGTGGAACTTCCCGCGCACCCCTGAAATCCACGTACCCTGCTGAAATTGCGTGTGGTACTTCCCGCGCACCCCTGAAATGCACATACCCTGCTGAAATCGCGTGTGGGACTTCCCGCGCACCCCTGAAATGCACGTACCCTGCTCGAATCGCGTGTGGAACTTCCCGCGCACCCCTGAAATACACGTACCCTGCTGAAATAGCGTGTGGAACTTCCCGCGCGCCCCTGAAATACACGTACCCTGCTCGCACTGGGCCAATCGCGTGTGTAACTTCCCGCGCACCCCTGAAATACACGTACCCTGCTGAAATCGCGTGTGGAACTTCCTGCGCACCCCTGAAATACACGTACCCTGCTCGCACTGGGCCAATCGCGTGTGGAACTTCCCGCGCACCCCTGAAATCCACGTACCCTGCTGAAATTGCGTGTGGTACTTCCCGCGCACCCCTGAAATGCACGTACCCTGCTGAAATCGCGTGTGGGACTTCCCGCGCACCCCTAAAATACACGTACCCTGCTCCCACTGGGCCAATCGCGTGTGGAACTTCCCGCGCACCCCTGAAATCCACGTACCCTGCTGAAATTGCGTGTGGTACTTCCCGCGCACCCCTGAAATGCACGTACCCTGCTGAAATCGCGTGTGGGACTTCCCGCGCACCCCTGAAATGCACGTACCCTGCTCGAATCGCGTGTGGAACTTCCCGCGCACCCCTGAAATACACGTACCCTGCTCGCACTGGGCCAATCGCGTGTGTAACTTCCCGCGCACCCCTGAAATACACGAACCCTGCTGAAATCGCGTGTGGAACTTCCCGCGCACCCCTGAAATACACGTACCCTGCTCGCTCTGGGCCAATCGCGTGTGTAACTTCCCGCGCACCCCTGAAATACACGTACCCTGCTCGAATCGCGTGTGGAACTTCCCGCGCACCCCTGAAATACACGTACCCTGCTCGCACTGGGCCAATCTCGTGTGGAACTTCCCGCGCACCCCTGAAATCCACGTACCCTGCTGAAATTGCGTGTGGTACTTCCCACGCACCCCTGAAATGCACGTACCCTGCTGAAATCGCGTGTGGGCCTTCCCGCGCACCCCTGAAATGCACGTACCCTGCTCGAATCGCGTGTGGTACTTCCCGCGCACCCCTGAAATACACGTACCCTGCTGAAATCGCGTGTGGAACTTCCCGCGCACCCATGTAATACATGTACCCTGCCGAAATCGCGTGTGAGACTTCCCGCGCACCCGGTATACACGCACACGTAATTTTTTGTCAGCGGCTGTCCGTGTTTGTGGGTACCCCTTTGCACGTCATTTGTCCTGGAGGGCCACAGTATGGGACATTCTTCATGGCTGTATATAGGTGCTATTTGTTGGCGCACCTTTTGGCGCACATTTGTTCCAGGCGCAGAGACGCTACCGCCTGCTTTCTTGTGGCGGTAGTGTTTGTGCCTGTGCGCTGGTTTGAGCGTGCGCTTTTTTGCCCTATTCTATTCCATGAATTTGTGTTGTAGGCGAGCGTGTGGGCGTTCCGCGCACTTGTACCCTGTACTTCCCCCGTGACGCCCACGTTTTGGCAAGTTGTTCCCCATTCCGAGTGTTACGCCCCGTGTTCCGCCTACTTTTGTTGCGTGCGCCGCGCTATGTGTGATTTTCGCTGTGGCCTGTGCGATTTTCGCTGTGACCTGGCGCACGCTGTTAGATGGCCTGTGCGCCAACGTGCGCCGTGCACTTTTTTTTCGCACATCCGATGGTTTTCTCGCGCACGGCCTTCCATGAATCGATGTGCGCTGCTTTTTGTGCGATTTTCGCACTTGCACTGCGATTATCGCTATTCCACTGCGAATCGCACTTTTTTGCCCACTTGCGCCGCGCTAATTATTCCATGAATCGGCCTGTTAATCTTTGCCTTACTTGACTACACTCACATCTTACTCATTATGGACAAGGAAAAACAGAAAAAGCTACTTACGTGGGAAGGCACCACAATCTTTATATCTCAGGATGTCTCCAATGCCACTGCAGCAAGAAGAAAAGAGTTATTGGCGTTCAGACCAGCGCTGAGGCAACTCAGTGCCAGATATGGGATTATCCATCCAGCATCGCTAAAGGTAATTCTCAATGGTTATATGTTCACCGTTCAGAATCCAACTGACGTGCGCAATTGTATACAAAGCCACAGAAGAGACGAGATGGACACTACCAGACCACCACCTATATGAATTGGAATAGCTGCACAAAATGTTTCTCCATAACAAGACCTTCTCACCGGGAAGGGGTACAGGGTGAGCTCGTTCAGATCTGGTTCTCCACCCCTACTACTTATTGACTTCTCTTAGACATTGGTTGGAGTGGTGTTTCCCGTTAGCCACTATTCCATTCTACACTAGTTGGTTTGTATGGAAATTGAAAAATTCCATGTTCTTTTTTTTGTTTGTCTTTCCCTTTCCCTTATGTTTCTTTCCCTTATGTGTTTCAATCCACCAGTACATCACTATAGACTATGAGTTTGTATATACCATCCTCACTGTTGCCCATCTCACTTAACATAGCCACATGGAACGTTAAAGGGATGCATAATCCTGTTAAATGGCAGAAAATTCTTTCATATCTTAATAGGGCTAAACCATCCACTGAATGTCTACAAGTCTCACCTCTCACAAGCAGAAGCTGCCAAATTGAAACACGTATGGGTGGGTCAAGTTTTTTCGAGCACAGCGTATGGATAGTAGAATTGGGATATCACCCTTATTAACAAACATCATCTTCAATGCAAGGTCTTACCCACAGAGTCAGATAATGTAGGGAGATGGGTCTTGGTTAAACCTCTTATTGATTCTATAGAATATTCTATTTTAAATGTATACAGCCCCACTAATGCTGACCCTGCCTTCTGGACTCAGTAAAAAAATGATATTCTCAAATCGTAGCCTAATAACCTCATTGTATGCGGAGATTGTAATGAGATCATGGATCCTCTCCTCGACAATAAGTCTAATCTAAGTTTTAAAACTACTAAATCTCATCTACAATTGGCCAAATTTGTTTCTGAATTAGGTCTCATTGAGGCATGGCGTATTACCCATCCCTCTGATGTGGACTATACCTTTTACTCCCCTCCTCATAACTCTTTCTCAAGAATTGATTATGTCTTTGTATCCGAATCCTTGACTAACAGCTGATTAGATGCCAAGATAGAATCTATTACCTTGTCAGATCACACTACTGTTCATATCCAACTATCCAATACACAAAACATACATCAACATAATAGATAGAGATTCAATTCAACTCTTTTAAAAGATGAACAACTTGTAAGATTCATCCATAAACAGCATTCCAATTTTTTGGCAGAAAACTCCCCTGTTGATACATCTGTACATATTAACTGGGATTGCTATAAAGCGATATTGAGAGGACACATCATATGCTACACTGCCACAAAAAAAGAAACAACTCAAAAAAACAGAAGATATTCTTAAACAAATCAAATATTTACAATTAGAATACATACATACTAATTCCGCCACTACTCATCAAAAAATGATTAAACTTAGAATACAGTACAATAACTTAGCTACAGAATACTCATGAAACAATCTTTTCAAGTATAAATGCAAGCTTTATCAGCTTTCTAATAATCTGGCAAAACATTAACATCATATCTCAAATAAAAAAAAAGATAAAGCAAAGATTACTGTTATTAAATATCATGATGGCAACAGAGTCTTTGCTGACAAGGACATTTTACAAGTCTTCTCAAATTTTTAGCAAATGTTATACTCGTCTGAAGCATTACCTAATAGCACCCATGCAACAGACTTCCTTAAGCACATACATCGCAACTCATATGTAAATCCCAACCTCCAACTGTTAAATACTCCCACATCTTCGAGTGAAATCTACAGGGCTATTAAAGACCTCAAAAAGGGTAAAGCCCCACGGCCAGATGGTTTCTCAATTGAATATTTTGCCCACTTCAAGGATATACTATTTCCTAAGCTTAACGAATTATATACTTGCTTCATTACTAATGAAAGAGCCACTGTCTCTGAAGGAATACTTATTGTATTCCCTAAACCCAATAAAGACCCTGAATTAGCGCAAAATTATAGACCCATAGCCTTAATTAATAGTGATTGTAACATTTTTGCCAAAATCCTAGTCAGTATACTTATCCCCTTCCTTCCCAATTTAATTAAACATGGCCAGGTGGGTTATGTCAATGGTAGACTGTCTTCAGCCAATATTAGACTATTTACAAACATTCTTAACATCATTCAAAATTCTCCTAACCCATATGTGGCAATAGCACTAGATGCTGTAAAGGCCTTCGATAGGGTTGAATGGAACTTTATGTTCGAAGCTCTTACATTGCATGGACTTCCCAATCCATTTATATTGATGGTCAAAGTACTGTATTCTAATCCAACAGCATCATTTTTTATAAATGATCACATGTCCTCCTTTTTTCCTATCCCTAGAGGTACTCGCCAAGGCTGTCCTCTCTCCCTCCTTCTGTTTATCCTGGCATTGGAACCTTTTCTAGAATCAATAACACAGGATGGAAATATACTTGGTATTCAGTATAAAGGTATTAAAATTGAAATGGCTAGTTATGCAGATGATGTACTACTTTTATTGAATGTAACAGATACTTGTTTTAACCATTTGACTCACATTATTGCACAATTCTCCCTTGCATCAGGGTAAAAGCTCAACACAGCTAAGTTTGAAATTCTACCACACAAATCATGGAAAAAATGCTGTGGTTTAACTCGGTAAAGATGTACCCCATTATACCATTTAAGGAGAGTGGGGTTGCGGGGGTGTCCTGCGCTCCCCTTAAATGGTATAATGGTCGGGGGTTGCGGGGGTGTCCCCCGCATCTATTATCATGGATTGCAGTGGCAAAACCATAGCCTTTTTTGCAGCTATTTTTTGTGTAAACAGCCATTTTTGATGCAATTTTAACACATGGAACGCTTTCAAGCTCTGGAATCAGATGGTGCCCAGCAGGTATTAAGTATCTAGGCATTGATATAACTTCCTCAATCAAGAATATTAATTAAGCAAAAACGGAGTCTGTTTTCCCTTTCCATGGCAGCCATCGGGAGCAGACGCGCTGCGGAAAGAGTCCACAGCGTGTCTGCTCTCGAAAAAACAAGTTAAGTGGGGTTGGGAGGGCAGGGAGGGGATTGTTGGGGGTGTGGTGGGCGGTCAGTGGCGAAAACACTCATCCGAAGCCCCGGTGGTAGAAGGTGGCAGCCTCCAGCCCTTCGAAGGCTCAGAGCGGGGATTACCCTGTTCCGAGCCTCCTCATTGGCTGAGGGGCTGCCACCCCCACACCCTGCTAGGGACATGAATGAAGCAAAAGCTTTGAGGGATTCTCAGCAAGGTATGGACCGGGCAAGAACTAATCAGAATGTTTTTTACATTCTGGTTGACCCTCGCCGGCTACTAATAAACAAAATATAGACAATATCCCAACCAGGGTGAAAGAACTAACAAATACATGGTTCCCCCATTTCCTTTCTTGGTGGGGTAGACTTGAATATGTTACATGATTATCTCACCTATTATACTTTATTCTCTATATATGCTCCCTATTCCTATTCCTGGCTCTTTCTTTAAATCATTAGACTTATGCATTCTCAAATTTCTCTGGGGAAAAAAGAAACAGAGAATTTAATTGTACAAACTCAAGAAGCTCAGACCTGAAGGTGGAGTTGGTTTCCCGGATTATAAAATATGTCACTCGGCCTTTGTTCTAAGACAGACCCAGTTATGGTTAATTCCCACTAATTCTAATGTGCCAAATTGTTTTTTTATAGAGAAAGTGATGGTCTCCCCCATGATCTTATTGACTGTCCCTACATCAAAATAACAATAGATGCTTTACTAGTATTAGTATTAATGTATCTATTATGTACCTTCAATCATACGTATTCCCAGTTTATATCACAGTATATTTGGATGAATCATCTGATAAAGATTAACAAGAGAATTATTTGTTGGAGACCATGGCTATCTCTTGGCATTAAATATGTAGGGCAGCTGTTCATTCAGGGTATTCCTCTTACTTTTGATGAGTTCATGGCCAAATTTCATGTGTCAATGTCTTTTCTGCAGCAATAGGTAAGTTTAATAGATGCTATTATGGAAAATGATGATCTGTTAATTTGTAATACGAATGGTTATCAAGCTCAAAGATTGCTTCATCTATCTAACCCTAATGTTACAGCGTCCGTGTTCTACAAAGTCTGTTCTTCCATGTCATCTGATGGAGCCATACTCAAATATCAAGAGTCTTTGAGCCTAGATTGCTCCTTAGATGATTCCCAACTGGTATGGCCTGCTGTGTGGACTAATATATCTAAATTGACTGTCTCAGCAAGTTTACTTCAAACACTGTATTTCTTTCTCCATAAGGCCTTCATCACTCCACTAATGCTCTTCAAAGGTGGATTCTCTCTAAATGACAAATGTTGGAGTTGTCTCTGTACTCAGGGGTCCTTCAAACATATTGTTTATGAGTGTATTCATGTCAAAGTATTCTTAGAGAGGGTTTCGGATACTATTGAGCATATTTTTCAGGTAACATTGGATTTATCCTTTACTGTTCTGTTTCAAGGTAGCAAAGTATTCCAACCTGCTATCGATAAAAATAAATGTTATCTGTTCAACCTATTCATCGCCATAGCAATCCAGACTATTACTTCCAACAGTAAAGATCTCAAAAGTGTGCATTTCAAATTATGGTGGAATTCAGTATGTAACATCAATAGAATAGAAAAATGCAATGCTATATCCCCACTCTTGCATTACATTCATAAGTTAAAATGGCAATAATATCTGGAGTTTTTGGAAAATACAATACCTAGTTAATGGGAAAGATTATATTCGCTGGGACTCCATATCTTAATAATTAAAGTCCCATCCCCTGCCTTCCTTTTGTTCATGTTAGTCCTGTGTGTCTTGTTCCATATTTAATGTCTATTATACATGCTTCGTATACCTATGAGTTCATTTTGATTTGTATTTTATGCATTAGGATATAGCATTTATATACTTCATATGATGTCACCTAGAGTGGGACAGCTGTGCCCAGACAGGGGTCCTGGCCTTTTGAGCGTATAGACACAAGCTACACATACTGATGATACCCATTGCGGCTGAAACTTGTCTGTGGATGCTAATGGTCTTGTGGAGAAGGGATGTGATCTGGACTGCCAGTTTTGGGGTGGGACCAAGCATGGTCTTTCACCTTTATGTAATGGCTTGGCAGGCTGAAGAACCATGGTCTATACAGTAGCCCAGAGCTATGTCAGAGGTTGAGATTAATTCTAAACCTTCCAGCCATCACCTCTTTTGCTTTGATGTTATATTCAGTCAGACCTGCTCATGATTATTTGTATCCATCTTCATTGGGATTTTGTGCAATTATTTCTATTCAATGGGATAATAATTAAAGCCAATTTATCAGCCAACCCAGAGGAGAATTCTGGATTCACAGAAACATAGACTGTCTGACAATACTAGCTTTTCTACACTCTCATCTCCCGAACAATTACCCGATTAACAGATTCTCTGAGGTTTGCTAATAGACTTAATTATACACAGGGCTTCTAAGAGGTAGGAATCTGGAATGAAGAACTATTTACATGTGTAATCTTACTATCAATTGATTTTACATGAATACGTTCATACTAATGTGCTTCTCCTCATCAGTCTTCTTACTCTCCTGCATCCTTATTACCAGAAATAACAATTTACATTTCACTCCACCTTTACATCTTAACCAGCATGCACATGCACAGGAATGGACTATGTGTTTGCTGGGACCACTAGTACTATTCAATGATGCACTACAAACTACAACACAAAATGAAAGTGCTAGGAGGGCATACATGATACAAGAGGCAATAGCCTAAAGTTTCTGATTGCAAATTAGAGAGAAAGGATATCTCAACTATGCTACAACAGGATGTGTTGTACACAAACGTGTTTTGATTTAACAATTGAATCCATTAATAAAGACATAACTTTAATGACAGCTGTACACTGACAATGCATTGGTATATAAAGTGGAATTGGTGCATAATTATAATGTATTTCTGAGGCAATCACTTGACATTCTTTACAATCGTTGATGAAACGGTTGTTCTATATCGAGCACAGGATTGTCTAAGGCCTTCAAATATGGTGATGACAGTGTTTCAGGAGTTTGCAATTGGAATAGGGCATTCTACATGGTGGAACGGTTTGAAGACATGTGTACTAAACTCTTAAAATGTGTTAATAAAGCTTCTCTACATCGAAGGTGGAGTTTACCTTTTGTGAGGTGGGTTCAGGTCTTGTGGTTTGAACTGGAATCCCTTGTGTATGTAGCTCATGAAAGATTTCTAATGTTCATTCAGTGCTGGAAGGAACTGGGACCATACATTCAAAGTTCAGGGAATAGCATAGGAATATAGAAACAGTATTATGCACGCACCAGATTATTATGCATTCTATAGATGAGAGAAATGGGAATGTGCCATTTAAAACATGCTTCCATAAGATAAGTCCTGGCTGACCTTATCCAGCCTTTGGGTGGTTTGAAATCTCAATAGTCTATGGCAGACAAGCAAGATTAGGTCCAGGAATGTATTTGGTAGTGTATCATTTAACTCTGTTGTCTGTGGCCTAGAGCGCCAGATGTCACAAAAGTCTGTAGGGATTCCCATCAGACTTAGAGCATATCAAAAAATAAGGAGGAGAGATTGCAAAGACATTGTTTGTAATGGATGCACCAGTCCAGGGCAACGGGAGAGGACGTTAAGAGTGTGAATGTGCATTTAATATGTAGTTGTAGGTTTGTGTTGTGTATTTTTGTGCTTGGGTGGGCACCCATGATGAGTGCTTATTGTGTTCTGCTGCGTGTGTATTTGATGTGCACATGGCGGTTCATGTTAATGTGTGATAGAATATTGCAGGTGGTGAAGTAATTGCGGAACTGCATCTGTGGGAATGTGCATGCGTGCTGCTTGATTTCGTAGTGCTCATTTTTATTGACAGAAACAGCCATCTCAATGAAAAACCCCACAGTATGCAGCCCCCAAAATATCCCTGGAACATAGATATCCATCCGTGTGAGACATTTTAATCATTTCACCTATAGGTGGCTCCTTGTCATTCAACAGGAGTCAACGCACCTGCACATATGCGTGAATTGTGGGACGATGAGTCCTTGGAGGTTATGGAGAACATTGAACTGCGACTTTCATATCCTGCAGTGAATAGTGGATTGCTTCATACACTGTGTGTGAATTCTATGCAGTGCATTATTGTTCATCATTCTAACCAGCATTACTCTGCACATCATTATAAACCCACAGGCCTTCACATCTCTTGCTCCTGCCTTCGTGTTGACACATCTGTTTTGAAGTACTGGAAAGAAATGCCCCTCTGTAAGTCTGTTCTCACATATAGTGAGCAGTAAACAATGACATGAGTTGACATCTGTGCCATGTAACATTTTGTGCAGCTCGCTTAAATCCCTCTTATGTTGGGTTCTGAATATTTGATATGTGCTGCCTTTCTCCACATACCACACCATCTGTGTCCTTGATTTATATTATTGGCCATCTGATAATGCAAGAACAACCCTTATAGAGAATGTATGCTACCCGTTTCCAGACCATAGTAAAGTTATACATTGTGATATCGTATAGATATTAAATAATGTAACAACTGAAATGACGATGGCAGATATAAGCTCTAGTTTTGGCCCTTAGTGGCATGTATGTAACAGCCCTTCATCATTGCAGAAGCAGGCTCCGGGTATCCTCAGGAGTCATCTGTCCTCATCACTATCACTATTCCAAACATCGTTCTTTGCTTTCGATGTTTCACTTCCGTTTGTTTCATCATCAACCCTTTGCGCTGAAAGCAGTTATTTTCCATATCATGTCACCATCAGCTGGCCAGTGATGTGGAGAACTATATAAACAACATGCATACACTTCAAAATAAAAAAATACATAATAATGATAATAAAGAATGTTAATCATAGCAATTGTTAACTTTCAATATTTTACTTCAGATTGTTTTATCATCAGCCATTCTCGTTATTTTTCATATTATGCCAACATCAAATGGCCATTGAGGTGGTGTATTGTATGAGAGCCATATATACATTTTAAAATAAAATAAAAATATTATAATTATGGTAATATTAATAATGACTTTACTTCAGGTTGTTTCATCATCAGTCCTTCTCACTGAGACCATTATTGTTCATTTATGTCACCATCGGCTTGGACATGGAGAACTGTGCAAACGACATACATACACGTTAAAAACATGTTAATGACACACTCTTTTTTTTATATTTGGTTGTATCCACACACTCGTGGAGTTGTACATGTGTTTTTTTATGCAGGTTAATGGTACTCAGATGAGTGACATACATGGAGTTGAGGGGAAGGATGTCCTCGTCAAGATATAGTTCTGCAGTGTACCATACAGGTTAAACAGTGATTGCTTTCTTAACATGTGTATTAATAAACACAGATACCAAATTACATAGTTCAAGATATCATTCTGAACTGAGCTCACAATAAACCTCCCACACCTAAACGAGATGTTTTCTGAGCTGCGTGCATTTAGAGGTCTTCTATGGTGCCTCAAATGTCCCCTGGTGGTCACTTCAGGAGAGGTAGAATGACATGTACCCCCCTGAGTGTCAGAAAAGAAAGGTAATCATTAGGGCATGTGCTAAATGAGCAAACAGCCCCTCTGATCCGTTGGGCTTCCGTGTGGGGGTGGGGGGGGGTGTTAGAAGCAAGCAACGGTTACTGCAGCTTTAGCATGCTGGATTGGGGGAGGTGTACCAATACGATGGCTTGTACAGAACCACACACAACATTCATTTGGATAATCCATTACATGTCTGAAGCGCTTTGAGGAAAAATGGGTCCACTGGAATGACAAGAGGAATAAAAGGGAGTTGGAGATAAAGGCGATCACACATACCCCTTAAACACCCGCCTTTCAGCACCCACTTTAATATCTTATTTTTGACATGCTTGCTACCTCTGTCTGGTGATGTAATGCTAGGTAACCTTATTATGTGTCTGTTATGCTACGCTATGCCATGCTTTTGTTATGTGATTGAGTTATGCTATCATATGGTATGTTTGGTATGCTATGTTATGTTATGCTACACTGAGTCAGGTTACTTTGTTACCAAAAACATATTTGACAAAAATGTTAACATGACATTTTGCTTTTTTGATTGACAACTTCCTTTTGATTTTTGGGGAGTGTTTCCACCCACACAGTAGCAAGCAGGATTCACACCACCATGGTGGCACTCCTTACGTAGCATTGATTCTCTAGTTTTATTTTTATTCTTTATTTGTTAAGTTTCCTACGAAACTTTACAACATCTTCATAAAAACATTAACCATTCATTTCTGGGACAAAAAGTTAAAATGTCTACAGTCAACATACAATAATACAATGGGCCTCATTAGGACCCAGGTGGTAAGGGGTTTACGGCGGCGTAAACAGCGCCGACCCTTACCGCCTGATTCCGAGGTCCCTTAGCGCCATGGAGGTTTTAACACCTGCGGTGTTAAAATCCATGGCGCTAAGGGACCATGGAGTTAATTACGCCACCGTAATTTACGGTGGCGTAATTAACGCCTTCCCCACTCCCATTATGCCCTATGGGGCAAAATGGGAATGGGGAAGGGTAAATGGGTTAATGGGGACTTACCGCCCCACTCACCTCGGAATGGGGCGGTAAGTCCGCCAACCACCATGGCGTAAACATAGTTTACGCCATGGTGGTAAAGGTACGACCCAGGCGGTAACTTACCGCCTGGGTCGTAATGAGGCCCAATATCTTAAAATGTTACCATATTAAAATGTTAACATGTTAATATTAAAATACATCCAGAAATTCAAATACATTTCAACACTATTATTAATTTTGCTAAAAGTACATTTTCCACAGTGCAGTATCTATATTAGTTTCTGTATACTGACTGTGTACAGTATATCTATACGTCTGATCTCACATATCCCTGAGGCTTCTAAATGTCATAACATATTAATAAGATACCCTCTATTCTATTAGGGTCTATAGTGTTTTACTGAACAATCATATCGTTGTCGTTCCAACTTTTATTTAGCTATGCTTAATTAGGTTACATGTACATTGGCTCTGTTGACCAGCTGTAGTCTATTTCTGATTATTTCCCAGACCCGATGCAGTGCAATGTATACCTTTTGATTCTCTGTATTCATGCATTATACCCAAAAATCATCACTCTTGAAACTATCATATTTTGTCACAAAGGGTCCTAACCTTGTCATATAGACACTACCCATAGTAGCACACTCGGTCAGGATGTGCCTTGGTGACTCAACATATTCAGGTAATTTACATAGTCGACAGTATCTCTCACTGCATACTAGGCCTAATTGTGGGCCTGTTAAAGCCAATACTTGGAGCTGATTTATCCGCAACCTCAAACTAAAGGCACGCACCTTCGTGCACAGGCATTGCCTAATGCACGACTGCGGTTTAAGATAACTATATGATACTCCCTCCATATAAATATGGGTCTCCACATGGGAATAGTTTGCCACCCAATCCCATTGCTTTCTTTTTTTTTTTAAAAGACATGTTGTAGTGTTTCTTTAGAAGAACCCCTGGAAAAATCTGGATTCCAAGCTATTTGATAACACAGATCGTTAGCTAAACCTTCAAAACAGTCTTTACACTGCCCAAGGTTGGCCAATGTACCAAGTAGCCCACATTTGGGATCTATGTGCATTTTTATATATAATAGACCCTGTTTTCTACGTAGTTCAGCTCTCAACAATGTCAGACCCAATTCTAGTCTAATATACTCTGTAGATGCCCCAGTTTTGAGTCTCAATATCCTTTTCCAGAAGCCCCTTTCAATCTTATCTAACCAAGCAATATCTTGCATTTCAAAGGCTTCAAGGCCATATAACACCATCGGCGCAAAGCATTGTCTGTATAGCATTAATAAGCCCTCTAGGGAATATCCAGCTGTATCTCTTGTGAATTTCAATATCTTCCTCGTCATCCTTGAAGCTTTTATCTTCTTTGCTTCTATGGTACTTTTGTATGTTTTAGTACCACTAATGTTTAGTGCTAAATAAGGATACACATCGACATACTCAAGCTTCCCTAGTGACGTATTAAAGTCAGGGCATATTACTTTTTCTGCTGATATAACCAATACTTTAGTCTTCCCCATATTGATGGTGAGTATATTTAAGGTCCCATAATTACACAAACTCTCAAATCTGGCCTTTGCCGCAGGGTAGGTGTGATTTAAAAGAATGAGGTTGTCCGTGTATGAAGCAAGGTATTGTGCAGACGCCCACCCTTGGACAACAACCCACCCCTGGATTAGCCATTCTGGAAGATCAGACATGTATACATTATACAAGGTGGGTGCTAGAGTGCAGCCCTGTCTCACTCCCCTCTGTATTTCTACCATATCTGTTACCAAACCATCGTCTGTAAGTATAACACCAGCCTTAGTGTGCGGGTGTAGGGCCTTTAGGGTATTTATCAGCCAAGAAGGACAACCTCCTGCGAGTAATTTCTCCCAAATGCGTGCCCTATCAACCCTATCAAAAGCGGCCCAAAAGTCCACAATTATTAGGTACAGTGTCTGGCTTCCTGAGTCCAGTATACTTCTAATGACTGTGTCAAGGACTCTAAGGTTGTGACTTGGGATCGAACCTGCCCGAAATCCAGTCTGAGTGAAATGTAAAATCTTAAATTCTTTCACCCATACTTGCAGTGCTTCCAACACAAAGGTTGAGAATATTTTACCTATTATATCTAGAATAGATAATAGTCTATAATTTTACCGGAGATTCCTATCCCCATTTTTATAGAGTGGTATTAATATCTCCTTTTGCCACGATAAAGAAATGTTTTGGGTATGTCAGACCTTCTCGAATAAAACAATATCAGAACCCACTGGTCGGGATTTTTCTGTAATACAATATTTGCCAGACCATTGGTGTCTGGTGATCTAGAATTTTTCAAGTTAATGATCACTTACTTTACTAGCTCTTTAGGGAATTCAGGCAGTCAGCCCAAAATTTCATAGTGAGGGCTTGCGTTTGTCAATTGAGCAGGAGCTAGGATTTACTGTCAATTTTCTTACATCGCATTTTGCTTTTGACAGTTTAGCCCAGATTTTCTGAGTGCTGTTACTCCCCAATTCTTTAATCATTAGCTGCCATTCTACATTCTGCATGGAGGCTCTCCTGTGTTTAAGCCAGAGTTGGTATTTATTTCTGATCACTTTACATTGAGCGGCCATCTCCAAACACTTAGCCCCATTTCTACGAAGTTTTCGTATTTCACTACGCATCTTATGTTTTCGTCTCGTATTGTCTTATCATATCTATGGATTCTTTCATTACACATGACAGGCCCTCTATTCTTTGATACCCAAACCTTTTTAGTTAACTTTTGGATCCAATTTTCAATCCCATTAACACTCATTCTTTCAATCATGCTCGGGCAATTCCCCACATAATCCATTAATAAATCGTCTATCTTCATTAGGTTATTTTCTGTCCATCGTACCGCATTACCGGCATGGTTTTTCACAATGTTTCTTACCCCACTGTACCTCGCCTCCTGTGGATATAAATTAATTTCTATGACCAAAGCTTCATGGTCGCTCTGTACTGTGGGCATTACTGATAGATAATTCACCATCTGCATGCACAGGTTGTTACAGAATAGGTAGCACTAAAGTTGGTGTTAGACTTACAGACGATGGTTTGGTAACAGATATGGTAGAAATGCAGAGGGGAGTGAGACAGGGCTGTACTCTAGATTCTCTAGTTTTGATTTATGCAGTGGTTATTTTACTGTTGATAGGTTTGCATCCAACCCAGAGTGTTATTTCTGTGTTGGATGCTCTGGCCTGTTGCTGACCATGTAGCGTGTGACCAGGGATTTATAATAACTCACGTGCGTCAAACACTTTCCTGTATACTAATTTGAAATCCTCGTCATATGCCTTGGAAACACAATCCATTTTACCCAACACCTTAAAAGACTTGTGTCTCTGTCTCTCCTGAACTATGTTCTATGTATTTGGACTAACATGCACCCATGTGGCTGCAAATTATTGTTTCCCCCTGTAAGCGATATTCAATCAACACTACAGCTAAGTCAATGCCTAGTCTGGGATGCTGAGGAAAACCCTTATTGATGTATTTTTATATCCAGTTCAGTACTCTGGATGACAACCCTTGTATAACACCCCCCTCTTAGAATCCCCCTGACCCCACTGAGCCAAGAAGTAGGTTTGTTTTACAAATTAAAAGGTTTATTTGAAAATGTAAACTATATATATATATATATATATATATATATATATATATATATATATATATATATATATATATATATCACACTTCTATAAATAAATTGATAATGGATATTACACTTGTGAATATGAGCAGTAGTCAGCAAGAGGTAACTTATAAATAGGAACAGAAGAATAAGGTGGGAAAGAATGCTTTATATGGTTCAAGGAAACGCAAGGTGGAATAAAATGCAGTACAGAAATAACTTGTTATGATTTTAGCAAAAGGTAATATGATCACTTTTTCTTTACAATTCACTCCCCCCCTATGCAATGTAAGAAATGGAAGGAGAGCACACAGTCTTCAAGAATCCCAACAAATCACACTTTATAATGCAATACACAGTTCCAGTTCCCCCAGCAAGCTTAGAGAAAACAGGGATGAGTTTTAAACACAGGCGAATTACTTTAATGTGGTTTGCAAGGAAGTGAAAAGGTGCTAAAATTGCTTTTAATTCCCTTTCGAGGTTCAGGATAGGTGATGGCTACTTTATATTAGTTCAGGCTCACTTTAACAATACTCTATGAATGATTAGCAGATTGCAAACGAATTTTAGCAAAGAGAAGCAAAAAGCTGGTGATTTCTACAGATGAAGAAATCGGGCCAAATCGCAAATCGCGGTAAATTTCGCAAGTGCGTGTCTCGCGATTACAATTATAGAGAGTAGGAAGTCGGTTCTAGGTTCGTTGGAAAGCCTAGATTCCCATTCCTAGCACAAACGGTTCCGGAGATACGGATGATTTAATAAAGGTAGATTTTCAGATTTAAAGTAAAACTCAAAATGACAGGTGACAGCTTGCAGCTGCAGAATTGACAGGTGACAGTTGTGCAGCTTTAAAAATGACAGATGACACGATTTCTAGGAGGCTGTTCTAATTAGGTTAAAATAGCTTGAATTAGATTATTTTAACTAAGAGATTGGGTTCTGCACAGTTCTGGCGGTACTCACAATATATTTTGGGCAGGAA
Organism: Ambystoma mexicanum; assembly: GCF_040938575.1. Taxonomy (NCBI): domain Eukaryota; kingdom Metazoa; phylum Chordata; class Amphibia; order Caudata; family Ambystomatidae; genus Ambystoma; species Ambystoma mexicanum. Next base: position 150,372,698 of record NC_090933.1, read on the forward strand.
TGGGCCTTGCCATGGATCTGGTCAACTGGACTGGACTTCGGTTCTCTCTGCTTGGCGGGTCAATCAGGTACCGGTTCTGCTCACAGCGGTCTGGATCTCTGGTTCTGCTCACAGCGGCCTGTGGTTCTCTGGATCTCTGGTCTGGTCTCTGGCAATTGTTCTTGGCAAAGAATTCAAACAGCTCTCCCGGCTGTGGAATAGTTTGCAAATGATTTTGAGGATGCTGAGGCCTGCTGAGAAGAGTTCTCAGTTTGTGCGTTTAGGCCCTTGCTTTAAGTTCTGAAGTAAAGTTCTGGTCTTTGGAGATTGATGGATGTGAAGTCTGGAGTCTCCCGGCAGAGCGTCCCGCAGAAAAATGGAATTGAATGTGTCTACCTGTCCCAGCAGTCTCTTTTTATGTGTTTTAGAAGTGGGTGTGTGCGTGGCATAACTGAGCCTGCGCCTTTCTACTTGTCATTGGCCCAATTCTCCCCTCTCCCATGATTGGGGGAAGGAAATGGATTGTCATCATGATGAGGTCTGTTTATGGGTCAGAGGATCCTCCCCTGGTCAATTTGACCACAAATCTATATTTGATTCAAACACATATTCCCAGATACACAAGTGGTTGACATTACATTTACACATTATATATTCCTTATGGTCCATGCTTGTCCGCCTCCGATCTTCCTGGGGGCTTGCATTCAAAAATGACAACATTTTTCGCTTTTTGACTGGTTTTGCAATATCGGACATTTACCAAAATTACACACATGTGCGCAAGGAGTATGGACATTAATTGATGAAGTGTCAGATGTTTTAACATGCAGACATTTGGAGTGAGACCCTATTTTCCGCTAGCAACCCCCCAGAATACACCACAGGGTCCTAACGCCTCTTAAAACGTGCACATAAAAATCACAAGAACAATGATATTAATTAAATAATTTTGACCAGTCCGCACTATGCGTTATCTATCTTTTTAAAATTATTTTCTGGTCAAAAAGGGATGTGGCTTCCCACATCACAGGGTGGAATAACTGGTTTATCCACTTCCCCCAAGCTCAGCTGCTAGCAGAGGCACTGCCTCTCCCAGTTCTCCCAAGAGAAAGCCACTTTACGGCCCCCCCAATATAACATTTGCCTGAATCCAGGACAAGGCTTTGTTCAACCTCCTGCAGTTTGCAGGTCCCCTCCCTTAATTCAATCAGGGAGGTGTGAGCTCCTTTTGGCAGGGGCAGCAGGATGCAGCCAGGCCTGAGAAGAGTGGCTGAGCAGGTTTCTCCTGTCGGGGGTAGTTGTCAGGCAGAATTCAGCTAAATGTCACTTTAGTTCCCAGTTTAAATCAAAACTTACAATTTTTACATGTACATTAAATAATTACTTCCTTCAAGTCATTTCAGAATATAGTTTTACATTGTATCCACCTCTTAGCAAGTTTTTCCTTGGCCGGGTTTCGGTTCCTCTGTTCAGTTTTACACAAAAGTCTGGTGGTTTTAAAACGCCGGCTTTCTGATAGTGGTGAGTACCGGTATTGCAACCATTTTTGGGATTAAGAAAATTAATTCCCCACAGTTCTGAGTTGCTGTTTGGCAATCAGCATTGCCATTCCCAATGGTTTCAGGCTACTGTGTGTGTAGCCCAATGGTGGTTCTAGGCAGTGCCCTCCTGTGCTCACAACATAAGCAAAAATGGGTGGCAGCCTATTCTTCATGTTTTCCCTGTGCACTCTCTGGGGAGTTCTGGCCATCATGATGTTTTCCATGCCAGTACTGCACAGTTTTATGGTAGGGCTTGGATGCATGAGTAAAAACATCCCACAAGCCCCCCTCTTGTGATGGCCATTCTGTCCTTTCACTGATGGAACTCGCAAGATCTGGGATGTTCGCCTCCTCTTCTTCCAATTCCATAGATGGCACAGTTCAGCATCTTTTCCTCCCTCCAGTCGATCAATCAGTTCTCCTTGCTGATCCTTATGGGAGGATTGGGCAGTACCCCGGGCCCCTCGGGTCTCTGCACCCGGGCCCCGGTCGTCCTCCTCGGTCAGTCTCCATGGTTTCATCTCTCCTAGGATGATAAAGCAAAGCGGCAATACACATTCCTAGACATTTCTTCCCCACCATTGATATGGTGGGGTGGCATATACATTTTATAGTCAAAACATTTGCATTCTTATTTTAACCAAAACAAGATACAATCATAAGACATTTTCTTTCCAAATCATAATATTTTAGAGACTATATATCTGTGGGATATTTTAGGGTTGGAATTTAATTACTCTGGAGCGGTCCCCTCTGGTACTGCAGAGGACTCCTCCAGTTATTGCAGAGTGTGTCTGGGATGGCAACACTTTAGCTGATTTATATGGACCCACTTGTCTTACCCCTCTGCCAAACCGCCTTTGGGGATGCGGATCTTGTAGGCCACAAGGGAGATTTTGTCTATAATTTCAAACGGTCCCTTCCATGTAGGCAAAAATGTTCGCTGTTTGGCCTTGTTCCTTTGGAAATTGTATAGATAGACCCGATCACCCACCTTATATTCCTTTCGGGTAGTTTTCAAATCATAGTCGGTCTTCATGCTCTCGGCTGATCTTTCTAGATTCCGCTGAGCATAGGCAAAAGCATGTTGAAGTTGTTTCCTTAAATTCTCCACATACTCATGAGTTGTGGAGGCATTTATCAACGTTTGCTCTTGGGTTCGGTAGAGAAAATGCTGAGGAAGCAACATCTTGCGTCCAGTCATCAACTCAAATGGTGACATTTTAGTTGCAGATGAAGGGGTAGATCTGATGGCCATTAGGACCAGAGGTAATCGGATATCCCAACTTGGCCCAGAATCTGCCACAAATGTTTTTAAGATGCTCAAAATGGTTCGGTTGTATCTCTCCACTGCTCCAGAAGAAGCTGGCCTGTAAGCAATTTGTAGCTTCCTTTTGACCCCCAGTATCTCCCACATCTTTGTCATTACTTCACTGGTGAAGTGGCTACCTCTGTCTGACTCAATCCTTTGAGGTAGACCAAAACGGGAAAAGATGTGGTTAATCATCAGGGCAGCTGCTGTTTCTGCCTTGCAATTTGGGGCAGGGAAACATTCCACCCACTTGGTAAACAAGCATGTAACGGTCAACATGTACTTGTTTCCTCTAGACGAGCGAATTACAGGGCCTACAAAGTCGATTTGCAAATCTGACCATGGTAGTGTCATCCCCCTCTTTTGGAGAGGCGCACAGTGTGTGAGGGGTGATGGCTGAAATTGTGCACACACAAGACACCCCTTCAAGTATTGGTCGAGGTCCTGCCCCATGTGTGGCCAGTATGCAACCTCTCTTAAAATTTCCAGTGTTGTGTGAAACCCTCTATGACCGGCGGTGGCCGCATCATGGGCGTGACTTAACATCAGGCTTCGGAATGAGGTAGGGACCACCCACTGATCATGGCCAGCTTGGGATTTCCTCACCAACATACCGTATTGGATTCAGAACCTTTTTGGACATTTCATCAACACTCTTAGGTCCTCTTTCCCAATGTAATCGGTATCCGTCAGGGGAAAGTTCTCAGGGTCCACAATGTGTTGGTAAAACTTACCAATTATTGGATACCACTTCTGAGCTGTAATCAAATCAGCATCAGGAGTCTCCTTACTCCATTGTGCAGTTGAAAGATCATTGTGAGCATTAGTTTGGACCTAGTGATAGCAGTGACCTGGATTTCCCCCAACAGGGACTCTATTTTGATTAGATCTCCTTGGATGGCCCCGGTTTTGGCCAGCTGATCAGCTAAGTCATTTCCAGTTTTGTCTGGTCCCTCTACTTTGGAATGACCCTTGATCTTTTTCCAGTAGATGGTCATCCCATTCGATGTGACCAGATCATCAATGTTTTGAATTAACTTTCCATGTTTCAGGGGTTTGTTATTAGCACATAACATGCCTCTGGTTTTCCAATTAACCAGGTGCTCCACGAACCCGTTCCGTACATAATCCGAATCTGTGATTATGACAAGTTCGTGGAGTCGATGTTGGACAGCAGTGAGGAATGCCTGATGCGCAGCCATCAATTCTGCCACCTGACTACTTCCGGGACCAATTTTGTATCCAGCGGAGGGTTCTGGTGACTCATTCACCCATGCATTCCCTACGCCGGCCACCAGTTCTTTCTCCCCGTTGTCGTCAACATGGTACGAGCATCCATCCACATAGACAGTGGGAATTCCCTCACACGTGTCTTCTTCAAAGACTTTGTGTGGGGAATTAAGGTATGCCTCCATGTTGTCTTTGATTTTTAGACTTTCGTCCTCGAGACAGTTTTCTCTGGCACAGTCATGCAAGTCAGCCAGACCTTGCGCGAGGGGACTCTTCTTGTTTTGGCCATATCTGACCTCCACAGGAAAGCCTTGCATTGACAGAATCCAGGAAGCAATTTGGGAATTACTCACATTTCCGGCCCGGATTCTGTCACTTTGGAGATATTGCAGAGGCTGGTGTGGAGTCCCCACTTTGATGTGTTTCGCTGGATAAACGGGCGGTAATTCTTCAATGCCCACACCGTTGCCAGGAGTGCTTTCTCACAATCGTTGAATTTTTCCTCCACAGAGGATAACGTTTTGCTCGCATAGGAGATTACTTTATTGACCTTGTCATGCTTTTGGTAAAATACTGCCGTCAAGCACGTATTAGAGAACCCTGTCTCCAGGAAGAATTCCTTGTTTCTGACAGGGTAAGCTAGGCAAGGTGCTTGTGAGAGGCTTCTTTTGAGTTGTCTTCCTGCCTCGGATTGTTCTGGACCCCATTCCCAATTGACCCCCCCCTTCAAGAGATTAATCAGGGGTCTAGTGATCTCTGCGTAGCCTTCAATGAACTTTCTGCTGTAATTAGTCAGTCCAAGGAGGCTCCTTAGTTCTTGCAGAGTTGTGGGGTCTTTCAGTTTCTGAAGTGCTTCCACTTTCTTTTCCTGGGGACAGAGACCCTGAGGAGTAATCTCATGCCCCAAGAAATTAACACAGGTTCTACACCACTGTGCTTTCTGGAAGGAAAGTTTTGCTCTGGCAGCCCTCAACTGCGTCAGAACATAACGGATCTCCGCTATGTGTTCCTCCACAGATGAACTTTTGATGAGGACATCATCTACATAAGCCAGGTTACCCCTCGTACCCAGGTCGGGCATGGCCTTATGTAGGAAAATGTTGAATTCATTGCCGGAGTTAAGGTATCCGAAGGGAGTCCGGGTCCATGTGTACTGCTGGCCCCCAAAGGTAAAAGCCAGTTTGTATTGGTCCTCCCTACTGACAGGCACAGTCCAGTATCCATTGGTCAGGTCTATTGCAGTGAATACTTGTGACCCTTGAATCTGGGCCAGCCCTTGGTCAATGTAGGGCAGAGGCCAGCGGGAAGTATGGACCCGTTTGTTCAGCTCCCTAAGGTTGGCACAGAGTCTCCACTGGCTGTTTGGCTTCAATATTCCCAACACCGGATTATTGAAAGTGCTGTGGACTGGACGGATTATTCCCCGGGACTCAAGGTTCTTAATTATTTCAGTAAAGGACTCCATGGATGCGAGAGGCAAACGATATTGCTTCACAAACACTGGAGTCATTCCAGGGTCCGTCGGAATTGTTGTGGTGTGGATGTCGGTGCGACCACAGTCATATGAGTCTACCGCAAAGAGATCTTGAAAATCCAAGAAAACTTGTTTCAACTTTTGCTTCTGTTCCAGAGTCACACAGGTATCAGCTAGGTTGACTCTCTCTTCCACCATCTGCCTGAAGCCTGGAAAGACTTCTGGTTTTGCTATCTCAGCGGCCTCTTCCAGCTGGGTGGAGAAGTCCCTGGTCAGAGTGCTGATTTGGATCGGAGGCTTCAGGTGGGCAAGACAGCCCTCATGGACCTGGAAAATCACCTCATCCCCTCTGAAGTCACAAGTCACATCTTCCTTACCATAAGGGCAAGAAGTGTACACCAGGAAGTTCGCCCCATGCCGGGTGAAAATCCTGTCTGGTGTTGTGTTGTCATCACTGTCACTGTCAAAACAGTCCTTGGGGATTGGTCCTAACAGTTCATTTCCTAGATCAATGGAAAAATGTCAGTCATCAACCGCCATTCCAATAATGGTGCCTGCGGCTAGAGTAATACTCTTTAAGTCGCTGTTATCCACCTCTATTGGAATGGTGTCATGTTCTATGTTGACTAATGGAGTTGGGTTTACCCCCAACCCTTGCTGTTGGAGAGAAGCATTTAGATGTATATAAGCATCAGGGTTTTTCAATTTTTGTCCTCTTTTGACTTTCACTTCCAGGGAGAATTGTCGGGTCCTTTCTGGGATGGTGACTTCCTCTTTGATCTGAATTTCATCTGCATAAGGTAGCAATTGAGCTGACCTAAATGCTTTTTCTGGATCATCAAAGCCCATGGGATTATCCGCTAATCGGGACCAAGCTTTGAAGTTTATTAGGTCCAAAGTAATGGCAAAGCGATTGAGAATGTCACTGCCTAAGTAAAAGGCGGCAGTGACGTCTCGCACGACCCAACAATTATGGACTATGCTCTTGTTGCCAATGGAGATTTTGAGCATACAGCTGCTTGGCAGGAGATGTTTTGAATTGGGTACTTCCAGGTCCATTTCCCATTTGTCTATCAGTTTGAATGTGGGAATGGCTGGATCTTTTGGGAGTTGGCGAAACATGGCTTCGCTGATGAAGCTCTTACCGTTGTTCACGCACACTCGGGTGAGAACAGAGTCCTTCCCCCCATTTAACTGAACAGGGATGAACAACTGATCTCCAATTTGCTGAATATCAGCCAGGCTCTGAGCTGATTTCACCTCTTTCTGGACTATAGGAGTGGGAGTGTCTGATTGTGGATTGGTAAAGAATTTCAGAGTGTTTCCTTCGAGTGTGGAATACCACCTTAAACTGGAAGGAAGGTTGATTTTCAGAAATAGAGAGGACCCCCCCATCACCAGTCTGTTGTCCTACTGCTATTACTGTCACGTCTGGAATCTGGTTGTTCTGGAAGTGAAATTCTACTTGGTCAGATTTTTGTTCAAACATGTGGCAGGTGCCATTTAAACAAACATGGTTGACACTCTGTTTTAATTTTATTGGTCGGCTAGTCTGGGTCCAGAGGACCTTGTTTACGCAATCTATTAGGGGTGACAACCTTCTCAGGAGGTCATTCCCTAGTAAACAAGGGGTGCCCTCTGGAGTCACTACTATGACCGGGTGTTTCACCTTGTGTCGCCCAATTTTGATGTCCAAATCTGCAGTCCCCTCAACAGGAATTTCCTTCCCGTCAAAGTTCTGCAGTTGTCCAGGAAGAGAGGTGAGAGGAATACGGTAATTCTCCCCCCTTCCTGCATTTAGTTCCTCAAAGGCCCTTTTGGACAGAAGGGTAGCTTGGGATCCAGTGTCCACCAGTGCCAAAATTGTACCCTGTCCCTGTACTTGTACCGGGGCATAATATCTTCCCTCCTTCTCCTCAAGGGGGCACAGATAATGCACATTTTTGGACAACTGGTGGGCTAACTTTCTGGTTTTGGACATGGCGAGAGAAGAGATTTGGGCAGAATTCTGTGAAGAGCCTGGGGAATCTGAAAGAACAAGTTGGCAACTGGAGATCAGAGCCATTGTGGGTTCCCCTGGTTCCGGTTCTGGGCCGCCCCCCCTTTTTGGAGGCAGTCACCCGGATGGGTTTGAATCAGGGGATTTTGGTATTGTCGGTTCTGGGATGTGATGATGGGCAGTGGTAACTTAGTCTCCACATCTCCCCAGTCTGAATTGGCATCCCTTGGGACCCATTTTTCCTTGGGAGGAGTTCCCCCATCTCTGAAGGAGAATATCCTTTTCCCAGGATCTTCTGAAGATCCCTCTCCCTCACATTGGAAGACCTGTACCTCCTCCACAAAGTGGGTCTGTTTGGGTCCTTTGTTTCTCCTACCCCCCCTCTGCTCCTTGGGAGGCAGGATTTCAGGGGCCGGAGATTTTGTTTCCGGTTCCTGGTTTTCCAGGGGCTGTTTACAAGTTGGGAAGGAATCTTCCTCCAAGGCTTTACACCCCCCTTCCCCTTGTGCCTCCTCCCTGGGAACCGGTGGGTTATCGGGGTGCTGCCCCCGTCATTGTTCTGGAGCACCAGGCCCAGAGTTTGGGGCATTCTGCAGTGGCATGCTCATCTGAGGGTTCTGTTGAGCCCTCAGTATGTGACCCAGATCTTGTGCCATATTTTGGACCTGGCGCTCAAGTTGTGAAACCCGCTCAGGCTGATACGGGGCCCTATTTTCTCCCCTTGGCTGATCCCGGGAAGGGTAGCTATCCCTTCTCTGGTAGTACCCCTGGTTGGGAAGATTTTGGTACCCCTCCACCCTTGGCCTCCCCTCTCCCGGATTAGGTTGTCTGGGCTCACGGAATTGGGGAAAGAAGGATGGATGATTTTGGAGCTGGAAATTGGGTGGATACCTGGGGAAAAAGTTCTGCCCAGGATTTGGTGAATTTCTGCCCTCCTGGGGGAAGTTAGGAGGGAAGTTCCCTGGGTCAGGTGCTTGGCTGGATCCCCCCCCTTGGGCTGGAGGAGTCCACACATAACCCAGGATTGGTCAGTTTCCCTTGTAGCGAGGACTTACATAGTCAGGGGAGCGGGGACCCCATTTGTGGGACTACCCCCTCGACTCCCTGTCTGTGACTGGTCCGAGGGCCTTCTGGGCTGTGAATTATTTGGTGCAGGCAAGTTTTTAGGCCCCCCATCTCCAAATCTAAAATGGGGGCAACCTTTACCTCCGCCACCTTGGCAGCAGCAGGGATGCTGTTGGTTTTGGGGTTTTTCGGCGCATTCTTTTTATTTTCGATGGGCTTCTGCACCTCATAGATCCGGGTCGCTGTTCAATGACCCAGTCTAAAGATCTTTTCTCATGAAAATCTCTCACAAGCTGGGTCATTATTTATTTGGGTAAGGCATGGAAAAACGTATTGATAAATTCTCTGCTATCCGTGCGCACCCTTCTGGTGGTCTGTGCAAAGGCACGCTTTAATTCTTGCACAAACTCTTGTGGGGCATGATCCTCCCCACATTGCAAATTGTAGGCTGCCTTGCGAGCCTCTTGAGGATTTCTGTGCACAGAAAAATGTTTCAAGATGGCCGCCCTGTATGTGGACCACCTTGAATGGTTTTGATCCTCCAGCCCCGCAAAGAAACTGGAGTATTCTGGTGAGAAGGTCCACTTTACATATTGAATACAGCTTTGGCTGTCCTTCAAATGGAAAGTCTCCATCATTTGCTCATAGAGCTCCAAGTGTTCCCAAACAGAATACTTGGCGTTCTTATTATAAGGCGTGATGACACTCCTTATTGCCTTTATGTGTTTCAATGGGTCCTTAAGCAAGGCCCTTTTTGCCTTATTGGCCTTTTTGGTTCGAGTAACCCTGGTCCATTCATCCTCCGACTCAGAAGCGCTGCTCCCAGAGGTACCCGTCTGATCTTCCAGGTTTTCCCGGATTCTGCGAGCCTGGGAATGGCTGGCAGAATGTGGGGACCTGGTCTCCTGTGTCCTGTGACGCTCAGAGGAGTCTTCAGATCCCTCCTTGCTACCGGGATTTGCTGGGTATCCCCCCCCACTGACCTAACTGGGCAGAGGTTTTCAGGATGCCCTTAGTGGGCCTACTCTCCTGGGGTTCCCCACTAAATTGCACTGTGCTTGGGTGCCCATACCCGGATGCCCGCCCATCCATTCCTGGGAGGTACTGGCCTATGAGCCCCATACTTCTAGCTGGATAGTAATCTGCCATCCCCGTGGCCCTGGGCTCATGTGCGCGAGGGGACATGGGGGTGGCAGAGTCCAGGGACTGGGAGAGATGAAGACCTCTGGTACTAGGGCTCCTGAGGTTATTCTCAGGAGTTTCTCTTTCCCAGCGAACCTCATCTCTATCCGCCCCTGCTTCCTGTTGCAATGCAAGAGCCTGCGCTTTCAGTTCCTCAGTTAAGGCCTTACTAGACTCTATCAGTCTCTCCTGCATGGCTACCTGTTGCTGGAGCCTATCATTGTGCTGGCAGAGAGCGACATTCTCTTTCTGTGCCTCCTGATTGGTCCTGGAGTACTGGGCCAGTCTCTGCTGCAGGAGGGTTACCTCCTCAGTCCCATCCCTATTGGCCTGCTCCTTTCTTGCCAGAGCCTCCTCCACCCTCCTGGTGTGATCTAGCAAGCCCTGATGCTCTTTTTGGAGGTCACCCAGCCCCTGGAGGGCCACGTGATTTTCTTCAATTTTTCTTTTTAGATGGCAGACTTCCTGGCCTAAGGTATCCCTTTCCTGACCAAGAGCCTGCATTTGTGACGCCAGGTCGTCCCTCTGCCTTTGAAAGGCACCAGCTTTCTGATGTTCTTCATCAAACTCTGCCTGGGTATCCAGGTCTTTCAAAATCAATTAATTGCTTTCCTCTTTCTCTCTGTCTAGTTGGATTTGCAGGGTGGCTACCTGCTCTGTGCAAGCCCTGTTGAAATTGATCTGTTGCTCCAGCTTTTTCTGGCTCTGCAGTAAGGAGTCCAAACTGTCTTGGTGCTCCTTCTGCAAAGCCAGAATTCTGGTATCCTGGTCTGTCTTTTCCTGTTGCAGTATATCCATGTCCTCTTTTATTTTAATGATATACTGCCTACTATCATTTTCTGACTCCTGGCTCCTCTGCAGCCTCTGCTCAGAAGAGACCAGGCCAGATTGGGCCTTTTCTAACACCATCTGTTGCCTATTTGCCAGGTCTTGGCCTTCAGCACATTTGTCCTGCATGGCTCCCATATATAGTTACAAATATCCCGCTATCCTAACCATCTTGTCGTGTTCATCTTTAACTTTAGGAGCCATATATAATTCACTCAGGGCCACATGTAATGGACCCTGATCTCTCCATAATCTGACCCTGTTTCAGTGACCTGTTGCGCGATTGCCTGCAACCAGACCGTTTGGTCCTGATGAGTCCACTCACCTCTCACAAATAGCTTATGTAAGAAGTGCTCTCTGGCTATTTTCATATCTACCAAGGTCGTCATTCTGGAATTTGAGTTCCTTCCTGACTTACAGAAGTTTGTATTTTATTTTGCAAAATAGACCGTTTCCTTAGAGCGTTCCTTTGAGGGATGCTTTCACAGTGTAAAACAGCATGGTGATCTAACCAGATATGTGTATCTGGTCAGTTGGCACACTGTATTAATCTGCACAAGTGGTAAATCGAACCAAGAATATCCTGTCTCCGAGTCCCCACTTTTGTAAGTGATATTCAATCAACACTACAGCTAAGTCAATGCCTAGTCTGGGATGCTGAGGAAAACCCTTATTGATGTATTTTTATATCCAGTTCAGTACTCTGGATGACAACCCTTGTATAACACCCCCCTCTTAGAATCCCCCTGACCCCACTGAGCCTACAAAGAAATAGGTTTGTTTTGCAAATTAAAAGGTTTATTTGAAAATTTAAACTATATATATATATATATCACACTTCTATAAATAAATTGATAATGTATATTACACTTGTGAATATGAGCAGTAGTCAGCAAGAGGTAATTTATAAATAGGAACAGAAGAATAAGGTGGGAAAGGATGCTTTATATGGTTCAAGGAAACGCAAGGTGGAATAAAATGCAGTACAGAAATAACTTGTTATGATTTTAGCAAAAGGTAATGTGATCACTTTTTCTTTACAATTCACTCCCCCCCCTATGCAATGTAAGAAATGGAAGGAGAGCACACAGTCTTCAAGAATCCATACAAATCACACTTTATAATGCAATACACAGTTCCAGTTCCCCCAGCAAGCTTAGAGAAAACAGGGATGAGTTTTAAACACAGGGGAATTACTTTAATGTGGTTTGCAAGGAAGTGAAAAGGTGCTAAAATTGCTTTTAATTCCATCTAGAGGTTCAGGGTAGGTGATGGCTACTTTATATTAGTTCAGGCTCACTTTAACAATACTCTATGAATGATTAGCAGATTGCAAACGAATTTTAGCAAAGAGAAGCAAAAAGCTGCTGATTTCTACAGATGAAGAAATCGGGCCAAATCGCGGTAAATTTCGCGATTGCGTGTCTCGCGATTACAGAAAAAGTATAGAGAGTCGGTTATAGGTTTGTTGGAAAGCCTAGATTCGAAGCTTTCAGATGAAAGTTGAATCTCGTTCCTAGCACAAACGGTTCCGGAGATACACATGATTTAATAAAGGTAGATTTTCGGATTTAAAGTAAAACTCAAAATGACAGGTGACAGCTTGCAGCTGTAGAATTGACAGGTGACAGTTGTGCAGCTTTAAAAATGACAGATGACACGATTTCTAGGAGGCTGTTCTAATTAGGTTAAAATAGCTTGAATTAGATTATTTTAACTAAGAGATTGGGTTCTGCACAGCTCTGGCGGTACTCACAATATATTTTGGGCAGGAATGGGCCTCGCCACGGATCTGGTCAACTGGACTGGACTTCGGTTCTCTCTGCTCGGCGGGTCAATCAGGCACCGGTTCTGCTCACAGCGGTCTGGATCTCTGGTTCTGCTCACAGCGGTCTGGGTCAGCTCTCTGGATACAGCGGCCTGTGGTTCTCTGGATCTCTGGTCTGGTCTCTGGCAATTGTTCTTGGCAAAGAATTCAAACAGCTCGCCCGGCTGTGGAATAGTTTGCAAATGATTTTAAGGATGCTGAGGCCTGCTGAGAAGAGTTCTCAGTTTGTGGGTTTAGGCCCTTGCTTTAAGTTCTGAAGTAAAGTTCTGGTCTTTGGAGATTGATGGATGTGAAGTCTGGAGTCTCCCGGCAGAGCGTCCCGCAGAAAAATGGAATTGAATGTGTCTACCTGTCCCAGCAGTCTCTTTTTATGTGTTTTAGAAGTGGGTGTGTGCATGGCATAACTGAGCCTGCCCCTCTCTCTTGTCATTGGCCCAATTCTCCCCTCTCCCATGATTGGGGGAAGGACATGGATTGTCATCATGATGAGGTCTGTTTATGGGTCAGAGGATCCTCCGCTGGTCAAATTAACCACAAATCTATATTTGATTCAAATACATATTCCCAGATGCACAAGTGGTTGACATTACATGTACACATTATATATTCCTTATGGTCCATGCTTGTCCGCCTCCGATCTTCCTGGGGGCTTGCATTAAAAAATGACAACATTTTTCGCTTTTTGACTGGTTTTGCAATATCGGACATTTACCCAAAATTACACACATGTGCGCAAGGAGTATGGACATTAATTGATGAAGTGTCAGATTTTTTAACATGCAGACAGTTGGAGTGAGACCCTATTTTCCGCTAGCAACCCCCCAGAATACACCACAGGGTCCTAACGCCTCTTAAAACGTGCACAGAAAAATCACAAGAACAATGATATTAATTATATAATTTTGACCAGTCCGCACTATGCGTTATCTATCTTTTTAAAATTATGCTCTGGTCAAAAAGGGGTGTGGCTTCCCACATCACAGGGTGGAATAACTGCTTTATCCACTTCCCCCAAGCTCAGCTGCTAGCAGAGGCACTGCCCCTCCCAGTTCTCCCAAGAGGAAGCCACTTTACGGCCCCCCCAATATAACATTTGCCTGAGTCCAGGACAAGGCTTTGTTCAACCTCCTGCAGTCTGCAGGTCCCCTCCCTTAATTCAATCAGGGAGGTGTGAGCTCCTTTTGGCAGGGGCAGCAGGATGCAGCCAGGCCTGGGAAGAGTGGCTGAGCAGGTTTCTCCTGTCGGGGGTAGTTGTCAGGCAGAATTCATCTAAATGCCACTTTAGTTCCCAGTTTAAATCAAAACTTACAATTTTTACATGTATATTAAATAATTACTTCCTTCAAGTCATTTCAGAATATAGTTTTACATTGTATCCACCTCTTAGCAAGTTTTTCCTTGCCTGGTTCGGGTTCCTCTGTTCAGTTTTACACAAAAGTCTGGTGGTTTTAAAACGCCGGCTTTCTGATAGTGGTGAGTACCGGTATTGCAACCATTTTTGGGATTAAGAAAATTAATTCCCCACAGTTCTGAGTTGCTTTTTGGCAATCAGCATTGCCATTCCCAATGGTTTCAGGCTACTTTGTGTGTAGCCCAATGGTGGTTCTAGGCAGTGCCCTCCTGTGCTCACAACATAGGCAAAAATGGGTGGCAGCCTATTCTTCATGTTTTCCCTGTGCACTCTCTGGGGGGTTCTGGCCATCATGATGTTTTCCATGCCAGTACTGCACAGTTTTATGGTAGGGCTTGGATGCATGGGTAAAAACATCCCACACCCCGCTGCATCCACCCTCTCTTAGTAACATTAATTTCAGCTTTCCCATGATCTTATCCTGACCTGGCTCACTCCTTTCCTCTAGCAGATTAAGGTCTGAATACCCAGGAGGGGGCACAATATGCCAATCTACGGAGAAGCCAAGTTGCTCTGAAACTACTAGGATGGTTAGTTGGCACAGTACAAAAGCATAGCAACATAAAAGAACACAATGTTGTTGGAACTTCCTTTCCGCCCTCCCAGCAGCTAAAGCTTGATTTGTTTTTGTTTTGAAGGGAGTCCCCTTTTGTAGTTGTATGTATCCCCCTTTGTTTCCTTTGTGTATAAATAATGTCAATTGTGTTATACATGCTGGTTGTGTCAAGTTATGTTAGGTTTATATTATGTCATGTTTTATTATGACGTTTCACATTAATGTAATGTCACTTTGTACAAGGCCAAAAAGGGCAGTGACAAAACACCGAAATAAATAAATGTTGCACATAAGTGCCACGTTCATTCAAAGAGCGCTTAATCCCAAATTAGAGCTGGAAATGGAAGCTGTTTTGCAGACTGTACACCTAAATTAAAGCTACAAACTCCCCATTGCTCTGTTTTTTACCAGGGCCAGGCAGTGCTTTATATGGGGTAAGAAATTGAGGGGGGCCCTCGTTTGGGGGCGTGGCTTCCATTGTGGGCGTGGCCTAAAAGTGCACAAATCATAGTAAGGTGCGCAAACAAATATATAAATGTATTTGAGCATTTATATATTTGTTTGTGTACTACTATGGTTTGTGATTGTTCAAGCCTTCTTTTATATACATAGCAATGTTACATATTTCTATGTTTAGAAAAGGTGGCTTGTAAGTGCACAAACCATAGTAAGTTACGCACACTTGTGTGCTTACCTTACTATGGTTTGTGTACTTTTCACGCTGCCTTTTATAAACATAGACATTTGTAACATATGTCTATGTTTATAAAAGACGGCTTGAAACGTCGGCATCTTTTATAAAGCGTTGAGGACGGACAAAACCCAAGCTGCCTTTGTCCGTCGACAAAGCTTTATAAAAGATGCCTAGAATTGTGTACGTTTCAAGCAGTCTGTTATAAACATAGAAATATTTCTACGTTTATAAAAGATGGCTTAAACGTATACAGTTGAAGGCATCTTTTATAAAGCCTTGCGAAAGGAGACAGGCACCTCGGGCTCAGTGATCGGTGCTCTGAGCAGATAGATCACAGAGCCCGAGGCGTCTTTCACCCTCTGCGAACCCGCAGGCTCCGTGATCTAATCTGCATAATAGAGCCCGCGGGTTTGCTGAGGGTCAGTGACCTGACGAGAGAAAACTAAGGGACTCTAGCTTCCTATGATGGCCCCTCAGATGAGGGGTCATCGGAGAAAGTTACAGTGACTGACGGACGTGCCAGCCAGTCACAGCAACGCTGTGCCTGGCTGGCACTTCCGTCAGCTTGCCTGACGTTAAAGTGTCGGGCGCATCTCCGGTCGCGGCTGCGGCCGTGGCGGGATAATGCGTCCTGCCATGGCGTGGTGGGGCTGGGGGGCCCCGGCAGGGCCCTGGCTCAACCCCACTTTGTGGAGACTGGCAGGGCCCGGCCCCAGTAGGCCCCGGCCCACTTAAAGCACTGGGGCCAGGTAACTGCAGACCAGGTTGAGAAGGTTAGACAAGTCTGGATTGTGCAGATTAACAGCCCAGAAGAGCACAGCCTCAGCCCAATAGAAATCTTGCCCGCTGCACTATGTACATCCCCATAAAGCACCTAGTAGGACACAAATAATTTCCTTGCAACCCAACTCAGTGCATTTCACCCAGAAGAGCCACAGTTTAAACCCACCCTTGTTTAAAAGTGCCAATAGTTCCTCCCGGTGGGTGTGTATGGAATAGGTATAGGAGTGGCTGCGCTTCTGATCCATTGTGCATTGTTTCATTGCGTTGGGAGTATGTAGAAGATGTGTTTGCTCACCTGGTTCTTTTGGCATTGTTTCAACACACCCAGGCTAGAAATGCTACCCTGGTGTCCTGGAAGGAAGGCACCACATCCTGACCATCTCTCAGTCAAAGGCATACTCTCTTCACTAATTCCTTTCACATGAAATGGTGGCAACTGTCACTGCGTTCAAAAGTAAAGACATTGAGTCCATCCAACTCTACTTACAAAGTGTTTCTGTGTCCTTATTTGCCTTTGACACAGTCCATCATTGGCATGTCGGTTAGGCTTGCAATCCCCAGAATTACTGCTCTGGAGATTGTTTTTGTGAGAAATTAAACATATTTCCAGGCAAAAAAGTCTACACGCTTCCTTTGCCCACTTCAGCACATATCTTGAGTCGACAATAGAGCAAAACACTACTTTTAATAACACCTACTTAGTTCTCTGATACTGCCCTGATGGAGCTATTGCCTTTTCCTTCAGACACCTTAGAATTTGCCTTCCTAATTATCTGCAATCTTGATCTAATTCTACTTTGTCTGTATGGACATGGGTGCAAGCTATCAAAGAGCCAACACTGCCCCCTTTTGTGCTAACTGGACTCTCCTTCTGCCTCTCTTTCACCCTTTCCCCTTTTCTTAGCTCCACACATTACAGTCTGGATACTATGGGTGGAGGCACAAAATGCTAAACTCCAGACAGGCCTACACGCTTTGAGTGAGACCATTTTGGTGGTGATTTGGCACAGTATAAAAGAGCTCTAAAATGACACAACATATTCCATTCCATTGCATTGCATTAGCTTTTCTTCACGGTTCACTTGATAAACTCTGCATAGGAGGCCAACTATAGATATATCATGTTTTATGAAACACCCCCCCCCCCCAGGGCCTAGGCCTTCACGCACAGTGAGAGAAGGGATTTCAGGGGCCAACATCTATTTCTATCACACAGAGGAGAACACATCGTCACGATCTGACAGCCTTCTTGCACTTCTATCATTGTCTCACAGCTCCAAACAGTGATCATTTAATCGTCTCTGTCACCAAATGACCAAGCAGGTACGGCTTTTGGAGGATTTAGCTTTTCCTTTCCTCCCCTTCCCTCTCTCCCTTGTGTGTTCCCTGCATTCACAGGTGCACATACAACTCTTGGTTCGAGCACCTCTGTCAGTCTGCTCAGTGCTCCCAGATGGTCCTCTTTGTGATCAGGGTGGAGGACTTTTAAAACGTCATGCAATGAAGAACCCTCCACACCTCAAGGGCTCACTTGAGCACATCTAGCTGCCTGAACTTCGTGCGATGAGGAAAGTGACTGGCCTTGTCCTCGAGCCCCTGAGAAGCACAAGCAGCAGCATGACTACTTTTGTTGCGGCTTCAAAAATTAATTGCAAAGATTCTACCATGTTCGGAGACTTCAAACCACCACGGCCCACAGTGCTGCCTTTGGTACCCTCACCAAATCTTCCAACTTCTTGGCTGTTTTGTATCCATTGAACTGACTCAAGCGTATCGAACCACCAGGATATTCACGTCAGACTGTTCTGGACCACGACTCAAACCACTGGAAGCATTTTGTTACTCATCAACTGAAACCAGCTGTAACTATCATCTCAAACCGACCCTGGTGGACTCATCAAACCTCTGCATTCAAACACTGCCTTTAAAACCCGTTTGACCATTAAAGACAGAATTCTGAAGCCTGCTTCAACATTACTGAACCACCCAAGAACAGAGCAAGGTACTGTAGAGAGGTCCAGTCCTCAAGATTAACTTTTGGGGCACGATAGACTGATAAGTCACCCATTTGCTCCTTTTTCTCAAAGACATATGTTTTTCCATGTAACATTGATGCAATGTCTTGCCTTCCACCCCAATAGAGTCCAGAGAGTGCTTGCTACATCAACATTCTGCATTTTCCCGGGTTCTTCCCACAGATGTCGGTATTTTCTAGTGTTTTTATAGTCAGTTATATTACATATTGTTGTGTTTAATTAAACAATGTATATTTCTAAAAGCCTTTTTTGGACATCTCTTTAATTTAGAACATGTGTACTATTGCTGTTTTGGTTGGTATTATCATCACATTAACACGCTTCTTAACAGTATAGCATGCTCTAAGCCCACATTACCACAAAAGATGAATACCGCATATCTCTTGACTGCTTAACACTTATGATTTGGGGTAACTGTTTCTTTTATTTATTTTATTTTATTTATTTCATTTATTGACAGAGCCCAGACCCAGAGGTATCACAGCACTGGTACATATTGGAGTAATACATGCATAGCAAGGTAAGCAGGAGACACTGACAGTAGGTAGGGAGGGGCATTAGATGCATTTGTTAAAAACAACAAGGTTGTAGTTGTAGTAGTGTGTGGGCTGAGTAGGTGGTTTTGCAACTACTCAGTCTTGTACTCTCGCGGAGTAGTACTCGGTTTGTCACACACATGGTCACAAAGGTCCTTTTCATGGAAAAGTTCCAGACAGTCGTTTTTGAGTTCCAATCTGTGCATGTCAAATAGATCAGCAGAAAAACAAGCACGCATTGCCAAAGCCAATAATCAGATTTTAATAAAGTGCAATTGAATACGTTCACTCTCTGACAAATCTGAGGATATCATCCCTTCTCCTCTAGGGAGGGACCTTTCCCAAGGGCCCAGGGCAGTGCATCCACAGTACTGGGTATGGGGCACAGTGGGAGGATCACCTGAGAAGGAAAACCCTTTATGGGACTGGGAACAATCATCTTCAGCAGACTCAGTATAAGTCCACTGTAAGTTTGTTTACCCCTTTTTCAGGGGTTAGATTCTTGTACCACTTCCCCTGATGCAATTGATATGTGTTATCATAGAGCCAAGCCAACCAGCTCATTCATGCATAGAAATGAGCCAACCAGTATTGAATTATTATTTTTAAAACTATGTACTGATATGAAAAAGAGCACTGCGATCATGAAGATCACTCTGGAAAACCGAAGTGAGCAGTCTAGTTGATCAGTTAATCTGATTGGTCCAGGAGGACTCCCTTTTCCAAAGCAGGAGTTTAAATCTTTTACCACTAGGTAGCTATGACCAGAGACTGAAAGCTGTGAGCTGGAGAGCGAGCCACAGAGATGCCAACATGGAAACTGCGGGACACCATGCACGGGGGAGGAGAGAAGCAAGAAGGAAGCAAGGGGAAGAAGTGCTGCCCATGCCGCTGTCTGTGGACCCCACCAGGCGTTGCAAGGTCTCGGGAGCTGCATACCATGGGGATCACAGCCCGAGAGGCATTGTGTTCTTGGCAGAGCCGCCGCCAACAGAAACAACGCTGGTGCTGACATTATTATCGAATTGTGCAGCAGTGGATGAGTTCTGTATTCATAATTACCGCAATTTTTTATTTAAGTTTCCTGGAAAATCATGGCAATTATGAATGTAGTACACCACAGTACAGTTATTTATAACACACTTACTACCCAGAGGTTTCTAAGCATGGATCCAGAAATCGAACCGGTGGTGCTCTGTGTCGTCTTGATGCCAAGGCGAGAACGTTGCCCATGAGCTATCCTCCCACGACAAATGGTTAGCTTTCCTCTGTGAAGGGTGTAGTGAGCTAAATCGTTGTGTAGACCCTCCTGAGTGGAATACATTCCATAGAACAGGGTATTTGAGCCATGTTCGTTCTCAGTAGAGAGGCTCCCACACTCCTTTGTAATTTTGTAAAATTTGGGGTGTCACCCTAATACCATATATATCTGAAGTTAATTTTTCCAGCCCTTTGAACATTGCAATATTGTTGTCTTGTTAGGATTGATCTGAAGTGCTTGATTCTCCATGTATACTGCAATTGCATCCGTCAGCCTTTCAAGTCCTACAGGCTTACCGTCGAAGATGACAAAGTCATCTGTGTATGACAGCCAAAAAGGCCATAATTTGTGTATCACTGGCGTAATGAATGCCGCTGCTTTTAGATCATGACCCATGTCTGATAAATAAAGGTTGAACAGGCAGGGTGCCAAAATGCCAAATGCAACCCTGTCTGACACTGCAGAACGTTGAAATCAGGCGTGAAACTGTACCCTAATAGTTCAGATGCACTTGAATTTAGGAGTGGGTATACAAGCCAATGATTAGTCTCAAAAGTTCCAGTGGAACACCCCACTGATAAAGCTTAGAACACAGATGTTCATGATCAACAGCATCAAATGCAGCTGTTAAGTCTATGGAAGCGATAAAGAGTGAGTCATATTTTCCCTCGCGGGTCAGATTGAATTGTTTTTACTATTAGCCCATTTAAAGATGTTCTGAGGTTCCATCGAAAACCAGTTTGCCATTTAGCCAATTGACCGGCCGCTACAGCCCACATTCTAGATGGGACAGCAAGATCGAGGCAAAAGCCTTGCTGTCCACATCCAGAAGTGCAATAGGTCTGTAATTTAAAGGACTGGTTCTCGCTCCTTTCTTATAGATTGGGACAGAATGAGCTTTGGACAAGTTGCAGGAAACAGATCTAGGGATACCAAACTCTTAAACAGAATATTATGGGTTACTGCCCAAGCCTATGGATTGGTTTTCAACAAAAATTTTGATAATTTTTTTGGGCTGGGCGCCCAAGATTATTATCACCAAATGTTATCATAGTCGTATATACGACTATACGTAGTGCCCCATACGGGAAGAGTATGCTCTTTGTTGCTTCTAGGTCGTGCATATAGAGTTGAATAATGTAAAACCCAGTCATTCTCGGTTACTGCATTCATTTTATTCCTGGTTATAAGGGGTCAACAGTGTTCAAAAGACACCAAAATGCCTGGGCATTTTAGTTTTTTAGTACAACGAAGAGTGCTTTTGCATCCTCTGGAATTCTCTTACAATGGGTATATCAAATCCAATTCCTATGTATTTGGAGCATTTGCTCGTGAATATTCTCTTTAGGTCTAGCATTAAAAAATGACAACATTTTTCGCTTTTTGACTGGTTTTGCAATATCGGACATTTACCCAAAATTACACACATGTGCGCAAGGAGTATGGACATTAATTGATGAAGTGTCAGATTTTTTAACATGCAGACAGTTGGAGTGAGACCCTATTCTCCGCTAGCAACCCCCCAGAATACACCACAGGGTCCTAACGCCTCTTAAAACGTGCACAGAAAAATCACAAGAACAATGATATTAATTATATAATTTTGACCAGTCCGCACTATGCGTTATCTATCTTTTTAAAATTATGCTCTGGTCAAAAAGGGGTGTGGCTTCCCACATCACAGGGTGGAATAACTGCTTTATCCACTTCCCCCAAGCTCAGCTGCTAGCAGAGGCACTGCCCCTCCCAGTTCTCCCAAGAGGAAGCCACTTTACGGCCCCCCCAATATAACATTTGCCTGAGTCCAGGACAAGGCTTTGTTCAACCTCCTGCAGTCTGCAGGTCCCCTCCCTTAATTCAATCAGGGAGGTGTGAGCTCCTTTTAGCAGGGGCAGCAGGATGCAGCCAGGCCTGGGAAGAGTGGCTGAGCAGGTTTCTCCTGTCGGGGGTAGTTGTCAGGCAGAATTCATCTAAATGCCACTTTAGTTCCCAGTTTAAATCAAAACTTACAATTTTTACATGTACATTAAATAATTACTTCCTTCAAGTCATTTTAGAATATAGTTTTACATTGTATCCACCTCTTAGCAAGTTTTTCCTTGCCTGGTTCGGGTTCCTCTGTTCAGTTTTACACAAAAGTCTGGTGGTTTTAAAACGCCGTCTTTCTGATAGTGGTGAGTACCGGTATTGCAACCATTTTTGGGATTAAGAAAATTAATTCCCCACAGTTCTGAGTTGCTTTTTGGCAATCAGCATTGCCATTCCCAATGGTTTCAGGCTACTGTGTGTGTAGCCCAATGGTGGTTCTAGGCAATGCCCTCCTGTGCTCACAACATAGGCAAAAATGGGTGGCAGCCTATTCTTCATGTTTTCCCTGTGCACTCTCTGGGGAGTTCTGGCCATCATGATGTTTTCCATGCCAGTACTGCACAGTTTTATGGTAGGGCTTGGATGCATGGGTAAAAACATCCCACACCCCGCTGCATCCACCCTCTCTTAGTAACATTTATTTCAGCTTTCCCATGATCTTATCCTGACCTGGCTCACTCCTTTTCCTCTAGCAGATTAAGGTCTGAATACCCAGGAGGGGGCACAATATGCCAATCTACGGAGAAGCCAAGTTGCTCTGAAACTACTAGGATGGTTAGTTGGCACAGTACAAAAGCATAGCAACATAAAAGAACACAATGTTGTTGGAACTTCCTTTCCGCCCTCCCAGCAGCTAAAGCTTGATTTGTTTTTGTTTTGAAGGGAGTCCCCTTTTGTAGTTGTATGTATCCCCCTTTGTTTCCTTTGTGTATAAATAATGTCAATTGTGTTATACAAGCTGGTTGTGTCAAGTTATGTTAGGTTTATATTATGTCATGTTTTATTATGTCGTTTCACATTAATGTAATGTCACTTTGTACAAGGCCAAAAAGGGCAGTGACAAAACACCGAAATAAATAAATGTTGCACATAAGTGCCACGTTCATTCAAAGAGTGCTTAATCCCAAATTAGAGCTGGAAATGGAAGCTGTTTTGCAGACTGTACACCTAAATTAAAGCTACAAACTCCCCATTGCTCTGTTTTTTACCAGGGCCAGGCAGTGCTTTATATGGGGTAAGAAATTGAGGGGGGCCCTCGTTTGGGGGCGTGGCTTCCATTGTGGGCGTGGCCTAAAAGTGCACAAATCATAGTAAGGTGCGCAAACAAATATATAAATGTATTTGAGCATTTATATATTTGTTTGTGTACTACTATGGTTTGTGATTGTTCAAGCCTTCTTTTATATACATAGCAATGTTACATATTTCTATGTTTAGAAAAGGTGGCTTGTAAGTGCACAAACCATAGTAAGTTACGCACACTTGTGTGCTTACCTTACTATGGTTTGTGTACTTTTCAACCTGCCTTTTATAAACATAGACATTTGTAACATATGTCTATGTTTATAAAAGACGGCTTGAAACGTCGGCATCTTTTATAAAGCGTTGAGGACGGACAAAACCCAAGGTGGCTTTGTCCGTCGACAAAGCTTTATAAAAGATGCCTAGAATTGTGTACGTTTCAAGCAGTCTGTTATAAACATAGAAATATTTCTACGTTTATAAAAGATGGCTTAAACGTATACAGTTGAAGGCATCTTTTATAAAGCCTTGCGAAAGGAGACAGGCACCTCGGGCTCAGTGATCGGTGCTCTGAGCAGATAGATCACAGAGCCCGAGGCGTCTTTCACCCTCTGCGAACCCGCAGGCTCCGTGATCTAATCTGCATAATAGAGCCCGCGGGTT
Organism: Ambystoma mexicanum; assembly: GCF_040938575.1. Lineage (NCBI taxonomy): Eukaryota > Metazoa > Chordata > Amphibia > Caudata > Ambystomatidae > Ambystoma > Ambystoma mexicanum. Next base: position 150,396,187 of record NC_090933.1, read on the forward strand.
TGCTGAGGGTCAGTGACCTGACGAGAGAAAACTAAGGGACTCTAGCTTCCTATGATGGCCCCTCAGATGAGGGGTCATCGGAGAAAGTTACAGTGACTGACGGACGTGCCAGCCAGTCACAGCAACGCTGTGCCTGGCTGGCACTTCCGTCAGCTTGCCTGACGTTAAAGTGTCGGGCGCATCTCCGGTCGCGGCTGCGGCCGTGGCGGGTTCATGCGTCCTGCCATGGCGTGGTGGGGCTGGGGGGCCCCGGCAGGGCCCTGGCTCAACCCCACTTTGTGGAGACTGGCAGGGCCCGGCCCCAGTAGGCCCCGGCCCACTTAAAGCACTGGGGCCAGGTAACTGCAGACCAGGTTGAGAAGGTTAGACAAGTCTGGATTGTGCAGATTAACAGCCCAGAAGAGCACAGCCTCAGCCCAATAGAAATCTTGCCCGCTGCACTATGTACATCCCCATAAAGCACCTAGTAGGACACAAATAATTTCCTTGCAACCCAACTCAGTGCATTTCACCCAGAAGAGCCACAGTTTAAACCTACCCTTGTTTAAAAGTGCCAATAGTTCCTCCCGGTGGGTGTGTATGGAATAGGTATAGGAGTGGCTGTGCTTCTGATCCATTGTGCATTGTTTCATTGCGTTGGGAGTATGTAGAAGATGTGTTTGCTCACCTGGTTCTTTTGGCATTGTTTCAACACACCCAGGCTAGCAATGCTACCCTGGTGTCCTGGAAGGAAGGCATCACATCCTGACCATCTCTCAGTCAAAGGCATACTCTCTTCACTAATTCCTTTCACATGAAAGGGTGGCAACTGTCACTGCGTTCAAAAGTAAAGACATTGAGTCCATCCAACTCTACTTACAAAGTGTTTCTGTGTCCTTATTTGCCTTTGACACAGTCCATCATTGGCATGTCGGTTAGGCTTGCAATCCCCAGAATTACTGCTCTGGAGATTGTTTTTGTGAGAAATTAAACATATTTCCAGGCAAAAAAGTCTACACGCTTCCTTTGCCCACTTCAGCACATATCTTGAGTCGACAATAGAGCAAAACACTACTTTTAATAACACCTACTTAGTTCTCTGATACTGCCCTGATGGAGCTATTGCCTTTTCCTTCAGACACCTTAGAATTTGCCTTCCTAATTATCTGCAATCTTGATCTAATTCTACTTTGTCTGTATGGACATGGGTGCAAGCTATCAAAGAGCCAACACTGCCCCCTTTTGTGCTAACTGGACTCTCCTTCTGCCTCTCTTTCACCCTTTCCCCTTTTCTTAGCTCCACACATTACAGTCTGGATACTATGGGTGGAGGCACAAAATGCTAAACTCCAGACAGGCCTACACGCTTTGAGTGAGACCATTTTGGTGGTGATTTGGCACAGTATAAAAGAGCTCTAAAATGACACAACATATTCCATTCCATTGCATTGCATTAGCTTTTCTTCACGGTTCACTTGATAAACTCTGCATAGGAGGCCAACTATAGATATATCATGTTTTATGAAACACCCCCCCCCCCCAGGGCCTAGGCCTTCAGGCACAGTGAGAGAAGGGATTTCAGGGGCCAACATCTATTTCTATCACACAGAGGAGAACACATCGTCACGATCTGACAGCCTTCTTGCACTTCTATCATTGTCTCACATCTCCAAACAGTGATCATTTAATCGTCTCTGTCACCAAATGACCAAGCAGGTACGGCTTTTGGAGGATTTAGCTTTTCCTTTCCTCCCCTTCCCTCTCTCCCTTGTGTGTTCCCTGCATTCACAGGTGCACATACAACTCTTGGTTCGAGCACCTCTGTCAGTCTGCTCAGTGCTCCCAGATGGTCCTCTTGGTGATCAGGGTGGGGGACTTTTAAAACGTCATGCAATGAAGAACCCTCCACACCTCAAGGGCTCACTTGAGCACATCTAGCTGCCTGAACTTCGTGCGATGAGGAAAGTGACTGGCCTTGTCCTCGAGCCCCTGAGAAGCACAAGCAGCAGCATGACTACTTTTGTTGCGGCTTCAAAAATTAATTGCAAAGATTTTACCATGTTCGGAGACTTCAAACCACCACGGCCCACAGTGCTGCCTTTGGTACCCTCACCAAATCTTCCAACTTCTTGGCTGTTTTGTATCCATTGAACTGACTCAAGCGTATCGAACCACCAGGATATTCACATAAGACTGTTCTGGACCACGACTCAAACCACTGGAAGCATTTTGTTACTCATCAACTGAAACCAGCTGTAACTATCATCTCAAACCGACCCTGGTGGACTCATCAAACCTCTGCATTCAAACACTGCCTTTAAAACCCGTTTGACCATTAAAGACAGAATTCTGAAGCCTGCTTCAACATTACTGAACCACCCAAGAACAGAGCAAGGTACTGTAGAGAGGTCCAGTCCTCAAGATTCACTTTTGGGGCACGATAGACTGATAAGTCACCCATTTGCTCCTTTTTCTCAAAGACATATGTTTTTCCATGTAACAATGATGCAATCTCTTGCCTTCCACCCCAATAGAGTCCAGAGAGTGCTTGCTACATCAACATTCTGCATTTTCCCGGGTTCTTCCCACAGATGTCGGTATTTTCTAGTGTTTTTATAGTCAGTTATATTACATATTGTTGTGTTTAATTAAACAATGTATATTTCTAAAAGCCTTTTTTGGACATCTCTTTAATTTAGAACATGTGTACTATTGCTGCTTTGGTTGGTATTATCATCACATTAACACGCTTCTTAACAGTATAGCATGCTCTAAGCCCACATTACCACAAAAGATGAATACCGCATATCTCTTGACTGCTTAACACTTATGATTTGGGATAACTGTTTGTTTTATTTATTTTATTTTATTTATTTCATTTTTTGACAGAGCCCAGACCCAGAGGTATCACAGCACTGGTACATATTGGAGTAATACATGCATAGCAAGGTAAGCAGGAGACACTGACAGTAGGTAGGGAGGGGCATTAGATGCATTTGTTAAAAACAACAAGGTTGTAGTTGTAGTAGTGTGTGGGCTGAGTAGGTGGTTTTGCAACTACTCAGTCTTGTACTCTCGCGGAGTAGTACTCGGTTTGTCACACACATGGTCACAAAGGTCCTTTTCATGGAAAAGTTCCAGACAGTCGTTTTTGAGTTCCAATCTGTGCATGTCAAATAGATCAGCAGAAAAACAAGCACGCATTGCCAAAGCCAATAATCAGATTTTAATAAAGTGCAATTGAATAAGTTCACTCTCTGACAAATCTGAGGATATCATCCCTTCTCCTCTAGGGAGGGACCTTTCCCAAGGGGCCAGGGCAGTGCATCCACAGTACTGGGGATGGGGCACAGTGGGAGGATCACCTGAGAAGGAAAACCCTTTATGGGACTGGGAACGATCATCTTCAGCAGACTCAGTATAAGTCCACTGTAAGTTTGTTTACCCCTTTTTCAGGGGTTAGATTCTTGTACCACTTCCCCTGATGCAATTGATATGTGTTATCATAGAGCCAAGCCAACTAGCTCATTCATGCATAGAAAAGGGCCAACCAGTATTGAATTATTATTTTTAAAACTATGTACTGATATGAAAAAGAGCACTGCGATCATGAAGATCACTCTGGAAAACCGAAGTGAGCAGTCTAGTTGATCAGTTAATCTGATTGGTCCAGGAGGACTCCCTTTTCCAAAGCAGGAGTTTAAATCTTTTACCACTAGGTAGCTATGACCAGAGACTGAAAGCTGTGAGCTGCAGAGCGAGCCACAGAGATGCCAACATGGAAACTGCGGGACACCATGCACGGAGGAGGAGAGAAGCAAGAAGGAAGCAAGGGGAAGAAGTGCTGCCCATGCCGCTGTCTGTGGACCCCACCAGGCGTTGCAAGGTCTCGGGAGCTGCATACCATGGGGATCGCAGCCCGAGAGGCATTGTGTTCTTGGCAGAGCCGCCGCCAACAGAAACAACGCTGGTGCTGACATTATTATAGAATTGTGCAGCAGTGGATGAGTTCTGTATTCATAATTACCGCAATTTTTTATTTAAGTTTCCTGGAAAATCATGGCAATTATGAATGTAGTACACCACAGTACAGTTATTTATAACACACTTACTACCCAGAGGTTTCTAAGCATGGATCCAGAAATCGAACCGGTGGTGCTCTGTGTCGTCTTGATGCCAAGGCGAGAACGTTGCCCATGAGCTATCCTCCCACGACAAATGGTTAGCTTTCCTCTGTGAAGGGTGTAGTGAGCTAAATCGTTGTGTAGACCCTCCTGAGTGGAATACATTCCATAGAACAGGGTATTTGAGCCATGTTCGTTCTCAGTAGAGAGGCTCCCACACTCCTTTGTAATTTTGTAAAATTTGGGGTGTCACCCTAATACCATATATATCTGAAGTAAATTTTTCCAGCCCTTTGAACATTGCAATATTGTTGTCTTGTTAGGATTGATCTGAAGTGCTTGATTGTCCATGTATACTGCAAAGGCATCCGCCAGCCTTTCAAGTCCTACAGGCTTACCGTCGAAGATGACAAAGTCATCTGTGCATGACAGCCAAAAAGGCAATAATTTGTGTATCACTGGCGTAATGAATGCCACTGATTTTATATCATGACCCATGTCTGATAAATAAAGGTTGAACAGGCAGGGTGCCAAAATGCCAAATGCAATCCTGTCTGACACTGCAGAACGTTGAAATCAGGTGTGAAACTGTACCCTAATAGTTCAGATGCACTTGAATTTAGGAGTGGGTATACAAGCCAATGATTAGTCTCAAAAGTCCCAGTGGAACACCCCACTGATAAAGCTTAGACCACAGATGTTCATGGTCAACAGCATCAAATGCAGCTGTTAAGTCTATGGAAGCGATAAAGAGTGAGTCATATTTTCCCTCGCGGGTCAGATTGAATTGTTTTTACTATTAGCCCATTTAAAGATGTTCTGAGGTTCCATCGAAAACCAGTTTGCCATTTAGCCAATTGACCGGCCGCTACAGCCCACATTCTAGATGGGACAGCAAGATCGAGGCAAAGGCCTTGCTGTCCACATCCAGAAGTGCAATAGGTCTGTAATTTAAAGGACTGGTTCTCGCTCCTTTCTTATAGATTGGGACAGAATGAGCTTTGGACAAGTTGCAGGAAACAGATCTAGGGATACCAAACTCTTAAACAGAATATTATGGGTTACTGCCCAAGCCTATGGATTGGTTTTCAACAAAAATTTTGATAATTTTTTTGGGCTGGGCGCCCAAGATTATTATCACCAAATGTTATCATAGTCGTATATACGACTATACGTAGTGCCCCATACGGGAAGAGTATGCTCTTTGTTGCTTCTAGGTCGTGCATATAGAGTTGAATAATGTAAAACCCAGTCATTCTCGGTTACTGCATTCATTTTATTCCTGGTTATAAGGGGTCAACAGTGTTCAAAAGACGCCAAAATACCTGGGCATTTTAGTTTTTTAGTACAACGAAGAGTGCTTTTGCATCCTCTGGAATTCTCTTACAATGGGTATATCAAATCCAATTCCTATGTATTTGGAGCATTTGCTCGTGAATTTTCTCTTTAGGTCTAGCAAAATATCCGACCGTTGTTTTAAGGACCTAATCTCCTTCCTTAATTGGTGTTTTCTTACTACCACTTCCTCATTATAAACGTGCAAGTGCTTTTTGGGTTTTGAAGGCAGGGATACAGAACTCGGCCGTTGATTATGCTGTATTAAGCCTTTAATAAAAACCTCAAAGTTGGAGACAGAAAACACCAAATGTTTCCAATTAATAGAGGATGACTCCTGGACCTACACCAAGGAAGGATTTACCCTAATACCCAGGGCATGATTCCAGTAAAGGTGGGTACCCATAGCGCTTGCAAACAAATCAACTGGGCCAGAAACATAAGATTCATCAACTAACTTCCCCAATGCAAACCTAGCTATCAATCTAGCATGGTTGCTGAGTGAGGTCGGAAGAACAGTATTCGAACTACAGATTTCATGCATCCAATTTCCCACAAAAATGTAATCAATGGTTGAGTGCACCTTCTCATTGGTCCCGGTTGAATGTTGCAGAATGTCCCCATCCATGGATCCATTTAATGGATATAATCCACGACCCCTCAGACAACTCAACTAAAGATGCACTTCTTTTTTGTCAATGATTTTTCATCGCCTGTATAGTGTGTAGGTAAGAATCCTTGCATTTAGAGTTAAGATCACCTGCCAAAAGAATCTGACCACCCATATATAAATCACACCATGTGTTGGTAAACCTAATCAGATCATCTGAAATTGTCATCAACTCTGAAATATTTTCATGCCATTACACATAATAATTATCAAATGGAAGGTCACACCACTGAGTATTAGCACATGAGTCAATAAGGTGCCAAAATATTAGTCGTCAATCTTCACGATCCATAGGTTGCTCACTGATCTAACCAGGGTTAGTAGCCCTCCATACGGACGACCCACAAATCCATGCCTTGCAACTTGGAAAAGTACAATGTACCCATCAAACTCTGCAAGAATTTGCAGCCAAGTCTCTTGGAGACAAACTATCATTTGCGACTTACATTTGAAGCCTACTGTCGGATTAGTGAAAAGGTGGGAGTGGCCATGCGTGTTCGACCACAAGATAGACAAGGGGATCACTCGCACCTGTCTAGAATTCAGCAATGATTGTTTTTTAGAATTGTGTCACACTGAATAGCAAAGACCAATTCCTTGTTTCTTCAGAGGTCTTCATTTTTAGTCTCAAGGCTGAAAATTCTGCAATTAGCTGTTGGGGCACATTAACTGCAACACCCACTGAATAAAATCCAAAAACACGCAGTGAATCCCTCTCTTGTAGAACTATGTCAGCAACAACCTTATATTTGAAATAAACCACAGATTGGTCCTCTATCTGTCTGGAGAGTATACTCTCTTTAAATCGTCTGTCGAAATTCTCGCTAACCATGGAACTTCGGACAATAGCGGCAGGAGGTTTGTGCGGTTTAAGTTCACAGATCTGTTTTTGGGAATTACGTCTTCAAACAGAATGCGATTTGGGGTTCCACAACCTTTGACTCATGAAGAGGGGCCCCCACGATGTTACGAGTGCCTCCCAGACCCCCTCTCTGCTCCCCTTGTTTCCCCAGATTTTTAAGGGGCATTGAGGCATTGCATATGCCCTGGCCATATTCAAACCCAAGTCATAATCCACCACTGAGCCAAAAATTAAAGTATGTGACTATCGGTTGTTGTCTCTGCGAGGAAACATCACAGGAGGAAGGACATTGAGGAAGGAGATCTTAAGCATCAGGCAACACAGTAAATGAAGTTACTCATACTTTCCCCTCAAAGCCTCTCTCAATGGGCCCAATGAGGGAGTGCACCTTTCCTCATCTGTAGGAGTGTGGACTATGAATTTTACAGGCAATACTTCCTTTTGGGGGACAAGGTGTCGTGATTTCCTCATCCTGAAGTGGAGACTATCTCCCAGCTGCTTTGGAAAGCGACATTCTCACAACAGGCTGGGATAACAGGCTATTCAAGAAGTGCCTGTAAGCCTGAGTGTTAATGTTTGGGGCAGAAAGATTTTTAGTTTTTTTCTTCAAATAGGCTGTTTGTTTGAATGCTTTCTGCCATAAGGCTGTTAAGGTACTTCTTTGGATGTAATCATCTGCTCCTACTAATGTGGAGAATTTGCCCCGGCTTGCTGCCTCCATTCCCAATGCTGGTCTCTTAGGGTAAGGAGGCTTCTTACTAACCACCGCCAAAGGCGGAACTCCCTGGTGTAATCCAATCTCCACATCACCATGAGGAGTCCCCCTATTTAGGCAGGCTGGATCAACCTCACAAATGATGACACTTTCAAACTTTCCAAAGTGAGGTCCTGCAAAAGCACCGGCTCTTGCTCATTCGGAGCCACATTTGCATCAACAGCCACCGGTTGTATTCCGCAAGTACCTGGCCTTGTGTCCCCGGCCGTCTCCCTTGTCAAGTTCTCAGAGGGGAGACCCGGCTGATGGTGTCGCACATGCCTTTGTGTTGACAGGGTAAGGCCTTATCCTGTTAAGCTTTTCAGCACCATACGAACCATAAGCCTTGTAGTGAATTTCAAAAACCTCTTAGAATACATTTACCTATTAAAAAATTGGAACTAAAATGAGTGTGCCCCATCTAGTATATATTTTATTGAAAGAACCTTTAACAATTGCAGTGGTTGCATCTACCATTTACTGTGAGGGACTAACACTTACTAAATGGATAAGTAAGACAACATCGATTAGTATTTTTTTGGGCACTTTGTCAACTCACGACAAGCATTACTGAACCATATACTTTAGTTATTTCTTTTTAGGTGTCATGAAAGTCATTTATGAAGTAGACGCAACTCAAAGAAATTTACCAGCGCAAGTGCACCATGTTAAAAATAATTAACATATTCATTTTATAACAGATGTAGGCAAGTATGACGCACCTGTCTACTCATCTTGATCAGCACACAAAAGATCAGTTTGACACGCCCATGCAATTAAATCATTGTGTCACTTTCTCAAGCTTCACAGGTGTATATGAATGGCCTATAGGAATCCACTATGAGTTACTGCACTAATGCATTTGAAAAATGTTTGATGACCGAAGAGAAGTGTCTCACAGACTGAGTTAAAGTGTTATGCCTCATTGATTGTGAACAACACAGTTCTATGATTACACACATAGATCAGCCATAGAACACTTTTTCAGAGAACATAAGGCCAATATTTTCTTTTATTGATGATCCATTACATTTAAATATCTCCCAATCATAGATGTAATCAGAACTGGTACTTTGCACCGCGTCTCTAATCAATAAATATTATCAACAGTTGTTTAGTGTAGACATATCTTTGGTTAAGCATATTTAGCAATGACTTTGTTTGTCTTCTTCAGGAATATATTTTGCACAAAGAATATATATTATCTCATGTTTGATTTTTCGATATTTTATTCTCTCTTTTTTCTCTTCTTCGCTCACATTACAAACAAATGGGATTCCGATCTCACAAATGACAGCTTAGGTCAAATTTTAGTTATTTTGATTTTATTTGGATTTTTCTTTGATTACGATTTATGTTGCATGTTTAATTTGATACGGTTCTTTTTTAAGAACCAATTGATATTCCCTGAGGAAGTTTTATGAGTGAAACATATGTAGTCCTGTAAGAACATGTTTTCAGAATGTCTTTGGTTAACCAATAATTATTGCAAAGATATCAGTTTGAAGCATTACTCACTGACCAATCTTTATACATGATTTATATGCAAAGGGGAACTAGGGAATTTTCAATAATAGAGTATTACCTAAATGTGCGGATATCTGAAGGGCGAGTCTGGTTGTTGAGGTCAGCTCAAGTGCTAATAAGATGTCTGTCAGTTCTTTGTCTTGCAAGGCAAATATAGCAGTCTCTCTCTTTGCTACAAACCAGAACTGAATGTTGTCTTTGATGGTATCCAATTTGAGATTTACATAAATTGGAGCAGCAGAACACTGTATTTAATGTAGAAACAATGGCCACCTTTTCTCTATTGGTACAATGATCTTCTGGTGCACAATCAATTTTTCTGTTTCACCCACAATTTCTGAAAGGTACATACATGAGTTACTGTGGTAACCCACTGTTTCTGCACAAAATTACTTTCTCTCTTGGTCCTTTCAGTAATCTACTATTGCAGGTGCCGTTGCTTAGGTGTCTTTCCAACCAGGTCAATTATTTCTTGCTGACATATTTTCCTATCCTCAAACTCCAGAAATCATCTATTTAAACATGTCAACTTGAAATTCTAGTTGCAAATGGCCTCACCAAAGGTTGCATGGGGATCAGTGCTAAGGCAATTCAAACCATCAGCGAGGACTGTACATCGCAAGCCAATGAGGTGAACCCTATCCAAGTGACAAGTTACAAGCTCCACTGAAAAAAAAATCCTGTTTATACGAGATACACAGCTAGAATTGGAGGGAAGAACACGGGGGCTAGGCAGAGCATCAGCAAGTTAGTGGGACTTTGAAACCAAGGGAACACTATTAGGGTGGGGTTCAGAGACACGAGAAATCCATCACTCCTCCCAGGGCCAGGAAGCACCCCTACACTCCAACACCAACATCGAGAGAAATTTCTGGCAGGTGGCACTGCTAACTGAAGGCAGAGGAGGATTGCCAACTGATGGTTCTTTTGATTCAGGGTGAAATTATTTCCAGAAATAGAAAGCAGCGTACTGGAAAAACAGAGGAAAGAGGGAACAGCATAGGACATAGGAAGTGCCAGGGAAGAGATGCTTTGAGGTTGTGGACCTCCTGTGAAATACTGAAAGCTATTAGTACGTAAGCACCGGAGCAAAGTCAAACCAATAAGCCTAGCAGTAATTAGGAGAGGTCAAACAGTGAGGCTCACATGCTTGCACACAATTAGCAATATATTGATTTGTAATGTGATGAGGTAGCACCCCAGAGGGCAGCAAGCATGGAGTCTCCAATAATGGTGAAAAGTAGGAGTAGGGTGGACACAGAGTGGTGGCTACATTTGGCAGAAGCAGTTGTTGGTGTGTGGAGAAATGATGAGGGGAGGGCAGAGTAAGCCCAAACATAGTGGCCACATATGCCATGAGTGGCTGGCCGAAAGGTTGAGAGCACGAGAGGAAAGAGATTCTCGGTACCAAGGTTTAGTTGGTGGCCACCTATGCTTGGTACATCCGGTAGGCGACACTGCAGGCATGGGACTGAGATGGCATGGATGGGAGTTCGATGGTGATAGCTATGGTTATGTATACCAAAAGCAGCCATCATGAAGAGGAAACATTAATGGAAGGCAATGGAAGAGGTCCTTGGCACGGCAGCAAGCCTAAGCTAATGGAAAAGAGCATGTTGCTTGACATTTGCATTCATTTCTGTGGCTCATTTGAGGAATTACACCAAAACATCAGCTTGCTCCCAGCCATGGAAGAACTTGCAGGCCCATGTACTGGGGCACATGACAGCCCCTTTCCACTTCAATAATGGTCTTACTATCCAAACCTGTCCATTCTTGCTTATAACCTTGCATTATAATATGAGCTCTTTCTTGTTCCCACTTCATATTTTTCTTCCCAGCCAAATGGATTGTCAAACCCTATCCACAAAACACAACACATTTCTCTTTGCTCTACATAATTTTCACCATTCTTCCCTCATGTTACCATGCACTAGTATCTAAGGCAAGGGCTCTTACTTTGGCCCATTTGCAGGCCAGGTGTTTCTGTTGGGTTCTACCAGGAGCTCCGGTTCACCTGATGTTTTGTTATGCTCTTTCTCTATCTCTCTCGCGTTCCTCTCTCTCTCTCTCTCTCTCGCTCTTTCTCTCTCTTTCCCTCTTGTTCACTCTTCCTCACTCATTTTCTCTAAATTGTACATGCTAAATTTGGCAAAAGAAGAAGGAATGCCCACCAGTAGGGGGACATTGTAAATTGTGTTCTGCCAGCCACGGATCCGTTTCACTGCAATCCACCATTCTGCCACCCCTGTGTATCGATAAAAGCAGTGCAACATTTCTTGTGCTGTCTCGCGAGCTGAAATGCGCTGCATGAAGTTTCTCGGCCAGTGCGCGAACCTAGCATGAATCAAAAAGAGCGGCACAAAGTTTCTCATGCCACACAACTTAAACAAAAAGATGTGTGAAGTTTCTTGTGACTCAATGCAAAACTTGTATGGATCGAAAATAAGCCAGTTAGAATGTTCTTGTGTCACTGCGTTAAACTAGCACAGACCCTGGAAAACCGTGCAAAGTTTTTCATATGCTGCACGGAGCTACCATGGATGAAGAAAAACCTGCATGAAGTTTTTCATGCCACTGCACAAAACAAGCATGGATCGAAAAAAGACCTGCATGTAGTTTCTCGTGTCGCAAATCTAGCACGGATCGAAAAAAGACCCGCACAAAGTGTCTCATGGAACTGCACAAAGTTTCTTGTGTGACTGCAGGAAACTAGCATGGATAGAAAAAAAAAGACCTGTGCAAATGTTCTCGTTGTGTTACACAAGCCTAACATGAGAACGAAACACCACGCTCTGCGCGAAACTACACCACACTGGGTGAAATTTCAGTGGCGATTTCAACCATAATGCTGATTTTGCAGATTGGGCGGAAGCAGACCCAGTGCATATTCCGCACTTTTCAATTTGCGGGTGAAAATCTTGCTCATCCCTACTCACCATGCACTTCATTTGGAATATTTTTGAAGTTTCATTTGAAAGCCGGATCCCTCGCTTCATCATATGCCGGTCAAGTGGCACAGCGAGTAGAGTGCTCACTTTGACATCCGTGCAGAGCCTGCCGACGCAGGTTCGAATCCAAATCAGCCTTTCATCCTGGGTAATAATAAGCCGCGCTCAGATACCTGAGGGTTCGTAGCGCTGTATAAATGCGAAATTATTATTATATAAAGCATTATTTGATGAAGGTCACAATGAAAAATTGCTATTATATTACAAAAACGTCAATTTATTTTAAAAAATGTAATGTAAAGGCAACTTTACTTGCTTATCTTCACAATCAGAGGGAGGATGATATGTCTACTAGGTGTCATTTTAGGATGAATCGTTCTCTGGTCCTGAGTGTGGTCTTTCCATATTATCTTGTAGACTTCATGACTCATTGTGAGGAATTCGACTATCCGCACGGGAAGAGTGCCCTCGACTGGGCCCTTTTTTATTTTTTAATAACGAAAATGAATGATGGGAGGCCAACCTCTGAGAAATGTGCGGGAACATTCTGCACACATTTCATCTGCTTCCCACACAAAACTCATAGTCACATGTACTCTGGGAAGACACAGCCTACAGGCGCCATCTTCTGTGTAATAATCAGCTGGAATATGACAGCCCCGGGTACATCAAAGCATCTCAAGGAGGGGATATGCACACCTTCCTCCAGCATGGGCAACCTCATTTAAATATCAAAGGCCACATGGATCTGCCTTCCTTTTGTCCTCCGGCTGGTGGCAGTGAATAATAATGAGAGAGAATTGAAGCAAGCCTGAAGGGGCTTGGTTACTGGAATAGACAACAGGAAAGGCGGGGCTAACACCCCTTTGCTATGCAATGTGTCAACTTGAAGCTAGTTCCCAACACTCTGTATGAAAGGCAGTGAAATGTATGTCTAGGTCTACTATTTACAGTAGGCAAACCCCTGCAGAGCTGACCCCTTTCAGAGGGGAGAAGTTTGTGGTTTGGGAGCGACAGGAAGTCTCCTTCTGGCACAGATTTCAAGGGAACTTTGCACTTTCATAAATAGTCACAGAGAGCTTAGTTAACCAGAGAGACACTTTGATCTACAACAGACAGGGAGACGGGTGGGACGTGGGTATATGTTGTCACCCCCTTGTCTGTCCTGTTGCAGAGCAGTCTGGTCCTAACCGCACGCATAACAGAAGATTGTTGGTGGGGACCTACGATTGGTTCATTAAGGTAGGCTTAGCCTGCACCAATCACCGGAGCCAATTTGGCTTTAAAAGATGGCTGAACCCCTTACTTAGGAGATCATCTGAAAACTTCAAAAGGAGTAAGAAGAAGGACTCATGAGGACCCGAGCTGAAGGTGCAGTCTACCTGTCACGGGATGACACCCTGTAAAGAGAGGCACAGGACACCCAGGAAGGGTTTGGGTGGTTGTGCCGAAGTAAGGTGGACAGATAAGTACACACACAGCTGAAAGTAATGAGAACGAAGAGTAATCAAGTGTAGCAAGGAATAAAGTACTGGATTCCCTCTAGGGGTGTATGCAGATATAGGAAAAGAGTATTCCACGGACCTTAGGAAAAACTCTAGCCTTCTGCACAGTTTGCTATAACAGAGGCCCACGCTGTTTGCTCATGGCTTGGAACAACAGCTATCGGTGTCTGTAACGTAGAAACGAGACAAGGGAAGGGGCAGAGGTTGCCTGATGGAAACCAACAGACAAGCTCTGTACAAAAGGGTTTACAAACAGTACAAGAGAAGATACTAACAGACAAATCCAGGAAAAGGAAGTTGATAGCAAACTAGCAGAAGGAACCGAAGGGAAAGTCATGTAACAGGATTGGATAGCAGAGGACAGTAAGGAACAAGGTTGAGAGCTCAGAGGAGCAGGAAAGCAATGAGCAAGCCCACAGAAGCAGGGCTGTAAGGTAGGGAGCCCAGAGGGAAAGGGCTTAAGGCAGTGGAGTAAAGCAGGCTGCACGGCAAGGAGCCCAGAAGGGCCGGGCAGCAAGAGTGAGCCCTGGGGCCGTTGACCGTAGACGGTTGCAGAGGACTGTAGAGGACTGCTAGGCTGAGAACCCAGCAGACAAAGGCTGTAGGTAGCAAGCAGCAGAGCGTGATCGGCTGCAAGGTAGGAGGCCCCGAGGACAAGGGCTGTTGGCAGAGGAGAGAAGCGGGCTGCGTGGCAAGGAGCCAGAAGGACAGGCAGCAAGGAGTAAGCCCAGAGGAGCAGGGCCCCTGACTGTAGAAGGCTGCAGAAGACTGTAAGCTGCAAGGTAGGAAGCCCAGAAGACAAGGGCTGTAGGCAGCCGGAGTGAGGCAGGCTACAAAGCAGGGAGCCCAGAGGACAAGGGCTGTAGGCAGCCGGAGTGAGGCGGGGTGCAGAGCAGGGAGCCCAGAGGACAAGGGCTGTAGGCAGCCAAAGTGAGGCAGGCTGCAGGGCAGGAGCCTGGAAGACCAGGGCGGAGGGTAGCAGCTGAGCGTGATCGGCTGCAAGGCAGAAACCTGGAAGGGCACAGGCGGAGGCTGGAAAGCAGCAGAGTGTGATCGGCTGCAAAGCAGAGAGCCTGGCAGGGCAAGAGCGGAGGTTGTAAAGCAGCAGAGCGTGATCAGCTGCAATGTAGAGAGCCCGGCAGGGCACTGGATCCAAAGCAGGAGTAAGCAGGAACTGCATACAAGATCCGTAGCTCAAAGCAACAAGGTGCCGGAAAGACTCCTAATGCAAGAGACTGAGCTCCTGCAGGCAGCAGCTTTTATACAGCCCAGCACAGAGGCAGGCTAATTGGTCGCACCTGGATCCACACACCTGCAGACAATCGGCCTCCTCCCTCTCTGTTCCTGAGCTGGTGGAAGCAGAGCAGATCCCTAGGGCTTCTGGGGATTGTAGTTCCGAAGATGGCAGATAGGAATGGCCAGGAAAAGATGGTTATAGCCAAGTGCATTGTGGTAAGTGTAGTTTGTTGGGAAAAATAGAAAAGCACCAAAGTCTCGCAAATGGGAAATAAGGTCCATATTGATCGTAAATGTATGCGCCCATGGCGCAGGCATGACACTACCTTACATCTTACACCAGTGAAGGAAGGCCAGGAGATCGAAGAGGGATGCAAGATCCCTCCCATAAACATCTCCCTGGGAACAGAGGAAGATACCGGACTCCGAGGACCCATCCAGCAGCTTCAGAACTGGTACCCAGCCAGTACACAGTGTGCCGTGCTAGGTTCTGCCAGCGGGCTTCCTGGTTGGCAAGTGCTGGAGAGTCTCTGGGCAAAGGACAAGGCCATTGCCTGTAATCACTCTCTTGAGCTTTGGGCCGTCTGCCTTGAAAGTACACAAGCCCTGCGAAGAAGCTAGGAGGAGTGCCACACAAGCATCATCCAGCATCCATCTTTTATGTACATTTTCGAGACAGTCGTGCCCTCGAACCGCTTCCGGGTGCACCACTGACTGTTGTCACGCCGCAGTCACAAGAGCCAACCGAGCCGCCTCGACCAGCATTCCAGGTCCACCAACCAGCACAGAGACAACGATTCTTGGCTCCAACCCGATGTGCCGGACACCCTGCAGACGTCTGTCCAGCCTCGCTTGCCAAACTGCCTGCCGCCTGGTACCCGCAAGTTTGTGAGGATAGTGATATAACTTAATAAACACGTGTTGGAATGATCATGTTTCCAAGTGTTCAGAGCTGAGGGGAAGGAAAGGACTGTCTGTGAACAAAATATGCCCCTTCCTTCTTGGTAATCACTTTCTACAAATTCCTAAAAAACATTTCAAACAATACCAGACTGACTACTCGTGTTGAGCCTGGCTGTCTTTAAAAGGACAGTTATGTGTCCCCTTGGTGGTTGTTTTGCAGTGTTGTTTGCAGCTGAGCATCTGGGGCTGGTCCGTCTCTTGGTTGGTCCAAATATCCAGAGTCATGCTGTATGTCAGGTGGCTGGCCTAAGGCCATATGAGTCCCAGGTCCCCCTTTGCCTTTAACAGGGTTAGGCAATACTGCCTGTCTACACGTGCTGCGTATATGTTTTTTCTATTGTGATAAGAACTTGGGAAAGGGTTTAGGTTTGTGTTTGTTGTATTTAATTTGTTTTTTTACCATTTCTCAACTTTTCATTGAATTTGTGTTCTTTCTGCACAAATGCTAATACTGGCTTTGCAGGTATTCTGTGGCTTTGGGGTCAGTCATGGTGGTCCTAAGATGTGCGGGGTGGCTGTCCCAGGATTTTAGGAAAGGGACACCACCACACTTCACTGAGCTCGTGTAACTTGAGCCATATGTAATTTGCCGCCCTTAAATCAGGTTACATCGTATGGTCTATTGTTCTGACATTAGGAAGCACAGCTTTCTGTGGATGTGGTGAAGGGGAGTCTTTATCCACTTTATTTTGATCTCCAATTTCTAAGCTGCTATTAGAAACACTTTACTGCTTAATCCCCTGGGGCGAGTGGTTTACATCATTGAAGGCCAGCACCATATTTGTACTTTTAGTCACAAGTGATTACATTGTCTTAGCCAATTTCTTACCCAGAGCTGGGGAAAGAAGGATAACAATTTCTGGTGGCACAGCTAACGTGCCTCTGTCGCTGGATTGGATGGGGTGATTTGAGTGTTTCAGTTGCAAAACGTAAGTGCTATCTACGTCTTTCCTAATGGTAGGTGTCTGTGCCTTATTTGTTGGTGTGATATCTTGATGCCAGGTGCTCTGCACTTCTAATATGAGTGTACATTCATGTACGTGTTTGTATTATTGGTGGAGCTAGGCGGCTATGGGATATGTGACCGTGTTGGTTGTGATGCCAATTTCACCATTACACTTGTACAATGGCTTGTCAACGATGAGTGATCCTTTTGTGTGTCTTTATATTGATGCAGATATCGGTTTAGATATTGATTGTAAGCATTATTAACTAAGATATGTATGTTAGTGTATATTATATACTAATGGATTATTGGTGATATTTTAACCTTTATGTTTACCTTAATGCATGCACAATCTAAATAAAACAACGTGATTCGATGATGATGATGAGGACGTTTCAATTATGTAGGAAGGAAATGAGTAGTAATATTGTAATGTTCCTGGCAAGATTCCTTCTTGGCAGCCACATGATATCGTGGGCCAGGACTACCTTTATTTTAGGGTGACGAGATAAAAAAAAAAAACGGGGACGTGCCATATAAATAGAAGAAGGACTAACGTAAATACAAATAAAACGGTAGTCCTACTTCTATGTCATTGGCCTGTTGTGGCGGAGGGCAGGAAGGGGGTGTGCTCACAGGCACACTCCTCTCATTGGAGGAGAGCGTCAGGGGAGTGGGAGGAAATAGGGGTGTGAAAAGCTTTTCATGCCCCCATTCGCGCAGGAAGAGTAGCGCCGGCACCGATTTTGGTATTTCGAAATTGGGTCCCGGCAAAAACCGGGACCGTAGCCACCCACCCTTGCAAACCCGTGACAGGGTTTGTAAAATTTTAAAACCGGGATGTCTGGTCACCCTACTATATTTGCAACAGCACCTTTCATGCTTTCATAGGTAGGCCCAACCTTCTAACAGTGAGGCAAAACTGCAAGTCAGAGATGGAGGAAAAGCCTGGAATATGTGTGACACATTGAGTAGGGCCACTTAAAGGTCAATTGCATGTGCTAGTGCAGTCTGGAAACATGATGTTCTGTTGGCCTTTCCTTACACTGTAGGTGTGATCTACTCCTTTTATGATGTGGATATATGACAATGAGCTCGCATGAACATATTTAGAGACACTCAATATCACCCTACTTTAAGGAGAATGAGCAGAACCAAACATTTTCTATATTCCATTGCGATTTGGCAGGTTGGTTTAGGTGAGTTGGACTTTGCCATTGCATTTGAGTATATGGTCCAAGTGGCACATTACACAACGTAAATAACGTAAATAGAATGCACATTGTGATCAGTCTTGTAATCAAAGGCCGGAGGTTAATAGAGTAACTGAAGGAGAGGTAAAAAAATGAAACTGGATTAAGTTGAGTGAGGAAAAGATAAAAGATTGAAATAGGATTTAGATGAATGAAAGGGAGAAGATTGACATAGGCTTTAGTTGAGGGAGAGGTGGAAAACTGAAATACATCAGGATATGTTGTTATTATTTTAGTTGGAGACAGACAGGGCATTATCATTGAGTGACTGTGACTGGGTGTGCCAGTCTGTTGTAGCTGATTGGGGGCAGGAGGTTACATTCAGTGGATGTAACTGAGTGTGATTCACATGCAATGTCATCTGGCGGCTAGTAAAAGGGAGGAGAGAATCCCATTGACTAAGACCTACATACATACACACAACATTCTTGACAGTGATTAGTGAGGGGAGCCGCCCATAACATGTTGGAGGCAGGAGAGTGCAGTTGTTGTAGCTGAGTGTGCCATATTTGTGACTACTTAGGGGAGAATACCAGCAAAGTGTGCATCTCAAAGTTGGTTAATGGCAGGAGATCATCTCAGTGACCAGATTACATGTTATGCATGGAGGTGACATTGCTGGCTCTTGACTACCAGGGATGAGAAAATCCGGGAGTCGGTTGGAGGTAGGAGATTACACTAAGTGGCTGTAACTGAGTGCACACCACACATGCACACTTCTTGTGGCCCGTTCTTGGGAAAGCATCATCTCTGTGACACTCACGCAAATGACATTTCATGCAAATGACTAGGGAGTAGAAATCTCACAATCGGATGGTGGCAGAAAATTAAGTTAAGGGATTTCCCAAAACTACCACAATAAAAAATGTAATTCCAGAAAATCAAAAAGGCACAACCAAATGGTGATTGTTGCATGAATGGCTAAAACAGAAATACTTCTGCCCTCTCCTAGTGTGGTAACACCCTATGCCTCCCTCTAAGAGACAATCACCCTATAGAGACCCTACACGAGAGTTAGAATTGTCTTTATAGCAACTGAACCCCCTTAGATATTCCCAGACTCTGATTGTGCAATCAAATCTCTCCAAATGGTTTTGCGGTTCAGGTTGGCATAGTGAACTGCACCCTGACTACCCAATTTACAATACAAATTTGGTCTGTCGTGAAATATGGCAAAAATGTGCACATCTTCCAAACACAGGATGGGGTTCAACTCAAAAGTTTGACAAGGTGGGCGTTTGGCCAGGATTATCAGAAGCATAGGCATGGTCCTTTCAACCAACTACACTTCCTTTAGTGATCTGAAGCAAACTGCATGATATCTACATGGCACCGCTTTTTCTATCAGCAGAAAGTAGGAAAACACAAGCCATACGTGTTCTTATGAAATTGTACTTTACATGATTCCTCAAACATATAACTGGATAATGGCAACATCCAATGCTAGAGAAACAAGCAAAGAGAAAATAACTAAAGTGCACAGAGTGTGTGTGTGTGTGTGGGAGAGATACAAAAAAATGAGAGCAAACATATGGCGGGAAATTGAGAGAATGTGAGCAAATGTAAAATACCGAGAAGGGGAGAGAATGTAAAAGAGGAAGTGAGTGATGACGAGTGAACACGATTGAGAGACAGAGAGAGAGATAACATAAAAGACCAACATAGAGGAAGATGGAGCACGTTTTGGGGTGAGGGAAGAGGAGAAGCAGAGAGATAAAAAGAGAGGAAAGGATAGGGAGGAATTGCAAAATGCATGTTGAGAGAGCATAACAGAGCCGTGAAAGAAAGATAAGACATGAACGGCCTGTGAGAGCGGTGTGTGCATATGCAGAGACAAAGAGAAGCAGGAGACATTGTGAGAGATGATTCGCTGGCCAGATGCTTAATATGTGATTAGATACGGGCATAGAGAAAGGGAAGAAACCGCAGAGAGAGGGATATACAAATGGATACATGTAAGCAGAGAGGGAAAGATGGCCCTAACTATAGATAGAAGTCACAGCATCTGCATGCATGTCTAAATGAATGCTTGGACTCTACCAGATTGAGACTGTAGATGTGGCCAGGCCCAATCTCCACAACTTCAGAAGACCCACCCTTGGTAAGGTTGTCATGGATGTCCCTCAAGATGGCCTGTGCAGTGTGGTTATCCTGTGTAGCCAACAAGTGGCAAGGAACTAACTAACAGTGGATGGGTCTGGTCAGGGGGATTCATGTTTGGACTGCAGACACTGGTTGCGGGATGCTGTTCCTGCCTCTGTGCAACCTGGTCTTCTGACCCAAGTTGCGGACTATCCCCTACATGAATGCATTATATAGAGAAGACAATATGCATCAAATGACCATCATGTTGTTTAAAACAACTAATAGTATTATTTTGACAAAAACTTTTGAGGATGGAACTGATTGAATGCCATTACGCAAAATGTGCTCATGTTTCAGTTCTGATCTTTAGTTCCCAGCCTGCTTCAAGAGCAAGTGAAAAAGGTTGCACTGCCATACGTAGAGTCTGAAATTAATTATGAGAGATGGACTTCATTAAAAAAAAAGTTGCTGTTGTGTAAATCAAAAACTATTTCACAAAAATGAATTTTAAAATGACTGATGTCTCAGAGAGGCTACCACTTCTAAATGTCACGCGATCATCAGTTGAGCGTGAGCAAAAGTTTTATTTGGAAATGTATTTCGACTTCTGTTATAACTGTTTGTCCTGTTTGATCCGTATTCACTAATGTTGAACATTCTCCTTCCTACCAGTTGTTGGTGACTAAGGCTATCCGCTGCTACGGTGGCTGTTGACATCAGCGAGGAACTCCGGTACACTGCTGGAGACCGCCTACAATGAGGCTCACCAGAAGACCAGGACAAATGCACAGAGTGCATATTTGGACTACTTAAGGGAAGATACAGGTGCCTCCCGCAGACATTTGAGGCACTAATGTATACTCCAGCAAAAGTGGGTATGATTGTCGTCACTTGCGCTTTGCTGAACAACATGTGCATACGTGAAAAAATACCCATGCCTCATACGCCAAAATATACCTGTGTCTCCAGATGAGTACTTTGCATGGTCTGACCTAGTTGAGGAATTGAGAGAAGAACATATGGTCTGGTAGGACATTATGGTAAGCTCTTTTTGTCACAGAGTTCCCCCCTTCTCACCTGAGACCGATCCTTGCTGGACTCCGTGGGCGGTGTCTTCTTGCGGACAGACCTGGAATTGAATAAGGCTGAGCGAGCCTCTTCCGACGCCAGCATGCATTTAAGATTCCGGGATGCAGCAATCCGGGGATCTGGGAAACGAAGAAGACGTGCTGATGGCGCACGAGTCCAGGAAGCAAGAGGAAAAGGGAAAGGGGCAAGGAATGGAAGCAGAAAAGCTAGGAACCAGGAAAGCGATACTGCGAACTACGGAGCACACGTCTGATCGCTACTTGGCAATAGCATTGAGACGCGCAGAGACACGGGGGTGCAGCATATTAGTAGAATACATTACGTCCAACGTATAGACCGCGGAAGGCGTGTCACGCTGGACGGCCATGTTGGGAGTGTCAGAGAATGCGAGGCCCGTTGCGATAAGGACCAGGAAGACCAAAAGGGGCTGGTCCTGTGGGTCATGACAGCATGCTTCCTCCGAAAACCTGTTCCTCCTGGTTTGCCTGGGTGTATGAGGTGGTATCTTCTGAGCAGTCGAGGGGTATTCAGATTAGAAAGTGGTTCCCAATTTCTTTCACTGGGACGATATCCTTCCATTCAACCAGGTATTGAAGCTGACCCCGTTTATACCTGGAGTCGCATATCCGGGACACTTCATATTCCAGTTGATTGTCCACCACCACAGGAGTGGGTCTGCAGGATTTCCGGGAGTATTGAATGTAAGGTTTTAATAAGGAGGTGTGAAAAACTGGGTGAATATTTTTCCAGGATTCTGGTAGCTTGAGCCGGTATGAGACTGGGTTTATAATTTCCTTGATGGAAAACGGACCATGATACCAGGGGGCCAATTTGTTTGGCCGTAGATGTCGGGGTAGTAATTTCGAGGACAACCAGACTTGAACTCCAACTGAATAAGAAGGCCCGGGTCTTCTTTTGGAATCTGCATAGCTCTTGGTCTGTGTTCTGGCCTGCTCTAAGTGCTCTTTGGTCTCCTTATGTATGTTGATGAGTGTTTCAATCCAGGAGTCAACAGTAGGTACCGGTGTGGGTTGTGGAAGAACAGAGGGCACAACTGATGGATGGAATCCTTGGCTGCAATAAAAGGGACTGGTCGCAACTGATGAATGATCAGAATTGTTATAGGCTAATTCAGCCACGAGTATCAGGAGCGACCAGTCATCCTGAACCTTAGTAGCAAAACATTGAAGATATTGTTCCACAGTCTGATTAGCACATTCTGTGCCCCCGTTGGTTTGAGGGTGATTACCTGATGAAAGAGCACGTTGGATTCCTAATATTTGACAGCAGTGTTTCCAGAATTGTGAGACGTATTGAGGTCCTCGATCGGAAATTATCTTGGAAGGAAGTCCATGAAGGCAGAATATGTTTTCCAGGAAGATTCCAGCCAGTTCGGATGAGGGTGGTAGCTTATTGAGGGGTGTGAAATGAGCCATATGAGTGAACAAGTCAATGGTGACCATGATGGTGGTGTACCCTCTGGAAGGAGATAATTCCACAATGAAGTCTGTAACGATAAATTCCCATGGCCTAGTTGGTAGTGCGGGTTGTAGCAGAAGACCCGCCGGCCTCTTGTTGTCATGTTTATTCTGATTACAGATTGCACAGGCTTGGACATATAGTTGTACGTCAGTCTTCATTTTAGGCTACCAAAATTGTCTTTGTATGAGGTGGAGGGTGTTGGTGATGCCACGATGTCCGGAGTGAAGAGTATCATGACACAGGCTTATTATTCTTTGTTGTAATTTTTGTGTAGGGATGTGCAGAGCGTTGTCCTTGAACAAATATCCTTCCTTGACTCTCAGGTTCCATTGATTCTTTCTTGAAATATTCTTCCAGAGTTCAGAGGACTGGGTTTGTACTCGGATTTCTTCCAGGAGGTTGACTGCTTGGGCTACAAAAATCGTGTGGGGAAACATTTTAGGATAGGCCTTATCTTCGGTAGTTTCATAGTCAGGCCATCGAGATAAGGCGTCAGCAATCAAGTTTTGTGATCCAGGAACATGAGTCATGTGGAGCTGGTACTGGGCAAAGAAGAAGGCCCAACGAGCCTGACGACTGTTCCGACACTCTAATGACTTTAGAGTTTGAAGATTTCGGTGGTCCGTGCGGACCTGGACTGGATATCTCACTCCCAGGAGTAGATGTCACCATTTAGTGAAGGCTTGGCGGATGGCTAAAAGTTATTTTTCCAGGACGGAGTTGTGTGTCTCACTGGGAGTCAGGGTTCGTGAACGGAAAGCAATGGGGTGTTCTAGTTTATCCTCAAATTCTTGCTTCAACACCGCTCCAATGGCATAGTTAGAGGCATCCGTTTCCACAAGGAATGGTCGATCAATGTCAGGTTAGGCCAGAATGGGAGCTTGAGTAAATCTTGTCTTCAAGTGTTGGAATGCCTTATCTTGCGGAATAGACCTGACAAATGGGGTGTCTTTCTTCAGGAAAGCAACTATCGGTTGAACAATCTCAGAGAAGGTGGGTATAAACTTTCGGTAGAAATTGGCAAGCCCCAGGAAGGTTTGAACTTGTTTCACGGACGTGGGAGCAGGCCATGATAATATAGCCTTTACCTTTGAAGGGTCCATGCCAATTCCCTCTGGAATAAGGATAAATCCTAGGTAATGAACAGAAGCAACGTGAAACAGACATTTCTCAGGTTTGGCCAAGAATTTATGTTCACAGAGTCGTTGTAGTACTGCCTTTACGTGCTCTTCATGCTTTAGAAGGTCCTTTGAGTATATCAAAATGTTGTCCAGGTAGACGATGACGAAGAGAAATAGCATGTCAGAGAACACCCTGTCCATAAAACGTTGAAAGACTGCTGGGGCATTAGCTAATCCAAAGGGCATGATCAGATATTCGAAGTGACCAAAGGGTGTTCTGAATGCTGTTTTCCATTTGTCTCCTTCCCGGATACGAATCAAATGATAGGCACCCCGGAGGTCCAGTTTCATGAAAATCACAGCACCTCTGACCGCTTCCAGGATATCCGAGATTAAGGGTAAAGGGTACTGGTCCTTGAGGGTGCATTGATTTAATCCACGATATTCGAGGCAGGGTCTGAGTTCCTTAGTGTCCTTAGAAGCTCCAGCTGGAGATTTTGAAGGTCTTATGGTGCCATTCTCAAGGTTGGTATCCAAGTATTCTCGGAGGGCCTTTTTCTCAGGTTCGGAAAGGATGAACATCCTGCCAAAAGGAATCACTGCTGAAGGATCCGTGTCTATGGCGCAGTCTTCAGGCCTTTGAGGGGGAAAGGCCTGGACTATGGCAGTTGAGAACACATCAACAAATCCCTGATAGGCCTGAGGGACCTGCACAATATTGGAAACCATGAGAGGTGCTTGATGGTCTATTGGTGGTTCTTTGGAGGGGGTCAAGGAGGGATCCAGGATTAGACAGTGAGACATACAAAACTCTGAGCCGAGGAATAGTGATCCTGCTGTCCAATTGATATACGGATTGTGTTTCTGTAACCAGGGCATGCCCAGTACCATGGGGTAATGAGCTGACTTAATAATGTCGAATCGAATCCGCTCTTGGTGGTGGGTAATTGAAAGCTGGATCTCTTTGGTCTGCAGGCTTATGGGCCCCGAAGTGAGGGGTCTTCCATCGATCGCTTCCACCGGCTGCATGATGCTTTGTGTTTCGTATGGGATGTGGTGACTAAAAACCCAATCTTGATCAATGAATATTCCCATAGCCCCGCAGTCTACCAAGGCCAAAACAGGATAGGCCTTATTCCCGGAGGTTGATAGGAAGGCCTGTAGTATCACTAGATTGTTTTGTCCAGGAGAGTTCAAGGGTGGAATTGATGTGGAGCAAACATTTCTCTCCCGAAGCCCTGCTCCATCTTGGATCGGGAGTTGGCATTTCCCGAACACCGAGGAGGAGCCAGAGGGCATTCTCTAACCAAGTGTTTGTCTGAGGCACAATACATGCACAACCCCGTATTAATCCTTCTCATCCTTTCTTGCGGGGATATGGGTCCACGGAAGGCTCCTATCTGCATGGGTTCTAGTTCGGTGACTGATCCAGGGTTTGTGTCAGATTTGGAGGTACTCTCAAAGGACACCTTCGGAGGGTTTCCCCTAGAATTTTTCTTCTCTGCCTTCCTTTCCTGGATGCGAAAGTCTATTTGCATGGCAAGGTCCATAAGAGCCTGGAATGAGTTTGGTTGGGCCATTCTGGCTAACTCATCTTTAATCTCCTCATTTAGTCCTCTCCTGAAAAGGGTAAAACTTGCCTCTGGAGACCAATCAGCTTCCTTGACCAATTGCTTGAAGCGGGTTACATACGTGAGCACATCTTGGGATCCCTGCTGAAAGTCTAAGAGGCGTTCCTGGGCACTAAAGACCTGCTCTGGGCAATCAAACATGGTCTTTAGGGCCCCTATGAAACCATCGTAGTCATCTAAGAGAGCGTCACCGGAGTTAACTAGGGGTGTAGCCCAAGTTAAAGCATTTCCGGAAAGGTGAGAGATTATGAACCCCACCTTAGCCCTGGGAGTGGAAAAGTAATAGGGCTTAAATGTAAAGTGAACCAAACATGAGTCCAGGAATCCACGAAGGGTTTTTGCCGACCCATCGTATTTGTCAACAATGCCGCCCAGTAACACACTTTCTTTTGCGGCTGAATCACGGGATAGAACTAATTGCTTGAGAGCAGTGTTTTCCGCCTTTAAGTTCTGCACCTCGGTGGTTAATTCTTGAATACTTCGCATCAGGTCCTGGACGGCCGCTTCCATGTCGACTCGAGTGCAGTCAGTAGGCGTGTCAAACTGTCACGGAGTTCCCCCCTTCTCACCTGAGACCGATCCTTGCTGGACTCCATGGGCGGTGTCTTCTTGCGGACAGACCTGGACTTGAATAAGGCTGAGCGAGCCTCTTCCGACTCCAGAATGCGTTTAAGATTCCGGGATGCAGCAATCCGGGGATCCGGGAAATGAAGAAGACGTGCTGATGGCGCACGAGTCCAGGAAGCAAGAGGAAAAGGGAAAGGGGCAAGGAATGGAAGTAGAAAAGCTAGGAACCAGGAAAGCAATACTGCGAACTACGGAGCACACGTCTGATCACTACTTGGCAATAGCATTGAGAGGCGCAGAGCCGCGGGGTGCGGTCTATTAGTAGAATACGTTACGTCCAACGTATAGACCGCGGAAGGCGTGTCACGCTGGACGGCCATGTTGGGAGTGTCAGGGAATGCAAGGCCCGTTGCGATAAGGACCAGGAAGACCAAAAGGGGCGCGTCCTGTGGGTCTTGACACTTTTCATGATAGGTTTGCCATTTACAAACATAATTGTATGACATTTACAAACATACTTGTAAATGGCAAACCTATCATGATTGAGATTTTAACCCAATTAAGCATTACAAATAGAGACATTACTAAAAACAATGCATATTGTTTTTACGGTCTTTTCACCATCTTTGTATATTTACATTTTTCCCATTTTTCTGCCTTTTTTATTGTGTTTTCTCCAATCTCCCTAACTACCTTACCTTGACCCCCTCCCGCATCCCTGTGGACTATCTACTAATAAATATGAAATATTGTACTTCCTGAATATTCAGCGTATGATATGGCTATCGTAATGGAACAATATGATGGATAACTGTTGTTTGACGTATATGGTTGGGCATATATATATTTTTTGCAACAGCAATGTTTATATTTAAACTGATCAAATGATACAATGACAAAAAAAATACCATTACTTAATTCTTACATACTCTTTATTTTCTTTTGTTGTTCTTCGTTTTGACTATTATATACAAAAAAACATGTTTGTTTGCTTTAGATTGGCCCTGATTTGATAAAGGCATAATGTATGCCGAAACACGTGTTATCACAGAGGGCCAACTGATTTACATGATTACCACTCAACAATATAACTTGAGTTGGATCTAACTATATTTTCGCATCAAACAGCTTCTTTCTGAAAGCCTATGTTAAAACCTGTCACTGTGCATGTAACTGCCATTGTATTCACGTGTATCAATATTATGAAATGTGCACTGGATCCACTGGTTATAGTACAAAGTGATTTATTTTACAACTGCGCACCTCATCCCAACACCATGACCCTCCCCAAAACCTCATCCCAAATAACATGATTCTCCCCATATGCCCAACACCCTCCCCACACCCTCGTGCTCTCCAGACTGACACATAAATGTGTCCACTACCTCCTCCTCTTGTCCCCTTTCCTTATTGGCTCGCAACAGGTCCCTTAGTTGGCATGGCCAACACACATCTGCCAGGTTCACTGCAGCAGGCATACTGCATGGTGATGGTAATGACCCTGGACATGGACTTGTGGGTGGCATACATATGCTCAGCCAACTGCCATACCCTTTGGCTCATAAATGTGTTGCTTGCTGTGGCATCAGCAGCACAGTGACACAGAGGGTCCAGGGAAGTGGCCTCTCACTTGGAAGTACCCAGCACTGCATCTTGCATAGCCTGTGAGTGTCCCAGTTGCTCCAGAGTGAACCTCTGCATCGCCTTTTGGTGCTGCTCAAACCGGGTGAGCCTCTGCCAGGTGTGTTCTTGCACTTATGCAGAATTATATGCAGTACCCTTTGGGAACACCACACACAATTAGGACAGTGACAGTACAAATTCATCTTTGGTACAAGCTTGTACTACACAGTAAAGTGGTAGCGATGGCAGTCAGACGTATCTCAAGAGTAAAGTGAGCAGTATCAATAGTTACACAAAGGACATCAATTGCTATGATTTAAACAAACACTGACTCAAGGTTTCTGAGTAAAAGAATATACATTTATTTACACATCAGTTATAAAACATTTCACTAATGTTTAACCAGAGCCTGACCTGCTTTTAAGTTATCGCTAGCTTCTGCCATCATGTGTGACATTCTCCTATGGAGACCTATCACATAGTCAGTCACTATGACTGGCTTGGGGGAAGGAGCACTCTCCAACCCCTCCTTAATCAGGGCCAATGGACCATAGAGAAGTTTAAAGGGACTGTAACCAACTCCATTCTCCCTAACAGCACTGGCCTGGGAGACAGATGGAGACACCTTCCCTCGATGCCAGATGCCTGGTGTCCATGCATCTTGTCATCCTCAGGTGTGGATTCAGTGTCCTTGGGTAAGTGCCTAGGGAAGGCACAATGATATAAAAAGAGGGAATACAGTGCATGGGTGAGATGCTCGAAAGGAGGGATGAATCTGGGGACATCTGCCTCACAGGGGGCAGCTGGAGTGGTGGAGCCAGTGGTGGCAGACTCAGGTGCTGCTGTGTCAGCGGGTGCACTTGTGAAAGAAAAAAGTGATATCGAGGCTGAGTACCCCAAAAGGAAATACACCAACCACGGGTTCAAAAGATACACAGATCTTTATTCTACAACTGAACAGTTTCAAAGGACAAAGCAACAGATAGCTATCAGGCCCTCAGTACAACACAGCGAAAACCAGCCCAGTTCAGTGTGCTCAGTGAGTGGAGCTGTACATCAGAATAGTCGCACCTTTTATACACTTCAAAACATGATGTCCAACCCACTTGCAGGTTAATGAATCTTGGATCTAGGGTTCGTGCCGAGTTTGTTCCTAATTTATGCATCCATACATTTAGGAGTTATCCTTAATTCATTCGCCAACAAGTTACAATAGCAACAGTGTGTCTTCGGATTTCATGTTGAGCCTTTGCACATATCTTTATACAATATAGTTAAACAAGTGTTCATGGATTAGTATCAATGGTCCAGGTAATCCTCTATACACAGGTCAACGAAGGACAAGGTCTCAGTACATGACCCTAATTATTTGGACTGCTGGCAATTTAGACATTAACTTGTACACAGAGGTCAAGACGGCCCTGTTACATTAAAAAACAACATTGTCCACCATCTTAGAACACAGGGTGACTTTAGAATAAGAATCTAAAATGGCGGATGAACCTAAAATGGCGGATTACACAGATCTAAGGTCAGGACCTTGCAACGCGGATTTCCTCGCAGAGCGACTTGGCCTAGGCCAATATATATAAATATATATATTACATGGCCACGGTAGTGGCCATGTAGTTATGGTTAAGTTGCTGTTTCCATAGGAAGAGCACTTTTTGGGTGGCTTATAACTTCGCTCTCCCTGGACGGATCCTCACCAAACTTTGCAGAAAAAGTATTTGGGTCACTCTGAATTGTTTTGCAAAGATTGGTGAGGATTAGTCCAGGGGGGGCAAAGTTATAGGGGGGTCCCAAAACTTTTTTTTTTCCCATAGACTGAATGGGAAAAAAATTTGCTCGCGTCTACAGCCCAAACTGCTGGACGGATTTTCACCAAATTTGGACCAGGAGCAGCGGCTTGGTCCTGAAAGCGTGCTTTTGCAAATTTGGTGAAAATCCGTCCAGTAGTTTTTTTTAAAATGACCAAAAAGTAGGTCAAAAAAATTAGTGATATCTGTGTTCAGTCCGCGGACACACTTCCCTGTTCGCTCCGCGGACAGTGTCCTGATTGGCCAATCGGCTTGCGTGATGTTTGCGGACATGCAACGTGTTCGCTGATTGGACGGCGTGGAGCGTGAAGCGCGTCAGATTTTCGGTAGCGCCCGCCATCTTGGATTCGCGGTCGTCCGCGGACAGCGCGGTGAAACTTTGTTCCAAATTTGTATTTAGTAGAGTGTGTTGGTGTGTAGGAGTGTTTGGGGAGGGTGGGAGTGTATGAGATAGGATGAAAGTTGTGTTTTTTATGTGTTAGATGTTCTTTTTGTGTTCGATTTGTCTGCGGACATCACGGGTGTTCTGAAATGTTCTAAATAAACTGAATGGGGGGTGTTCTGAGGACTCAATATGAGTCTGTTTTGTTCGCAAGCAAACTGAAACTGTTCTAAGAACACTCGCAGTGCCCTGAAATGTTCGCAAATAAACAAAATGGGGGTGTCCTGAGGATGCTGTCCGTATTGTTCGTTGTCAAGTTGAATATGTTCTAAGAACACTTGCGGTGTCCTGAATTGTTCTCAAATACACAAAATGGGGGTGTTCTGAAGACGTTGTCGAACACTCGCTGTGTCCTGAAATGTTCGCAAATATGAATGGGGGTTGTGGCTGACAAGTTGAATGTGTTCTAAGAACACTCACGGTGTCCTGAAATGTTCGCAAATAAACAAAATGGGGGTGTCCTGAGGATGCTGTCCGTATTGTTCTCTGTCAAGTTGAATGTGTTCTAAGAACACTCGCGGTGTCCTGCAATGTTCGCAAATAAACAAAATGGGGGTGTTCTGAAGACGTTTCTAAGAACACTTGTGGTGTCCTGGAATGTTCGTAGGGGGTGTCCTGAAGGCGTAGTCCGTATTGTTGGCTGGCAAGTTGAATGTGTTCTAAGAACACTTGCAGTGTCCTGAAATGTTCGCAAATAAACAAAATGGGGGTGTCCTGAGGACACTGTCCGTATTGTTCGTTGTCAAGTTGAAAGTGTTCTAAGAACTATCGCGTTGTTCTGAAATGTTCGTAGGGGGTGTCCTGAAAACGCTGTCCGTATTGTTCGCTGGCAAGTTGAAAGTGTTCTAAGAACACTCATAATGTCCGCGGACATTAAAAGTTTCCATATACCATAGTTGAAATGTTTGACTCTATGGATGTGATATGCTGCGGTGGTTGTTGCCAGGGCATAGAGTCTTGGGTGCATGGCCATTTGGCCATGCACCCAAGACTCTATGCCCTGGCAACAACCACCGCACCATATCACATTCATATTTGGTTATAACTTTGGGTGAAAAACAAATGTATAAGGAACAAAGGTATTAGATACTATGGATGTGATATGCTGCTATGGTTCTCCTTATTATTGTACACTTACTGTTTGGTCTAGTAACCGGAGTACATGTATTTCTTGTTAATTTCTGTGATAAAAGAAAATAGCATGTTAGTATTAGTATTTTGTAATGACTTATTACATTGTATAATCAATGTACTTTTTTTCTTTTTTGGACCCTCATATTTAGTAGATTGCAAATCAGAGTACTGTGCAATTTGCTCAGTTTCTGTATGTGTTGCTAAAATCATTGTGTCTGTGGGAGAAAAAAAAAATCCATGTTGGATTAAAAAAAAAACTTTTTCTGTTATGCTACAGTTTGTTTGTTTGTTTTCAGTGTTCACTTGTTGTTTCTGGCTAATGCTTTATACTTTGGCTTGCATTTTTTTGGAGCAGTAACATATTATTTATTTGTTTTGATATTATAAAATTTTGGAGCAGTTAGATACCAATTGGCGTATTCTAACTGTCTATTTTTGTTATATATTTTAGTGGTATTGATTTATCTATTTGGATATTGTTAAATTTTGGGACAGTTAGATACCAATTGGCGTATTCTAACTGTGTATTCTTTGGTCTAATTTAGTGGTATTCATTTATCTGATTAGTTGTTGTAGAATCTTTCAGCAGTTAGATAGCTTTTGGAGTATTCTAACAGTTTATCTTTTTTTAACACAAGTTTACTTAGGGTTTAAATACAGTTTAGTTATCAAATTTTGGTTTTAAGAACATCAAATAAGCGTTTGTAAGATTTCCTGGTAATCTCTGCTTTAGAGTAATGGTACTATCATTACATTCAAACCATCCACATTTCTTTTTTATATATGCAGTGTGGTGCCCTGAATTGGTTGTGGCTCCTGCGTGGTAGATTATACCTATTGTTGTGAAGGTTTTCTTACCAAGTGATATTTGACCCTGTGTGATTCCAGTCAGCTTGCAGTTGTTTTTGGTACCATCTGCATTGTAACATAGAAGCATTAGTATTACGTATTTACTATGTGTTTGTATTACTAACGTGGAGCGATTATCTGAATTGCAGGTAGAGCATAATCTACCATGGTTTGCATTTTGTACAAGTCGCTGAAATGGAATGGATTCACAATTAGGTATTGATATATATATGAAGCGTTCATTGGGGATTTCTTCTTGTGTCACATTGTTGCAGAGAGTGCATGTATGTTTCCACATGTATGAAATCTGGAAGATTTCATTTATAGGTATGTTTTTGTTTTCCAGTACTTGTAGTAAGTACATTAGAAATTCTTGTGGATCTTCCTGTGAATTTATAGTGAATTTCACAATTCCAGCACAGTAGTCCAATTGTTGTCTTATTCCATAAATACTACACGTGTTGTCAGGATTGTTTGCTGCATTTCTGTGAAGTACTAACATTTGCAAACACAATGGGTCTGTACTGTGTAAGTAAATGTTGTCAACAATTGGTGGTAATTGAAATAGAATATTCATTGCTACATTTGCGTAGCAACTTACACCAACTATATTTGAGAATTTAAATGGTCCACGTAGTTCTGTATCTAACTGCTTTTTTTGGAGTTTGTCTTCCTTCTTTAAAGAGTACCTGGTTTACTTTCCCTAATTGATTTTTTTTTGCTTGTGGTACTTGATGAAGTATTAGTTTCTTTTACTCTCTTTGGAGGATTTGCAGTGAAATCGTGTTGCATTTCTGTTTGATTTATTTTTCTTTTATAACTTTTTACTTTTTGTGGAACAGAATATGTATTTAGGTGGGGGGTGTATAGTGAGCAAAGTCTATTGTATTCTAAAATGCAAGGAATATAAGCGTTTATTTTACTTGCATCAAAGTTGATTAGAAATAGACCGTCAAGTGTACCTAAGCGTGATAGTGCTACATAGCTCATGCCTTCTTTAAAGACTGTGTTACCAATATCTATCATTGCTTTGTCTAGGGTAAGACCTTGTGATTTATGAATCGTGACTGCGTATGCAAGAGTTAGAGAAAATTGTTCTCTGCGTACATACATATCTTTGAAGAGAAGGAATCTAGCTGTTGAGCGTCCTATCCTTTTTACTTCTGAAAGTTTGTCAAAGAGTATATTGACAAACTGAATTTTGTTGTTGCGTGGGTATGTTTGAAAGCCAACAACTGTACCCAGGCTCCATTTACTAGTCCTTGGTCCACGTCAAGTTTACGTTTAAGCATTACTCTGCAATTTAAGGATAATTTTAATATCTTTTATAATCCTGTTGTGTTTGAGATTGATTTTTCTAAACTATTTAGTCTTGTTGTGGCTTGGTCACACATGGGTAGTGTCATACCATGTACATCTAGTTTTTCTGTGGCGCTAATTTCCATGATTGGTTGCATTTCTTTACTTAGCATGATTTCATTGAATTTGAAACAGCTTGCAAGAGTTGGCATTAAGGCCATACAATTGACATTTTTGTGGGCTAATTGTTCCATAACATCTGTAGCAAATGCATTATCGCCATAAAGTGCATTAATGTGCCAGGTGTTCAATATTGCTTCTGCTTCTTTAGAAAGTATACCAACTCTGATACTTTTTAAAATGTTGGCATAAGTGAGATCTGCAGATTGCCATATGTTTTCTGTTCATTCTCTGTATTGGAAATGTTGCCAAAGGTTGACATTTCCAATGCTGCCAACAGTTTTACGGCAGAGTTTGTGTCCTAATGTTCTACAAATAGGCTCACCTTTTACTGGTGTTACTTGAAGCAGATCTCCAAAAACAATAATGTGTTTTCCTGCAAAGAGCTCTTCATAGTCTGTTTTGAGTACTTCTTGTAATCTGAGGTGAATCAAAGCTAACATCAGGTTGGAGACCATTCTCACTTCATCTATTAATAGCATTTTAATTTGTTTCAATACTCTGCGTAATTCCATTACAGCTTCTGCAGAAAGTTTGTAAGAGTCTAATTTGTTCTGGTGTTCTACTGGTAATAGTAGTAATCGGTGTAATGTAACACCACCCATGTTGTAGGCAACTAAACCTGTGGGGGCAGTGACAACAGCTGACAGTTTGTTGTTTGTCAATTGTTGAAGGAACTTACTAATGATTTTGATTAGGAATGTTTTGCCAGAACCAGCTTCACCACTGACGTACAGTAGTATAGGTTTATAATTATGGCAGGAACATTCTTTATTTTCATGTTTTACACCATGTGCAATTTGTTTTGTTACTTCTTGAAAAATGCTACTTTGCTCATTGTTTAGTTTTGATTGTAGTATAGTTAAGTCTTCCTTATCTTCATACTGACACATGGTGTTTTCTACTTCTATCATAGCTAATTCTGCCTCATTTATTATTAGTGGTTCTCCCAGTGGTTCTTGCCTTCCTGTTATAAAAGTTGACTACTGTCAGGAGTGTCCTTATCTAGTTGGGCTTGGAGTTCTTCTTCTTGTTGCTGTTCATTGTGCAACATTGTTTTGTACTGTGTAAAGTTTACATCAGTTATAGTGCTTTCATTTGCTTTGAAAGCATCCTCATATGAGTCATAGTTATCTAGTAATTGTTCTTCTTTTCTTCATGGTTTGAAGAGTTGTAGCAGGGACATGTAATATACTTCTTTATGTTGAGGAGTCTTTAATGACAATTTGATATGATTAATTAAATTTGGTTTAGTGAGTTTGACTAAGTTGCCTTCACAGTTTGTCACTCTATATTTACCTTTTTTTTCATCAGGTTTCATATTATTTTTGTATGTGTAGTTTTGGGCTATGTGGTATAGACACATGTTTTCCAAAGTATTACTTCTGTTTGGGTAGTATGTGTCCAATAAATTGTTTTTTAAAATGTCTTGGCTGTTGGGATCATGTTTGGCTATTGTTTCTATATCTTCATATGATTTTAGAACTCTTTTTCTAGATTTAGCTGGACCAAGACTTAGCCATACTATATTTTCAGATTTACCATACAATGCAGTACCAGTTAAACGATCAGCTGCTTCATATGATCCACATTCTCTATGGGTGAGCATTTTTATGCCCAAGCTGTATAATTTCTGAGATACTGTTTTATCTGATGACAGGTCATTCCAGAGGTCTTGGAGCTCTGTCTTTTCTGCTTTAGTTAAGTATGCTGTGACATATCGTGCAACTGCAGTAGAATTGTCTGCAATGTACTGCACATCTATGTTTGCATTCCATAAGTGGGCAATGATTGCATTGTAATCATTGATATATTTTTCTTCTTCTGTTCTTGTTATGTAATATGTATTTTTAGGTGACTTACCTATAACACTATGGGCCTCATTACGACCCTGGCGGAAATGGAAAAATGATGGCGGAAATGCAATACCGCCATCGAACACCGCTCGTTGCGATTATGACCCGTCACCGTAAAGTACGATGCCATTAGCGACACCGCAGTGAACGGCAACGCTAACTGCACCAAGTACGCGCACGCGCGCCTTGCAAAACCGGAATCACCGCCATGGCGCAACGGTACGCGAATTCTGACCCTAGCGGACATGTACTGAACGCCATCAAGCACGTCGTAAAGTACCATTCCGCCATGGCGAGAAATACGGCATCGTGAACCAACCGTAAATGGCCCACTGAGTGCCTGTACTCCACTCCCTGGCCACATTGCACAACTCCTGGCAGGCGCAATGTACTCACACTATGCAACCAGTGAAATCTACAATTCACCCATGCATGCCAACGTAGAAATGCATGCAGGGGCTCAAAGCGCCCCGTGAGTGGGCATCCATGTACGGCATGTCACCATAGCCGTACTGATGCAGCACAGGCATGTGAAGGTACAATACATCAAAATGAAAATCAAGAACACATGACACAAAACAACAGTAGTCCCCCATCGCTTGCCACCAGCGCAAGGCAACATCCAAAACAGCATCCTGAGGGGGATTGCACCAGCCCTGTACTCTTGCCAGTAAACAAACCAACCATCAGCAGAAGCATGTACCACACAAGTTGGCAGAGTGACTGAGCAGCCAGGCTCATCCCAAGAGGGGCCGATGGGAGCTGCAGGGCACAGATGGCATGAATACAGAAGCTATTCCAATGGACATGACCCCAGTCCCCCTCCAACAAACGCACGCAAACACAGGCACCTGTGACCAGCCACATTCTGAACATCCCATCATTCCACCAATCGACCTGGCTGACAGGCACCAGTCGGCCAAAAGCCAATCCCCCGCCCCTGAACAGCACATCATGTAAACAGTCACAATGGCAGCCCCTATCCGTGACCATACTGTGCTACGTAGGCAAACGCGGCCAGTACTGTACCACACAACTCAACTCAGAAGGCGGAACACAATGCAGATCATCTCGCAATACATACCGCCACAAATCGAAAATCGCCACATCACCTGCAAAGAATAACGCAACACGACAAATATCGGAATACAATTTAAATGCACATCCAAATGACAAAGGCCCCACAGCAATTTGCAAAATAACACCAAAACATCCATCATCACCGAGGGCTGCATCTGCAATAATTGACCAGCTTCCACTTGTGTGACGCCCTGTACCATCATGGCACACAGGGCCTACATCAACGTTCCAAAAGGCAACATGGAAGCGGCAAGAACCGCAGGTCCGTCCCATGAGGCAGGCACTAGTCGAGCTGAAAGGCCGAAATGTTGCACCTAGCCACCAGTACAGCGTAAGGGCATGTGGCCCATTGGCGATCGTCCCATAAGATCGAAATGGTGCTCCACTGATTCACCCGAAGCTGCAGGTGTCGAGAGTAAAACCCATCTGGAGGAGTGGCGTAGAGATGGCATCTGCAATAGGGCAGGAGATACCTGTCACCCAAATGAAACACAAATTAACCGATTGCATTACGGGACTCATGATGCATTACAATCTTCATTCAACACACCAAATCCACACCCATATGCATGCTAGCCCACTCCAAAGGAATATACACACCCCTAAATCAGTATCGATTCATAACGAAATCAATCGAGGTAAATACACCATTGGCAACGTCGGTTACTGTGCATGCGTCCGTCAAGATAGAACCCATGACATGGGATTAGTAACGTGCCTAGACACAAGTGTATGAAGGCGCGTCGAGACAGGGAGGATCCGACAAGGGCAGATAGACGTAAGTCCCACTATGGCAGCCTTGCATCACATAGCGCAGGGGAAGGGGAGTGATTCAAAAAACCCATGTACATGGCAGACCCTAAACGGAATCATCTGTCCATGCATCCATTCATCATTCCCTCATCCCGCAATGAAAACGCATGAATATTCACTCACATAATATGTGAAACTTCCATCGCGTCTGTGCGTAATGCAGTCTGCAAAAACCACTGTGCTCCTGGCCGGATCTGTAGTGTTGTGAAGCAAGATGGATTTGGGAACGTCCTGCCTTATCGTCCACTACGCTATTGCGCATCCCATTCAATTCATATCATTCATTGCTTGCTCGT
The DNA here is from genome assembly GCF_040938575.1 of Ambystoma mexicanum. Taxonomy (NCBI): domain Eukaryota; kingdom Metazoa; phylum Chordata; class Amphibia; order Caudata; family Ambystomatidae; genus Ambystoma; species Ambystoma mexicanum. The sequence goes on from NC_090933.1 coordinate 150,433,659, forward strand.
TATGGGCCATGTCCCAAGGACATTCTACAATAGAACGTTACATTTCCAGCCAGACCTGTGGGCGTATCCTCGCCGCTACTTCAAAACCAAAAATGCTGGCCTTCGAATTCCTCACTTGCAACATTACGTCGAAAAGGCTTCTGTGAACGCTTGCATTCACAATTACATCAATGTAGTGCGGCTGTGTGTCATAATGCTAACTGGCTGCAATCACAAATGGGACGCCACGCCCGTCGGTGAAGTACGTTACTGTGCTGCATGAGGGTCGGCCATCGATCGAGCCCTACATGCCACTGACTCTTCACAGGTATGTAAGCGGCTGCAATCATAGCATGTGTAACAATGGGAGCATAGCATGAAAATCAGTCAAAGTACATCACACTGCCATCGGGATTTGATACATGATTCCAATCCCAAGATGCCATGCGGCCAAATGCAGCCTTACGTGCGGGACGTGCTCGGCCAGAAGGGATTGCATCTGCCACAGATTCATTCAATCAGCACAGGTGGAGGCCATACAGGCCGACAGCACATATATAGCAGACCCAAACCCCTCCCACAACCACTCCCACTCCAAAATGCTACCGGCAGGACTAGCGATGTTGGGCCTGGGGGACCAGATAGCACTGCAAGTGCTACAACTACAAGAAGACGACGAACAACAACAGGTACAACAACCGGGCGCACAGGGGAGACGGAGGAGAAGGAGGAGGAGGAGGGCAAGGCAGGGTCAGCAAGGCCCGCAAGCACTGCCACTACCACCACGCAGGCGGCCCGCAATCCCACGCCTCCGAGCTGATCCGTTCAACCTCACTGCTGAGCAGATCCACACCCTCTACCGTTTGGACCGGGACACCATAATCGCCATTGTGGACATGACACATGCTGACCTCGTGAGCATGATAGATAGCCCAACCGCCATCCCACCCCTACTGAAGGTGGTGTCTGTACTCCACTTCCTGGCCACAGGCACCTACCAGCACACAGTGGGACAGTTGCATGGCATTTCACAGCCACTGTTCTCACGGACACTCTTCCAAGTGCACGATGCCCTCCTGAAGCACGCCGACGACCACATCACACTACCACGCACGTACCAGGAGATTACCAACGCAAAAGTGGGATTCCATGCACTTGGCGGCATCCCGGGTTGCATTGGTGCCATCGACTGCACCCATGTTGAATTGGTTGTCCCACATGCCATGGAGGTCCAGTACCGCAACCGGAAACAATTTCATTCAATCAATGTGCAAATGGTGTGTGACTCCAACAAGATCTTTACGCATTGTTGTGCCAGATTTCCAGGATCTACCCATGATTCTATGGTCCTGAGGAACACAAGAATACCACGCTACATGGAGCGACACGCAGGGCACAGATCCTGGCTACTCGGTGAGTCTCATTCCATGCATGACATCGTGGCCCATTTGATGCGTCAATGACCTTGCAGGAGGGGGGGGGGGCCACTTAGCACTATCATTCCACTGACACCCTTTATTCGTCTCATACAGGTGATGCCGGGTATCCACTGAAGAGATGGCTCCTTACACCAATCCGGAACCCACAGAACGAGCATGAGGAGGACTACAACCATGCCCACTCACGTACCCGTGTGGTCATTGAACAGGCATTCGGCCTACTGAAGGCTCGTTTCCGCAGCCTCAGCAGGTCTGGCGGGGCACTCATGTACAGCCATGAGAAGGTTTCTAAGATGGTCATGGCATGTGTCATGCTGCACAACATGTGCATACGTAGGAATGTGCCCATGCCCCCTGACGCTGTACTGCATGCACCTGAAGATGATGATGATGATGAGGGTGGGGATGTGGAGGCACCTCAAGGAGTCCATGAGGCACAGGATGCACGTGCAATCCGACAGAGCATCATAGATGCATGCTTCTAGCAACCACGCATGGTGCCTATTACACGGAAAGGGGACCTGTGGCACTGTGTGTGTGTAGTACAGGCACATTGTGGACTGTACGCCTATGAAGGCCTCGTACGCAAATATCAATGTCCACACATGTCATTGGATGATAATGAGGTGCTGTATTGTTAATGTGATTTGATTTATACACCCTATGGACCCGCCACCCAGTGAAGCCCAACACACCCCCTCCACCCTACTACCTCCCCCCCCAACACCAGTGTCCAAATATGCATGCTGTCCGTGGGTAGACGCTATTGCAAGCCCCCTCTACGGGTATCAGGGGCACCCCTGCCCGTGGAGCGCAGGTTCCTGCCAGATCTGCGTTGGGGGCTGCCCTGGACGGAACTTGCCACGGATGATGTCTCTGCCTGCTCGCGTCCATGCATGTCTCTGAGGGTTTGTGAGAGCTCCGAGAGCACACGGCGCACAGCAGCAAGTTCAGCACAAACGTCTTTGGACGTCGCATGCAGTTCCCCCCTCAGGCTCTCGGTGCTTTTCTCCATTTGTGCTCTCAGGCTCTCGGTGCTTCTCTCCATTTCTCCCCTGAGGCTCTCACTACTTTTCTCTATTTGTGCCCTGAGTGTCTCGGTGGATGTTTCCATGGCTGCCCTGGAACCCCCGCATTCATTTGCATGGTCCTTGAGTAGCGTGGACACTTCCTGCTGTTGCTCGATCAGCAGGTCGAGGGACTGTTGCCTCTGCTGGGCCATGGACATTTGCGGTGGTGTGACAGGGGGGCTGCTCAACACATGTTGCCTTGGCACAGGACTTGTGGGGGTTGGCCAGTCGTCGTCTTCAGGGTGCCCCTGCGTGGTTCCGTCATGGTGTAGGGGATGGAACATGCAGGGGGATTGGGAAAGGTCATGGATGGTACCTACGTCGCCAGCACTGTTTTCCGTGTCGGAGCATGCTGGCATGACAGCTGTGTCACCTATGGTGCTGCTACCACCAGAGGCAGTGCCATCAGATACGTTCTTTGGGGGGACCTGTGGTGCTGGGGTTGTGGACTTGCTGGCTGCTGGGGTGCCTGTTGCAGTCCCCTCCAGTGTGCTGCCACTTGATTCCTGCTGCTGCCGTGTCTTGATCCTTGCACCTGAGGTGGAGGCTCTTGGGACGTTGGTCCTGGCCCTCTTTGCAGGCGTGCTGGTAGGGGTGTCCTGCAGCTCGTCGTTGGTATCGGACCCTGTGGTGGAGTAAAGAGGGGCGAGCGTTAGTTATGGGTCTGTCGGATTTGGAATGGCAACGTATCAAATGCATTGGGGTGGTACATGAGGCTGATTTGGGACTGGGCCTTGGAGGTGGTCTCATTTTCGTGTGGATTGAGGATGCATTCATTTGGCTGCCTGCAGTTAGGGGGTGCATGCTGCACATGTAGGGGTTGTTTATGGCATCTTGATTGATTTGTTTATTCATTCTGACTTTTAGAGGGCGCTGTCAGGGCAAAGTATGTATTGCACTATGGGGTCACATGGTACTGCACATGTTCGTGTTTTGTGGATTTCGCATTGTTTCTCTTGGCCAACCTACCTGATTCTCCGGATGTCGGCACTCCTTTCTCCATCCCTCCGACTCCCTCTATGCTCTCCATTCCTATGGTGGAGGCGCAGATATCCTCCCAGGGGGTCAACTTGATGGGCGACTCTGAACCCCCCCCGGTAGCTGTGGCGATGTTCCTGTTCGCAGAAAGTATGCTGCGTACGCGGATCCGCAGGTCGTCCCACCGCTTGCGACATTGCTGTGGCGTGCGGGGTGTTGTCCCCACCGCACTTACGCGCTGTGCCACCAGGGCCCATATGGCCTTCTTGTTGGCAAGGGCCGTCCTGGTCATTTGACTGGAGAAGACGACGGCGGCATTTTCCTGGAGGGTCTCGGTGAGCACGGTCAGTTCCTCTCGGGAGAAGTGTACCTGCCGCTTGCGATCACACGCTTTCTTGGCTACCTTTCCCATATTTATTTTTTTAACTGGGGTTGCTAACGGGTTGGGATGTGTGTCAGGGTCGGATTTTTAATGGTTGTGTTGGGATTCGGATTTTATAGTTGTGCGGCGTGCTGTTTCCCGTTCCAGCCACATGCTTTTACTTCCGTTTCCGTATATTTACGGTGCCCGTAATTTGCGGTGCCCGCTCGTTACGGTGACCGCTCATTACGGTGACCGCTAAGATGGGTGGCGGTATTGCACCTGGTGCAGCGTACGGCGGCGGTAAGGGCCGTTTTGGGGTCATTTCCGCCATCGCAGCCTTTCGGATTCCGCCATGGCGTAATGCTCGTGCCCGATGGGTCGTAATTAGCCGCACTTTGCTCCTTCGTGCAATGGCGGAAACGCTATTTACGCTGTTGCGGTCCGGTCAGTCACTTTCCGCCAGGGTCGTAATGAGGCCCTATGTCTAAAAAAACTGAAATTGTATAAGTATTTTTTTAAAGATTTAAACATAGATTGTGCTTGCATGCAATTTTGTTTGAATATCTGTAGTCTATATATTTCATTTAAAAAATGTTAGTTTAACATGATTTGAGTGTGTGTGTATACAGAAAGTAAATAGTATAAAGGTTTATAAGTGATAGTTGATTTTAGGAAATTGAAAAAAATACAGTAAATTCATTTTACAGATTACACAAGCTAAAAGTCTGTTTGAAAATGTGTTCATCTACTGTACAGAAAATATGCATACCTGAAGTTTGTGTTCATGCATATGGATATGCATGGAGCAGCAAGTAGAAATCTTGGAGACTTGTACAGTATTTCTGGTAGATGGTGCTTTCCAATGATATGACACTTGTACTCAGAGAGATTCACAGTACATTTGCAGTGATGATCTATGAAGATGCAGTTAGATGTAGAGGTCTTCAATGTGATTGGTGCATGGTCATGTGATTTCTTAGCTACATCCAATGAGGGAATGGCAGAGAGAGTGAAGCGGAAATGGTAGAAGGGCTGTTCATGTTACGTTATGTCCGCGGACATGGCGGTAGTTCGCGGACATGAGGAGTTACATCCGGGGATTTTTGGGTTCAGAAGTCATGCAAATGAGAATAAGCACTGAAAGGGATTGGTCAGGAAAGTTTAGTGGGTGTGTTGTGCCAGGAGAGAGTTTCTCAGATACTCTTTTTGCTGAGAGAACAAAAGATAGCTATGGCTGTGTGTTTCAGAAGACAGATTGTTTGGATTTTGGGAGATTTTTGGATACATTGGTTGAAGGTGCATGCAGAAAGCTGTGGAGTAGCTGTAGATCTTGGATTCCCACATGTGGAAGTACACTGGCATGGAGTACGTGGAATGAAGTGGTTGGACTTGCAACCTCTCTGTGCTACTTTGGAGACAGAGCAACATCCAGACATAATTGTAATTCATTGTGGAGGGAACAGTTTAGGACATGTGACTGGATTTTTTTTTTCAATTTGCTATGAAAGAAGGACTTGGGAAGGTTATGGACATGTTTCCTAATTCTCAAGTGATATTTTCACGGATTGCGCAGAGACAAATGCGGCTTCGTTCTTCTTCATTTGGTCCACAAATGGAAAAAGCAAGGCGCAATGTTAATAAGGCTGTTTGTGCCTTTCTAAGAGATTTTGGCATGTCCTCTTTTCACAATGAAAATATTATGTTTCATAGTACATACATTTTTCGCAGAGATGGAGTCCATCTTACTTATGCTGGCAATCAGATTTTTCTGAGAAATGTACAAAATGCTTTGTAACCTTTTTTGGAATTATAACAACCAATTTGAAGTAGGTGTTAAGCATTTATAATTTTTGACTTACAAACACCTCCCAAGGGCTCTTTTCAGAGCCACCACTTCCTCCCAGAGAAAATTGCAATGTTTGTGATGGGGTAGCAACCCAATTTTTTAAATGTTCGCGAACTGTCTGCGGACTTCTAAAAAATACAAAGGGCCCTGCTTCATTTATTTTCACTTCTATTTTTTAACTGTGAAAGGCGGCTCTGAAAAGAGCCTTATTTTTTTTTTGATTTTTGATATTTTGTATTTTTTTTGGTTTTTTATACATGACACACTAGGAGAGGAGGGGAAAGGAAGGTAAAGGGGGGGCGAACCAACCACAGGGATAAGGAAGGGCGAGCTGAGAGAGGAAGATGTAGAGTGGGTTTTATTTGGGTAGTGAGCAGATCTTCTCGTGCTCTGAGACAATAGTCTCAAAAGCACTACAAAGTCGCTCCCCCCTGCAGAGTACTGTGTCACAGTACATACATACAACTGTGACCCTCGAAAGGTAAGGGTCATCAGCATTCTGTATGGCCTGTGAGGCAGCTTGAGGAAGACGCTGTCCCACAGAGGTGGTCCTTGTGGTGACAGGATCAGAAACAGAGGATAAAGTAGAGGAAATCAACCTGCTACGTTCTTCGCAAGGTACAACTCTGCAAATAGCCCCAGAGTGAAATGACCTCAGGTGTCGCTTCATAGTAGTGGTCCCAAAGCTGTACTTACCGTGCTTCCCGCGACTGAGTATCATTTTGCAATCATTGCAGGTAACACGGTTCGCACAAGCCTTAGGAACATTCCCATGAATGGTAAATAACCGCCTCACCCAAGACTCACGCCTAGTGCGGGTAGTAGGGTTTTCCTCTACCTCATTCTCATCATCCTCTTCTTCCTCCTCCGCATCCTCACTCCTGTTCCGCTCTTCAGGCCCTTGGGGAGGTGGCAGTGGTGGAGGGGGTGGGGTGGTGCTGAAGCAGGTGCAGCACCAGGTGGCAGTTCAGCAGCCAGGGATGCCATCTCGATGATGATGTAATCTGCAGGTGGCAGCAAAAATCGCTGTGTTTCGAATAATACCCAGAAACACAATGAGAATAAGCTCTAGGGCGTGGTCTTTTATAGGGGTGCTTGTGCGCGGTCCGCGGTCATGCGCGCTGTCCGCGGACAGATCGAACACAAAAAAAAGTTTGAAAAGTTTCAAAAGGTATGTAGAAACTAAGGATTACTATGTGGGACTTGTGCCATGGTGAGATTTTATTGAAAAATATTATGGATTAATTGAAAATGTACTTTTAATTTGTTCGGGGACCCGAACAGTGTCCGCATTCAGAACACGCGATCAGCGTGGGCGCGGTCATATGATCCGTTCGCGAACAAGTCCGCGAAGGAAGCGCATGTCCGCAGGACACCAAATGCACGGAGATTGGCTAGCGCATGCGCGTTGATGTTCTACGGACACTGTTCGGGTCCTGAACTAATTAAAATTGCGTCACACATGAAACGAACATTTCAGGACACTGCGTGTGTTCTTAGAACAGTTTAAATTTGCCAGCGAACAGTAAGGACAGATACAGTGTTCTTCAGGACACGTTCAATTTCGTTTATGTACGAACATTTCAGGACACTAATTGTGTTCTTAGAACATTTTCAACTTGCTTGCGAACAGTGCGGACAGGTATACTGTTCTTTAATACACCTCCATTTTCGTTTAATTACGAACAATTCAGGACACCGTGTGTGTTCTTAGAACAGTTTGAACTTGCTAGCGAAGACTACGGACAGATAAAGTGTTCTTTAGGACACTTGAATGAAATGTTTTTTTTACGAACATTTCAGGACACCGCGTGTTTCTTAGAATAGTTTCATCTTGCTAGCGAACAGTACGAACAGGTATAGTGTTCTTCAGGACACCTCCATTTTCGTTTATTTACAAACATTTCAGAACATCTGCACTGTCCGTGGACACCTACATTGTTTTAAAAAGAAAAACGAAACTATTTACAACACAATATAAAAATGAAACTTTATTCAACATATATTAATAATTTATGACAGAGAAGGTGAGGCAGAAACAGAAACAAAAACAGGAGAGTTAGGGGTTTCATCATGATTGTTATTAGGTGAAGAAGGGATGGAAGTCACATCAAAACGTTTTCGGTTATGGGGAGGGTTTGGGGATAATTGACTGTGATATGGTGAGGAGGGACAAGTACATGTGGGGCAATGGTACGAGGTTTTTGGTTTAAAATTATCTTCCACAAAAGTTTTCAATTATTAAAATTAGTCAACAATAAATCCAGTGCACGGTGGTGGTGCGAGTTATGGTTGCTTAGCTTACCATAACTGGCGAATTTCAAGGGTTTTTCAGTTTTACCATAACGTCCCTTTAACAAAGTTTTTTCACTGAATTTCATAGGTTTTTAGTAGCGCAACTTAACCATAACGTCCCTTTAACCAAGTTTTTTCACTGAATATATATATGCATACGATCAAGAGGGTATAATATGATTTTCCATTCAACACACTGGCCTGTGTCCAGTGCAGTGGGCTGGTCCTGTGCCTGTATGTTATTTGCACTTGGGTGGGTGAGTTTCACTCCAGACTTGCCAACAGTGTTGGAAGGTGGCTCAGTGAAGGTGGTTCTTCAGGGTCCATCAATGCCAGAGTTTGGGCCATGTCCATGGCATGAGTGCCTGTGCCCCCAGAGCTGGCGGCAGCAGAAGTGCCCTCTTACAGTGGGGTTCTATGGGTCTTCTGGATACTTCCCTTCCTATGTGCAGCATGTCTTGACCCCTTTTTGCCAGTTTCAGGGGAAGGTGTGCTGGATGTGCTGATGCCTTCAATGGGGTCCATGATGTCTTTTGTGCCTGTTGGGAGACAGGAAACAGTTACCCTTATTGGAATGTTGTAGGGTGTGTTCTCATGAAGTGTTTTATGTACTATGGGGTCCCAGGGTGGTATAGCCCCATGCAGGCCTTCTTCGTGTGGCAGACAGTGTGATGGATTACTGCTTTCATGGTTGGATGTGCATATGAATAATCGGTAATGTGTCCCTTGAATGGGATGTCATGTGATTCATGGTTGTGCAAGGTAATGGGTATCCTTGTAGGCCTGGCCCAATGTTGTATGCATATCTTGTTCTACTGTCAGCTGAGAGTTGCCCTGCTAGCTATGGTGTTGTGAGTATGACATTAGTTGGGAAACACTCTTCGTGAAGGCCTTGTTGCCACTGATGTGTGGCACTTCTTGTCAGTTTGAGTCGGACATCTAGAGGTGTTGAGTTTGTGCAATACATTATGTGCATGGCAGCTATTTGGCTGATGTGTCTGTACAGGGTTGCTTGGCTTGCTGGCAAGAGGCGGTAAGGATGTACCATGCAATTGGTTACGTGTCCATGAAACATGCTGTTCCATGGTAGTTGAATGTGTCCTACACGAGGACCTCTTCCTTCTCCATGGTGAGTCTTTTAGGGGGTTCACACCTTCCATGCCTCCTGTTGTACAGTTCTGAGCAGCCACATTGATTGCCTCAGTAAATATCTGCTGCATGACTGCAAATATGTGTACTCCCAGGGGCCTTGCTGGTTGCTGGTTCAGACCTCTCCCATTCCCACGCTCTCCAGGCCTGCCATGTGGAGAATGCTGCTCAAAGTCTAGTCCTAGGGTGTCAGCTGCAATGGGGCAACAGTTCCTCCACCAGTGGCTGCTGTCTATTGACAGTGGCTGTATACACTGATGTGGGCCCGGGCTTTGAGGCTGTTCAATCTCTTGTGCATGTCCTTACAGTCTTAAATGGACGTGTGATGAATCTGAGGATGTTTTCCCTTCTCCCCTAGGAGGAGACCTTTCCCATGTGGCCAGAGTGGTGTGTTAACGGTAGAATAGTCCCCCTTGGGGTGGTACATCAGGGAAGGATCACATGGGAGAGGAAGACCCTTATGGGATTAGGGACGACCATTCCCAGAGAGCACAGTTGCCCACCATCTTAGTAGACACTCCCTCCTTCTCCAAATAAAGTTCTCTCTCACTTTCTCCAGGCAGTGTTTATATCTCTTATTTTAAGGCTAAACCATTTAATTATGATAGAGTTGACCAACAACCCTGGAAAAAGCAAATGATGCCCATGGAACTCTACTATGACTGTTGTACCGAAGAAGAGGATCATGAGTATGATGATTACTCCAGAGAACTGGAATTAACGGTCTAGTCTTTCACTGTTTTCGATTGGCCCAAATAAATACATAAAGCTAGAGGGTAAAAAAAAGATGCTGAGAGCAGTGCACGATCGAGGAAACGGGCAGTCACCAACCCGGCGTACCAAGAACCAAAGCAGGAGACGCTGTGTACAGTGCTTAGCGGGAGTGTGAAATCAGGCAAAGGATGAGGAACTCCTTAGTACGCTGCCCAAACAAGCCTACAGGCACTCTGAATCCTGGGTACCCACCAGGAAGTGACACCCTGTGCCTCAAAGCTAGAAGCAACTGGTGGAGTGGTCGCCAATGAGAAACTAAAGAGAAACTAATTGGCGGGGACACTGCAGACCGAAGAAAGCAACCAGATGCTACCGGAGCCCCAGAAGAAAGCACCACAGCCTGGAAGACACTCACAAGAGTAACTGATATACGGCCAGAGCTGAAGGTGCTGATGGGAGCTACAGAAACAAGACAGTGAGAGGGTCTGGGAACCCAGGAGAAGCCAAGAGAGTGCTGAAGGGGGAATACGCTTGGCAGGAGAGTAAACCAAGATATTGCACCCATACATTGCAAGTCTGGGACCCACACCCATATGAAGATAAGAAAGTGAGAGCGTCTGGAACCCTAAGAGAAGATGCGAAAGTGCAGAAGGGAGCATATGCTTTGCAGGAGAGTAAACCAAGCTATTGCAACAGCACACAGCAAGTCTGGGGCCCACACCCACCTAAGAACAAGAGAGAACGGGTTTCTGGAACCCTGGATAAATCATATATGCTACAGAACAGAGCACATGTTTGTCCGGAGTGTAAACCAAGCTATTGCAAGAGCACAGTGCGAGTTTGGGACCTGTATCCATATGAAAGCCGAAGAATAAGAGGATCTGGGACCCGAGAGATGTAAAGAGTGCTCATAAGAGGACAAACACTTGGCAGGAGAGTAAATCGAGTTGGACATATACTTGGCAGGAGAGCGAAACAAGCTATTATGTTCAACCTTCACAAGTCTGGGACTTGGACCTACAAAGAAAGTTTGTGAACAAGAGATAAGAGAGTCTGTTTTGATGAAAAACCCATGCTTGGTAGTGAAATACACTAAGACTATATTATAAACAACTATAAGTCTGGGACTCACACACTTTTGAAGATGTAAAATACAGTGACATTTACCTGTGAGGATACAGGGTCTTTAGGACCCCAGAGTCAAGGAACATAGAACCAGAAGGAATCCAGGGGAAAGGAGCAAACCCCTAAATGTGTTGGTGTTTCACCTGGTAGAACATTTCTTTTTTCTTTTGACTACCCAACACATTGGGAACTTTTCTGATGGCCAGAGTTATTATGAACAATTTACTTTGGAAGAAACCAACCCTACATAGTTGATTTAGGTTATTAATGTTAGGGACAGAGGTAGGGTTTTCGGACACGACAGTAACATACATTTTGTGTTGACCTCCTGACATATTCCTTAGTTTCCTTTGAGGCAGAGAAACCCCTCCCATTCTCTAAGCACTGAGAGACATTTTTCCAAACCTTTCATTGGATAATAAGTGTTTATAGTCAAAAATATGCCTCTTTTTGTCTGAGCCTTCCTTCTGGCCCCTTGTAGACCTTTCTGAATGGTGGTCTTTCGCTGATGGGACATCTTACTGTTTTGTGACCCACACAGCTCCTCTGCCTGGGCCACCACGTGATCTACAAGCACAATGAGGTCCTGCTCAGAACATTCTGTCTTGCAAAGCCACATTTCCTGAACCTTGCCTTTGTCTTTACATTCTGACATGTTTGTTCTGTGTTATAGGGTTGGATGGCACTTCCTTTATGATATTTTCAGTGGATTGAGTTTTTAAAGATGGCTGCCACTGAACTGCCCATTCGCATCATGACAGATTCCCGTTTGGCAGTAATTCCGTAATTATTGCTGATGGTTGGTACGTGCCCGTCTACTGATGATTGTGCGGAAATTACTCCGGGATACTGTCATGGCCATAGCTCCTGGCCCTGGTACTCAGGGTCTCTGGGCCGTATCACAGTGTCCCTGCATGGCCCCAAGGGCCCAATCATGCCCCCCAAGACTCTCCTGGAGTCAGTCCTGGCGCCTTTGGCGCCAGGTCATATAGCAGAGGAAGGAGCTGGAGCTCTCAATGGGAATGGAACCACATGGTGGCCCCCACATGGTTCAGTTCAGAACTGAACCATGCGGTGTAGCATCTAGGGTGTGGTCAGGCCCGAAGGCACCTGGGATACCTGCAGACTATTTAAGCCATGCCCGAGCTGCAACACACCCTGCGCGTTGCTCTGCACTCGCAGCGTGACGTTAACCGTGATCTGTCCTCAGCCTTCCAGGCCTGCACCTGCAAAGGAAGAGAAGAAGAACACTATTAACCATCCTAACCTGCTCGTCAATCCAGCTCCTGTTGATCGCTCCAGTGTCAGCTCGGAAGCTTGTCCTCTCTTGAAAGGAGCAACCTGGAGGAGGAAAAAGAAAGACAACATTAGTAGGCGTTTGCATCCCTCATTCAAGCATCATTCGGAAGCACGCTTACCTGAGTGAAACTCGCTGTTAGTTTATTCTGTGCCAGCCTCCATCAACCTGCAAGAGAAAGGCAAGGTGGGTAGCTCTCATACTTACTCAACGGCGGTCCGGACAACATCGACTCATCGCTCCGCATCCTCCCGGCTGCTCACCATCCAGAACATCACGGCGGCTTGCAAGAGAAGAATAACACAGCTTAGTAAACAGCAAAAGCGCACACAGCACCGCGCTCCACGCATTCACTTACCATATCGAGCACAGCCCTCGCAACCAGCTCGACGCCTTCATCATCCCTGCACCTAAGAGAGAAGGAGGGCATTAACAAGGGCATTACAATTAGGGACAATTTATCAAGTACAATAGACTTACCTGAAGAACTGAGTCACAGCAGGTCTGGATTCTCGGGCCCGCGCCAGTGAAGCAACTTGGCAGCGAAGCGCCCCATTCACGATGCATCCCTGCACAGAACTGCAGGACGGAGAGCACATCTTATCGAAATCCAAGGTGAGGAAAACTCTAAGGGGGTCGCTGGGGTTCACAAGGGAGGTGGGCCCAGAGAAAAAGAGATTGTGGGTTAAACCAGAACTCCTGTATTCCAGACTAGATCCTCGGCAGAACAAGAACCTGGGGGAGGCAAATCCAGGTCCGGAGCAGTCCAACCAAGTCGGGTGGCATCCCTGTGGATACCAGGTGAGCGTTACAGAACACAAAACCTCCCAAATATAATCCACCCGGGCGCCCAGCATGGAAACCTCGGAAACCAACAAGTTAGCTCAGATGCTGGGGCAGTTACGCGCTGAGGTACATTCAGCCAGACAGGAACCCAATGCCTTGTGGAGAGAACTATTAGTGACCAAAGAACGTACTGATGATCTAAGTAGACAACTCCTTCAATCACAGGCCGGACAAGCCCCTTTTCCTGGGACCATCCCATCAATGCTAACCCCATTGTGTAACCCGGTGCAGATCACCCTTCCTGGAGCAGTTCCTTTAGCTCCACCGGAGTGTTTCTCGGGGGACCCTAGGAAGTACGCAACCTTTATGAATCAGTGTCGCCTCCATTTTCTTTGCAGACCTGGGGCGTTTCCTAATGACCAGTCACAGGTGGCCTTTGTGTTGTCTTATCTGAATGGTAGTGCTGCGGATTGGTCTGTGCCTTTTATTAGCTGGGATGATCCACTGGTACGTGATTTTGGGGGCTTTCAGCAGGAGCTGGAAAAGCTCTTTGCCCGTCGTTCTCTTGGACAGGCTTTAGACAATGAACTTTTGTCCCTCCATCAAGGAAACCAAGATCTACTGACGTACATAGCGACCTTCAACAGGCTTGTGGTCGATGCAGAGTGGCCAGAGGACAAAAGGACGACACTATTCCACCGGGTCTTAAGAGGGGAGCTTAAGGATGTACTTGCCCAAGAAGTAGATCCACCCAAGGACTGTGCTGAGTTTATTAACCTGGAGGTTTAACTCGATCATAGGTTACAAGATCAAGATTGGATCGCAGTAGACCATACACACGCCCCATGTTCGTGTGCTCCAAGGACCATGTTCAGTGAGGGACAGACAGTTCCGTGGAACCAATGTAACTAGGAGGGTTAAGACCCCCTTTAACCAAAACAGAAAGGGACAAGAGGAGGGAACAGCAGTTATGCTTATACTGCGGAAAGGCGGGTCTTTTTCTCAAAGAGTGCCCGGTAAAGCCACCAAGAAGGACCGTAGGAGCCACAGATAAGGAGAAATCAAGTGAGGAGTTGGAAAACTACCAAGCCCGGCAAATGTAGGGGTCCATTTGTCGAGTGAAGAAACCCAACTACAGACCTCCCATTTTGCATTGCCTGTGATCCTAATCAACCACCAACACCCGTCAAGGATGGATTCGGTAGAAGCTTACATCGACAGCAGAGCTGTGGGGAATTACATGGACCAGGATCATGCAGCAAAGATGGGGCTCCCAATCTGCCCTAAATCCACCACTGAGACTGTAACCACCGTAGACTCACTGAAATCACCTCCGGCCCCGTGTCTGAATTTACTACTGTTCTAACCCTCTTATGTCAGGACGGCCATCGGGAATCAATCGCTTTTGATCTTATCAAGGCACCTCAGTTACGATTGATCCTAGGGATGCCGTGGCTGGTCGCACACAATCCACAAATCGACTGGCGTACTCGAGAACTGTTTTTTCCCAAGATTGTACACGCACCTGCTATTATAATGGGAGGAAGACAACGAACATTGGCTTGTCTGTCCAGGAAGGGGAGGAAAGTGCCTTAGGTGTGGTTGGTACCCTGCCAAACTAATATCAGGACTTTCAAGACGTGTTTCAAAAGGAACAAGCTAATACCTTGCCACCCTACAACCCTACGATTGGTTGCCATTCAAAAGATCGAATCTAAAGGGTCGACAGGTCAAAGGATCGACACCAAAGGGTCAACAGGTCAAAGGAACGAATTTATTTTTTTTTCACATATTTTTTTTGGGGGGCGGTCCCCCCAACCCCTTTTTTTTGCTAAAAACCACTTTTTTTCCCTAAACGAAAACCTAAAAAAATATATATAATTTAAAAAAAATTCGATCCTTTGACCTGTTGACCCTTTGGTGTCGATCCTTTGACATGTCGACCCTTTAGATTCGGTCCTTTGACAAGACACCCCTACGACTGCCAGATCGACCTGGTACCTGGTGCACAAATCCCTTGTGGTCAAATCTATGCGCTTACAGAACCAGAGAACCGATATTTGAGGTCATACTTGGAACAGTGTCTTGCCAACGGTTTCATCCGCCCCTCAAAGTCACCTGCAGCACCTCCCTTATTCTTCGTGCCAAAGAAGGAAGGAGATTTGAGGACTTGCATCGACTATCACGCGCTGAACCAAGTCACTGTGAAGAATTATTACCCCTTGCCCCTGATCCTGGAATTGTTAGACCAAGTCAAAGATGCCGATAGCCACACGAAATTGGACCTTAGAGGGGCCTACCATCTTGTTCGCATTAAAAAGGGGGACGAATGTAAAACAGCGTTTCGTACCAAATATGGCTTATATGAATACCAGGTGATGCCATATGGCCTTTGCAATGCCCCTGGCCACATTTCAGTATTTCATGAACAATGTCTTGAGAGAGCTGATTGACGTCTGTGTCCTAGTCTATGTAGATGACATCCTAGTATATTTGGCCTCAAAACAGGACCATGTCAAGCATGTGCGTTCCATCCCTTACCAAGCTTCGCCAACATCATCTTTATGCCAAACTTCAAAAATGCTAATTTCACGTTACTGAGGTAGAGTTCCTGGGGTTTATCCTCACTCCAAAGGGAATCCGAATGAATGTGCACAAGGTCGACGCCATTCTAAATTGGCCAGACCCAAGTTCATTCAAAGGGTCCAGAATATGTTGGACTTTGCAAACTTTTACTGCCGATTCATCCCAGATTCTCATACTTACTCGGCGGCGGGCCGGACAACATCCACTCATCTTCCACATCCTCCCGGCTGCCTACCATCCAGAACATCACGGCGGCCTGCAAGAGAAGAATAACACAGGTTAGCAAACAGAAAAAGCGCACATAGCTCCGCGCTCCGCGCATTCACTTACCATCTCAACCAGCTCCACGTCTTCATCATCCCTTCTGCACCTAAGAGAGAAGGAGGACATTAACAAGGGCAATTACAATTACGGACAAATTATCAAGAACAATAGACTTACCTGAAGAACTGAGTCGCAGCAGATCTGGACTCTCGGGCCCGCGCCAGTGAAGCAACTTGGCAGCGAAGCTCCCCAATCACGACGCACCACTGCACAGAACTTCAGGACGGAGAATGCATCTTATTGAAATCCAAGGTGAGGAAAACTCTAAGGGGGTCATTGGGGTTCACAAGGGAGGTGGGCCCAGAGAGAAAGAGATTGTGGGCTAAACCAGAACTCCTATATTCCAGACTAGATCCTCGGCAGAACAAGAACCCGGGGGAGGCAAATCCAGGTCAGGAGCAGTCCAACCAAGTCGGGTGGTCGTCCCTGTGGATACCTGGTGAGCGTTACAGATACTCAGCAGTAACAGTAATTCCACCTGCTGCCATTTTTCCACCAAACTCGCAATGAGGGCCATCATCCTTTTTGGGTAAATTTAGTTAGCCTCGCTGCTGTATGCAAAGCTTCTCAGAAACTGCAGGTCCCCTCACGGACAAACTAAAGTAGGAACAGTCCAACATCATCAAGTGGGAAGACAAATCCCATAATGCCTTTGCCCAACTAAAGCAAGCCTTGTGTAAAAGTCTGATTCTCATAATGCCAAACTTCACTAAAGAATTAATTCTGCAAGCAGACGCCTTCATGATAGGCCTGTGAGTTGTATTGTCATAAGCATAAAATGGGGAAGAGAAGTTGACAATGTATATCAATTGGAAAAACCAGCCTTGAGAGATTAATTACTTCATAACTGATCTTGAAGACCTGGCAATAAAATGGGAAGTATACAACCTGCATTATTGCCCGACTGGGCAGGATTTTAAAGTGATGACCAGTCATTGTCCACTTGTCTGGATGGCCTAAAATAAAAATACTAACCCCCAAGTCTTGAGGTAGTTTTTGGCTTTACAACCATTTTTGTGCACAATAAAACACAGGTGGGAACAAAACAAGACAACGTAGATGTTTTTTCCGGCAATGCTCAGTCAGTTAGTCCACAGGGAGAGGCAGATGGAGATGAGGACTTAGGAGAAAAGGTGGAGGTGTGTGAAAAGGCCAGGAAGTTGGCCTTGTCAAGAGGGGCTGTAACCCCTTGCAGCCATGGTGGGTGGCCCACGAGGGAGAAATCCATATCCAGTCCTACATCTGAGGTGGATGGTGGCAGTTGAGAGGGCCCCAATTCCTACACCCCCCCCTTGTGCCAGCATGAATGTATGCAGACCATTGTTATCTCAAGCCATGCTTTTTTGTTGAAACCCCACTTCGGACATGTGCCCCCACAAAGACCCCAAAGTGGGAGCTGATTCAGCAGCTTGCAACCAACCACAGTACCAAGAAACCCTACCAGCAGTGGTCAACAGCAAGACACAGAGGATAGAGAGCAGCCCAGCGAGAACCAGAGAAGCAAGAGCAACCCTGTGGTCTAATACCTCAGCGCCATAGGTGGAGAACTACAGACAGTGTTCACATACAAGAAATCCTAGACCACCAGGGAGATTCAAGGCTGAGTCCGATCCTCACACCCACAATACTTAGTTGAGGCAGCCAAGAACTAAAGCCCCACAAACTGAACTTAGACATGTGTCCTTCTCAGCAGCCATGGAAGTTCTGCTGCCCATCAGTGCTGAGAAAGTGGGAGGAGCTTATCCCCCTACTTATCACATTTCCCAGTTCTGTCACATTTGAGGAGGGAATGGCAGGATTGGATTTCTTAAGGACAGAGGCCTAAACCGAGGACAGGATTTCTTAAGGTCAGAGGCCTAAACCAAGGAGGGTGAGGAGGATAAATAGCTGGTAGCCTACACTTCCTACTTTCTGCTGCTTGAGATCAAAGTTGGAGGTGGAGGACAACCAATAGACTAGCAGGAGGGAGGATGGAGTGGTGTACTGTGGAGGCTGAATTTGGAGCAGGTAAGGTATTGGCTAGAGATTTGAAATGGTACTGTGAAGTGCTTGTGTTAGTTTGGCAAGTGTATACAATGTTTAGTTTAAGGAGTGGTTGTGAATCAGATGAACTGAGTTAACGTAGAGAGGGAGGAGTAATGGTTTGCAGGTGGGAGTAGCAGTAGGAGGTGTGAGTAGTAGTAGGAGGGAGTATAAGTAGTAAGAGGGAGCTGTAGTAGGAGGGGGAGTAGTGTTTTGGAGATGAAGTACTAGAAGTTGGGAGGAGTAGTCATAAGGGGGAAGACATAGTATTATGGATGAAGGAGACACTCTATCAAAGGTTGGCAAGATTTAGGAGGAGTGAGAACATTAAGGGGACATATAAATCGTGGGTGGAGTGCAAAATCAGTAAGAGAAGGGTGAGGTGAGAGTAAGAACTTTAGACTGGGTCTCAATTAACCAGCATGTTCGCATGGTACTCTCTGCACTCCAATTACAATACCAACCTTTGGATAGTGTAGGAACAGTTAGAAAGTCTGAGAGGGAGTTAGTGAGATAAGGCATTTGACCTTTAGGCCATCAACACTACCTGAAGATAGAAATAGATCAGAAGGGTCAGCTGTTCGCATATATTAACCCATGGCCAGGGACACCGCAGTTAGGGTTCAAGTTCTATATGAGGCGAGAGAGAGAGAGTTACCGCCAAAGGTCCCACTGAATCATCAATGAAAATCCTTGAAGAGCTTTTGAGAATGGGAGTGATTCTTGAGCCTCTGTGATATATGATAGACCCGATGTATCCATGTGTTGGTTGAACAGGGGAAGCTCAAAAGTTTGAAAGTGTATGTAGTATCATGATGGCATTGACATGGTGCTGCGAGAACTACGGGAAATACAGTCTAAGGAAAAATATTGCACTGCTCATCAATGTTGTTGCGCTTTGCAGTTGGCACAAATAAATGGTCTAATGATGATGTTTGGAATTAAAAGTAGTAACTAAAAGTGGGTAGTAGCATGCCAACCAATATATTGTGGAGTTCATTCTGCTATCTTACTGCCAAAAAACGGCAATTTCTTTGGAAAAAACATCTATGAGGTAAGATAAAGCAGACTTGCCTCTTTTGGAAACTAGAACCAAGATCGCCATTACAAGATTGCCATTTTTGGACGCTCTACTCTTTCAGAATGAACATGATGCCACGACAGATGCTTCGAGCTATGAAATCTAGAGACAACGAAAGGATATGAGCAATAGTCCCGAGGTAGCTTGCACTCTGCCTTCCAAAGCAAACCTGCTATTACTCCTTAAACAGGGGGACCTTATTATTGAGTACATTTAATTACTGGACGACAGCTATAACCGAGGTTGTTTCTTAACAAGAACTGGGGCTCTAAATGAAACACATTTCAAAATGAAATGTTGAATCATGCTCAACTGACGATCACGTGATATTTAGAAATGGTAGGCTCCCTTGGATGGATCAAGCCCGTCTCCTCACAACAGTCTTTTTTCCTCACGTTTTTTTTTCCATTTCTTTATGGAGGAAAGCCATGCAGCCCACCATCACTCCCCCACCTCCCCACAAACACAAACATCCATTTTATCAATACCATAACCCACCCCCTAGGAATATTAGCAAAAAAGTGTACAAAAATAGCAATTTCACTAAACGTGTGAAACAGCACGGATGACGTGCGTGGGTTTTCTAGGAGACATGATTATTTATAAAAAATAATGTTTATGAATATATTGTTTATTTACACAACAGCAACTATACTGTCATGAGTTCCTTCTCCTTTAATTAATCTCACATTGTACATTTCATAGTGGAATATTTTCCCTTTATCCTGAAGAACCCGGGGGTCGAGTTGATCTTGTACCATTGACATTCAAACAGTTTCCTAATCGAAAAGGTTTTGACAAAAGTATTCGGTTCGTTTTTTTTAAAAAAGAAAACATGAGGGTCATTTGATTCATTGTGTCTCTTCTATATCATACATTCATTTAGGGGATAAGTTTTTGCCTTTTCATAATATGTTGTTATATAACAATGTTTTGTGATTTGTTTCCCTTTTGCTTTCTGTTATATATGGTTCAACTTGATGTTGTTTGATTTTGCATTTGTTTGTTTTCACACTATTGTAAAAAAAAAAAATAGGCACCACAAGCATTTGTGTTTAGACATGTGTATTAAAGATATATTAGTACAATTTATGCCCCAGAAAAAAAATAAGTTGTACTATGCCCCGCTGGTGCCTTTGATGCCCAACCCCAGGTGCTCCGTACCCCCTAGCGCCTTTGGCATCCAAACCCCCGAGGGGCTTGCTTCGCTTGTCCCCCCAGGTGACTGCTGCACGTTGAGCTCGGCGGCTTGGTTCATTTTAGGGATACTCCACCAAGGGCTTGCTTCGTTCACACACACCCCCTTTGGGGAATTGGAAAGTTGGAGAGTATACCCGCAAAGTTGGAGAAACATGGGACGGAATGACAGCAGACACATATCTTTAGGGCATACAATGACCCCAATTCAAAGCGCACAGTACCGTCACTTATCACTTACACAAGTTCATCACACAACTTCATCAGTTCATACATAAACTTCAAATGCCTTAGGAATTGTAGATTTGGACAGTACACCATCAGAGTTGGATGCATGTGAAACGGAATGCCACCAGGCTCACATGAAACGTTACACAAAATCGTCACTTATTCACAACTTCATCAGTAAATGAATTCCAGTGAATGGACTTCAAACGCCTTCGTAATTACAGTCTGGACAGCATAGCGTTAAAGTGGTCGAAATGTGGAACAGAATGACACCAGACCCATGTCTGTAGGATATACAATGACCCCAATTTAAAGCATTACAAAAAATCAAAAAAAGTTACACAAAATCGTCATTTATCCACAACTTCAGCAGTGAATAAACTTACCCTCCTTTCTGGGATCTTCTAATTTGAGGGGATAAAATCCAATTTTTACATGCATCTACTGCTTAATTGGTCAATTCCTCAGATTATGTGTTTACTATGCAGCATACATATTATGTGATTAAGATGGCTTGGTTATGCAGTTGCAGCTTGCCTTTCACCATGTGCACATTACACCATTTATCTTTTGTGGGGGCTTGCAGGGGCGAGTATACTACTCTGCATGTTTTTCGGATGTCTTTTTAACTTTGTGGAACAATTTGCAAATTGTTGGCTAATATGCTTTACGAATATGAAATCTTTGCTTCAATGATTGCAGGGCTAAGTAGATCAGCTGCAGGGAGTCATCGCTCTACTATAAGATGATAAACTGGAATGTGCATGACATGGGTAATCCATTTAAGGAACATTGGTCGGTTTAATATCTGGAGCAATGAAGTGAGAAAATAATTCTATTAAACAAGACCAATGTTGTTGACCTGGTGGGTGAGGGAGTTGCTAGACAATGGTACTCCAATATGTATTTCAACTCTTACTCCTCAGAGTGCAGCAGTGTGATCACTTTTACACTCCTCTCTTTGAATTTCCAATGTATACAACCTGAAATTAACTCGGTGGGATAGTACATGGTACTGTAGGGTTTTCTTCAGGGTCAAGAACTCTTAATCATTAATTCTGATAGCTTAAATCTAGATTACCCCAATTTTTATCAATTTCTCCTTGATAACTTTTATATGCTACCTTTATTAAAGGCAGCCATGACAACGATATTCTCAAAGTTGCACTTCATTCCACAAGTACTGCTCCTAAGTGCATATCAAGACATGTTCCTGTTCATTTGAAGGCATGAATGAGCATGATTTGGTGAGTGTATGGATAAGGGGCAACCCACATGGTCATAATTATAATTTTGTATTCCTCTATTCTTGATATGTTCTCTCACTTGTCTGATATCTTCTGCTTTGTTACTTAGCTTTGCACCATTCCCAAAAGTATTCAGATCAATCTGCCACTGTCTTAAACATATTTATAAATATATAGGTCCTGAACTTCATCCTAGGATCCTTGGTGATTCAAATGTGTAGATTTGTTGGATGCAGTCTTCAAGTCTTCAATTCTTAAATCCATGACAGTATAAAAATGTTTTTTGGAACCAAAGAAGTCTCAGTATCTGCAGTTTTTATATTCTGACAGGCATTCAACGTTTTCATAAGGGTGATGGCAATGTTGCAGAGGAAGTCGAGATTTAGAGTGGGTACCACGTGTTGTATATTACAGTTCCTAAAAATTATCACTCTGCTATGTGGCACTATAACCAAGAAAACTATTTTTGCAGTAGGGGCTGACTGATGTGGGTATTCTTAAATACACTTGTACGATATGGAGCACAAGTAGTGAAATGGGATTTAAAAGCTCTGTGAAGATGTGTCACACACTTTATGTATTTAGTATTACATAGAAAGATTCATGTGTACAAAACACAGGTAGAAAATGGTTTGTGTAGGTCAATGCATATCAGACACACATCCATCTTCAGGGAAACATTCTGCAGATAAATAAACAAACAAGCAATGCTAGGTGAATAGAAATTGCATTAGTTATCAAAACGATGGAGATTACCTGCAATGAAATTGTAAAAGTTGTCCTAACTTCCCTCTTCTAGTCCATCACATTCAGTAAAACCATAAATTCTACATTGCAGACAAAAATAATGAATAGCGAATAAACAGGATTATAATTTATAAACTGTGTCAAGGGTATACATCAATAAACAACTTCATTAATATATATATATTGCACTTAGCAAACATACCTGAAAGGTGTGATTGACTTATTTTCTACCAACTAGCAACTCTGGAAGTCATGATGAATGTCATGAAAGTTTTAATAGAAAGAAGACCACAAACTGTGTGTGCATCTCTACCTACAACCATAGTCCTCTAGTGACAAAATGTTACATCTTTAAATGCTCTCCTCATTGGATTATGAGAAGTCCTATAGTAAACCAAGTAGTAGCCCTCCTGCCTCTTCTTGCAACTACTGGAAAAACTGCATCTGGGCAGCCACATTATAAAAGAATGCCATGAGGACATATTGTAACGCAATGACATCATGAGCGTCATGACGTCACTCCTTCATAGTGCGCATGGCGCAGGATGCCAGAAGTTCCTTGCAGTGTTACTTGTCAATATGTTTTACATAACATTTGGCTTTTCATAAAAGACATTGGGCCTCATTACACGGAAGGCAGTAATGGTTAATGGCCACCGTTAATGGTAACGGTGACCGTTAACCATTATCGCCTTACTACGAGGTCCCTTAGCGGGTTGGTGCTTTAACGCCTGCTTTTTGCAGGCGTTAAAAACCAACCCGCTAAGGGACCTCGGCGCTAATTACTGCACCGCAAAATTGCGGTGCCGTAATTAGTGCCTTCCCCATTCCCTTAGAGCCCTATGGGGCAGAAATGGGAATGGGGAAGGGCAATGGCGGAAGGGGGATTTACCGCCCCTCCAACCTTGGAATGGGGCGGTAAATCCCCTTTCCGCCAAGGCGGTGCTGGTATTTTACCGGCATGAGCCATGGCGCTAACAGCGCCATGGCTCGCCGCCTTCCGTGTAATGAGGCCCATTGACCTAAAAATAGGCCAAGTAGGCTCAACAAGGAAACATAAAATAATATTGGTAATATTGTCTCAAAACATTAATATAGATGCACACCTGTATATCTTACAATACAAATGTGTTGATATTCTACAAAGGTACTAATCAATAATACTGATAAATACGAAATGTGCCCCTCATTGGGGAAACAGACTGGATCTCAAAAACAGACAACCAACCTGTGATTGTAGTGACTTATATATACAAGTGTATTGATAATTCGAAACAATGTGTCTAGCACCAAAGAACATATACAGGTAGACTAATAAGGAACCGTTCACAAAAAAAAGTTGAAGCTACATTCTTCATTCATCCCTCCTGGGAATAAGGTGTGGTGAAGTTTGCACTCTGGTTCCTTCCTCCCCTACTAACACACTCTCCTCACCTGAGCTGCTGGAGTTGCCAGTCTCTTGTAGACGTCGCCGTGCAAAGTAGTCTCTCCTTTTTTTTAGATGAACATGCTTGTCACGGAGGGAAGCCACAGTGACCGCTTGAAAAACAGCTGTCCTGTGACTTCCCTTCCGGAATCAAGCTGGAATAAGGGAAAAAACCCGAATTCTGGTAAATAACTCATGGCGGAGTGTATACTCTTTTCCAATCCTGATGACAAGGCAGACCGCTGGCTGGAGGGCTATGTTGAAGATGCAGGTAGCCAAGTAGAAAGTTCAACAGAGCTGTTGCAAAGGAGTCGCAGTTCTGCAGGAAGTCGATATCACCTTGCAACTGGAGACGAGGCAATTCAAAGGTGTATGCTGAATCCAAGGCGGGCCGAACAGGAGGAGGTAGTAGGTAAGAAGGGTGCACGGACCCGGAGGAAACAGAAGGAAAATGGGAGGAGGAAGATAAGAGAGAGGAAGAGAAAGAAGCGGTGTCCGAAGGAACAAAGCCACCAAGAGAGAGGAAACTGAAACGAACCGCTCAGGGCAGCGTTCGGGAAAATAAGGAGAAGGTGGGCTTCGTATGAAATACGAACACAGGAGCGCAAGGAACTTCTGACCGAACTGGAGTGGGAAGGCAGAAGTTGGGAGCGAGGAAACCCGGAACAGGAAACATCCAAGAGTGGGTTGCAACGCAACATCCAGCCGGGAGGAGGAGGATTACATACTCCCAGCGGCGCTACGTCAGTGGAGCCGCAAGCAATAACACAGAGAAAGGACTAAAACACCCTACCTCTGCGTCGCCAACTCCAACGCGGAAGTATCCGCCAATCTCGGATGCTGCCGTGGCGGCGGATGACATAAGGACTGTAACTGGTTGATCCAATAAGTCTCTATTTGATTAAGTGTTTTAGCAATGTTCATACTTCGCATCTTAGGGTGTATTATTCCAAAACCTGCAATTTCATTTGGCACACTTGATGATCTTCTTTTAAAAACTATCAGACCAACTGTGATTTTAGATTCTTCGACCATATGTTGGAGCGATTTTATTCCATCTCCACTTTACTTTTCTAGAAGTATATGCCACGTGGTATTTTCCACATGGGCATTTGATACTGTTAATCACATTGTAAATCTCATAGGTAGCATGATCTCTTAACAGAATGTTCTCTCCTGTATATGGATGATATAGACAATTGTCTTTGAGAACATAGCCTCAGTTGACACATTGTAAACAGGGATGTGTACCTGTCCTGTTCATTTTTGTTTTTCCAACTCTGATGTAATTCTTTACCAACACCTCTTTGATATTTTTGATTTTTGGAAATAGTGGTAAGTCTTCAGAAAAACCTTGTATAGTAGAGTCCTGAGATAATACAGGCCAATGTTTCCATATGATGTTTTAATTTATTTTTTCAAAACACTTTAATTATTTTCACAATCGTACAATAACAGCAGTAGTCCCAACAAGCAATTTACCATTCCCCATCATAAGTCGATTTACACCACATTCTCATTGATCTGAACACATCATAAGATGTGATTTAGCAGTGCGTGTCTACATTTCCCACCCACCTGCGCCCTCGACAAAATCACAGCCACATAGACAGACATTTTATTGCATTTTTGGACATCAAATTACATTTATAGTTTCAGTACTAAGGAGCATCACCCTGCATGTCTATAATACCACCAGTGTGTCATTTTAACATATAGTTCCTAAAATATCCCCAGATATCCTTGGGACGTAAAGGATGCAGTAGCATGGTGATATACAGTTCTTCAGTTCTTCAATGTTCACTAGCCCACGCTATGTCTGTCAACCATTCGTCAACTTTTGGGGACACCCTGCGGGTCCAGTTCCTAAGTATGTATCATGTTGCTAGCATGCAACAAAGATTCATGAATCTGCACTTAAATCCCTTAATCCCACCCAGTAATCCAAACAAACATGCCATGGGGTTAGGCATCAGTGATTCAACCACCATCTCCTCAACCATCTGACACACTCCTACCTAGAAGGGTTGCAGATTTGAGTAGTCCCATAACATAACGTTTACAGAAATGTGTAATGCCGTGAATGGGTTCACTGGGACCTTGCTGATTCATATACTTAAATATAATATTTTGTTTTGTAGACCAGAAAGGTCGTTGGTGACATAAGTCTATCACTGCACATGTAATGTGCCAGAAACAGGATTTTGAGTTGGGATTTCATTGAAAGACAAGCACTTATACGCCTAGAACATGAGGTTTTCAGCCCTGAAGGCATCCTAGTTGTAAAGGTCGAAACACGTGCTTGCAAACCATTGATCTATTAGTTATGTAGGGAAGGCATGGTATCACAGGTATGACACTGACAGAATGGATACAATTTGTAAAACCTTTATTAAAAATGTTGGGGCTGGAGAAACTCTACTTTGCGCAATAACTAAGATGGGAGTAGTCTCGACCATCAAACGTTAAACAAAACAGTGCTAGTGGAGTCCATCAAATCAAAATGGGCTATACTAATAAAACCTAATGCCTGCCCTATCTCTTGTACAAAAAGTGTAAAAAGTAGAAATCAGTGTTCAAAGAAAAAATGCGGTTGAACCAGTTCTCCTCCCCCGTTAGACCTTGCAGAGTAAGACCGTCCCTGTACGCAGGATGCCACACTCTGGCTCGGTTTACAGCACTATCACCAGGTCCAAATTGTGGATTGAGGCCCGCCTGGCCTTCCACGTTCAAGTATCTTTACTCGATTTCCAAAAAATAATACTTCAACACAAAGGTCCCCCTCTGTCTGGCTCATACCTTTCACTACACAGTTCACGTTGGTCCCCCTCTGTCCAGCTCAGACCTCTCACATCAAAGTTCAACACAAACTTGCAAGGGGCTCCCTACCCCAAGCTTATTATACTTCAGGTCTCCCTCAATCGGGTGCGGACCACTTTCGGATGTTGAAAACCTTTGAATGTGCGTGGATCTCTTTGCAGTCCACCGCAGGAGCCTTCAACTCAAAGTTTACGTTTACTCTTACTTACTACACTTTTGCTGTTCATTCGCTTTATTGCTTCAAACAATGTACTTTTCATGGAGACTTTCGAGTGGGCTACTTCCTTTCGCCGGACCACTCGGTTACTTAGTATTGCTGATCTCACAGCTGTTTTTACTTCAAAGTTCATTCACAGGTCTGTCTTTCTTCGCATCTCATCCACATGCGTGAAGCCTTTACTTGCGATAAAATGTTGCTTCTTCACTCGCTTCAACACACAGCGGTCTCTCAGGTCGCTTGCCAACTCACCGGCTATGTGCGTCTCTTTCTAGTTTTTACTAATTCCAATTCACGAGTCAAGGTTAGTACCACAGGCTTGGCCTCACTTCCCCATCTCTGCCGTTCACACGGGAGGGTCACTGGCGTCCTTGAAACACAATGCTGTCTTCACTTGTGGGATCTGGCCTTCTCCACGTGTCTTTCGCTGCCTGTCAGAGGCAACGACCTCCAGTAGGGAACCCTTGGGATTTTCGGCCTGCTGCTTTGTCCCTTGGTACGTTGCTCTGCTCCAGTAGGTGTGCCTTATTCATGTGAGGAGAGCTAATTGGGACTTAGTGTAAAGTACATGACTTTGCCTGACCTGATTAACGTAAAATGTTCAGTACAATGTGAGAGAGTTAGTCTGGTTACTCTTAATCACCCTCTCAATCACCCTCTTTCTCGGCAGTGTTTGTGCAAAAAGGGGGAGTTAGGACTTAGGAAAATCCTAAACATTTTTATGGGATAGATGAACAAAAATGTGGGGGCACCGCGACTCACCATCGGTTATGTCACCCTCACTGCCCAAAGACCCCTCACACAGGTGATCCTCTCACACTTGTGCCCCCAGGGTCTGGATCCAAATGTGATCACCGTGCCCTGACCACCTGAGGGAGAGATCGCAGAGACTAACAGGTGAGACACCCTCTGGTTTCTCACAGTAAAAAGAACATTTGTATAAACTCGATTTGGTAGCTTTCATGATTAATTTTGGAAGGGGATGGTGCCAGTGGTCTAGTAGATCCAGTATTGTCTACATTACATATAGGGCAGGACCCATCATTATCATTATCGTTACCGATCAACTTTATCTTAACTTCAATGCAGTATATGTAGTACCCTAAATTGTAGCACATGAAACCTTGAGCGGAAGAAACCCTGCTTGATGAACTGCAGATATCCTGCCAGTCCTTGTCTTTAATGTCCATTCCTATATCCTCAGCCGATTGATTACTTAGGTGATCTAGTTGTGGCGGCACCACTTTCAGTATGAGTTTATACAATGTTGTGATAAAATGTTGACAACCTTGCAAATGCACAATATATTTAACTATGGGGTACTCGGCAGGCTCGTGCAGCAAAGATGATCATTTTGCTTTAAAGGCAACACTGAGTCTGTAGTAATGTAGATGGAATGCTGCAAGTGTCACAATGCAGGCAGGCACGACTGCCTCAAGTGGCAGATGGAGCCCATTTGGGAACAAATCCCCCATCACATTGGTCTCCACTCCCCTCAAGCTATGTTGAACAGCCTCATCCATGGTGGAGAGATGTCAGGCGAGGGCAATAATGAGACCCCCACAGTATAACGCCCTTGAACCTGTTTTTGAAATATCTTCCTCCATGCCGTTAGTGTAGCCCGAATCGGGTCAAACCTACATGAATCCACATACAAATTAGTTAACAATAGAGTGCAGATATTGCAATTGCCCGCAGTCATGCATTCAATTTTGACATGAGGCGATTTCTGTGTCAACCAATACCAGTCTTGAATTGGGTCTGAGCAGCAATCCAATACAATTCAAAATCAGGGGATTTAATCCCACCTAATCATAAAATGTGGTTAAATGGTCCAATTGTTTCAGAACCACTCCCAAGTACCATAGGAACTGCAAAAAATGTGCATATAATGTGCAAAAGTATTGTATTTCTACCCAGGCCAAACGGGGTTATTCTGAAACAAGTATAAGAACTTTGGTAAAGCCACCATTTTTGTAAGACTGACACATCCAGTCAGCAACAAAGGTAATCGCTTCCATTTGTCCAGTTTTTTAAATTAGTTTCATCTCATACATGCCATAGCTGTTGTCAATTAGCGTCTGGTGCATTCTGCTCATGCATATCGTAGGTATTTAATTTGGTCAGTAGACAACTTCAATGTAATGTTATGAGGTGCAGGCAGCGTAAACTCAGTGAGAGCTTGTCATGTATAATCACATACCTGCCCAATAGCTTTATGCATGCTCTACAAAATGTGAACTGCAGTGATTTATGTATGTGACTTAAGCACTTATGCAGTGTATGTGACTTATGCAGTGACCTATGCACTTATGCAATGACTTATGTATAATAGTCACTACATCTCTTGAATGCAAAGAACAGGTAGTAAAAAATCTTTGGGCCCCCAAGTCTTGGCAAAGACCAAGTTGGAAGGGGCAAGAACAGATCTTTCCTGTAACATAAATATATTCACCTTGTGCCTTTCAATGTATGCCAGTAATGTTCATGCTTTACCAGGATTAGCAAAGCCCCACAAATTCAGGTTGGTAATACAACCTCAGCGAGCATCATCTATAATCACATTTCCTATGTCCACTCCGCAATCTTGGTGTATACCATTGAGTTTATGCGACATTTGCTGACTGAACACCGCCTCCCTCAAATGACAATGAGATCTTCCTTCCCTCAACTCAACACCACCACCTCCATCCCCACCCTCACCGCTATCCCAATTACAGCATTGTCAACCCCAAACAAAACTAAAACCAAAAATGCATGAGATCAGCAACCTTGCATGGGGCAACATCAGGAAACTGCCTCACCTCCACAACACAGATAACATTATGTGTGTGTCTAGTGTGAGAAACCAGAGGGTGTCTCACCCGCTAGTCCCCAGGGATCTCTCTCTTAGGTGGGCAGGGCATGACCATCACCTTTGGATCCAGACCCTGCGGGTGGACCAGGGCAGGAGGATCACCTTGGTGAGGGTTCTTTGGAGAGTGGGGGTGAGACAGTCGACGGTGAGACACAGTATAGCCCCTTATTTTGTATGTCCAATCCATCCTATTTTTTGGATTTACCGAAGTCCCAACTCCCCCCCACCCCTTTTTGCACAAACACTGGGCCGAGGAAGAGGGCGACTGAGCATACTGGAACTGTCCCACTAATTGGGTCAGGCAAAGTCAGGCACTTGATTCTAGGTGTGTTCATCTGATAGCAATTAGCTCTCCTCACACGAATATAAGGCAAAACCCAGAGACACAATCTGAGCAGGGTGGACCACGAGTATGAGGAGAACTTCCTGGATGAAGGCAAACCTACTGAAGCAGAGCGACGGACCCGGGGGTGAGAGTAGCGGCTAGAAAGCCCCAAGAGTTCCCTACTGGAGGTTGTTGCCTCTGATAGGCTACGGAAAACACGTGGAGCATGCCAGGTCCCACAAATGAAGACTGGATTGTGTTTCAAGGATGCCAGAAACCCTCCCGGGTGAGTTGGGGGGCAAGGCCAAGCCTGTGGTACTAACCTTAACTCGTGAAGTGGATATCGCAAAACCAAGGAAAAGGTGCATACAGCCGGTGAGTTGGCAAGCGACCTGAGAGACTGGTGTGTGTTGAAGTGGAAGTATCAACATAATATCGAAAGTGAAGGCTGCACCCGTGTATAAGAAAAGGTGAGGAAAAGCAGACCTGTGAATGAACTTTGAAGTAAATGACGGCTGCAAAATCAGCGATAATAAGTAACGGTGTGGTCCAGTGAAAGGAAGTAGCTCACTCAAAAGTCTCTGTGAAAGGTACATTGTTGGGAGTGATGAAGCGAAGGAATAATGAAAGTAAGATAAAGAAGTTTAACTCCTAGAGAAGGGAAAAGAGAAAAGTGAACTACAAGCCTTGATTCGAAGTGGTCCTGCAGTGGTCTAAAGCGTAGACCCCCCACATTCGGAAGTCTATGACATTCAAAAGTGGTCTGAGCCCAACAGAGGAAGACCCAAAATGGAATAAGCTTGGGGAATGGAGTACACCTTGCAAGTTAGTGTTGAACTTCATTTTTGAAATGTCTAAGCCTGGCAGAGAGGGACCTACAAGAACTGTGTTGTGAGTGGTCTGAGCAGAGCAGAGGGGTCTCTATGAGAACTGTGTTGTGAGAGGTCTCAGCCCGCCAGAGGGCGACCTTTGTGATCTTTTTGGTTGAAACATTAATTTTGGAACTATTGAAAAGAGACTAAAATGTGGAAGGCCTGTCGGGCCTCGATCCACGTTATGGAATGGTTTATCATTTTGGAAGCCAATCCAGAGGTGTCATCCTGCCTACAGAGACAGCCTTACTCTGTGTGGCTAACATGGGCAGGAGAGCTGGTTCAACCACATTTCTTTATGTTGAACACTGATTTTTCCTTTTACATACATTTCTCCTTTTTACAATGTTTGTATAAGAGATAGAGCAGTCAGTAGGTTTTTATTAGAATAGGCCATTTTGATTTGACAGACTCCTATACTTTGACAAGCCGAGAACTGAAGCTTCTCTGGAAAGGACTGTCCTTTGTACCACAGAGCGACAGCACACTTTTGAAAGAAAAAATTGACTTCTATAGATTCCTAAGAAAAATGAAATTGAAGGTCTTCTTTGACGATCTTGAGGAGGATCAGGAACATAAGGAAGTTGACAAACCTTTTGAATTCAGTCCCAAGAGTCAATTCAACCCGCCAGTTCAAAACCACATCTTATCTACATTTGAGAAAATGATCCTCAATGACTTCAAGAAACTCTGATTTAAAAGTAGAGGTTATGGTAACTTTACTAAAGGGGAAAGGCAAACCTTGAAAAAACTTTTGGACAACCAGGAGATAATCTTTAAACCAGCGGATAAAGGGGGCGCACTTGTCCTGATGGACAAAAGCGACTATATCGCAGAAATCGAAAGACAACTGGCAGATGTAGAAACATATCAAGAAATATTTGCTAACCCCACCAACCAGATTATGGCCCTGATTGAAGAAACCCTAGATGAAGCCGAACATATGGGAAAGATTTCGGAGAAAACACACAGATTTCTCAACAATAAGCATCCAATTACACCGGTCCTCTATATTCTACCCAAAATCCACAAGCGACTACAGAAACCACCCGGACGCCCGATAATTGCAGCCACTAACAGCATCCTTGAACCATTGGCTCAATATTTGGACCGAATATTACAACCATTAATCCAAAATACAGAGACCTATCTAAAAGATACTATGGATTTTTTGAGAAAACTACAAGGTGCATGATTTGTGGAAAAACGTGACATCCTATTTACTATGGATGTAACGTCTCTTTATACTAACATTACCCATGAAGTAGGTCTAGAGGCGGTTGAATGGATGTTACTCAGAACAAGGGATGTTAAAGCAGACCGGGTATTTGTTTTGCGTCTATTAAAACTTGTGCTGATGAATAACTTCTTCAAATTTGGCGAACGATTCTTTCTAAAAATTTCGGGAACTGGCTTGGCAGCGGCTATGGCCCCCTGCTATGCTAACATATTCATGTTCTTTTTAGAACATGAGCATGTGTTAACATCACCAATATGGACACGACATCTGACAATGTACACAAGATACATTGATGATATCTTTGGTATCTGGACAGGCCCGAAGGATGAACTCCTACAATTCTTTGACATGATGAACAACATGAATCCACGAATCAAGTTCACAACATCCACAAGTGAGTCTAAAATACATTTTTTAGATGTTGAGATATACGTGAAAAATGGACAGCTGGAGACACGGATCGTCTCTAAAAAAACGGACTGAAATGGCTTACTACTGGCGACAAGTTTTCATCCCCAACGTACACTAGATAGTGTACCATTGAGTCAGTTTCTGAGATATAAAAGAAATATCTCAGTAAATATCGAGTACTCAAGATAATCATCTTCTTTGGAAACCAAATCCATTGAAAGTGGATAAAGCAGAGCGTTGATTTCTGAGGTTAAAGAAAAGGTGAATTCAATTCAGAGAGAAACCCTGCTGACACCAAAATCACGAAAGGACCAAGAGAAACTGGTATATGTAACTACACATTCAACACAGAGCAAAAGGATCAAAAGAATTATCCATAAACATTGGCACATGCTACAAATGGATCCTAAACTTCAACAGCTTTTTACGATACCCCAACATTTGCCTATAGGAACAATAAATCCTTACGGAGTAGCCTGGTGAGAGCAAACATCAGTACCGGTAACACCTCCACATTAACCTACAAAGGAACAGTACCATGCTTTAACTGTCAACATTGCAGCAACATCATGAAGGGCAACAGTGGTATGGACACAGGAAAAACTATACCATTGAGACATTTGTGTACATGTGATTCGTCGAATGTGATTTACGGTCTTAAATGTCCATGCGGCATGCTCTATGTAGGCATGACCACCAGAAAAGCAAAAATACGATGGGCTGAACACAAGTCCAACATCAGAACTAAGAATCAAAAATCACCAGTAACTCTACATTTCGTAGAAGCCAGACATTCAATAGCACAGATTAAGTTTGTAATATTGGAACAAGTTAAGCTTAGCTCCAGAGGAGGAGACATGGTAAGAACACTTCAACAAAGGGAAATGTGGTAGATTGATACATTAGACTGCCTCAGCCCAAGGGGCATGAACATGGATTTTGACTTGATGTGTTATGTATAAAGATCTAGGGTGTTACTTAAACTTGTGATGTAAACTGACGGGTAACTGAATCAGTGGTAACAAATACAAGAGAACTCAACACGATGTAAACTGACTGGTAACTGAACCAGTGGTATCAAATACAAGAGAACTCAATACGATTCCACCTTTGGCAATGATGCCCCAGAATGTGAATGTCAACCAGGAATTTCAGACACCACACGCCTCTGGTTTTCACCAGTATGACGGCAGAATAGTGTGTGACATGATGCTAATCAACTGCTTATCTTTTCCCTCCTTAGGGCATTCACCGCTGGTTCGACAACATATGGCTAGCCGGCTTACATGGGGACCAGAGCAGACTTCGTGCTGCCTCACCCCCACTCAGCCGGACCAGCACACCACTACACTGTAGGCTGATCGAACATTTGTGTCGATAGCTGAAGTATGCCACCTCAATACAGTAGAGAGGTAGTATTACCTACATAGAAGCGATACGGCTAACATGGGGGCTTTTTCTGCGTCATCCCCACCCAGCCGGACCACCACATTACTACCAAGTAGGATGATCGACCGCGGGGACCGATCACTGAGCTAATCGAAATTTAAGCAGTATGGAGATAGAACTACCTCCTATATTTGGCAACTGATGAATCGTTGAGAGTGAATTGTTGTGATAGGGTGCGTACGCTACCCGAATAGAGTAGAACCAAACACCACTACACAGTTGGATGCATCTGAACAGTAAGTCGCACCATACCGTTTTGGAGAAATACTGCGCGGTTGATTCAGGCTGGTCTGTCCTGACACCTGACTGACTGCACAGTGGCCACCAATACAATATATATGACCTAGACATGGTTGATTGTTACTGCACATGTGCATAGGATACACACTCTAGTGTCTTCCCTCGCACCTGCGCGCAATGAGTATTTCATTCTGAATACCTTTGGCACACTCAGTACCCGCGCTTGCGATAGCACGCAGACGCGGGAGAACACACTGATCTATTGACCAGCGCGGCGCATGCGCGGGTGAATAGCGGCCATGCCTCTTAGGCTGGCGCTTACCGCGCATGCCGGCATGAGTACCATCACAAGAATAAAACATGCAGGGTCCGGAGGAGTGCAGGTTATTCGCACACCGGACGCCGTGCTGATCGTGTGCTACATTTAGCGCGCAGGAACAGGTAAGAGACTATACTAATGCTGAGAACGGTGACGACTTGATTCACACGGGTGGAAGCGTGGCCTACAGGGTAGAGAGGCTGAGTCCTCCACCCTTTTAAGCTACTTAGAAGGTTGATGATTGTCCATTGTCTTGTTGAATTTTTGATGATTTGGTTTTTAAAAAAATAGCTCCATCCCTGATTTAGGGCTAGCAATGAGATGTGCCAGTAGACACTGAGCAAACTTATGTGATCTGCACCCCCTCACTGCATTGGGTTGGGGGGAGGGCAGTTTCTCTGAAAAATAAAAAGTTTATGCTGGCAGACCAGTTTGTCTGATTCCCTTAAACCCCTACTTGCACACATTGTTAATAGACATGAAGGTTTCATTTATGTCCGCTTGTCCTTTATAAACTACCGCTCCGGTACGGACAATTTACAGGCTTGGGTTTCTGAACCCCTTTGGAGACAGATGCAGTTTACCTGCTTTACATCAAGCTCCACCTATCTAAAGTTTGGAATCTTTGTTCCCTGCTTCAAGAATATATGAGGTTGGTGGACAGTACTTTAACTTTGATTTAATTAATCATATTAATTGGCTACACAACCCTGATGGTGGGCTCTCTTTTGCATTCCACCTTAGGTTGTTATTGTATGAAAACACATATGTCTTGGAACCAATGGTATCATCTGCCCTGAAGATGGACTGATGGCGAGTCCGAAACGCGTCGGCTACTAATGAAATATATAGACTTGGTATCATTTGGGACGAGTGTGAAGTAATTGCCAAAAAAAATTGCTGAATCACAACAGAATATTGTATTTGGCAATAATTAATGGTGGAATTAGTATGCTACACAAATACTAAGTCATACTCTATGTTTGCTTTAAAACATCTATGTTAATGAAATTGGTTTGCAAAAAATCATCTGTTGAACACAGAAAAATTGTTTGTTAATTGTTAAATTGTTGTTGAACGCTGCCTTGGATATTTACCATCAGTAGTAAAAAGGTGGTTTTCTCCTTTTAAGCCTATGCCTCTTTGTTAATTTTCTTAATGGTAATTCAATGAAAGTTGATTTTATTAAATTGTGATTGGAACATGCAAATTCACAAGATTAATGCAGATTATGAATTAAATGAATAGCTGGGAGGTCTTCATCTCCCTCTGGAGTGCACTGTGGGCGGACAGGTAGCAATACATGTCCCTCTTTTTCTTTTGTTTCTTTAACAGTCCCGAGTGGCCCCGTGACATTGGCCACAGTGCACCTGAAGTTCTGACTGAAGTTCACACATTAATTCAGAATTGAGTTATTGAGAATTACTAAGCACCTAAAGTTAAGAATTTAGTGGCTCCCGCCCCCCACAACACGTTAAGACACGGTATATAACCAGAGAAGAAGAAGAGGAGGGTGAGATCCCTGAGACCTTTATGGGCTGTGCCACATCTCCCCCCTTACTCCCATTGAATCTCTCCTAACCAAATACACTGACCTCTCTGTATATAACCAATCCCCTGGGATCCTAAACCCTGTCACATTCAGAAACCATCTCTCCCATAATCCCTGTTTTCCTGTTCCCTATCCAAAGGCTCCCCATCATTCTTCTCCACGTCCCTCTGGTTATTCTGTCCCGAACACCCACTCTACTTGGACTAAACACTACCATTCCCACAATCCCCCTGTTCCTTTCACGATAACAATCCTGGTCATTCTTATCAATCTCCCATTCTAAGGTCATCAACCCTCCTGATACGAGGGTTGTAATTCCCTATAAAACCTTTTCCCCATTCTACCATGTAGGATACGCTGACACTCCAACCCCCCCACCCCCTTTTCTGACCTGAACACTTTCTCCTGACACAAAAGACAACGGATTAATACTAATATGCAACCTGTTTACCTGGCATGTCTCAACCCAAGGGTCAGGCAAAGTCAGGCAATTGACCGAAATCACACACAATTGTTGGCCCTTTCCTTTCCCCACAGGCATAAAAGGTGTAGCAAAAGAGCACAAGACTAGACAGACAGACAGCACGATGACACACCTATCCAGACCCGGCAATTCGAGAGGAGGAAAAAGATGGCAAATATCGAGAGGCTGACGTGGAAAGATGCGACCTTGCCCTTCTCAACAAAACCCTGCAAAGCCTCAGCAGAAGGAATCGTAAGACTGAGGACAATAGCCCAAGTGTCCTGCAGCAGATGTCAACGGTACCCAGAGTGTATCGACACTGGTAAACCGGAGCCAGGGAGATTCCTGCTTCCATGGTACCGGCCTGGACTCCAGTTAAGAGGAAAGCCAAGTGGTTCATTACAGCCGGTGAGTCGAAGGGGGAACCGATGAAATCAGCCTGTGGTAAATGAAAGATGCAAAGTGCCAAAATTAAGAGTAGTTCAAAGAACTGTAAAATTGTAAAGGGTAGTCGAGCTACAAAAGGGGACTGGCACCACGTGGGTGCTGCTACAGAGAGAAACTCTAGTTGATCCCTGTCTAAGTGAAACTACAGATACCAGAAGGCTGTAGGAGAGCCTCCAAGTTAGGTCAAAGTGGCCAGACAGGAGGTCAACCAAAATTCCTGTACAGTCGAAAGCCTTTGACATAAGAATGGTAGAGAAAGTAAGGGAAGTGAATCCCCCAAACATTGAAAGCAAATGTGAATGTGAAGTTGGCAAGAGTGAACCCGGAAAAGGGATGCTGATGAAGAGGGGCAAAGTCTAACATCCCAAGAAACAATTTGCTGACGAACATAAACCCGGAAGAGGGAGGTCCACGGTGAACTGTTTATAAGACATTAAGATTGATGAATGCTGGAAGAGCCATAGTGAACCCGGTGGAAGGAGGCTGAAAGCAAAGAGGGGTCTGCGCCTGGAAAAGCGGGACCCAGGGGTGAAGCCATCAACCAAGAAATACGTAGAACTGAACTTTGTGTTTGTTAGTTGTTTTATAAACCTATCAGGCCCTTGGTGCAGGAAACCACTACCACCGATGGACTTCATATTGACAGGAGCTGTTTTGCAACCCAAGCCTGGAAGAGGGAGATCCAGAAGGTGAAAAGCTATCACTCAACACCACAAGAAACAGGGGTCAGTGCACAGGGGTGAAGAATCCTCACCCTAAGTAAAACCACGAAACAAACTTTCATTTTTTTGAAGAAACATTTGTTTTGTTATTTTAAATACATCAGGCCCTCGAAGGCAAGAGACTTTTCAAGAGAAACAAGACTTGTCCATCGACGGTCCTGATAGCTGCAAGTGGAACTGTTGTCTCGTGCTGGTGAAGTTTGTGAGTGTACCACGATCCCGCCTTACACCGTGCTCAAAATGTGGGGAAGAGAGACCCAAGCTACTGCATGCTGACATATTATTTTGGGAACACTTCTTTCTTTTCTTGAAAACTATCCCACAACTTTTTTGTATTTAGTGTAAGGTTTGGCAATAGGTTTCTTATTATAGGCCCTTTTTATTTGACACAACGCCCCTTGGACTGCATTATTTTAATTTGATGGTCGACGCTCCTAACTTAGATTTAGGTTTAGATTAGGTGTTTTTCCAACCTGCATACCGTTTAATAAAAATCCTTGAACTGTAATCACTTGTGTCTGTCTTTGCTGTTGCCACCATGAGTTCCTTAAACAGCTAACAGTTCCAGCGCTGCCCCAGCCGCAGGGTCCACACAAGCCCATGCAGCAAGGCCGGAGCATGGGCAGACAGCACGCTCTGGCCCCAAGTCTGCTGCAGTCACTCACTCGGCACAAAAGCGCGACTCACTGTAGCTCTGGCTATCCATAGCCTTTCGAGTGCACTGCATCCACTTTCCGTCACATGAAATGGGTGCATTAGTCCATGTTGTACCTAGCAGGATATAGTAACTCCTGTTCATATTGTGCTATGCCTTTGACATGTAAAAGGTGACTATATGGCAGACTCCTTTTTTGTGCTTCGTGGATGGAAAGGCTGGGAGGATAGCTCATGGGCAATGTATTTGTCTTGGAAGTAAGACAATGCATAGCAACACAGAGTCAAACCCTGGTCTCACGCTTAGAAACTGGTCTCCGGTATTAAGCGTGTTATAAAAGAACAATACAAAAAAAAGTCTTTGTAGTAGATTGTTACAGTCAGTAGATTTATAAAAAAAAGAGTTGTGCTGAGACCTGTGGGACTCATGTTTCACCTATCTCTACTGCGACCTGGATATGTGTGTCACTCTGATTAATATGATCTAGAAATTTAAAAGATCTTCTTTAGTTCCTTGCCAGATGCCAAAGATATTGTTGATGTATCAGCCTCAGTACTGAATGTATTTATACCAGATCAGATGGTTCAGTATGTGTTCTTTCTCATACTTATGCGTGGATGAATTTGAATACAGTGGAGCCAACACGGCACCAATGAAGTGCCTGATACTTGAAGGTAGTGTTGTTTTATGTACCTAAAGTAGACATTTTTAGAAATGAATTCTAAAAGAGCCGTTATGATTTTTTTATGAGCCTTCAAGTTATCAGCTTGCAGTAGAAGTCCCTCTACCGGTTCTTGTCCTAGATTGTGAGGGGTAGATGTACATATTAATGTATTTATTTAATGTGATACAATTTTAATATAAAACTTTACACATAATAACATTTCCAAGAAAGAGAGGAAAACATCAAAATAATAATACTTTGTTCAAATAATGAATTATGCAAATGAAAAGTGTTAATACATTATTTGTATTTATTTGTATTTATTACATTTTATATAGCACTTTAGGCCAAAGCACTTTACATTATAACAACAAGAATACATTAGAATATAAGAAATTGAAGCATAATTGTAAATACATGAGATAAACCATCAAAAACAGTATGTAGAACAATTTACCTAGCTCAAAAGACAAGAAAAGGAACAGAGGAAGAGCAAGAGGGAAGTAATGAGGGAAGTCAGGACAGGGAATGAAGAGGATGAGATTTCAAGGGGGAGAAGAAGGAAGCATAAGAGGAAATGGAGCAGATAAGGAGAGGTAAGTAAGAGAGAATAAATGAGGGATGACAGAGAGAAGTAAGAGGGAAGTAATGAGGGATGTCAGGACGGGATGTTATATATTTCATTATTGAATCATTCCATTTGAACGTAATTTAACATCCATTCGACCACAAAATAAATAGAAGATACAAAACATATAACCATCATAAAAATAATCATTATGATCATAACACCTAAGCATAAGCAAATTCAAATACTAGTTGAGAACTCATGATGGTTTCCAAAAACAAGATAACCATTCGAAACAATTTGATATAGCCGACCAAGAACCAGCCCATCAGATATTCAGTATTGTAACGGATAAGAACCATGTTCAGAATAGCAACCTGATGATCAATCTACTCCAGGTAAGTACCTCTTGCTAACAAGCAAGCTTTGCTATTCCACAGTGGTAATACGCTTTTCCACTATGTTCCATATCCTGTATAATGCCATGGGTAACCCTTCATTTTTGGTGTAAAGACATTGTCTCCAGAAGGAAAGATCCTTTATCGTATCCCCTTGGTGCACATATTTTCCCAGATGATACATATATACAGTCCCAAGACTAGAGCAATCAGTTAAAACATGTTTTGCCATCTCAAGTTGTGATTTATTAAGACAAATACTGTAGAACCGCCCAGGATTTCTAATGAGCAAGATGGACCCTTCACTCTTAAATCAGGTAGGTGGTTAATCCATAGGAGTAATATGAATCTTCTCAGCAGGCGAGGGGGATATATGATCAGGTAGCGTTGTGCTTTCTTATATGTGAATAATACATCTGCGATGAATGTTTAACTTTTTAGGAGGCTCAAATCTGAAATATTCACATTCCAGTCCCTTTAATCGATAAGTCTACTTAGCGAGTGCTTCATGCAGCCGGGGTCTCCTCCCCAATTAGGGAGCCATCCGAGCTCTTGGAAAAAGATGTTCATACTGCTACCAAAGAGCAAATCCCTGCCCATGCATTCTTTACTCAGTAAGGGCCATACTCATCAATAGTGGGTTGGAAGAACCATTCATAATGTTTACGTACATTGAAGCTTGTTTCTTTAAGATCACTGATTTTAGTGGCATAATACCCAGTTCTAGTCTGAGTATATCCATACGTACACAGTTGGGTAATCCCAATGCCTTCCTCCAAAACCTTCCCTCCAGCAGTTGGAGCCATTTCAAATACATTCCCATAAGAGACTACAAACCATATGTTACTACCGGAACCAAATATTGGGTGTACAATTGTCTAGCACCAAACAAAGAGTATCCACCCCTTTTCTTGTTAAACTGCCAAATGAGTGCCATCAATTGTGCTGCCTTACTTTTGCGAATCTCAATGCAGGTCTTGCATCCCGGGGATGCATCGATTTTTTTTTTGTGTATGGGAGTAATTTTGCCAGTGACAGAAAAGACTTGTTGCTTTACCAAAAAAGGTCAAACACTTTTAAAGAAATTACCAGATCTATTGCCACATGAAGAAGAAGGCTTGTCAAGTTTTTAACA
Organism: Ambystoma mexicanum; assembly: GCF_040938575.1. NCBI lineage: Eukaryota > Metazoa > Chordata > Amphibia > Caudata > Ambystomatidae > Ambystoma > Ambystoma mexicanum. The sequence continues at coordinate 150,474,913 of NC_090933.1, forward strand.
GAGTTTAGCAAACATTTTATTGCAAGAGAAAATATGTTCCTGGCAATGTATCATTTTGCAATACGAGAACAAACGAGTAATGAGTCCATTGAAGAATTTGTGACAGCGCTCTGAGGGTTAGCACTTAAATGCAAATATGACCACTGCAGAGACAAGCACATCAGAGACCAATTGACGATTAGGTGCAGTGATCAGAAGGTTAGGGAAGCCATGTGACGTGAAGGAGGATGTATTGCAGCTGTAACCTTGGAAAGAGCCATAGAGATAGCCACGGTTGTGGAACACACAGAGAAGTCCATAAAGGCACAGAATGCAGAAGCTGGAAAAATAGCGTAAATGTGGTGGAGAAGGTGCAGCAAAGGAGGCAGCAAGTGAATAAGGATGAAGGCAAGACGGTGCTGAAGAAGAAGTCAGATGTAAAGACAAGGTTTGAAGGAAAAATATAGGTGCAGCAAAGGAGGCAGCAGGTGAATGAGGATGAAGGCAAGACGGTGCTGAAGAAGAAGTCAGATGTAAAGACAAGGTTTGAAGGAAAAATATAGGTGCAGCAAAGGAGGCAGCAGGTGAATGAGGATGAAGGCAAGACGGTGCTGAAGAAGAAGTCAGATGTAAAGACAAGGTTTGAAGGAAAAATATAGGTGCAGCAAAGGAGGCAGCAGGTAAATGAGGATGAAGGCAAGACGGTGCTGAAGAAGAAGTCAGATGTAAAGACAAGGTTTGAAGGAAAAATATAGGTGCAGCAAAGGAGGCAGCAGGTAAATGAGGATGAAGGCAAGACGGTGCTGAAGAAGAAGTCAGATGTAAAGACAAGGTTTGAAGGAAAAATATAGGTGCAGCAAAGGAGGCAGCAGGTAAATGAGGATGAAGGCAAGACAGTGCTGAAGAAGAAGTCAGATGTAAAGACAAGGTTTGAAGGAAAAATATAGGTGCAGCAAAGGAGGCAGCAGGTAAATGAGGATGAAGGCAAGACGGTGATGAAGAAGAAGTCAGATGTGAAGACAAGGTTTGAAGGAAAAACATTCAGCAAAAGATGTTATAGATGCGGCAATATGGACCATATTGCAAGTGACAAGCAATGTTTTGCTCACCACATAATATGCAGAGAATGTGGAAGAAAGGGCCACGTAGCATGCTGCTGCAAACACTGGAATATGCAAAAAGTAGGGGTCAAAACTTTGCAAGACTGAGACGCTGGCAATAGTGAAGAAGATGAAACATGAGTGATAAATGCCATTGATGCGAGACACAGGAGAGCAAAACTTCAAGCAGAGATTAGGGTAAATGATGTCCCTCTTGAGTTACTGATAGAGAGCAGGGCGGACTACACTTTGGTGAAAGTAGATACCTGGAAAGAAGTTCAATTAATGTGAACTCCAAGAAGCCTCGGAGAAAGCACATGCTTATGGAGATATACTCATATATATTTTGGATGAATTCTGGGCACAATTCATGAGCAGGGAAAGTTGTGCTCAGGGAATTGTGAGGGCTACCCCCAAAGGTGGAAATCTGCTAGCATGGAATGCTCAAGCAGATTTAGGACTAAGACTGAATCCTGATCATCGAACGCAGGTGGTGGTTATACAAAAATGTTCAGGAAAAGAGTCAATAGGGAAGAAGAAGAATGAGTTCACTGAATGGTACCCCAGAGTATTTGGAAAAGAGACAGGGTGCCTAAAAGGGTTTGCACATCTGATAAAAATAAAGCCAGGTGCCATGCCAGTGAGGTCCAAGGTGCGCACCATACCTTGGGCCTTGAGGGGTGACGTTGAAAAGGAGTTGGAACGGATGCTGAGTGTGGGAATCATTGAAGAGTCAGGGGCTGCAGAATGGATTAGTCATATAGTTGCAGTGCGAAAACACAATGGTAGTTTGAGACTATGTATTGACTTGAAAAGACTGAGCAAGAGTGTCATGCCAGACAGATTTTCTCTGCCAAAAATTGACAAATTGTTGTTGGAGATTGAAGTTGGGAAGGTGTTTACAACATTGGATTTAAAAGTGTCATAACATCAAGTGAAACTACATCCATCCTGCATGAACTTGACGGCATTTATCACACCATTTGGGTTCTATAGGTGCAGACAGATGTGTTCGGTTTAATCTCTACATCTAGTGTGTTTAGAGAGTTATGAATAAGCTGTTTAAAGATATACAAGGTGTGTGTTGTTATCAGACAATATTTTATTCTGGGGCAAGTATGCAGAGGAGCGTGACAGAAAGTTAAAATGTGTTTTGGGGAGGATAGAGGATGCCAATTTGACAATCTCAGTAGGCAAATGCTAGTTTAGGGTGAATAGTGTGCAATATATTGGGCATGAATTGTCTGCTGAGGGGATAAAGTCTAAAATATCAACACTAGAAGTGATTAAGAAAATGAGTGCCCCAAGAGACAAGAAAGAGTTACTGTCTTATTTGGGTCTCGTAGAATATTACACTAAATGTATTAAGAATCTGGTAGATAAGACAAAATCATTGAGGATGTTGGTCAAGAAAGGAGTAAGATTTGACTGGGACGAGGAATGTGAGAGCGAGTTTGAGGACGTGAAGGACTGTTTGGTGGGAGCACCCATTTTGAAAGGATTCAAAGAAGATTGGCATGTGAAATTATTCACTGATGCCAGCGAGAATAGATTAGGGTGTGTTTTTATGCCGGAAAAGGGCAACAAAATTAGAAACAGTGGGCCTCATTACACGGTGGGCTGTAGCCATGGCGCTATTAGCGCCATGGCTACCCCCTTACTGCATTCCGGGTCCGTGTTCCCGGAATAGGGACTTACCAGTTCATTCCGACCTTGGAGGACCCGGTAAGTCCCCATTCTGGGACCATTCCCCATTCCCATTCGAGCCCCCATAGGGCTCAATGGGAATGGGGATGAAGCTAATAACGGTACCGCAATTTGCGGTACCATTATTAGATCTGAAGTCCCTCAACGGGTCCCTTCCAGGCGTTAGGGACGGGACCCGCTAAGGGACCTCGTAGTAGGGCGGTAAGGGATTACCGGCACCGGTGCCCTTACCGGTGCCGGTAATTCCTTTCTGCCTACCGTGTAATGAGGCCCACTGACATTTACCTCGAGAGTGTTGAGGGATGCCAAGCAATGATATTCAGTGATAGAAAGAGAGGCATTAGCGTATGTTTGGGAGTAGAAAAAAATCAAGCAGATTTTGTAGGGGAGAACGTTTGTTATTGTGATGGATCAAAAAACCCTGGTGAGTGTGTTTAACAAGAGAGGCTTTGATGGCATTTTCAGGAGAATCACTAGGTGGATTAGTCGTATGCAAGGATTGGACATGGAAGTGAAGCATGTGAAGGTGTGAATTAAACTGGTAGCGGACGCATTATCGCGTAACCCTCTAAAGGGGAATGAGGAGTGCAAGGAAAGTGAAGAGGAAGGAGAGGTATTTGTGAATTGCAAAGTGGCAAACGAGAAATAGTTGAGGGAACAATGCAGTCAGGATATACTCTACGACAAGGTAGTGAAGTACGTGCAGGAAGGATGGCCATTGGAGGTTGTTGATGAGGAATTAAGCGGTTATAGGAGAGTAAAAAAACAGTTGAGTGTGGAAAAAGGAATTTTAACTCAAGGAGAATGCATAGTAGTACCGGATGGAATGTGGGAAGGGATAATGGGAATCACCCATGAAGGACACCTTGGAGTGTGTTAAGAGGGTGGTTTGCGTAAAAATGTGCAGAGGCACTTCAGGGAATGTGAAAGTTGTAAGAACAGTGATAATGTTCTTGTTGCAAGGGTGGCACCCATGAATGTGATTGAGCCTCCCAACTCAGTGTGGGATGTGGTTGTGCTGGACATACTAGGGCCGATATCGGCAAAGGGACAACAATGTGCCTCCACAATAGTGGTGGTCGACTTACTGCCCAAGTGGCAGAGGTCTGTCTGGTAAAGGACATAACTGCACGCAGGGTGGTACGTTTCTTGGAAGCACTATTTTGGAGGGAAGGGTTTCCTAGGAAATTGGTATCAGACAATGGTCCCCAATTTGTATGAAGAGAAATTGAGATATTTTTTAAGGTTAATGGGGTGGAACATTCCACCAGAGCTCTTTGTAATCCCAGGGGGAATGCAACAGTGTTGAGGTCCAACAGGACATTGATGGAAGTGTTACGTATTGCAATTGCGACAGGTGGAGATTGGTCAAGGGCTATGATCGAGCAGGTGATGCAATATAGAATTGCTTCACATCAGATTACAGGAGTTTTGCCGTTTGAAGCGTTGTGAAGAAGATTGCCTAACTCAAGGTTGAAACCAGGTTGGATGGGAACATTTGGAGATAGCAGGAGTGCTGTACATCAAGAGGTGATACGTGAAAGGATTATGTGTGGGCAAACCAAATCAAAGGTGAGGTATGACAGAAAGAATTGTGTGAAGGAGCAGATTATGCAATAAGGCTTGGAGGTTAAGGTGAGAAGTGGAAGGAGAGTGCAAAAGAGATGCTTAACATTTAAGGACTTAAGGAGCACATTGCTACTTAGCCACTGGGAGAAATGGAGTATGGAATGGGTAGCAATATGTGGATTGCAACAGTAGCACTAATACGTGTCTAGGAGTGCCACAATTGTATCTAGTTATCTTCAATCACATGGAATGTTCCATTAATGTTCTCGGAAGAGAAGGAGTTGTGTTATATAGATGTATGTACGTCTATAGATACAACAACCTGTTATTCATGGGTTCAGACATAGCTGCACGGATATGCCTTGTACATAATAATGGCCAGCCAGCCTGACAACATAGTTCTAGAATAGGTCCTGTAGTGGAGCCTGAGTAAAGAATGCTGGTTTATGAAAGGGAGAGCGGTTTGAGTGAGATGAAGAGGAGGTTGGGGCTGCTGCATAGATAAGACTTTGATGTAACCATATGTAACACTTAATAAAATATGCTTTACCTCTAACCCGCCTATTTAATACGCACGACTTGTGCTATATTACATCCCAAAATAATCCTCAATTATAAGAAGGCTCCTTTTGCGCTAGGGGCTGTTTGCAGAGTTCAACTTTCTCATGATGCTTCGGAAGGGGATTGGGGCTGCTGAGTTGGGATTGAGGTTGCTAGTACTGCCTTACATGGAGCACACTTGCTCTCATGTAATGACCAAAATCAAGTCCATTCTTGACATATTTCATAGCGCATCTGAAAGAAAGACAATATTTGTGTAGTCCCATCGTGGCTCGATACTATGAAGAAGAGAACAGGCTGAGAGGGCATTAGCACACTTGATATGTCATGCGAGAGGCAATCCATGGAGTAGCAGGCATAACTTCTATCTGCAACAAAGCGAGTGATGTCTGCACAAAATGCTTGGATATGCATGATACTTTATTCATATTCAATTGGCATTCAAAATTATCATTATAATGAATCCTTTGTGTGAGCTCTCTTAATCTCTACATTGGCTTTTGAGGCTGCAGCCCAGCTTCACCTACAATGAACGATTAAGGAGATTCCCTTTGAAATAGGTGTTTTTACAGATAACATAGCCCCTGGGTCCAATGGCCTGATCCCTGAACTATACAAAAAATATCTTTTCTTGCTGGCCCAACACCTTTTAAAATTCTGTGAGGTGGCAATTGTGGCAGGGTAGCTTCTATCTTCGCTTAGGTAAGCAGTCAAAACTGTACTCCTATAGCCTAATAAAGCAGCGGAATTCTTGTCATATCACCTGTTTTCCCTTATTAATGTTATTAATGTCATGTTGAAATCTGTGTGAGCGCTCTGACCACTTGTCTCTTAACTTATATGCCACCCTTGATCCACCCAGACCAATTTGCATTTGCACCTGTCCACTCCAAAGCACTTAATCTGCAATAATTGTTCTCTATTCTCTCTCAGGTTGAACCAAGAGTTCACATTTTGACCAGCGTTCGCCATTTTAGATGCTCAGAAGGCATTTGACTGTCTCCTGAAGACGTTTGTTCAAGGTGATGGAACAGAATCTTTGCTGAAAATTTGGAGGCATACCTCTCAGGTTTGAAATTAAATTAAAGATAGGAGTTAAGGTCCCAATGTCTTTCAAGGGGAAAATTCCCCTGTTGAAGAGGATTGCCCTACCCAAGCTACTCTATCTCTTTCAGAATATAACAACCAGGCCTGGAGGTGCATTTCTCACAGATATTCTGACAGTGGTCTCACGATTTGCTTGGAGTCCAGAAACTGTGTGCATGAAGTGGCTTGATATGTTTAGACTTTATACTTAGCTGGGTCTCTATCACAAGATTTCCCAGGTGCAATTCCCCTCCTCTTGGTATGGTACAGTTACATTGTTAGCATGTGTAAAAGTTTAAAGACCCTCAACAGGTCACTTGAACTTACAAGCAGAACTGGTTAGCCCCCAATGCACAAATGTGTGCCATCTCAACACTGTAAGGGTGATATTACATGCATGGCATAGGATATTTAGCAGAATAGAAGAGACAGCAACACATTATATGGATATTTTCCCATTTAGTACCTTCCTGACATTGCCAGGCCTTTAGATAAAGTTATTCAAGCATTATGGGAACAGACATGGGGGGATCATTACAAGTTGGGCGGTAAGGGATACCGGGCACCGGTAAGGAGACCGGTGCCGGTAATCCCTTACTGCCCAATTCCAAGGTCCCTTAGCAGGAACCGTAAAGGACGTGTGATCTGACCACACGTTCTTTACGGGACCCGTTAAGGGACCTTGGAGCTAATAACGGGCCCGCAATTAGCGGGCCCGTTATTAGCGCCTTCCCCCTTCCAATTGAGCCCTGTGGTGGCTCAAATGGGAATGATGAATGGCATTTGGAATGAGGACTAACTGGGTCCGCCTAGGGCGGAATGTCCCGGTAAGTTCCCTCCCCACCAGACCGGACCCAGACACGATTTTGGAGGCAGCCATGATGCTAATAGCTCCATGGCTACCTCCAAAGTCGTAATGAGGCCCATGGTTATGTGCACTAGGTGGTATGTTTGTTGATGGCATGTTTATATCACTTTATTGGGTAAGGAGTATGGGGTAATTGGGGAGCATGCCTGGCTGCCAATATTACAGAATGAGAACTGTATTTCCTGCTAAGCAGCCTCCATTTCCTCTTGAACTACCATATTACCCCTTTATTCAATAAGTGGTGCACACTTCTGGTTTTAGGCATGTCACTTTTAGAACCTCAGCTGGGCTCCGTGCAGGCACATGATAACTGGAACCTAGATCTAAGAACAGAACATATGATATTATATGATATGATATGGCATTTATAACGCACCTATACACAAGTGTTTTCAGGCACGACGAGGCAAGGGAGGGAGAACAAAGGGAGGACAGACAACAATCATACTAGGCCAGGTGTCATTCACATCGTGCAACTATACGGGAAAGTGGAAGGGGGAAAGTGCAGGGGCGTGTGGGGGAAGGATCAGTGCAGTACATTGGAATAAAATAACAATAGTAAAGTAACAGCCAGCAGGTGGCAAGTGCAAAGGTGAGTGCATACAACCGGTGTCAAGTGCTGGTGGTGGGACTGAGGGGACACAGAACAGTCCCAAAGTGCGGGGGATGCCAGGCAGGCAGTGCAAAAGTGTGTGACTGGTGGGGGAGGGACCTGGGCCCGGAATCAGAGGGTGGCCAGGTCACCAGTGCAGATTCCGAATCCGTCAGGAGGTCAGCAGGGGAGAGGAGGAGAAAAGGCAGACACAAAGAGAAAGGTTTTGAGGTGCTTCCGCAACTGGAGATGGTTCTCCTCAAGTTTCAGGGCAGCAGGGAGGCTGTTCCAGAGGGAAGCCCCACCCGAAGAAAGAGTTCTACTGCCATCTTGTTGCTTGGAGAAGCGACTGACCCTGAGGGAGTTGGAGGCGGATGAGCGAAGAGCTCGAGAAGGAAGATATTTAGGAAGAGAGAGTTGAAGGTATTTTGGGCCCAGGCCCCAGAAGGCCTTGTGGACAATGCAGAGGGTTTTGAACTTGATCCTTGCACGGTGCCAGTGCAGAGATTTCAGTCCTGGAGAGATACGATCCCTGGGCTTGAGGCCAGGACAAGTCTTGCAGTCCTGTTCTCGATGAGTTGCAGAGGGCAGAGAGTAAAGGACGGCAGATTTAGAAAGAGGCTGTTGCAGTAGTCCAGCCTAGAGAGAACCAGAGCTCTGGAGACAGTGAGCTTCTGGGGGAAGGAGAGGAAAGGTAGAATACCTCTGAGAAAGTGCAGCTGGTAGTGTGACTTCTTAGAGATGTCAGAGATGTGAAGAGAGAAGAAGAGTGTGGAGTCAAAGATGACCCCAAGGTTTTTAGCCTCACAGGTTGGAGCAGGAGGAGGGTCAAGAGAGAATGGCTAGAGAGTGGCAAGAAAGGAGGCAGCGGGTGTGCCAATAAGGACAATCTCTGTCTTACTGGCATTAAGGCAGAGGTGATTGGCGGCACACCACTCCTGGATAGCAGACAGACAGTCAGAGTTGAGAGACGGAGAAGAGGTGGTCGAGGGTAGCCTGAAAATGAGATGAGTGTCATCTGCATAGCACTGAAAGTTAGGGCAGAGAGCGGCAATGTGGTGGGCAAGAAGTGCCAGGTATAGGTTGACAAGCCAGGGAGATGAACAATGACAAAAAATGTTTTTACTAAATAAAGAAGTCTCTTTAAATTCTATTTCATTCGAAACCGTCCATACTACTTAATACACTTCATTATACTCCTGCAAGAGTTAAGATGTTTGGCTTATGTGGTAAACACTCTTACCCCAGACATAACCCAAAAAGGCCAGGACACACACATTATCTGATCATGCTTTTTATTCGGTGGATTCTGGAATGGAGTGTGTTATCAATTTCCTGTATTACAGGTATCTCCTTCCTTCAGGGACCCACATGATGCCCTTTTAGTGGCACAGTTTTGTGACCTATACTGAGCTAGTAACAAAGAAGGGGTTGATACCCTTAGCTGTATTCTAAGTGTCAACCAATGGACATCCGGGTGGACTTCAGAGATTTTCTCACTTGTACGTAACAAGACATAACAATGTAAGCTAACATTGCTATTTATACTCTATCGTTTAGAATTCCTTGTGCGCTATATTGAACCAGCAACTTCTGAACACAAGGTCTCCCATCTTGAGTGAACTGATTTTTTGTCTGCTCCCTTCATACATTGTTTTTTGTATATCGTCAAGTCATTAAATACAGATGGAAGAAAGCCTGCATTCATTGATGATGTTTGTCACCAACTATAGGGCAGTGAAGAAGGAGGAGTGTTTGGGTTTCACCTCTGAGACAAGATCCAATCAGGTGCGAAGTATACAGACTGGACACAGACAATCTAGTGACCCTAATGAGGGTAATTAGGTAATAAGAGGTTTACCTTAAACCACAATTAAGTAATTAGAGGGTTACCTTAACCCTCGGCCATCACAACTGCTATATAACCACTTACGAAACTTTTTTCCGGTTCTCTATGTCAGAGCCAGTGGGTTATTTAAAACGACTGGGGTGATGACCATTGACCTCTTAAAGTTTTCCTTCTCAGTTGTTTTGCAGAGGATACTTACAGCCATGTTAAGACCATGACAGAATCACACAAACTTCCACACCAAAGAGGCTAACAAGAATGGAGTGGAGGTTTGTTGCTAGTTGATGTTTGGGTTCCACAGTGTTGGTAAAATCGGTGCCACGCGTTGTACACACAACCCCAGTTCATCCAGCTGGAAGACGTATTGCACATTCAAAAGATGCAAAATAACATCTATTTATGTACCATTTGTGATGATCATCTAATGATAATGCCCGAATGCCTCATGTTACTGGGGTCAACTCATAACCTTACTGTTTAATACAACAGAGAAAGGTGAGGCCAAGGAACTAAAGAGTTTGAAGGTGGAGGAATGATCCAAGCAACAGTGTGCAAGGCTGTAGAAATGTCTACAAGAATAAGAAGGGAAGAGATGCAAGTGTGGTGGGTAACTGTTAAGTAGTTGGAGATGTGGAGTCTATTAGGTCTGGAATCCAGATTGGAGGAGGTTGCTGGGTTAGCGTACCTTGAAATAGTTGACTATATCGCTGAAAAAAATTCTCTTGAGGTTTTCTGGGACTGTTGGAGTAGGAGAGAAAAAGGTCTATAGAACGAAGGATTTTTGGGGTGGCAGTGTTTTCTTTTAGTAGAGGTATGAGTCTGAATATTATGTAGCAGGCTGGCAAGATGAAAGTTGATAAAAAGACATTGAACAGACCCTCCAGAAAATTGCGGCATGAAATGGAAAATTTTGCGGCACAAAAAAGAAAAAAATTGCGGCACACAACTGCGTTTTTTGCGGCATTTTCTAATGTTGAAAAATATATAATTTAACATCTTTTTTAGCCTAAAACCAAGTAATTGCAAGGCTTTTGTTAGTGAGGAACAAAATGTTGTGTTCTGTCTGGCCACGCTCTGTAGGACAGCCAGGTCGAGTCACCACAGCCTAACATTTTGGATTGTGGTGGGGGAGGGGGGATATTGCCTGATCAGCTCCATGGAAATGGTGCTGTGCCACTACTTCCAGCAGACAAGTGGAAAGCAAATAAACAGATAGGCTTGAATTCAAAAGTGTAACCCTGGTTGAAGCCCATAGGTTTGCTTTTCGCTTGTCCTATGACCCCAGGAGAGAGGGGGAACAACTCTACACTTCTCCATGGAAGGAATCCGTGAGGCCCAAGACACAGGGGCAATGCAGTGGCAGTAACTGCAAGCCCATAATACCTAGCCAAACAATGAACTCTCTTGGGTGGTCATCATTCCTTGGTTATGCCACCCACACATGGTGACTTAACACACCCACAAACAGAAATGACATCACAACACTACCAGTGGTCAAGTCCTACAAATTAAAGTCGGGGGACTCATCATCAAATGCAATGGCATGTGATGTCATCAGAAACTAGCATATCAAGGTGAAATAAGCATATATCATTAAATTGGCTTTGCATAATCACCAAAATTGCACAGGACGAATGGCATTTGCCCTTCATAAATTTAAACACCCAATTTTGTGCGTAATTGGTGTCATACAGCCCAGCCTTGATTGAAGGCTGGGCTGCATGATACAAACGCTCGTAGCTGTATTCGTTTCAAATTGCTTTACAATTATTGTAAAGCAATTTGAAATGAATACAGCTACGAGAGTCTTCAATTGGAATCATGCAGCCCAGCCTTGATTGAAGGCTGGGCTGCATGATACAAACGCTCGTAGCTGTATTCGTTTCAAATTGCTTTACAATTATTGTAAAGCAATTTGAAATGAATACAGCTACGAGAGTCTTCAATTGGAATCATGCAGCCCAGCCTTGATTCAAGGCTGGGCTGCATGATACAAACGCTCATAGCTGTATTCGTTTTCAAATTGCTTTACAATTGGTATCATGCAGCCCATGATACCAATTGAAGACTCTCGTAGCTGTATTCGTTTCAAACTGCTTTACAATAATTGTAAAGCAATTTGAAACAAATACAGCTACGAGCGTTTGTATCATGCAGCCCAGCCTTGATTTCAAATTGCTTTACAATAATTGTAAAGCAATTTGAAATTAATACAGCTACGAGAGTCTTCAATTGGTATCATGCAGCCCAGCCTTGACTGGGCTGCATGATACCAATTGTAGACGAGCGGCAGAAAGCATTAAGTTTATGCTTTCTTTTCCGGCACTCGACAGGAAAGTAATTTACTTTCTTGTCGAGCGCCAGTAATGAAAACAGTCCAGTGGCCTCTTTGGGTGCTCTGAGTTGGGGGCAGATGAGCGGACAGGCCAGTGCTTAGCTGGCTATGCTTCACCAACTCTGTCAGCTCGGCAGGGCGGGCACTCAAAGAGCCTTGGAGGTGCCTGGGGTCACAGCCAAATGCTGTGCAGCTCCCAGGCCTGCGTGACCCACCCCCAATCCTGGGCCTGCAACGCAGAGCCGGAGGTGTTAACCCTCAAGCTGCTGCAATCAGCAGTCAGCTGTGTTCGCTCTAAATCATTAAATGAGTGCGAAAAAAGACACACTTAGCTAACGTGTCTTTTTCGCGCTCATTTAATGATTTATAGCAGCAATTGCGGGAAATGGCAAATTTTGCGATTTTTTTGCAAATCGCAAAATCGCCATAAGGTGGATGGTCTGATTGAATAGGGCAGAGAGGTGAACAGAGGTGAAGAAGAAAGTTCCTCGCTAGTTTGTGGTGAAAAGGGATTGAATGTAGCACAGTATGTGATAGCAGAGCAAACAATGGAAAGAATTTCAGTGAAGATAGTGGAGTGAAGTGTGATAGTAAGGAAATCACAGGAAATTAGAGGTAACATATATGGTCATGAATAGTTTGTGAGTGTGTGAGCAGAGAGATGGAGACAGATTAGTGCACTAGGCAGATTTAGCTAAATCAAGAGCAGTGGTTAGGGCCTTGAGAATGTCTTGTAGGCTACAAGGAGAATGGGGGTTCAATCTTAATGCATATGGCAATGAGCCGCAATGCCTAATAATCTTCTGCAGTTGGATGGCTAGAAAGATGAATAGTTGAAGGCAGAAGTGTGAGGGGGTGAAGGAGTGTTCAGGATAGTGATCATTACAGGGTGAAAATAATTGAATTCAATGAAGGTGAGTTCAATGGTGTGAGCAAGTGGTGGAGAAAGTGCTTAGAGGGACACTTTGACTTGGTCGAGATAGAGGATCAAGCATTCATCTTTGCATTTTTGTTTGGTGATAGATGAGATAGGGAGGAGTAAAGACTGAAGGAGGAACAAATATAGTGAAGTGAATTAGTGAATGGGCTGAGAGGGTGGGATCAAAAGTAAGAGCAGAGTAATCCAGGGTGGAAATAGACATATGAGATGGGTGGGCGGGAATGCTGTGTAGGTTGATGATTATGAGGTCAAAGAGAGTCAAGTCACATTGTAGCTAAATAGGTCTGTGCCATACTGGAGAGGAAAAAGTCACCCATTATTAGGCAGGGACATCAGCTGTGAGTGTCTTGAGAAGCAGATAAAGATCCAAAAGGAAGAGGTTAAAGGCATAAGGTGGGCAGCAATAGAAGAGTACAGTAAAAGGAGTGATAGCAGTGAGTTGGATAGATGTGTGTTCCCATGGATGAGGGAGCAAAGTCATAAGAAGAAAGGGGGGGGCAGTATGTGAACCTGCTAATCATGAGTAAAACACTGCACCTTTTTTGGAGGCATGAGGGGAGTGAGAGAGTAAGACAAATGGGGAATCCAGGTTTCAGTGAATGTGAATAGATGAATAGATGAAAGGATAAGGTTGGGGTAGATGAGTTAGGAGCAGGAAGGGAAGGGGGAGATGAGACTGGAGAAGGGTTGCTGAAGGAGTATGCAAAACAATGTATTGGTTAGTGTATGGCATGTTTGAAAGTCAAGGTAGGTTCTTAGTCAAATCAAAGTGCAGTAACAATATGCCACAGTTGATGTACAAAGCCTAGAGGTTGGAAAAAAGCACAGGATGGATAAACCTGTCCCATACTGTGCTGGCTGCATCCAACGGTGGTAAGGCCAGGATTAAACAACAGCGAGTGCAATGTGAATCTGCGTGAATGCCTCCACATGGTGTTGTGCTACCGCCATATTCCCGACTCAAGATATGCCGGTAATACAGTTTTGCTGGTAATTCCGTTGTCGATTGTACTGTTGTCGGAAATACCGTTGACGTTAATACTGGTGCAGGAATTACCAGTGACTGTATTACTAGTGACAGTATTACCAGCGATAGTGTTACTTGCGACTCGTAATTCGGCGGTACCATAAAAGTGGCAGAATCCGGTATTACTACCACTTTTCTTCTGTATACCGGCTAACTCATAATGAGCCCCCATGTTCTCAAATCATTTCGGTATAAATCTGTCCACCAGATTTTGCTGTAGGAGAGAGCGAAAATTCCCTATGTAAATTTGAATGGGAAATACAACCATTGGTACTTCCATAATTGCTTTCAACCCCTAAACAGAAGTTTATGAAACTTCCCCCAAAAATGGAGTAAAAGGTATATTTTTGGAAGCTTTCATGTCATTTCGTCAACCAGCATCAACATTATTAGCATCTGAAAAATTCCTCTTGCTAGGTTGTGCAACTTAACCATAAACACAGTCACTTTTGCTCAGGGACGTCATTTAGGGGTCGCCTCTGAGGTCTCCCTTGCAACCTCTGTGGTCTCCCTTGCGACCTCTAAAAAAAAAAAAATATATATATATATATTACATGGAGTTATGGTTAAGTTGGTGTTTCCATAGGAAGAGCACTTTTTGGGCGGCTTATAACTTCGCTCCCCCTGGACGAATCCTCACCAAACTTTGCCAAAAATGTATATGGCCCACTCTTGAATTTTTGCAAAGTTTGGTGAGGATTCGTCCAGGGGGGGCAAAGTTATAGAGGGGGTCCCAAAACGTTTGTTTTTTCCCATAGACATAATGGGAAAAAAATGTGCGCACGCCTACAGCCCAAACCGCTGGACGGATTTACACCAAATTTGCGGCAGGAGCGGGGGCTTGGTCCCGAAAGCGTGCTTTTGCAAATTTGGTGTAAATCCATCCAGTAGTTTTTTTTTAAATGACCAAAATGTAAGGCAAAAAAATTTGTGATATCTCCGTTCGCTCAGCGGACGGACTTCCCATTCGCTTCGCGGACAGTGCCCTGATTGGCCGAGCGACTTGCGTGATGTCCGCGGACATGCAACGTGTTCGCTGATTGGACGGCATGGTGCGTGAAGCGCGTCAGATTTTCTGTGGCACCCGCCATCTTGCATTCACGGACGACCGCGGACAGCGCGTTGAAACTTGGATTAAAAATTGTATTTAGTGGAGTGTGTTGGTGTGTAAGAGTGTTTGGGGAGGGTGGGGGAGTATGAGATAGGTTCAATGTTCTGTTTTTTTTATATGCTAGACACTTTTGTTGTGTTCGATTTGTCTGCGGACAACACGGCTGTTCTGAAATGTTCTATATAAACTAAATGGTGGGGTCTTCTGAGGACGGAGTATGTGTCCGTTTTGTTCGTGAGCAAGCTAAAATTGAGATAAGAACACTCGCAGTGTCCTAAAATGTTTGTACATAAACAAATGGGGGTGTCCTGAGGACGCTGTCTGTATTGTACTCTGGCAAGTTGAATGTGTTCTAAGAACACTCGCGGTGTCCTGAAATGCTCTGATTACTTACCAGTAATCTTCATTACTCCTAGTCCTACTCTTCCTCGTCACAGTACTGACACCCCTCCTCACCCTCTCTGCGGGGAAGGTCCCATGCTCCGGCTTGGTAATATGAAACTGAGTGATGTGGATGTGGGGGAGGAGTTATAGGAATTTAAAGAAATAGAAGAAGGTCCTGTGTCGGAGGCAGGGGCCTCATGAAGAAAGTTCTGGGATGAGGAAGAGTGGACATGGAGGTAATGTTTGCAATTAAACAAAATGGGGGTGTTCTGAGAACGCTGTTCGTATTGTTCGTTGTCAGGTTGAAAGTGTTCTAAGAACCCTCTTTATGTCCGTTGACATTACAATTTCCTATGGCCCTTACGCGACTTTTTGTCGACTAAACAAATAATAAATCAGGCTGCTGCGCGTCAACATTATGTGATAATCCTATCACTTGCCCCATCGACCTGGCTGACCTGCTTTTGCGACACTAAATCATATCTCCCGCCCCTAAGCCTGACATTATCAAAGCATTCATATTCCCCGTCTCTCTCCGTGACGGTACAGGGTGCGTAGCCAAACCCGCCCAGTCGTCTCCAGTCCTACGCGACTTTACACAGAACCCGGAAAACAACACAGATCATCTCACACAACAACACAGATCATCTCACAACACAGCACGCAACAATTCGGAATATGAAACTGTGATTTAAAAGCAAACAGCAAGATTGTACATTTTGTAAAGTACTTTTATTTGACATCAAATGTTTAGAGAATATTCAGCGATTTGCATTTGTCTTTGCTGTCGATCCGCAAAAGTTCATCTTGAGTCACGCGCTGTTCCTTTGCGGTACACAGGGTGTTGGTTTATGATAAAAGAAGCACTATGGTCGCACTAATAATTGGAAGGCTGTTCCAACAACGAGGCATTAGACCACCATAATGGTTGGTATGTTGCTTCTAGCCACTAGTACCGCGTAAGGCCCAGTCGTCTCCAGTCTTACGCGACTTTACGCAGAACCCGGAAAACAACACAGATCATTTCACACAACAACACAGATCATCTCACAACACAGCGCACCACAATTCGGAATATGAAACTGTGATTTAAAAGTAAAGAGCAAGATTGTACATTTCGTAAAGTACTTTTATTTCACATCAAATGTTTAGAGAATATTCAGCGATTTGCATTTGTCTTTGCTGTCGATCCGCAAAAGTTCATCCTGAGTCATGCGCTGTTCTTTTGCGGTACACAGGGTGTTGGTTTATGATAAAAGAAGCACTATGGTCGCACTGATAATCGGAAGGCTTTTCCAACAACGAGGCATTAGACCACCATAATGGTTGGTATGTTGCTTCTAGCCGCTAGAACCGTGTAAGGGCATATTGGTCCATGGCGATTGTCCCATAAAATGGTGAGGGTCATGAAGTTGTTTAGAAGTAGCTGCACCTGGCAGTTAAAAAATCCATCGGCCGGGGTCTGAAAATTGTGGCATTGACAGTACGGAAGGACATACCTGTTTTAAAAAACATAAATTAGTCTCACCAGCCGATCTTCATTAAAAATATTCATTTTATCTATTAGGGTGTGAAACTATTTACTAGCGAGGATAGTGCAACAGAGTATGTTAACTTATTCCCATTAACCCACCCTCTGTTCTCTGCCTTTTTCAGAGCCCTCTAAGCGACAGGGGACCAATTCGGCGGTGATAGTGCGCAGTAGAAAACGCTATGCCACATTGAACGAACAAGTACAACTTAATCAGGCTTTAACGCCACGCTATTGTTATTATATTCCGGTATAAAATAATCTAAAGGGTTACTTACATTATTTTGGCATTTTCCATTGTCTAAGTGTAGTGCAGTCCCAAAATACGACTCTGTCTGTGCCAACGATCTTTCTCATAGTGATATAATATATAAAAGTGGTTTCGTTTCAGAAATTTCATCCTTATCGTGTCTTACGTTTTTGCAACACTCCTTCAAAAGAAGTCTTTTAGCAGGATCCCTGTCTGTCAAGGTCAAAAAACAATAGAACCTTATAGTGCGAGTCGTGGGCCTCTCCGGCACGTGAGCAAAAATGGAAGCAGCTGACCTTCACCGTAAACGACCATAAATTCTTAGTTTGCAACATTCTGTGTACAGCCATCTCTTAGAAATTGCCTTTTACACTCCATCTTTGTATATTGTTTGCGTGCTAATAAAAAACTTTGTTAAAGGGATGTTATGGTTCCAAGTAAAACCGAAAAACCCCTGAAATTCGCCAATTATGGTTAGCTGAGCAACCATAACTCGCGCCACCACCGTGCACTGCTAAGACTAACACCCAGGACATCAAAGATGACATCACAAATGTCATTGATGACATCACTGATGACATCACATGTGTATGTACATTTCATGAAATATGTGTACAAGGGATTCTTATTATAATGTTGCGAAAAAAGTGTCAAGGAACATTGCAATAAATATCATACCCTAAATAGTGCTTTGAAAGATGCATTGATATAAATAGCATTCTATTATGGGGTTCTATCTAGTATACTAAGCTACTAATGCAGAAACAGAGCATTGTGTGCAGCATACAAGATGAAGGTATAATATACGTAATGTTAATATGTTGAATAATGAAATGATAATTGTTTTCTTAATAGATTTTTGTGTACTGTGAAATATGTAATAAGTAGCTAATAAAACCCATGTATTACATAATTGCATTACTATAGAGAAAACAGAAAGAGACAAGAACACATACCAATATACATATACATGGGGTAAATAGCAGCTTTGAAACTGAGAAATCATCATTTATTTGCTTGAAAATAATGCTGTCTTTAAAGCTTGTGTCTTCCCCTATGTATATGTTTCATATGATGTGACTGGACTCTAAGGGAATTACTATAAGAACCTACTTGTAGGATACGTCTACAAATAAAATACAATTTTTAGTTTCTGACTGTTACTGAAGAAAACCATGTGGGCAAGATATGTCAGCAAAAGAAAAAAGAGTGAGCCAGAAGAACACTCGCGGAGTCCTGAAATGTTCGTACATTAAGAAAATGAGAGTGTTCTGAGGACGTTGTCCGTATTGTTCGCTGGCAAGTTGCATGTGTTATAAGAACACTTGCGGTGTCCTGAAATGTTTGAAAATAAACAAAATTGGGGTGTTCTGAGGACGTTCACCGTATTGTGTGACTGCTTAGCTGTATGCAATGAGGGAATGGCACAGAGAGTGAAGTGGAAATGGTAGAAGGGCTGTCCAAGAGTTACGCGGTCCGCGGACACCGCGGCTGTCTGTGGACATTGCGTGCTACATCTGGGGTTTTCCATCAAATCCAACATGGAAAGAAGACTGTAGGGATCAGCCAATCAGATGTTGAGGTTGTGGATTTGTGTTGAAAGAAACTGTGTGTAGTGAAGATGGCAGAAGTGGAGAAAGTCAGGGTGTTGGTGCTCGGAGATATGTTTGTGCATGGTTTAAAACAGTATGCTCAATGCAGGCATGTTGCAAAGAATTTTGATGTTAAAGGAGTGGTGGTCGTGTGGAGCACTGTGCCTGATTGCAATATAGAGGGAATTGTACGAGTTTGTGAAGATATGGCCAGGATCAACAGTCCCCATGTGGTAGTTTTGCAGTATGGTGCTTTCCGTTTGGGCTATGTCAGTGCCCCTACTTTGTTGGCAGATTTGGAACACTTGGTTCAAGCAGTAATGAACATCCTTCCAAATGCCAAAGTAATTTTTTCTGGATTACTACCTAGGGCAATATGGGACAATAGTTCAGTTTTTTGTCCTCAGCAAAACAATGCTAGGTGTGTAATCAACCGAGGCATGTGTGCCTTCATGCTTAGAGCTGGTATGTTCTTCTGTAATAATGATAATATTGATTCCAGTAATGCTGTTTATTTTAAAGAAGATGGCATTTCCTTATCTATTATGGGAAATGCCATGCTGTTTTGGAATGTAAGGGTTGCTTTGGAGAAGGTTATGTGAAGATTTTAGGAGTAAAGTAAGAAAAAAAGAAGAAAAAAATACAAAATAACAGGTGTCTGTCAAGCATCTGCAAAGAAAACTAAAAAAAAGGCTCTTTTCAGAGCCACCCGAAAAGGAGAAATGGGGCACACTATTTAAATTTACATTCACCACGCTCAGATTTTCGATATGTCCGCGGACATGGCGGTAGTCTGCGGACATCGAAATCACTAGCTAGGGGTTCAGTATGTTCTATGTTACATGTATTTAAAAACAGGGATATTATGGTTAAGTTGTGCTACTAAAAACTTATGAAATTCAGTAAAAAAAACTTTGTTAAAGGGACGTTATGGTTATGTTTCGCTACTAAAAACCTATGAAATTCAGTGAAAAAACTTTGTTAAAGGGACGTTATGGTTCAAAGTAAAACCGAAAACCCCCTGAAATTCGGCAGTTATGGTAAGATAAGCAACCATAACTCGCACCACCGTGCACTGCTAACACTAACACCCAGGACATCAAAGATGACATCACAAATGTCATTGATGACATCACTGATGACATCACATGTGCATTTACTTTTCATAAAAACTCTGTACAAGGGATTCTTATAATGCTGACCAAAAACTGTCAAGGATCATTGGGATAAATATCATGAGCTAATTAGTGCATTAAGCAATGCATTGATATAAATAGCATTCTATTATGAAGTTCTATCCAGTATACTAAGCTACTCATGCAGAAACATAGGCAGTGTGTGCAGCATACATGATGAAGGTGCCATATTCATAATCTTGCCATATTGAATAGTGAAATGATAACTGCTTTCTTATTAGAGTTTTGCGTACTGTGAAACATGTAATAAGTAGATAATAAAACCCACTTAATACATAATTATTACAGACAAAACACAAAGAGACAACAACACATACAAATATGAGTATATACAGGGACAGTGAAGTAAACAAAAAAGCAGAGGTAGTAGCAGAAAGAGTTCATAACTGATTGTCTTTATGCAGAGAAACTATTGCTCTGTTTCAAAGCTGCTACTTACCAAATGTATGTGTATCACATGATGTGACTGCACCCAAAGGAAAGGAGAGTGAGTATAATGTATACAAATATGAGCATATACAGGGAAGGTAGAGTAATAAAAATAAAACTATGAGAAAGTGCTGATAACCCTAATGATTATCTTCATGCACAGATAGGATTGCTCTCTTTCAAACCTGTGTCTTCCGCTATGTATATGTTTCATATGATTTGACTTGACCCTAAGTCTACAAATATAGTACCTTTTCAATTTTTACTTCCTGACTGTTACTGAAGAAAACTATGTGTCCTAGATATGTCAGTAAAGGGAAAAAAGGGAGAGCCAGACATGCGATGTCATCAGTGATGTCATCAATGACATTTGTGATGTCATCTTTGATGTCCTGGGTGTTAGTGTTAGCAGTGCACAGTGGCGCGAGTTATGGTTCCTTATCTTACCATAACAGCCTAATTTCTGGGGTTTTCGGTTTTACTTTGAACCATAACATTCCTTTAACAAAGTTTTTTCACTGAATATATATATATATATATATATATATATATATATACATATGTATATATATACATATATATATATATACATATATATATATATATATATATATATATATATACATATATATATATATATATATATATATATATATATTGTAATGCAAGCTCCTGGGCTGTGGCCAGCACCATGTGGCTGTTTACTTCTGGAGTGGCTGGCTTTCTTGATCAGGCCCCTTAAAAAAAAAGAAGAAAAATAACAACAGGAGTGCCACAAGTCTAACACTTTCAGCACTGACCCTAAATAAGAAAGAATAGGAATACCAAATAATGTGTCTTTCTGGAATTCTATACAATAATAGCTAGCTCATTAAAGGTTTATTTCAGGCACACTTCAGGGGGCGAATCACTGATTTAGGGCCTCATTACACAGTAGGCGGTAAGAGTTTACCGGTACCAGTAAGGGCACCGGTACCGGTAAACCCAAAGGGAAACCCTTACCGCCTTACTACGAGTTACCTTTGCGGGACCCGACCTTAACCGCTGGTTTTACCAGCCGTAAAAGTAAGGTGCCGCAAAGGGACCTCGGTGCTAATTACGGTACCGCAATTTGCGGTACCATAATTACCACCTTCCCCATTCCCATTATGCCCTATGGGGGCAAAAATGGGAATGGGGAAGGCCCTTGGTGAATGGGGAATTACCGGCCCCGCTCACCTTGGAGTAGGCCGGTAATTCCGCCATCCACCAAGGCGGACACGTTAAAATACCGACGGCAACCATGGCGCTAATAGTGCCATGGTTACCGCACAACATGTAATGAGGCCCTTAGTCTGTTCTTAAACGCATCAACTCAGCCTTTCATCCTTATGAGGTCGATAAATGAGTACCAACACAGGTTGGGTGATATTGGGTGTATATTTTTCTATATAAAGCGCTTAAGCGTAAGTGCTACAATAACAAATCAATTATCATTTGGTCATGGACGTCTGTTTGATTTCACAGTAATTTGGTAATATGGGCCTATAAACACTGATCTTAATGATACATAGGGCGTTCCATTCTTGTATGAAATGTACATCACATTATAGTGATATCGTAACCATATTTTTCGTAGTGTACAATGCTATGTGATGCCACTTCCTGTTTTGTCAACGGGTGAAAGGTTGTGTTCCATCGCTTCCCGCGATATCACTTTGGGGTGGGGTCAAATGACATCACTTCCTGTGATGTCATCAGGGGGTCAACGGTCGTGTGATGTCACATCCGCTACCCCTGGCATTTTGGTGAAATGAGTCCCTGCTTTTGCTGATCCTAATACATATATACGTTTTTCAGGAAAAACATCATTTTCTGCGTCAAACAGAGAAGGCAAAAAGTGCATATCCCACCATGTAAAAAGCAGGTGTGCAAAAATCAGAGTGTTTAAAAAAAACGACCATTCAATAGGGCTTTCATGTTACTGCTTCCCTATATTTCCCAGGATAAAAGACATTTGCATTCCGAACGTTCTGAACGCAAGATGGCTGACTGGTCCCAAGAGCTTTCATTTAACAGCAGATAACACAGACAGATGCTGTGAGGAGTTAAGCCTAGCGGTAATGATGAGGAGGTGGTGTAACACTGAGGTTACCTTTTACTAATCCTCCCTTTTGGGAATATGAATTTCTGCATAAATCTGTCTTTATCCTTTCATTACTTTGTGTTTCTGAAAGCCTGCAGTGGATAAAGTGACTTTGGGCATAACATAGCTAAAAGTGCCCAACTATTTTCACTTGCCTAATTTCCAAGTGCAGTGCATTATCCTCTCCTTATAACTAATCTTCATGAGATTTATATTAGCAAATGTTGTGAAGCAATATAAATTAACAGTCTTGGCAGAAGGTGTTTCCAGTTTGAGAAAAACAGAGAATTACTCATTACCATGGCATATTTTGTCTCTAATTAAATGTTTCCCAGACTAATGAAAATGAGCAGTAAAATTGGCATTCACAAACGTTAAATATTGAATGTATTGCTATCTATTCCTCTCGCTAAAGACTGGTGTTATTAGGGAGCTCTAAACACAAGGTGCATTAGTCATGTTCAACATCCATAACCCTGTAGAAGAAAGTGGGCTAGAAATAAAGCTTGGGTAATTATAGGCAGGCCATCACGGTCCTATGCTTAAGATAATACCTATCTACAATGTCTTTTCCCAAAATTCTATTGCTAATAACTTTTAACTCACTGGACAGATGTGGGAGAAATTCCCCCCAATAATTGGCTGCCATAATTGTCTAAACAGGACATTTGGTAGAAAATTCATGAAACGGTTAAAAAGGTATTAAGAAAAAAAAATCTGGTTTTGGCTTTCACCTGTTCACATTCTGAGATCAAAAAAGGTGCTTCAATGAACAGCCATAGCACGAAAACTGCTTTGCGGATTTGCAACAAATAAGGAACAAGTTCGGCACAATGTGTCCCAGATATTCCTTTTTCTGGTTTCGTGTAAATCCTGTCGGTTTAAAAAAAAACATTTAATGGAGAAGGGGACCCTGGGTCGAAAAAACATGTTTATATATATATATATATCTCATGGTGCACTGTAGCAGTGAGGCTTTACAGAAAGGTAAACCTGCAGTTTTATTTTGCTTCAAGAGATTACTGTGGGAGAAGAGAAAAGTGCTTAAAAATAGATGTAGCAGGGTAAAGAGGTGATTTCAGACTAGAATAGATGGGGAGAGGGGAAACCACCTGTGTAGTGGGAGAGATAGGAGTTGGCTGAAGAGCTGTTTTGAGACTATACATTTCCGTTTAGCCACAGAAATCCCATGGGATTCCTGTGGGAATGCAGTTGGATTGTTGCAAGGCACACTGGGAAAGAAAAGGATCATGGGACCCAGCGAGTGAATAGTAGGAGAGGGTTACAGTGGATCTATTTTATGTTGTGTTATCTTGCATTTGTATAGCGCTCATTGCCATAGAGCCCTTATGTCTGTCAGAGAGTCAAAGGAGGAGTATGATAGAACTGTCAATTTTGATAGGGAGGAGCAAAGTCAGGTAGGTAGTTGGGATGAGGGTGGGGAGGGATAAGGTGCTCAGGAAGGCATGACAAGGAAAAGGTAGAAGACTTTGTGAAAAAGTGGACCACATTTGTTGTGGGACTCACCTGTATTCTGTGGGGTGCAGCGCTGAAAGGAGAGATACCTGAAGAACATGGGTTCACTGCGCCAGGGGATATGAATGGAATGTACTCACCACATGGTGAGCAGGGGCATGTTGAAGCTATGCCCAGGAAAACACAGGTGGCAAAACCGTTCTAGGTATTTCCCTAGACCGCCAACACATATTTGGCAGGGGTTGTATGACAGCAATCCTAATTTTGCCAATTTTTGCAACAGCTCCCTGGAAAGCCAACAAAAAACTCTCCTGTTTTGGTTTCCTCATTTATTTATGTCATGGTTAACTACACCCAAGACTTGTGTGCAAAGTGCTTAAGGACAGCAAGCCTGTCTATTTCTAAGTCGTGGTCAGACTTCTGAGCTTTCCACAGTGTCATGGTGAGACAATGCATGTAGAAACCATGCCCAAGACAAAAACAGTGTGCAAATCCCCTCTATCCAATCCTCTTAGCCACGAACAGCCAGGTTCTATGGATGGTAAATTCAAGAAAATATGAGCACATTTAACTGAGGGTGGTGTTTCAACCTTCCTTTGCAGCAGAAGCCCCTGTCTAGCATTCCTGGAGTTTCCTGAGTCCCGCTGGGGACTTTAAGGTAATGGATAAATTGGGGGGTGAGGCAGGAATCCTCTTAGGCTGATGCTGGCTGCTTATGGGAGTTATCCCGCCTTTGACTAGCCTGCTCATCTTGGGCTGCAGTTACTGTATGCTGTTAATAGGGGTATCATGTGACAGTTAGGTTAAAGCAGGGGTGTATGACCTAGTCAACAGATTCGATTTCCTAGTCCACACTTCAGGTTTTTCTTTTCTTCTTTTTTTGTGCGTGTTTTGAGGGTTGGTACCTACCATCTGACCTGCAACATGATCAAATCTGCTGTTGAGCTAGACAGACAATGGTCCTATGAACAACGTCCTGCATAGTCTCAACTAATTGAAAAGTCGCACTAATACTTAATATGCAGTGTGCCTATTATAATGTTTCTTGTTTTGTTCATTCATCCTTTCATGTTTTATTCCGCATTTAATTTGTCATTGCATCAATGCCCCCTCCCCCCATGACCACAGGCTCTCCACATATATGTGTTCATGCCTTGTTTCTGTCTACATACTTCATTAATGTAGAACATGTCAACAAATGTTGGGAGCCCACTTTTGTAAATACCTACCGTCTTATAACATCTTCAAAGGCACTACAAAATTAGCCATTAAAAGCAAAACATTACAATAAAACCTCAACATAATATAACATAACCTATCCACCTAGTATAAAAGGAAACCAACATCATTCACCTATCCTCCCCCTGAAGGTGTGAATGAGTACACACAGTAGCACTCGGGTACATTCTAGTTAGCACAGAATTTGCTTTGGGTAATGAACATATCCATCCCAGAGGAGCAAGAAATTACATGACATGTTTCTACAGCTTAAAAATGATATGACATAACATAACACAGTGTAGCATACCAAACCTAACTATATGAAGCACTTCAAAACCGGCCATGTCATAAATAACGTAGCTCAGTGCAAGCATCATGCAAAGCATGCTATTGCCAGGCATCCCAAACGAATAATGATGTAACACAGCAGAAAATGCACTGCAAAGGTAGTGTGTCACAAACGCAAATGCGCACACTCTATGCTCCAGACACACCATTTCTGGGTTTGAAATCTTCTGTTGCTCATGGGGATTACCTGATTTGAAGATGTAAATATGTAAATGGCTACATTTTTGTAGGCCATAGCCCTGGGTCTTCAAAGGCAAGAGACTCCACCCCTCACACCGTTCCTCCGCTCTGCCCTGGAGTAAATTGTTGTTTCCTTTCACTGAGAGGTGCCATTCCTCATTAATTAGGACTTGTTAACTTTGTTGGCCAGAGGAAGGAACATTTGGGCCCTTTGTGGTGGTGCTGATGGGGTGGGGATGATGGCTCATCCTTTGAAACAACTGCTAGCTTCCAGTAAATGGTGTTTCTTTATTTTAAAAAATGTTATTTATTTATTTTACTTAACCAAACAGTAGGCTTGTGCTTCTGTGCAAAGTCCTTAAGGACAAAAGGTATGTAATTGGCTCTGCAATTGGTCCGATTTGTGCGGCTGCCAAAGTGTCATGGTGTGCCCGAGTATGCTGTAGCCCTACCAGGAAAAGACAGACGGCAAAGCCCTTCTCTTTACTTCCCTAGGGTACCCAACAGCATTTGAGAGGGAGTGTATGTCAGAAGTCTGAAATTTGCCAGGTTCTCTGAAAAGCAATAAAAAGAACAGCAATTTATTTGTGGGAGTTCCTCAGTAAGATCATGGTTTCCATAAGGAAACCTAGGTAGACTTGTGCTTCAGGGCAGAGTGCTTAAGGACACAAAGCATGTAATTGACTCCGCTTTGGTCAGAATTGTCTGCCACAGTGTCATGGTGTGCCTGAGCATGATGTAGTTTACACAGCGTGGGACAGATAAGGAAACTCAGAAATTGGGGGAAGCACACAGAGAGTGGCAGTGGAGATGGAGAAGACTTTTAAATTGTTGAGCATTTTCCAATTATCACAGCCATCAGCAAGCAATGCATTACCACAGAAATGATTACAAGTAATGCTTAGTGCATCAACAGATGGCAGCATAGATGTGCCGGTGGTTTGTTAATGCAGACATTTCCTTGGGTAGCTACATGGGAAATTAAAGGAGGGGGAAAAAAGAGGGCACACGCCGACTGATCAGTGGATCATGCTGTAGCTCATGCATTTTAAATTGACTTCGTGCAACAGGGGCAGTGCCCACGGGGGTGGGATGGTTAATTTAATAGGAAAGAAATATGGGCCTCGGGGGGGTGCACGTGCACCACAGTCTTTTTGACCTAACTGTTGCAACATGAACAGTAGACCTAGCCACAGACCATGGCTGAAGTTCATGGCCGGTGGGATGTGTTTAGTTATTAGGAAGTTGGATAAGGCTTGCTGCCATGGGTAACAGTCTCTTTGCCTTATTGTTTCAACATGTAAATTGAACACAGCCGAAGTCCATGACAACTGGCAGTAGCTGAATGATATGTCAGGTGGGATCCGGTTAGTTAACATGGGCCTCTGCCTTTCATACTATAACTAGCAGGTGTACTCATGCTTTGCACAGTAATTCCTACTTCAGTCCTAGTTTGAAGTTTGTTCATTGAACGGCTAAGGATGATGTTGCATGGTTGCTTGCGTTACCCGAATAACAATGCGTGGACGTGAGCACACATCGTGCCTTATGGTGACTTTGATTTGTCCAGTCAGGTCCTTCTCACTACTACTGTGTTTGAGAATTGTATTTTATGGAGAGTTATGGGGAGTTTCATTTGTACCCGCCAGCCCGCTTTGCCTACTCCCGTCATTGGTATACTATTATCCCTAAACCAATGCTTCTTTGTAGACAATATTGCGAGTCTCACCTGTAGGAGCTAGTGTGAATAAATTGTCTTTCTTTCTAACTCTGGAGCAAGCCACATAAAGCTGACCATGAGAAAAGCATGAATACTGCAAGTCGATTCCAGCTACTTTGGGCTGGAGTGCTAAGATTGAGCAGAAACACCATTGGTGAACTGATCTACTGCCAAGGCAACAAAGTCCTCAATATAAGTGCCGTCCATATAGGCCTGAAGCATGCAAGCTTCGTACTCTTGAAATGGCATACATTCATCAACTTCCGTGGGAAATTACGTTCCTATAATTATCATGAGAGATTTACCACGAAATGACAGACAACGTCATTCTGGACACTATTGAAGAGACATGCGCCGTTTCCTGTCACCCACGTTACTAAAAAAGCACCATTTACTACAAAAGCACTATTTTGTGTCACTCACATGACTGTTGTGATGTTTATTACAATAGTTATCAGTACACCGTGCTGAAACTATGATGTACATAAGTTCTGTAACCATGACAGCATGTTCGTGTATGGTTCCAGAATGTTGATGGAACCATACACGAAGATGCCTGAAGAGATGAAGGTTGGCCTCCATGGGGGCTTCTCCCAGTAAAACCAGAATCTATATAATTCAATCATATAGTATGACTAAATGTCTATCATACTTCTTAACAAATGGCAACGAGGACTCCGCAGGGAGGGAGCCCCCAGAAGCAGTGAAAAACAAATTTGCAGACTCTACCAACTGCGTCGAAAATATGGTGAAGCAGCAGAACCCACAGAAATATTATGACTGATTGAAGGCAAGTGGGCGAAAGTAGCGGCGCGAATCGCACGCATTTAAAAAAAAAAAAGAAAATATTTGTGTTTACGTTAGCTTGGCATCATTTGAACGCTGCGCGAGGCCGACTGTGAGAGAACGCTAGAGGAAAGCACCTATGTGCGTGGTTTGCGTGCCGCCATTTTGAGGGATACAACGTTTTTGCCACACCGGCAAACGCTACGTGAAAGGCCGTCAATGCGCGTATCATGACAAGGATGTGGGAGATGATGTATACGCTGGCCTGCGTGCGTTAATGCGAGTGAACTACAGCCCTCAGCTGTTCATACGAAGTAAATGTGAACGTGCCCCAAGTGGATACAGCGAAGTGCAACAGCTGATCGAATTGAACAAATGTAAAGCACGCTTGAATCAGAACACGCGCATATTAGTGTTGTAACGTTAGGATTGCCAGAGTTACATATGAACTGCATTAAAGACATAAATACTGAAGTAAAAGTTGGCATGATGGCACCAAGTTTCAAGGATTGATGGTTGATACAGTTGCCAGACAACTTGAAATATACAGACAATATTGAACTGAACAGGAAGATTCTGTGACAGTCACACGAGTACACAAATAGTTGTTTTGCCAATAAGGTATGATGCAGAACATAGCGGCTCCTATGAAATTTTCGGCACTACCTGGGGATCCGGTGTGTCCTTGGGAACAGTGGCAGGACAATTTTCAAGTATACTTGAGAGCGATAGGAGGGTCCAAGTTTAATGATGATTTAAAGGAGGCCACGCTGCTCAACTGCATAGGTGCAGAGGCACTCAGGATTTTCAGGAACTTACCAGAATTGGATCACACGGATGTAGTTCTGGGTGGGGAATCCTCAAGTGGAGCCAGAAAATATGATGTGGCAATCACTAAACTGAATAAGCACTTTGGAAATAAAACCAACATTGTGTTGGAACGTTATAGATTCTTTTCAAGGAAACAGAATAAGGGTGAAAGCATCGATGCCTACATAGCTGCTTTGAGAGGTCTGTTGGCTACGTGTATCTTCACAGGAGTGGCGGAGGAATACTTGAGAGATCAACTGGTTCTGCATGTGGCAGATCCTCACATGCAACAGCGTTTTTGGCAGGCAAAAAACCCTACATTGGATCAAGCAATTGAAATAGCTAGGTCCATAGAACTTGGTGAGACATGCATGAAGGAGGTTCAGAACAAGATGGCGAATGTAGAAATAAAGTCAGTTAGAGAAACAATGGATGGACAATATGGTAGTGAAGAGGATTTGATTGCTATTGTCAAAAGAATAGTCAAGTCTGACAATGATGCTGGATCTAGACAGGGAAGAGACAGTGCATACAGAACGACCAACAAGTGTTTCAAATGTGGTGGGTTTAGACATATGAATGCAGAGAAGGACTGTCCTGCTGTATCAGCTGAATGCTATAAGTGTGGGCTAATAGGTCACTTTGGTAAAGTGTGTCGCAACAACAGAGGCAGAGGCAGATTCAATGGCCGACATGCGAGAAATAATGGTCGATATGGTAGAGCAAGAAGTGCTGCCATGACAAGCATAAAGGCTTTAGAAAAAAATTGGTGGTGCAAGTAGTCTATTAGCGATCACAGACAGATTTGAAGAGGAAGTACAGATACTTACCTTCACACCAAATGAGAGTGGTTTGGGCCCGTGGGTGCCAATGGAAATAGATGGGATAACGTTGCAAGTTATGGTGGACACAGGTTCTCCATATACTATGGTGGATGTGGACACATATGTGAACATACTAAAAAAAAAAAATGGAAGAATTGCAATTGACCAAGATTAAAGCGACTGTATATGGTAAGACTCCCATCAATATAGTTGGGTACGCTTGGGTACATTTAAATTTCGAAGGAAGGAAGACATACTGCAGATTGTATGTTGCTGAAAATGGATTTTCCATCGTTGGATGGTGGGAACAAGCATCATGGAAGATTCGGATACATCCAGGCGAGAGTGTGCCTATTCTTTGCATTAATGGAGATAGCTGTAGTACATCGGAGAATTTAGCCAAGAGTTGTCCTAAGGTCTTCAATGATAGCATTGGAATCCTTAAAGGTTTCAAGCATCGGATCATACTTAAAAGAGGAGAAAATCCTGTGGTACATAAGGTGAGAAACATACCTATTGGCACTAGAGAAGCATTGAAAAGTGAACTAGAGAAATTGAGCATGCAGGACATCATTGAACCCATCGAAAGCTCTGAATGGTTATCCCCTATTGTTATTGTTAAAAAACCAGACGGATCAATAAGAATGTGTGTCAACCTGAGAGATCTGAATGCCAACATTTGGGTGGACCGCCATTCACTACCAAATATAGGAGAAATGTTGACCACGATGAAGCCAGCGAAATTTTTCACGACACTTGACCTATCGTCGGCATATCACCAGGTAGTGTTAGACGAAGATTCCAGACATTTAACATCATTTATAACACCATTGGGGGCATTCAGATATAAAAGGATGTTGTTTGGATTGGCTTCTGCGGCTGCAGTATTTCAGAGATTAATGCATCACTTGTTTGATGGTCTTCAAGGGGTTCACTATTTCCAGGATGATATCCTGATATCCGTAATGTCTGAAGAAGAACATGATGCTAAGTTGTTAGGAGTGCTACAAGTTATACAACAGAAAGGCATGACACTCAAAATTGAGAAATGCAAAATAAAGAAAAACGAAGTAACTTATTTAGGTCATCGCATAAATGCTGATGGTATAAAACCCAAAGAGTCATTGGTTGACACCATTCTCATGATTCCTGATCCATTAAATAAAGACCAACTCCGAAGTTTTTTTAGGATTAACAGAATACTATTCAAAGTTCGTGGATCACTACGCTGATAGAACAGAACAAATGAGAAATCTGATGTGCAAAGGTATGAGATTTGATTGGTCTGAAGGATGCAAGAAGGAGTTTGAAACAATGACGTCATTAATAAACAGAGCACCTGCGCTAAAAATGTTTGACTCAAGTGCCAAGACCAGAATATCAGTAGATGCCAGCAACATGGGCTTAGGGGGTGTGTTAGAGCAGATTCAAGATGGTGAGGTAGTTCCCATTGCCTTTGCATCCAGGACATTGAGAGGAGCTGAGAAGAATTATTCGACTATTGAGAAGGAGGCTTTGGAGTTAAATGGATTCTAGAACATTTCAAAAGTCTCATATGGGGCATACCAGTTGAAATCAGAACTGATCACAAGCTGCTTGTACATGTTTTGAATTCTAAGAATCCCCACATGACTTTTCCACGCATAAGGAGGTGGACGTTAATTATCATGCAATACAATATCAGTATAAAATACACCCCTGAAAGACCAATGTAGTGGCTGATTGTTTTTCTTGTCTACCATGTAACTGTGACACGATTGAATGTGATGACAAAGGAGAACTGACAGATGACCAAAACATGGAGTGTATAATAGCACATATACACCCAAGCTTTTCAAAAGAAGAATGGATTGAGCCGAGAGAACAAGACCTTGAACAGAGACTGTTAAGAAAAGCTATTGAAAATGGATGGACAGATACCGAGGAGAATATCAAATCTTGGGAAAAGATAAAAGATGAATTATCAAGTGATAATACATGCGTTTATCGAGGAGAGGGGATAATACCTCCAGTTAAGATGAGAGAGAAAATTATGAACATAGCGCATGAAGGTCACATAGGAAGAAACTTAACAAAACGAAGAGTGAGAGAAGCTTATTGGTGGCCCAACATGTGGGGTGAATTGGAAGCTCTTGTTAGGGATTGCACAGCATGTGCAGTAAGCGATAAGAGCAAAATAACACACATCACACCATTACAACCAGTAGAGATCCCAAGTACCGTGTGGACTAAACTGGCAATTGATATAGCAGGACCATATGAAACTTTAGGACCGCAGAGAGTCTATTTCATTGTACTGGTTGACTACACATCCAAATGGGTGGAATGTGGAATCGTTGAGGAATCAATATCAGCGAGGAAAATTACTAATTTTTTTGAAGACATTTTTAACAGAGAAGGGGAGCCTCTGGAAATAATATCTGACAATGGAGCTCAATTTATGTCACAAGAAATCCAGAAATTTCTTAAAGAAAGGGCCATCAAACATAACACAACAGCTTTGTACCATCCTATGGGGAACGGATTGGTGGAGAGATTGAATCGTTTCATAAAAGGTATCATTCAATTAGCTATTGTCAACAACATACCATGGAAAGAGACACTAAAGGAGGCACTTAACACGTATAAAGTTACCCCTCATTAAGTGACTGAAGAAGAACCTTTCACGTTGATGAGAGGGAGAATAGCCACTAACAGATTCAGACCTGCATGGATAACAAAAAAAAAAAACAAAGAAATACATTTGGAAGAAATAGTTAACAGAGTAAGAAGAAAACAAGAAGAATACAAAAATTATTATGACAGACGGAAACATGTTCAAGAAAGCAAGTTTGAAAAAGGAGATTGGGTTAGAGTAAGAGAACCCAAAAGAGTGATGAAAGGAGAGTCAAGCTTTCGTCCTCCTCAGAAAATAATGGAGTGCTCTGGAAAATCGGTAATTCTAGAAGATGGAAAGAAGTGGTCATGTAATGATGTTTTTTTGGCAAAGGAGGAGGAAGTTGTAAGAAACAAGAAAGAACAGTTTGCAAAGGGAGAAATGTTTAAAGACAAGTTCAATGACTTGGGATATATGAACAAAGCATTTGCTCAGGAGAACTTAACAAAAAATGGAATACATGAGAGAAAGGTAGAGAATGTTCAGTCATCTCCAAGAGCTAGGAAAAGAGTGTGGAATTATAATCAAGACTATGTATATTATTAAAGAGAAATTGTGACTGAGAACTACAGCAACACAAGGAAGCAAGAACATCAAAAGATATGCAATACTTTATAGGTGTATCCTTTTCTTAAAATGGCATTAAGTCAAGATGTTATATATACATTAATGGTTATGAAATGTTAGTATTAACATATTTAAATTATTAAATTTAGTTTGTTCAGTTCATTATAGAAGGGAAGATGTTGTGATGTTTATTACAATAGTTATCAGTACACCATGCTGAAACTATGATGTACATAAGTTCTGTAACCATGACAGCATGTTCGTGTATGGTTCCAGAATGTTGATGGAACCATACACGAAGATGCCTGAAGAGATGAAGGTTGGCATCCATGGGGGCTTCTCCCAATAAAACCAGAATCTATATAATTCAATCATATAGTATGACTAAGTGTCTATCATACTTCTTAACAATGACTTCATAATGTCAGCAAGAATGCTGATAGTATGGAATGTTTAGGAACAATGAACTGCTGAAGTTTACTTAGAACTACAGCAGACCTACGGATCAAAGAGCCAAATAGGTGAGTATTGCAGACAGCTTTAAAAAAAAGGTTTGAAAAATATATATTTTATACTTTTAACATTCTCTACACCATGGAACCTACCCACATGACAAATCTCAGGTTTGTGGCATGTTGGGAAGTATGCTGAACATTTTGAACACACACACATATCCACAAATAGCAGAGGTAAGCATTGCAGACAGCTTTAAAAAAAACGGAAAATGTAGATTTGATATGTTTTCCATTGTCTACAACATGACACCTACCCACAAATGCCGATTTTTAGGTTTGTAGCATGTTGGGAAGTATGCTGAACAATTCGAACAGACACACACACACACTTATGCAAAAATGTCCCTTTTATATGTATAGAGATAATTGGTGCTAGATGGGCGGGCTCAAAGTGCAAAGGCCATGACCATTGAGCACAGGATATCACATAACTAAAACCTTGAAATGCAGTGGAAAAAACCGGGGATAAATGTGTCAAATGGTTTAAAAGTTATTAAACAAACAATAAGAAGCTTGTTATGATCTAGGGGTCGATTCATGGAAAAAATGTGTGCCGAAAATTCCAGCGCAGAGGTGCCAAAACATGCAAATCGCAAGAAAAGTGCGAAAATCGCAGTGCAAGTGCGAAAATCGCAGGGAAACCAGCGCACAGCGATTCATGGAAGTCTGTGCGCGAGAAAAACATTGGATGTGCGCTAAAAATGTGCACCACGCACGCCGGCGCACAGGTCATCCAACAGCATGCGCCACGGCCACTGCAAAATCGCACAAAGCGCGGCGCACATCACAAAAGTAGGCGGAACACGGGGCGTAACACTCGGAATGGGGAACAACGTGTGAAAATATGGGCGTCGCGGGGGAAGTACAGGAGGCAAGTGCGCGGAACGTCCACATGCTCGCCTACAACCCGTATTCATGGAATCGAATAGGGCAAACCAGCGCACGGTCAAAGACACGCACAGGGCCAAACAAGTACGCCACAAAAAAGCAGGCGGTAGCGCCCCTGCGACTTAAAAAAATGTGCGCCAAAATGTGCGCTAACAAAAAGCACCCAAATACAGCCATGATGAATGGGCCATACAGTGGCCCTCTAGGACAAATGAGGTGCAAAGGGGCACCGACAAACACGGACACCCGCTGTGTAAAAAATAGCATGTGTGCGTGTTCCTGGGTGCGCGGAAGTTCCACACGTGGTTGGCCTGAGTACGTATACTTTGGGGTGTGCGGGAAGTTCCACATGCGATTGGCCTGGGTACGTGTACTATGGGGTGCGTGGGAAGTTCCACACGCGATTGGCCTGGGTAGGTGGGGGTGCGTGGGAAGTTCCACACGTGATTGGCCTGGGTACATGTACTTCGGGGTGCGCGGGAAGTTCCACACGCGATTGGCCTGGGTACGTGTATTCCGAGGTGCGCGGGAAGATTCACACGCGATTACAGCAGGGTACGTGTATTTCGGTGGTGCCGGGGAATGCTACACGTGATTTGGCCATGTGGGTCCTCCCAGGTGTTCCCTCTACACCCTCCACGGCCCCTGCAGGCAGCCCACACCACAGGGTACTACCCTGCACCCCTGCTCATGTCCCACAGGCAACCCATCCACCATGGCCATGCCCACCAGCCAACCCACATGTCATCTTGCACTACTGATCACCAACACATGTCTCCCATCACCCCCACCCCCCAGCAGTGCAGGGGCAGCCTCCACCAGGCCCCCACTCATGTCTACCACCACCCCCACACCCCAGCAGTGCAGGGGCAGCCTCCACCAGGCCCTCACTCATGTCTCCCATCAACCCCACCCCCAGCAGTGCAGGGGCAGCCTCCACCAGGCCCCCACCCATGTCTACCACCACCCCCACCCCCCAGCCACCAGGGGCAGCCTCCACCAGGCTCCCATACGTGTCCTCCTGCACCCCCACCCCCCAGCCACCAGGGGCAGCCTCCACCAGGCCCCCACTCATGTCTCCCATCACCCCCACCCCCCAGCAGTGCAGGGGCAGCCTCCACCAGGCCCCCACCCATGTCTACCACCACCCCCACCCCCAGCAGTGCAGGGGCAGCCTCCACCAGGCCCCCACCCATGTCTACCACCACCCCCACCCCCCAGCCACCAGGGGCAGCCTCCACCAGGCTCCCACACATGTCCCCCTGCACCCCCACCCCCCAGCCACCAGGGGCAGCCTCCACCAGGCCCCCACTCATGTCCCCTATCACCGCCCCCCCCAGCCACCAGGGGCAGCCTCCACCAGGCCCCCACTCATGTCCCCTATCACCCCCACCCCCGAGCAGTGCAGGGGCAGCCTCCACCAGGCCCCCACTCATGTCTTCCACCACACCACCCCCACCCCCGAGCAGTGCAGGGGCAGCCTCCACCAGGCCCCCACTCATGTCTCCCATCACCCCCACCCCCCAGCAGTGCAGGGGCAGCCTCCACCAGGCCCCATCCATGTCTACCACCACCCCCACCCCCCAGCAGTGCAGGGGCAGCCTCCACCAGGCTCCCACACATGTCCCCCTGCACCCCCACCCCCCAGCCACCAGGGGCAGCCTCCACCAGGCCCCCATCCATGTCTACCACCACCCCCACCCCCCAGCAGTGCAGGGGCAGCCTCCACCAGGCCCCCACTCATGTCTACCACCACCCCCACCCCCCAGCAGTGCAGGGGCAGCCTCCACCAGGCCCCCATGCATGTCTGCCACCACCCCCACCCCCTAGCAGTGCAGGGGCAGCCTCCACCAGGCCCCCACCCATGTCTACCACCACCCCCACCCCCGAGCCACCAATGGCAGCCTCCACCAGGCTCCCACACATGTCCCCCTGCACCCCCACCCCCAGCCACCAGGTGCAGCCTCCACGAGGCCCCCACTCATGTCTCCCATCACCCCCACCCCCCAGCAGTGCAGGGGCAGCCTCCACCAGGCCCACACCCATGTCTACCACCACCCCAACCCCCCAGCATTGCAGGGGCAGCCTCCACCAAGCCCCCACCCATGTCTACTGCCACCCCCACGCCCCAGCCACCAGGGGCAGCCTCCACCAGGCTCCCACACATGTCCCCCTGCACCCCCACCCCCCAGCCACCAGGGGCAGCCTCCACCAGGCCCCCACTCATGTCCCCTATCACCCCCACCTCCAGCCACCAGGGGCAGCCTCCACCAGGCCCCCACTCATGTCCCCTATCGCCCCCACCCCCCAGCAGTGCAGGGGCAGCCTCCACCAGGCCCCCACTCATGTCTCCCATCACCCCCACCCCCCAGCAGTGCAGGGGCAGCCTCCACCAGGCCCTCATCCATGTCTACCACCACCCCCATCCCCCAGCAGTGCAGGGGCAGCCTCCACCAGGCTCCCACACATGTCTACCACCACCCCCACCCCCAGCCACCAGGGGTAGCCTCCACCAGGCTCCCACACATGTCGCCCTGCACCCCCAACCCCCAGCCGTGCGATTTGCCTTGGTATGTGTACTTCGGGGTGCGCGGGAAGTTCCACGCGCGATTGGCCTGGGTATGTGTGCTTTGGGGTGCGCAGGAAGTCCCACACGCGATTGGCCTGGGTACGTGTACTTCGGGTGTGCAGGAAGTTCCACACGTGATTGGCCTGGGTATGTGTACTACGGGGTGCGCGGGAAGTCCCACGCGCGATTGGCCTGGGTACGTGTACTTCGGGGTGCGCGGGAAGTTCCACAAGCGATTGGCCTGGGTACGTGTACTACGCGGTGTGTGGGAAGTCCCACACGCGATTGGCCTGGGTACGTGTACTTCGGGGTGCGCGGGAAGTTCCACACGCGATTGGCCTGGGTACGTGTACTATGGGGTGCGCGTGAACTTCCACACGCGACTGGGCCTGTGAGAGTGGGGTACATGTATTCCAGGGGTGGGCGGGAATGTTAACCCGCGACTGGGCCTGGGAGAGCGTGCTACGTGTATTCCTGGGGTGGGAGGGAAGATTCGCACGTTCGCCTACGACGTGCCGAAAAATAAATGGTCCAATCCTGAGACACGTACGCCAGCCTGAAGCAGGCGTACGTCGACCCGCGCAGCATAAAAGGGCGCGCAAACAACAAACAAGCTCATACGCCAGGATGAATATACCATTCCAAGCAGCAGTGGCCGTGGGTTACAAAAGGAGGAGGAGGAGGATAGTGAGGGCCCAAATTTTCACTCCCAGAACCAGCCTTTTTGGGATGCCTGATGACTAGGTGTATGGGAGGTACAGGTTTCCCCCACACATAATACTGGACCTGGTCAGTGAGTGGGAGGATGACCTCACATCACCCACCCTGTGCTCCCAAGCACTCAGCCCCCTGGAGAAGGTCCTCAATGTACTGCACTTCTTGGCCACAGGATCATTTCAGCGGACAAGTGCCATAGTGGGTCGGGTGTCACAGGCCACGCAGTCACGCTGCCTACACCAGGTCTTGAACATCATCACTGCACGCCCATCAGTCCGTAGGCACATATACCTGCCCAGGACACCTGCAGAAAGGCAGGCTGCCACCCTCGATTTCTACGGTGTGGCACAATTCCTAAAAGTGCTAGGTGCCATTGACTGCACCCATGTGGCACTACGTCCCCCCAGGGCATCTGAGCACATCTATAGGAACCGCAAGCACTGGCATTCCATCAACGTGCAGGTAGTATGTAATGCTAAGGGAATCATCACCTCAGTATATGCCAACTATCCAGGGTCCACCCACGACAGCTTCATTTACCGAATGTCTACCCTAAGCCGGGACCTAGAAGCTGGGCGGCATGGCAATACATGGCTGCTTGGTGAGTATGAATGCCACTGCACATGCATGCATGTCAGATGCAGAGTTATGTCACTACCCCACTAATGATACCCATCACCTCCTCACCAGGGGACAGTGCCTACCCTCTGAGCACCCACATGATGACGCCAATTTGGAACCCCATCACGCCTCCAGAGGTAAGACACAACACAGCCCATATTGCAACCCAGGGCATAGTGGAGCGCACATTCGGAGTGCTCAAGTCACGCTTTCGCTCCCTTGACCGTTCTGGCGGGCAGCTGTTATATGCGCCCCCAGTAGTGTGCAGGATCATAGTGGCAGCATGTGTCCTGCACAATGTTGCAACACGCCGTGGCCTGGCTGTGGACATGGTGGTGCCCCCACATCCCCAACCACATGCACGGCCGCTGCGCATGGGAGGGGAGAGGGCACGGGGTGAGGCAGCCCGTACGCAGCTGGTGGCTAATTACTTCACATAGAAATCACACCCCAGTGGAGTGCACACAGCCCTGGCACATACCATCTGATAAGCAATGATGACTCGACCTGACAATTATGACGAACAAAGGGACAGTCAACTGTCAGAACCATGGCAGCGTGAGATTGTTCATGTGGAAGTGTCACAATGTGTGCATCCCTACCTACACAAACACCACCAATGCAGTGTCATGAAAAGACACTTCCATGCTGCAGAAATGAATACCCACTCGCAAAATACTACATGAAAACAGTGCCATGTCACCCACCCCCTCCCCGGCACGGCCACACAACACACCATGGCATGTCATGCAATGTGAGAGGAAAGAAATTAATCCCCACAACATGCCCCAAGTGTCACCAGCTACAGTGTCCCTAATGGAAACATGTCCACACATGAAATGCTCACAGTAATGCAGGACCTACAACCCACATTACTAAATACTTACCAAGAATACCAATCACCTACACAACCTCCAACCTACCTTAAACATGACATTACAGACTTAAAAATTAGCTAGCCTCACCACCTGATGATGACAGCCCCCCGAACACTTCCAAGTATACAGTGTTAGTGCCACGCAAGAGTGTAGGTGCACTGCTTACAACATGGACTCCAGTTCCAAGGTGGACCGCATTGTGAAGACATGAGGAATGGACCTGCAAATATGGAGGATGAGATGGATGCAGAGGCACATATCAATACACCATGCAATGTACAATAAAATAACAATATGCACTATGAATGTATACACAGTAGTGACTACAGACTGCCCACACAGCTCATGGGAGTCCAATGTCACCATGTACGTCGATGTCACTTGGGCACACCCTTTGCAAGCCCATGGAAACGGGAAGCAGGAGGGGTGTGTGTGACAAAAACCCAAGCATCTGAACCAAATCCATGACAAGCCTGCATGTGCCCAGCCACAATGCAGCGTATGCCCACGGGAGCCACACAAGGCAACACACTGTCCCAAAAAAAAATTAAAAAATAAAAAAAATAAAACAAAATGGCCATTAATGGGCCGGGGGGGGTGGGGTGGCCACCCAGGAAGTCAGAGGACAGGGTGCACACCAAAACCCACCTGTGTGGATCTTGCGAAAAAAAACCACCTCCATGGGCTCATGGCCTACACGGCTACCCTATTGTGGGAGTATCACTGCTGTCGCTATCCTCACCCTCTGCAGCTGCATCAGGAGGTGGTGGCACTATGGGAGGCAGCCCACGCAAAGCCCTAGTCTGTTCCTCCATGGCTGCAAGCATGCGGATGTGGTAGGTCTCGTTCTGGAGGATAACTGTGCGGAGGTCCCCATGCAACAACTCACGGGATGCCCGGACCTCCGCCCTAGTTGCCTGCATGTCAGCTGAGAGCGTACGGGTGAGACGCTCCAGCTGCTGTTCTGTCCTTCAGTTTGTTGAAGCCTCAAGCTCAACAAAAGTCGTCCTGAGATGAAGGAGTTCCAGCCTCAGGGCTTCCCTGTGGCTCTGGGACTCTATGGAGATGGCTTCCTGCAGAGTCGCCAGTGCCACCCGCCTGTCCCTGTCGGACGCCAACATGTCCTCCCTGTGTAACTGGCAGATGGAGTCAGTTGCCTGCTGTAGTCGGTCCATCAGCCTTTCGGGGGGGACAATGGAAGTGGCCACCCTATCCATGGCCTGAGCCATCATCTCTGATGATGCTGCCTGTTGGGTTGCCATACCGTAAATGGATTGCTCCCATGCGGTATTGCCAGGTGGTGTACGGCCACCACGTCGGCGGGCACCACACCTGTCTGAGGCAAGGCGAACTGCGCCTTGCTGTGCCGGCACTGCCTGAGGCTGCAGGACTGCATTCCCCCTCTGATCTGCTGGCCCAGGACAGGATCAGATGTCGCGGAGTGTGACCC
The DNA here is from genome assembly GCF_040938575.1 of Ambystoma mexicanum. NCBI lineage: Eukaryota > Metazoa > Chordata > Amphibia > Caudata > Ambystomatidae > Ambystoma > Ambystoma mexicanum. The sequence goes on from NC_090933.1 coordinate 150,515,370, forward strand.
TGCATCCGTAACCACCAAAGGCGTACCTGCCAACACTGACATCCCCATTGAGGGTTCTAACCCTGGTGCAGGTGGGTCGGACAGAACAGAATCCCTCCCAGGAACACTCACCTGCGACGGCACGTAGGTCTCATCATCCGAAACAACACCTGAATACAGCTCGGGGGAGGTGCAGCCAGAGACACCCCTTGAGAGCACGACCTGCAGCAGTTGTGGGTTCTCACCTACCAACACACCACGTCCCTCACTGGTGGTCGGTCGGCCCTCAGACCCCTCCTGGGTCTGCACCATCTCCACAACCCCAGCAGTATCAAGTGCGTCTTCCCCTGCAAAGACATAAAAGAAAACAAATGGAAACAGGCATTAGCACTATGGCACACAATTAGGGCTGAGAGGCTACAGAAACAGTACTTGATTGACACATGTCCCACATGACCAAAACACTCCCATGCATGCACCGGCACTGCATGTGATGGGGAGGCAGATGGCACACATTGATGACACCAAGATGGAAGATGAACACATTTGCTGCATGCTGCCTAGCAGTGGCATCACACATTGGCCAGTGATTGGCAGGTCAAATACACATGCCATCACACAGATGGCATGTACCCTAGCCATGAAGTGAAGAGGGAGAGGAGGTCACCAATTGTTCTTTCAGTCCAGTTTGCTCATATAATTGATTATTTTCATTGTAATGGTTCAAATGTTTAACCTGCAGCTGCCAGTCAAAAATGGTCCTATAGCACAGGGACATGTCCAAACTAATCATGTCCACGAAACTGAGCCAGTCCACTGTACCATACCCATGTCAGACATGTGACAATAGGACTGAGAAATCCCGAGTAAAAGTGGTGGTATGCAAACAATCTGCCTGAATAAACAGAGGTAAATAAGCAACAGTGTTGTGGCAAGATGACACTCCAAGGGCAACTGGCGTGGTGTTGGGCTGGATGTCTAATGTTGGCCGAAGGGATGCTGCTATACCCAAATGCTGGTGCCAAGAATGTATAGGAAGAGGCACATAGGTGACCAAAACCACTCAGGCACACACACCCTCCCCTGGCACCCAAACTGAAGCCCTCCCACACACACCATGCACATGGATGACACACACATGCATGTGGACTCACCGGACAATGCCTCGTAATCTGCCAGTTCTCCCATACCTTGGATCTGTTCCTCTGTGACGTAGGTCCCAGCAACCTGCTCATGTGGAGTGAGTTCTATGTCGTCTGCTGGAGACCCACCTCCAGTCACTAGAGTTGCGGCATGACTTGAGGCCAGCTTATTCTTTGCCCTGTGCTTCAGGTCATTCCAGCGCTTGTAGCATTCATTAGCTGTGCGCCTCACAATTCCAAGGGCACTTATGATGTCCGCAATGGTCTGCCAGTGTGCCTGACGTTGTGCAGGTGTGGTCTTGGATCCTGCAACAATCACCATTTTGCGGTCATGTGCGGACACATTGTTAGGCGGAAACTTGTGCAGTTCCCTCTGGGACCACTGCAAAAGATTTAGGACTACAGGTGTTTGGCAGTAAACCCACTTGGTAGCAGTCTGTACCACACAGATTCACTTGGTAGCTGTGGCTGAGCAGTCAGACTTCCCTCAAGAAGAGTTAAGCAGTATGTGGAGTATACAAGATAGGGCAATTCTTCGCAGTAAGACAAGCAAACACGCAACAAGGCTCAGTGTAAAGATATTAAGGTATTTATTTATAACAAAACATCTATCAAAAACACTATGGCACTATCACGACAAACAAATCAATCACAATTACTCTACGAAGAAGAAACGATCATACCCCCTAACAATATTTCAACAAGTCTGGGTTATACCAGCACCACTTATTTGCAGACAGAGGTGTCTGCCTCAACCTAGATGGCACTCTAATATTAGTTAGGACGGGAGAGAAAAATAGGCAGGTTACGAAATCAACACAGTTCAATACTTCACGGGAAAGAATGCAAGACAAGAAGGCAAGAACCACAATAGATCATACAGTTCAGAGGCCAGGCCCACTCGGAGAGAGGCAAGGCGATATGTCCCAAAGGTCTCTAGAACAATAAGTGAGAAAGCTTGGAGGCGACCCAACGGAAAGGAGAGGATTAAGACACCTCACTCGAACCGATCGAAACGGAAGCCAGGCGGACACGGTACCTTGTTGTGGAGGGCAGCTCCGGTGGGGGCAGTTGTTCCTGGTGGTGGATGCACGTCGGGTCTTTGCCAAGAGTAGAGATGTTCTCGTCGTCGAAGAAAAGTGAAGTCCGGTGCACCACCAGGGAAGAGACCAGCCGCGGAGTGCTCCGTCACAAGGCACCACCTTTTGGTCGCGGTACAGGGGTAGTGGCTATCCGGTTGCCAGGGTGCTCTGCATGGGCAATTCGACCACTGCGTCCTGAGGCGAATAAAAAGCAAAGGGGACTGGTTGTTCCCACCAGCCAGGGGAAGAGACTCTCCGGCAGGGAGATCTCCTCTGTCGTCGGGAAGTGGTGAGTCAGTTCCGCAGGGCTCCACCGGAGGTGTCGTCGTGCAGGTCGGCTCAGCGTTACCCTCGTCGGATTCTTAGGTCCTGTGGCGACTTCTGAAGATCCAGTCCCAAAAGCCCTGCTTTTATGCAGAAAACCCCCATTCATTCAGCCTAGCTGTCAATCAACACATGCTGAGTGGTGAGCGGGGAGGCTCACCACTTGGGCCAATCACACCATAGTGCGACCGGAGTTGGCAAGGCAACTCGGTCCAGAGTGCCTAAACCCCCTCCCACACCCCTGTGGTAACCCAGACAGAATGGCACCACTTTGGAGGGTCTCTGTCCAGAGGCCCGCCAAAAGTGGAACAAAGGGCTCAACCTTTGGTTTAGGAGTCACAGAGACGAACACAGACGCCATTTTACAAACCGAGTTCTGGCAGAAAATACCATTCGATAAACATATTTAAGATAAGTAGACCGGTGGTATGTAAGAGATTAACGAGGAAAAGTATCAATCTCCAACAATGGGACGAATCCCATAGGGTTATGCTCGGGGTCGAACATAACAAGTAGTTTCCACTGCCACCAGCCAAAACTCGACGAGGGGGGACGGGACAGTGCCCCCTCGAATAACAGATCCAGGAGTAATCGAATTACCCCTACTAGTACGTCCACAATAAGATGGTTTGTACTAGTTCTGTTAGTAAATTTAGGTCTAGTAAAGCCAATGGTGACTTTACATGCCCGGGGAGACAGTAGTCAGTCCCCGGGTATGGAGTCTATGGTAGAGGTCCGCTAGGCCGCCCCATTGTTACGGCACATAGGGTGCAGTGTAACACACATAGAAAAACATTGAGACTCTATGGAGTAAAAGACCCCATAGCCCATAGAACACATTGATATTCAAAAGAATTACACACATTCATGTCCAAGAGTGGGAGGAAAAGAGTCTCACTCTTGGCCGGATGGAAAAAAAACAAACTCCCGAAATCCAGCAAAGCTGCTGGGGGACTCACTAGGTTAGGAAATTCAGCCTAAACAGAGAATTCTCCCTAACACTGGCCCCCCCACCCCAGACTAAGGGACAGGAGGATTTGATCCACTCCTGGATGAATCTCATACCTCTAGTCGATGACATACATCCTAGAGAGACCATCAGCATTTTGGTGGTGACATCCTGACCTGTGCTCAATGGTGAAATCAAACCCTAGCAGGCAGATCGACCATCTCAATAGTTTTGGGTTTTCCCCTTTCATTTGCATTAACCATCTCAAGGGTTGGTGGTCAGTCTGAATGACAAAAGTAGAACCATACAAGTGCGGCCTAAACTTCTTCAGAGCCCACACGATAGCAAAGCACTCTCTTTCGATTGTTGCCCACCTCGTTTCAGGATCCTTCAGCTTGCGGCTGATGAAGCAAACAGGGTGCTCCCTACCTTTCCCATCCAGTTGACTGAGTACGGCACCTATTCCTATATTTGAAGCATCTGTCTGCACAATGAAGGTAATCAGGAGCTCTGAGTACTGAGGCTTGGCAAAGAGCCTTTTTCAGGTTTTCAAAAGCCTGATTGCACTCCTCGTTCCATCTAACCTTCTTAGGAAATTTGGGCGAGGAGATGAAATTCAGTGGAGAAGCTATGGTCCCATAGTTCTCTATGAAATTCCTGTAATACCCAGTGAGGCCTAGGAAGGCTCTCACTTGGGTTTGAGTAGTCGGTGTTGTCCAATTTTGCACAGCTTCAATCTTACTGAGCAAAGGCCTTATTTCTCCACCTCCTACCTCATGTCCAAGATAGACTACCTTACTCTGTCCAATTTGGCATTTACTCGCCTTTATGGTCAGATTGGCTCGTCCAATAGCCTGCAAAACATCTCTCAGGTGGGTTACATGTTCTTCCCAGGAATTGCGATGTCATCCAAGTATGCCATGCAGAAGTCCTCCATCCCTTTCAGAACCTGGTTTACCATCCGTTGAAACGTAGCAGGTGCATTCTTCAATCCGAAAGGCATTACCTTAAACTGGTATAAGCCAACGGGGGTAGAAAATGCAGTTTTCTCCTTGGCATGGTCTGTCAGGGCTATTTGCCAATAGCCTGACATCAAGTCAAATGTGCTGAGGAACTTGGCGGCGCCAAGTTTATCCACCAACTCATCTGTTCTTGGCAAAGGGTGGGCATCAGTCTTGGTGACTGCATTAAGAGCTCTATAATCCACGCAGAATCTAAGTTCTTTAGATCCGGCCTTTGGTACTAACACAACTGGGCTAGACCATGGACTAGTAGAGGGCTCTATTACCCCGAGATCAAGCATCTTGCTGACCTCCCCTTTGATGTGGGTTCGTACGTTTTCTGACATGCGGTATACTCTGCTTTTGACTGGCAGACAGTCACCAGTGAGTATGTCGTGCTGGTCCCAAGGGGTCAAGCCTGGTGAAAGCGAGAACAGAGAGGCAAACTGATTCAACATAGATTTGCACTCTTCTTGTTGCTCGGGTGTCAGATTGGAGGAGAGATTTAATCCTTCAATTTTTTCATCTACAGGTAAGCCTCTGAGGAGATCCGGAAGAGCTTCACTCTCTTCTTCTTCCTCGGATGATGCTAGAAGCAACGCTCCTACATCGGGTCTTGAGACATACGCTTTGAGTCGGTTGGTGTGGAAGACTGTCGGAGCCTCCTTGGGATTGCCCAAGTCCACCAGATAGTTGACCTCTCCGAGTTTACCCACCACTCTGAAGGGTCCCATCCACTTATCTTGCAAGGCCCTCTGCCTTGTTGGGATCATAACGAGAACGAACTGGTCTTGAGCGAACTCAACCATGTTAGCTTTTTGATCGTGCCAGAGCTTGATCAATGCTTGTCCAGCTTTCAAGTTATCGCTTGCTTCCGTGATCATGTGCGACATTCTTCTCCGGAGACCTATCACGTAGTCAGTCACTCTGACTGGCTTGAGGGAAGGAGCACTCTCCAACCCCTCCTTAATCAGGGCCAATGGACCTCTGACGGGATGACCATAGAGATGTTCGAAGGGAGAGTAACCTACTCCCTCCTGAGGGACTTCTCTATAAGCAAAGAGAAGGCATGGCAGTAGAAGGTCCCACTTACGCTTAAGGGGTTCTTCTAAAGCACCTATCATGCTCTTCATGGTTCGGTTGAACCGTTCTACCAATCCATTGGTTTGTGGGTGGTACGCTGTTGAGAACTTGTAAGTAACTCCACAGGTTTTCCACATGGCTTTCATGTAGTGGGACATAAAGTTTGACCCCCTGTCAGAGATTACTTCCTTAGGAAACCCGACCCTAGTAAAAATACCAAGGAGGGCCTTAGCCACAGCCGGAGCTGTAACAGTCCTCATAGGAATTGCCTCAGGATACCTAGTAGCATGGTCTACTACAACAAGTATAAAACTGTTGCCTGAGGAGGTTGGAGGATCAAGGGGACCAACAATGTCAATCCCTACTCTCTCAAACGGGACTCCCACAACTGGGAGAGGCACTAAAGGTGCCACATTCTTGGAGCCAACCTTACCAGAGGTCTGGCAGGTGTGGCAGCTCCTGCAGTGTTTTTCTACTTCAGCCCCCATCTTCGGCCAATAGAAGTAGAGAGAGAGCATTTCCTTAGTCTTCTTTAAACTCACGTGACCAGCCAAAGGAATCTCGTGGGCTAACTGCAAGAACTGTGGTCTGTTCTCTTGGGGTACTACAAGTCGTTTGTAGTCTCCAGGTGCAGACTCGGTCGGTTCACTGTAGAAGAGGCCATCTTCCCAGTGCAACCTGTATTTCCCAGGCTCTTGCCCTTCAGCCTGAGCTTCTGCCTGGTGGCGGAGACCTTCCAGAGTTGGACATTCCCTCTGTCCCTTACTGAAGTCTGCCCTGCTGGGTCCACCTTCTGCCAGTAAAGACTGCAGCTCAGGATGGTCAACAGGATCCAGATCTCCAATGAGTTTCTGGCCTTCCATTAGCTCTTCCTCAGAGTCTAATTCTACCACACAGGGTTGTACCTCCCTCTCAGCCTCGGCTGGAGGTGGAGTTACGGGTGTAACATTGGACAACCGCGGGGAAGTCCGTGTTGGCTGCACTGGAATGCTGGCTGCTGGTTTCTGGATAGAAGTCTTAGGTTTCCCTTTCGTTTCTGATTTCTTGGAGACAGCGGTCGACAATTACAGTGGAGCAGGAGTGATTTCCTTCTTCATCATCTCCTGGAGAGTACCGCGCATGGTCCTCTCTCTTGCGGGTCTGGTTAGCTCCTGTAACCGTTGACTAGGAGGTCTGGGGGTATGCGATACAACTCCAAGAGTTTTCAAATCGTTACCCAACAGTACGCGTCCTGGTACCTCACTCTGTATGCTGACAGGTATCTTCACAGTCATGTCGTTACACTGGATGAGAACTGGTAATTGGGGAAGCATCTGCACAGGCCCTCCAGCTAACTTGGTGAGGTGTTTGGGTGCCTTAGCAACATCCTCAGCCTGAAAAAACGATTTAACCACCACAGTTATGCTGGCCCCAGTGTCCCCAATGGCAGGAGTCTCCTGACCATTCACCTGGACACTGTCCTTATAATACTCTTTAGTATTATCAGGGATAGAATTATAGACATCTAAATTCTGTTGTTCCCACAACCCCAGAGATACTAAAGAAACGCTGGCTGAGACTCCAATGTGTTCGTCAGCTAGCAGTAGAAAGTTTCCACTTGCCATTTGGACTTCCTTCTCTGGATAGAAGGCTAAGGAGACAAGCTGGACCCCTGAAGGTTTACCCTTACATCTGGGATCTCCTTTCACGTGGTCAGTCGAGCCACAAACAAAGCATTTACTGAATGCTTTCTGGAATGGTGGCTTGTTCTGACCTCCTTCCGGTTTGGCACCAGAAGACACACTATTCTGCTGTGGTTTTCCTTGTGGCTTAACCTTCTGGTTTTGTTTGGGGCCCTCTTTGGAATTTGAGTTATTAGAATTCTCTTCTGAGTCTTTTTTAGGCTGTTTTCCCTCATCCTTTTTCTGAGTTGCCCCAGAATCCTTATGAGTAGCCCTGTTGGCAACCCCTAAGTCAACAGCCTTAGCCAGCTTCCGGGAATCCAATTCCTTCGAATCAGCCAAGTGCTGTCTGAGCTCAGGAGAACAGGCATCATAAATAGACTCCAACATAAAAAGATTCTGCATACCCTCATAAGTGTTCACTTTGTAACCCTTAATCCATCCCTCTAAGTTTTTCAACTCTTCACTCACCCAGGTAGCCCAAGGGGTACTATCATGCTTTTTGAGGGTTCAAAACCTCTTAAGATACTGGGAAGGGGTCTTCCCGAATCTAGCTATCAAAGCTAGTTTCACACTTTCGTAATCCATCTTATCCGCCTCCCCCAACTCCATTACCACATCAGTCGCAACAGGAGGGAGCCTAGAGAACAACCAGGGAATTAAATCATTCCCGGTGATGTCCTGGAGCCCATGATTGTACTCAAACAGTTTCAACCAATCCAACACATCCAATCTCGGTTCATACATACCCACTAATTCCTTCGGCATCCGGGGTCTTTTGGAACTGGAGCTCCTAGAGGAACCAGAGGAGAGAGAAGCATTTTCCATAGACAACTTTTTCATCTCTAACTCGTGATTAAGTTCTATTTCCCTGAGTCTTAACTCAGCTTGCTTCTGCTCAGCCTGGGCATTCATCTGTCTGAACTCGAGCTCTTGGTTTCGTTCAGATTGAGCCAAGAACCGTTTGTATTCTAATTCGATCTTCATTTTTTCAAGTTCAAAATAAGCAGGGTTACTTGTGGGACCTGGTATGGGCCCCGTAGGCACAGATGGTAAGGCAGGTAGAGGAGCAGGGGAGACAGTTTCGTTAGCCTCTCCTTCCTCGTCAGCCTCTTCATCGTATCATCAGAATTACGATTTAGATCAACACCATCACTGTCATTTACATTTGCTGGAGAGATTGGTTCCTCTGAACCAGTACCCAGACTTTGGTTCGCCAGCAATCTCTCTATTAATTCTAACTTCTTGCCTTTTACAGGAAGATTCTCTTGCCTACAGAGAGCTTGCAAACTCTCAGTATTTTCACCTAACAAGGACTCTTGACTGTAAGTTTCCATCGTAGTCATGTTTTTGAAAGTTGCTTTATAGTGCTAAGTTTTGTGGTTAGTTATCCCAAAGTGTCGAAAAGCACTCAAAACTGTATACTCGATACAAATCCCACCGCTGTACACCAGTGTTAGGCGGAAACCTGTGCAGTTCCCTCTGGGACCACTGCAAAAGATTTAGGACTACAGGGGTTTGGCAGTGAACCCACTTGGTAGCAGTCTGTACCACACAGAATCACTTGGTAGCTGTGGCTGAGCAGTCAGACTTCCCTCAAGAAGAGTTAAGCAGTATGTGGAGAATACAAGATAGGGCAATTCTTCGCAGTAAAACAAGCAAACACGCAACGAGGCTCAGTGTAAAGATATTAAGGTATTTATTTATAACGAAACATCTATCAAAAACACTATGGCACTATCACTGCAAACAAATCAATCACAATTACTCTACGAAGAAGAAACGATCAAACCCCCTAACAATATTTCGACAAGTCTAGGTTATACCAGCACAACTTATTTGCAGACAGAGGTGTATGCCTCAACCTAGATGGCACTCTAATATTAGTTACGACGGGAGAGAAACATAGGCAGGTTACGAAATCAACACAGTTCTATACTTCACAGGAAAGAATGCAAGACAAGAAGGCAAGAACCACAATAGATCATAAAGTTCAGAGGCCAGACCCACTCGGTTTGAGGCAAGGCGATATGTCCCAAAGGTCTCTAGTGGAGATGCGCTCGAGTCTTTGTAGCAAATTGTTATCGGCAGATTGAACCACTGCAGAACAATAAGTGAGAAAGCTTGGAGGCGACCCAACGGAAAGGAGAGGATTAAGACACCTCACTCGAACCGATCGAAAGGGAAGCCAGGCGGACACGGTACCTTGTTGTGGAGGGCAGCTCCGGCGGGGGCAGTTGTTCCTGGTGGTGGATGCACATCGGGTCTTTGCCAAGAGTAGAGATGTTGTCGTCGTCGAAGAAAAGTGAAGTCCGGTGCACCACCAGGGAAGAGACCAGCCGCGGAGTGCTCCCTCATAAGGCACCACCTTTTGGTCGCGGTACAGGGGTAGTGGCTATCCGGTTGCCGGGGTGCTCTACACGGGCAATTCGACCACTGCGTCCTGAGGCGAATAAAAAGCAAAGGGGACTGGTTGTTCCCACCAGCCAGGGGAAGAGACTCTCCGGCAGGGAGATCTCCTCTGTCATCGGGAAGTGGTAAGACTGGGATTCCATCGCTCCACAGCCCAGCCCCAGGACCCAGTTGCCCACCCACTCCTGCCTCTGGGGTTGTCATGTTGGGCACTGTAACATCTGGCACCACTGACAACCCCCGGCCAGAGAGGCAGAGGGGCACCAGCTTCAGTGCCAGGGAAGTTGGTGTCCTGGTGGAGCGAGTCCTGGGGCTGTATGATGCCCTCTACAGAAGTGTGCGCGCCGACAAGGAAGGACGGACTCAGATCTGGACGGACATCGTGACTGCCATCAACGCGGAGGGGGTGGCAGTCCGCGACTTCCAACATGTCAAGAAGCACTGGGAGGACTTCAGGTCCAGGACCCTGAACAAGGCCCGGCGCCTCTTGAAGGCAGCGGATGCTAAGGGGCGCCGGGGCCACTTGTCGGAAGATCAGATGAGGGTCCTGGAACGTATATCCCCGGCGCTCGATGTCCAGGTCCTTGAGAGGCAGACCCGTCTGGAGTCGAGCGGTAAGTGTACATGCATCATGATTGTAAGCTCTGCGTGTGGTGATGTGCCAGTAGTGTGCCGGTTGCACATCTGTTTGTATGGGTCCGAGTATGGGTGGGGGTGAACAGGGCTGTGAGGCTAACACATGCGAGGGCTGTCATGTGTGAGACATGGATGGTGCTTGTGCGTGTAGGCTTGCATGCCAAATGCAGTTGTGTGGGCACACATGTTTGCATGAATGTGTATGTAAGTGGGCATGTTCGTGATGTCACGCATGTATGTTGTTTTCATCTGCATGTATCAGCACTCTGTACATGTGCATGTGTGTGTATTTGACAAGGGTGCAACAGTGATACAACATGGATGCATGTGACAGCGGGATGTGGAAGCCTGATTGGCAGATGTGACATGGATGCCCATCGGAACACTGCGACAGTTGGCTGAGGTGTACACATGTATGCAAGTGTGGTGGTGTGCGTGCATGTGTAGTGTACTCCCTGTGTTGCATGTGATGTCTGGCTCACCTTTGCCTGCTCATGCTGTTGTATGTGTATGGATGGTGCTGGCAGTTGGGATGTGGCTGTGGTATGGCTCATGTGTGCAAGTTGAAATTACATGTGTGTTGCCGATTGTGATGCCATGTCTGAGGTTTGCCAATGCCACTCATGTGCAACTGTCATGTGTGTATGTGTCCATTGTACAGTGCCCTGATGCCTGTGTTTAATTTCTCCCTGTCTGCAGCGTCAACTGATGAAGAGGGCGGAGAAGGTGCTGTGGAGCACAGCGGCGGGGATCGCACCGCCAGCCGGAGACGCAAGGCCCGGCTCCCCTCCCAGGTTGTGATCTCGTCGGGGAGTGAGGAGTCTGGTGCCGCGTCCCAGGCCGCAGCTGCCGGGGGGAGGTCCAAGAGGCGGAAGTCGGAATTGGACTCCTCGGCAGCAGAAGGGACAGCTGGGACCCCGCAGGGCCCAACGGGGGAAGATGGCATCCAGGTTGGTGGGGGGTTTGGTGGAGGAGGAGCCTCCACCTGGCCCCAGCAGTGCAGGGGCCAGGTGGAGGCTGCCCCTGCACTGCTGGGGGGTGGGGGTGGTGGTAGACATGGGTGGGGGCCTGGTGGAGGCTGCCCCTGCACTGCTGGGGGGTGGCGGTGATAGGGGACATGAGTGGGGGCCTGGTGGAGGCTGCCCCTGGTGGCTGGGGGGTGGGGGTGATGGGAGATATGAGTGGGGGCCTGGTGGAGGCTGCCCCTGGTGGCTCGGGGGTGGGGGAGATGGGAGACATGAGTGGGGGCCTGGTGGAGGCTGCCCCTGCACTGCTGGGGGGTGGTGGTGATAGGGGATATGAGTGTGGGCCTGGTGGAGGCTGCCCCTGCACTGCTGGGGGGTGGGGGTGATGGGAGACATGGGTGGGGGCCTGGTGGAGGCTGCCCCTGGTGGCTGGGGGGTGGGGGTGCAGGGAGACATGAGTTGGACATGAGTGGGGGCCTGGTGGAGGCTGCCCCTGCACTGCTGTTGGGTGGCGGTGATAGGGGACATGAGTGGGGGCCTGGTGGAGGCTGCCCCTGGTGGCTGGGGAGTGGGGGTGATGGGAGATATGAGTGGGGGCCTGGTGGAGGCTGCCCCTGGTGGCTGGGGGGTGGGGGAGATGGGAGACATGAGTGGGGGCCTGGTGGAGGCTGCCCCTGCACTGCTGGGGGGTGGTGGTGATAGGGGACATGTGTGGGGGCCTGGTGGAGGCTGCCCCTGCACTGCTGGGGGGTGGGGGTGATGGGAGACATGGGTGGGGGCCTGGTGGAGGCTGCCACTGGTGGCTGGGGGGTGGGGGTGCAGGGAGACATGAGTTGGACATGAGTGGGGGCCTGGTGGAGGCTGCCCCTGCACTGCTGGGGGGTGGGGGTGGTGGTAGACATGGATGGGGGCCTGGTGGAGGCTGCCCCTGCACTGCTGGGCGGTGGGGGTGATTGGAGACATGAGTGGGGGCCTGGTAGAGGCAGCCCCTGGTGGCTGAGGGGTGGAGGTGCAGGGAGACATGAATGGGGGCCTGGTGGAGGCTGCCCCCGGCACTGCTGGGGGGTGGCGGTGGTGGTAGACATGAGTGGGAGCCTGGTGGAGGCTGCCCCTGGTGGGTGGGGGGTGGGGGTGATAGGGGACATGAGTGGAGGCCTGGTGGAGGCTGCCCCTGGTGGCTGGGGCATGGGGGTGATGGGAGACTTGAGTGGGGGCCTGGTGGAGGCTGCCCCTGCAATGCTGGGGGGTGGCGGTGATAGGGGACATGAGTGTGGGCCTGGTGGAGGCTGCCCCTGGTGGCTGGGGGGTGGGGGTGATGGGAGATATGAGTGGGGGCCTGGTGGAGGCTGCCCCTGGTAGCTGGGGGGTGGGGGAGATGGGAGACATGAGTGGGGGCCTGGTGGAGGCTGCCCCTGCACTGCTGGGGGGTGGTGGTGATAGGGGACATGAGTGGGGGCCTGGTGGAGGCTGCCCCTGCACTGCTGGGGGGTGGGGGTGATGGGAGACATGGGTGGGGGCCTGGTGGAGGTTGCCCCTGGTGGCTGGGGGGTGGGGGTGCAGGGAGACATGAGTTGGACATGAGTGGGGGCCTGGTGGAGGCTGCCCCTGCACTGCTGGGGGGTGGGAGTGGTGGTAGACATGGGTGGGGGCCTGGTGGAGGCTGCCCCTGCACTGCTGGGGGGTGGGAGTGGTGGTAGACATGGATGGGGGCCTGGTGGAGGCTGCCCTTGGTGGCTGGGGGGTGGGGGTGATGGGAGACATGAGTGGGGGCCTGGTGGAGGCTGCCCCTGGTGGCTGGGGGGTGGGGGTGATGGGAGACATGAGTTGGGGCCTGGTGGAGGCTGCCCCTGGTGGCTGGGGTGTGGGGGTGCAGGGAGACATGAGTTGGACATGAGTGGGGGCCTGGTGGAGGCTGCCCCTGCACTGCTGGGGGGTGGGGGTGATGGGAGACATGGGTGGGGGCCTGGTGGGTGCTGCCACTGGTGGCTGGGGGGGTGGAGGTGCAGGGAGACATGAGTTGGCCATGAGTGGGGGCCTGGTGGAGGCTGCCCCTGCACTGCTGGGGGGTGGGGGTGGTGGTAGACATGAGTGGGGGCCTGGCAGAGGCTGTCCCTGGTGGCTGGGGGGTGGGGGTGATGGGAGACATGAGTATTTTCCTGGTTGAGGCCGCCCCTGCACTGCTGGGGGATGGCGGTGATAGGGGACATGAGTGGGGGCCTGGTGGAGGCTGCCCCTGTTGGCTGGGGGGTGTGGGTGATGGGAGACATGAGTGGGGGCCTGGTGGAGGCTGCCTCTGCACTGCTGGGGGGTGGGGTTGTGGTAGACATGGGTGGGGGCCTGGTGGAGGCTGCCCCTGCACTGCTGGGGGGTGGGTGGTGATAGACATGGATGGGGGCCTGGTGGAGGCTGCCCCTGCACTGCTGGGGGGTGGGGGTGGTGGTAGACATGGATGGGGGCCTGGTGGAGGCTGCCCCTGGTGGCTGGGGGGGGTGGGAGTGCAGGGGGACATGTGTGGGAGCCTGGTGGAGGCTGCCCCTGGTGGCTGGTAGGTGGGGGTGGTGGTAGTCATGGGTGGAGGCCTGGTGGAGGCTGCCCCTGCACTGCTGGGGGTGGGGGTGGTGGTAGACATGGGTCGGGGCCTGATGGAGGCTGCCCCTGCACTGCTGGGGGGTGGGGGTGGTGGTGGACATCGATGAGGGCCTGGTGGAGGCTGCCCCTGCACTGCTGGGGGTTGGGGGTGCAGGGGGACATGTGTGGGAGCCTGGTGGAGGCTGCCCCTGGTGGCTGGGGGGTGGGGGTGATGGGAGACATGAGTGCGGGCCTGGTGGAGGCTGCCCCTGGTGGCTGGGGGGTGGGGGTGATAGGGGACATGAGTGGGGGCCTGGTGGAGGCTGCCCCTGGTGGCAGGGGGGTGAAGGTGCAGGGGGACATGTGTGGGAGGCTGGTGGAAGCTGCCCCTGGTGGCTGGGGGGTGGGGGCGGTGGTAGACATGGATGGGGGCCTGGTGGAGGCTGCCCCTGCACTGCTGGGGGGTGGGGGTGGTGGTTGACATGAGTTGGGGCCTGGTGGAGGCTGCCTCTGCACTGCTGGGGGGTGGGGGTGATGGGAGACATGAGTGGGGGCCTGGTGGAGGCTGCCCCTGGTGGCTGGGGGGTGGGGGTGCAGGGGGACATGTGTGGGAGCCTGGTGGAGGCTGCACCTGGTGGCTGGGGGGTGGGGGTGGTGGTAGACATGGGTTGGGGCCTGGTGGAGGCTGCCCCTGCACTGCTGGGGTGTGGGGGTGATGGGAGACATGAGTGGAGGCCTGGTGGAGGCTGCCCCTGCACTGCTGGGGGGTGGGGGTGGTGGTAGACATGAGTGGGGGCCTGGTGGAGGCTGCACCTGGTGGCTGGGGGGTGGGGGTGATAGGGGACATGAGTGGGGGCCTGGTGGAGGCTGCACCTGGTGGCAGGGGGGTGGAGGTGCAGGGAGACATGAGTTGGACATGAGTGGGGGCCTGGTGGAGGCTGCCCCTGCACTGCTGGGGGGTGGCGGTGGTGGTAGACATGAGTGGGGGCCTGGTGGAGGCTGCCCCTGGTGGCTGGGGGTGGGGGTGATGTGAGACATGAGTGGGGGCCTGGTGGAGGCTGCCCCTGCACTGCTGGGGGGTGGCGGTGATAGGGGACATGAGTGGGGGCCTGGTGGAGGCTGCCCCTCGTGGCTGGGGGGTGGGGGTGCAGGGGGACATGTGTGGGAGCCGGGTGGAGGCTGCCCCTGGTGGCTGGGGGGTGGGGGTGCAGGGGGACATGTGTGGGAGCCTGGTGGACGCTGCCCCTGGTGGCTGGGGGGTGGGGGTGGTGGTAGACATGTGTGGGGGCCTGGTGGAGGCTACCCCTGCACTGCTGGGGGGTGGGGGTGGTGGTAGACATGAGTGGGGGCCTGGTGGAGGCTACCCCTGCACTGCTGGGGGGTGGGGGCGGTGGTAGACATGGGTGGGGGCCTGGTGGAGGCTGCCCCTGCACTTCTGGGGGGTGGGGTGGTGGTAGACATGGATGGGGGCCTGGTGGAGGCTGCCCCTGCACTGCTGGGGGGGTGGGGGGGGTGGTAGACATGGATGGGGGCCTGGTGGAGGCTGCCATTGCACTGCTGGGGGGTGGGGGTGATTGGAGACATGAGTGGGGGCCTGGTGGAGGCTGCCCCTGGTGGCTGGGGGGTGGAGGTGCAGGGAGACATGAGTGGGGGCCTGGTGGAGGCTGCCCCTGGTGGCTGGGGGTGGGGGTGCAGGGGGACATGTGTGGGAGCCTGGTGGAGGCTGCCCCTGCACTGCTGGGGGGTGGGGGTGGTGGTAGACATGGATGGGGGCCTGGTGGAGGCTGCCATTGCACTGCTGGGGGGTGGGGGTGATTGGAGACATGAGTGGGGGCCTGGTGGAGGCTGCCCCTGGTGGCTGGGGGGTGGAGGTGCAGGGAGACATGAGTGGGGGCCTGGTGGAGGCTGCCCCCGGCACTGCTGGGGGGTGGCGGTGGTGGTAGACATGAGTGGGGGCCTGGTGGAGGCTGCCCTGGTGGCTGGGGGGTGGGGGTGATAGGGGACATGAGTGGAGGCCTGGTGGAGGCTGCCCCTGGTGGCTGGGGCATGGGGGTGATGGGAGACATGAGTGGGGGCCTGGTGGAGGCTGCCCCTGCACTGCTGGGGGGTGGCGGTGATAGGGGAAATGAGTGGGGGCCTGGTGGAGGCTGCCCCTGGTGGCTGGGGGGTGGGGGTGATGGGAGATATGAGTGGGGGCCTGGTGGAGGCTGCCCCTGGTGGCTGGGGGGTGGGGGAGATGGGAGACATGAGTGGGGGCCTGGTGGAGGCTGCCCCTGCACTGCTGGGGGGTGGTGGTGATAGGGGACATGAGTGTGGGCCTGGTGGAGGCTGCCCCTGCACTGATGGGGGGTGGGGGTGATGGGAGACATGGGTGGGGGCCGGGTGGAGGCTGCCCCTGGTGGCTGGGGGGTGGGGGTGCAGGGAGACATGAGTTGGACATGAGTGGGGGCCTGGTGGAGGCTGCCCCTGCACTGCTGGGGGGTGGCGGTGATAGGGGACATGAGTGGGGGCCTGGTGGAGGCTGCCCCTGGTGGCTGGGGGGTGGGGGTGATGGGAGATATGAGTGGGGGCCTGGTGGAGGCTGCCCCTGGTGGATGGGGGGTGGGGGAGATGGGAAACATGAGTGGGGGCATGGTGGAGGCTGCCCCTGCACTGCTGGGGGTGGTGGTGATAGGGGACATGAGTGGGGGCCTGGTGGAGGCTGCCCCTGCACTGCTGGGGGGTGGGGGTGATGGGAGACATGGGTGGGGGCCTGGTGGAGGCTGCCCCTGGTGGCTGGGGGGTGGGGGTGCAGGGAGACATGAGTTGGACATGAGTGGGGGCCTGGTGGAGGCTGCCCCTGCACTGCTGGGGAGTGGAGGTGGTGGTAGACATGGATGGGGGCCTGGTGGAGGCTGCCCCTGCACTGCTGGGCGGTGGGAGTGATTGGAGACATGAGTGGGGGCCTGGTGGAGGCTGCCCCTGGTGGCTGGGGGGTGGAGGTGCAGGGAGACATGAGTGGGGGCCTGGTGGAGGCTGCCCCCGGCACTGCTGGGGGGTCGCGGTGGTGGTAGACATGAGTGGGGGACTGGTGGAGGCTGCCCCTGGTGGCTGGGGGGTGGGGGTGATAGGGGACATGAGTGGAGACCTCGTGGAGGCTGCCCCTGGTGGCTGGGGCATGGGGGTGATGGGAGACATGAGTGGGGGCCTGGTGGAGGCTGCCCCTGCACTGCTGGGGGGTGGCAGTGATAGGGGACATGAGTGGGGGCCTGGTGGAGGCTGCCCCTGGTGGCTGGGGGGTGGGGGTGATGGGAGATATGAGTGGGGGCCTGGTGGAGGCTGCCCCTGGTGGCTGGGGGGTTGAGGAGATGGGAGACATGAGTGGGGGCCTGGTGGAGGCTGCCCCTGCACTGCTGGGGGGTTTGGGTGATGGGAGACATGGGTGGGGGCCTGGTGGAGGCTGCCCCTGGTGGCTGGGGGGTGGGGGTGCAGGGAGACATGAGTTGGACATGAGTGGGGGCCTGGTGGAGGCTGCCCCTGCACTGCTGGGGGGGTGGGGGTGGGGGTAGACATGGATGGGGGCCTGGTGGAGGCTGCTCCTGCCCTGCTGGGCGGTGGGGGTGATTGGAGACATGAGTGGGGGCCTGGTGGAGGCTGCCCCTGGTGGCTGGGGGGTGGAGGTGATGGGAGACATGGGTGGGGGCCTGGTGGAGGCTGCCACTGGTGGCTGGGGGGTGGGGGTGCAGGGAGACATGAGTTGGACATGAGTGGGGGCCTGGTGGAGGCTGCCCCTGCACTGCTGGGGGGTGGGGGTGGTGGTAGACATGGATGGGGGCCTGGTGGAGGCTGCCCCTGCACTGCTGGGCGGTGGGGGTGATTGGAGACATGAGTGGGGGCCTGGTAGAGGCAGCCCCTGGTGGCTGAGGGGTGGAGGTGCAGGGAGACATGAATGGGGGCCTGGTGGAGGCTGCCCCCGGCACTGCTGGGGGGTGGCGGTGGTGGTAGACATGAGTGGGAGCCTGGTGGAGGCTGCCCCTGGTGGGTGGGGGGTGGGGGTGATAGGGGACATGAGTGGAGGCCTGGTGGAGGCTGCCCCTGGTGGGGGGTGATGGGAGACTTGAGTGGGGGCCTGGTGGAGGCTGCCCCTGCAATGCTGGGGGGTGGCGGTGATAGGGGACATGAGTGTGGGCCTGGTGGAGGCTGCCCCTGGTGGCTGGGGGGTGGGGGTGATGGGAGATATGAGTGGGGGCCTGGTGGAGGCTGCCCCTGGTAGCTGGGGGGTGGGGGAGATGGGAGACATGAGTGGGGGCCTGGTGGAGGCTGCCCCTGCACTGCTGGGGGGTGGTGGTGATAGGGGACATGAGTGGGGGCCTGGTGGAGGCTGCCCCTGCACTGCTGGGGGGTGGGGGTGATGGGAGACATGGGTGGGGGCCTGGTGGAGGTTGCCCCTGGTGGCTGGGGGGTGGGGGTGCAGGGAGACATGAGTTGGACATGAGTGGGGGCCTGGTGGAGGCTGCCCCTGCACTGCTGGGGGGTGGGAGTGGTGGTAGACATGGGTGGGGGCCTGGTGGAGGCTGCCCCTGCACTGCTGGGGGGTGGGAGTGGTGGTAGACATGGATGGGGGCCTGGTGGAGGCTGCCCTTGGTGGCTGGGGGGTGGGGGTGATGGGAGACATGAGTGGGGGCCTGGTGGAGGCTGCCCCTGGTGGCTGGGGGGTGGGGGTGATGGGAGACATGAGTTGGGGCCTGGTGGAGGCTGCCCCTGGTGGCTGGGGTGTGGGGGTGCAGGGAGACATGAGTTGGACATGAGTGGGGGCCTGGTGGAGGCTGCCCCTGCACTGCTGGGGGGTGGGGGTGATGGGAGACATGGGTGGGGGCCTGGTGGGTGCTGCCACTGGTGGCTGGGGGGGTGGAGGTGCAGGGAGACATGAGTTGGCCATGAGTGGGGGCCTGGTGGAGGCTGCCCCTGCACTGCTGGGGGGTGGGGGTGGTGGTAGACATGAGTGGGGGCCTGGCAGAGGCTGTCCCTGGTGGCTGGGGGGTGGGGGTGATGGGAGACATGAGTATTTTCCTGGTTGAGGCCGCCCCTGCACTGCTGGGGGATGGCGGTGATAGGGGACATGAGTGGGGGCCTGGTGGAGGCTGCCCCTGTTGGCTGGGGGGTGTGGGTGATGGGAGACATGAGTGGGGGCCTGGTGGAGGCTGCCTCTGCACTGCTGGGGGGTGGGGGTTGTGGTAGACATGGGTGGGGGCCTGGTGGAGGCTGCCCCTGCACTGCTGGGGGGTGGGTGGTGATAGACATGGATGGGGGCCTGGTGGAGGCTGCCCCTGCACTGCTGGGGGGTGGGGGTGGTGGTAGACATGGATGGGGGCCTGGTGGAGGCTGCCCCTGGTGGCTGGGGGGGGTGGGAGTGCAGGGGGACATGTGTGGGAGCCTGGTGGAGGCTGCCCCTGGTGGCTGGTAGGTGGGGGTGGTGGTAGTCATGGGCGGGGGCCTGGTGGAGGCTGCCCCTGCACTGCTGGGGGTGGGGGTGGTGGTAGACATGGGTCGGGGCCTGATGGAGGCTGCCCCTGCACTGCTGGGGGGTGGGGGTGGTGGTGGACATCGATGAGGGCCTGGTGGAGGCTGCCCCTGCACTGCTGGGGGTTGGGGGTGCAGGGGGACATGTGTGGGAGCCTGGTGGAGGCTGCCCCTGGTGGCTGGGGGGTGGGGGTGATGGGAGACATGAGTGCGGGCCTGGTGGAGGCTGCCCCTGGTGGCTGGGGAGTGGGGGTGATAGGGGACATGAGTGGGGGCCTGGTGGAGGCTGCCCCTGGTGGCAGGGGGGTGAAGGTGCAGGGGGACATGTGTGGGAGGCTGGTGGAAGCTGCCCCTGGTGGCTGGGGGGTGGGGGCGGTGGTAGACATGGATGGGGGCCTGGTGGAGGCTGCCCCTGCACTGCTGGGGGGTGGGGGTGGTGGTTGACATGAGTTGGGGCCTGGTGGAGGCTGCCTCTGCACTGCTGGGGGGTGGGGGTGATGGGAGACATGGGTGGGGGCCTGGTGGAGGCTGCCCCTGGTGGCTGGGGGGTGGGGGTGCAGGGGGACATGTGTGGGAGCCTGGTGGAGGCTGCACCTGGTGGCTGGGGGGTGGGGGTGGTGGTAGACATGGGTTGGGGCCTGGTGGAGGCTGCCCCTGCACTGCTGGGGTGTGGGGGTGATGGGAGACATGAGTGGAGGCCTGGTGGAGGCTGCCCCTGCACCGCTGGGGGGTGGGGGTGGTGGTAGACATGAGTGGGGGCCTGGTGGAGGCTGCACCTGGTGGCTGGGGGGTGGGGGTGATAGGGGACATGAGTGGGGGCCTGGTGGAGGCTGCACCTGGTGGCAGGGGGGTGGAGGTGCAGGGAGACATGAGTTGGACATGAGTGGGGGCCTGGTGGAGGCTGCCCCTGCACTGCTGGGGGGTGGCGGTGGTGGTAGACATGAGTGGGGGCCTGGTGGAGGCTGCCCCTGGTGGCTGGGGGTGGGGGTGATGTGAGACATGAGTGGGGGCCTGGTGGAGGCTGCCCCTGCACTGCTGGGGGGTGGCGGTGATAGGGGACATGAGTGGGGGCCTGGTGGAGGCTGCCCCTCGTGGCTGGGGGGTGGGGGTGCAGGGGGACATGTGTGGGAGCAGGGTGGAGGCTGCCCCTGGTGGCTGGGGGGTGGGGGTGCAGGGGGACATGTGTGGGAGCCTGGTGGACGCTGCCCCTGGTGGCTGGCGGGTGGGGGTGGTGGTAGACATGTGTGGGGGCCTGGTGGAGGCTACCCCTGCACTGTTGGGGGGTGGGGGTGGTGGTAGACATGAGTGGGGGCCTGGTGGAGGCTACCCCTGCACTGCTGGGGGGTGGGGGCGGTGGTAGACATGGGTGGGGGCCTGGTGGAGGCTGCCCCTGCACTTCTGGGGGGTGGGGTGGTGGTAGACATGGATGGGGGCCTGGTGGAGGCTGCCCCTGCACTGCTGGGGGGGTGGGGGTGGTGGTAGACATGGATGGGGGCCTGGTGGAGGCTGCCATTGCACTGCTGGGGGGTGGGGGTGATTGGAGACATGAGTGGGGGCCTGGTGGAGGCTGCCCCTGGTGGCTGGGGGGTGGAGGTGCAGGGAGACATGAGTGGGGGCCTGGTGGAGGCTGCCCCTGGTGGCTGGGGGTGGGGGTGCAGGGGGACATGTGTGGGAGCCTGGTGGAGGCTGCCCCTGCACTGCTGGGGGGTGGGGGTGGTGGTAGACATGGATGGGGGCCTGGTGGAGGCTGCCATTGCACTGCTGGGGGGTGGGGGTGATTGGAGACATGAGTGGGGGCCTGGTGGAGGCTGCCCCTGGTGGCTGGGGGGTGGAGGTGCAGGGAGACATGAGTGGGGGCCTGGTGGAGGCTGCCCCCGGCACTGCTGGGGGGTGGCGGTGGTGGTAGACATGAGTGGGGGCCTGGTGGAGGCTGCCCTGGTGGCTGGGGGGTGGGGGTGATAGGGGACATGAGTGGAGGCCTGGTGGAGGCTGCCCCTGGTGGCTGGGGCATGGGGGTGATGGGAGACATGAGTGGGGGCCTGGTGGAGGCTGCCCCTGCACTGCTGGGGGGTGGCGGTGATAGGGGAAATGAGTGGGGGCCTGGTGGAGGCTGCCCCTGGTGGCTGGGGGGTGGGGGTGATGGGAGATATGAGTGGGGGCCTGGTGGAGGCTGCCCCTGGTGGCTGGGGGGTGGGGGAGATGGGAGACATGAGTGGGGGCCTGGTGGAGGCTGCCCCTGCACTGCTGGGGGGTGGTGGTGATAGGGGACATGAGTGTGGGCCTGGTGGAGGCTGCCCCTGCACTGATGGGGGGTGGGGGTGATGGGAGACATGGGTGGGGGCCGGGTGGAGGCTGCCCCTGGTGGCTGGGGGGTGGGGGTGCAGGGAGACATGAGTTGGACATGAGTGGGGGCCTGGTGGAGGCTGCCCCTGCACTGCTGGGGGGTGGCGGTGATAGGGGACATGAGTGGGGGCCTGGTGGAGGCTGCCCCTGGTGGCTGGGGGGTGGGGGTGATGGGAGATATGAGTGGGGGCCTGGTGGAGGCTGCCCCTGGTGGATGGGGGGTGGGGGAGATGGGAGACATGAGTGGGGGCATGGTGGAGGCTGCCCCTGCACTGCTGGGGGTGGTGGTGATAGGGGACATGAGTGGGGGCCTGGTGGAGGCTGCCCCTGCACTGCTGGGGGGTGGGGGTGATGGGAGACATGGGTGGGGGCCTGGTGGAGGCTGCCCCTGGTGGCTGGGGGGTGGGGGTGCAGGGAGACATGAGTTGGACATGAGTGGGGGCCTGGTGGAGGCTGCCCCTGCACTGCTGGGGGGTGGAGGTGGTGGTAGACATGGGTGGGGGCCTGTTGGAGGCTGCCCCTGCACTGCTGGGCGGTGGGGGTGATTGGAGACATGAGTGGGGGCCTGGTGGAGGCTGCCCCTGGTGGCTGGGGGGTGGAGGTGCAGGGAGACATGAGTGGGGGCCTGGTGGAGGCTGCCCCCGGCACTGCTGGGGGGTCGCGGTGGTGGTAGACATGAGTGGGGGACTGGTGGAGGCTGCCCCTGGTGGCTGGGGGGTGGGGGTGATAGGGGACATGAGTGGAGACCTGGTGGAGGCTGCCCCTGGTGGCTGGGGCATGGGGGTGATGGGAGACATGAGTGGGGGCCTGGTGGAGGCTGCCCCTGCACTGCCGGGGGGTGGCAGTGATAGGGGACATGAGTGGGGGCCTGGTGGAGGCTGCCCCTGGTGGCTGGGGGGTGGGGGTGGGGGTGATGGGAGATATGAGTGGGGGCCTGGTGGAGGCTGCC
The DNA here is from genome assembly GCF_040938575.1 of Ambystoma mexicanum. Lineage (NCBI taxonomy): Eukaryota > Metazoa > Chordata > Amphibia > Caudata > Ambystomatidae > Ambystoma > Ambystoma mexicanum. Next base: position 150,537,963 of record NC_090933.1, read on the forward strand.
CCTGGTGGCTGGGGGGTTGAGGAGATGGGAGACATGAGTGGGGGCCTGGTGGAGGCTGCCCCTGCACTGCTGGGGGGTTTGGGTGATGGGAGACATGGGTGGGGGCCTGGTGGAGGCTGCCCCTGGTGGCTGGGGGGTGGGGGTGCAGGGAGACATGAGTTGGACATGAGTGGGGGCCTGGTGGAGGCTGCCCCTGCACTGCTGGGGGGGTGGGGGTGTGGGTAGACATGGATGGGGGCCTGGTGGAGGCTGCTCCTGCCCTGCTGGGCGGTGGGGGTGATTGGAGACATGACTGGGGGCCTGGTGGAGGCTGCCCCTGGTGGCTGGGGGGTGGAGGTGCAGGGAGACATGAGTGGGGGCCTGGTGGAGGCTGCCCCCGGCACTGCTGGGCGGTGGCGGTGGTGGTAGACATGAGTGGGGGCCTGGTGGAGGCTGCCCCTGGTGGCTGGGGCATGGGGGTGATGGGAGACATGAGTGGGGGCCTGGTGGAGGCTGCCCCTGCACTGCTGGGGGGTGGCGGTGATAGGGGACATGAGTGGGGGCCTGGTGGAGACTGCCCCTGGTGGCTGGGGGGTGGGGTGATGGGAGATATGAGTGGGGGCCTGGTGGAGGCTGCCCCTGGTGGCTGGGGGGTGGGGGAGATGGGAGACATGAGTGGGGGCCTGGTGGAGGCTGCCCCTGCACTGCTGGGGGGTGGTGGTGATAGGGGACATGAGTGTGGGCCTGGTGGAGGCTGCCCCTGCACTGCTGGGGGGTGGGGGTGATGGGAGACATGGGTGGGGGCCTGGTGGAGGCTGCCCGTGGTGGCTGGGGGTTGGGGGTGCAGGGAGACATGAGTTGGACATGAGTGGGGGCCTGGTGGAGGCTGCCCCTGCACTGCTGGGGGGTGGGGGTGGGGGTAGACATGGATGGGGGCCTGGTGGAGGCTGCCCCTGCCCTGCTGGGCGGTGGGGGTGATTGGAGACATGAGTGGGGGCCTGGTGGAGGCTGCCCCTGGTGGCTGGGGGGTGGAGGTGCAGGGAGACATGAGTTGGACATGAGTGGGGGCCTGGTGGAGGCTGCCCCTGCACTGCTGGGGGGTGGCGGTGATAGGGGACATGAGTGGGGGCTTGGTGGAGGCTACCCCTGGTGGCTGGGGGGTGGGGGTGATGGGAGATATGAGTGGGGGCCTGGTGGAGGCTGCCCCTGGTGGCTGGGGGGTGGGGGAGATGGGAGACATGAGTGGGGGCCTGGTGGAGGCTGCCCCTGCACTGCTGGGGGGTGGTGGTGATAGGGGAAATGAGTGGGGGCCTGGTGGAGGCTGCCCCTGCACTGCTGGGGGGTGGGGGTGATGGGAGACATGGGTGGTGGCCTGGTGGAGGCTGCCCCTGGTGGCTGGGGGGTGGGGGTGCAGGGAGATATGAGTTGGACATGAGTGGGGGCCTGGTGGAGGCTGCCCCTGCACTGCTGGGGGGTGGGGGTGGGGGTAGACATGGATGGGGGCCTGGTGGAGGCTGCCCCTGCCCTGCTGGGCGGTGGGGGTGATTGGAGACATGAGTGGGGGCCTGGTGGAGGCTGCCCCTGGTGGCTGGTGGGTGGAGGTGCAGGGAGACATGAGTGGGGGCCTGGTGGAGGCTGCCCCCTGCACTGCTGGGGGGTGGCGGTGGTGGTAGACATGAGTGGGGGCCTGATGGAGGCTGCCCCTGGTGGCTGGGGCATGGGGGTGATGGGAGACATGAGTGGGGGCCTGGTGGAGGCTGCCCCTGCACTGCTGGGGGGTGGCGGTGATAGGGGACATGAGTGGGGACCTGGTGGAGGCTGCCCCTGGTGGCTGGGGGGTGGGGGAGATGGGAGATATGAGTGGGGGCCTGGTGGAGGCTGCCCCTGCACTGCTGGGGGGTGGTGGTGATAGGGGACATGAGTGTGGGCCTGGTGGAGGCTGCCCCTGCACTGCTGGGGGGTGGCGGTGATAGGGGACATGAGTGGGGACCTGGTGGAGGCTGCCCCTGGTGGCTGGGGGGTGGGGGAGATGGGAGATATGAGTGGGGGCCTGGTGGAGGCTGCCCCTGCACTGCTGGGGGGTGGTGGTGATAGGGGACATGAGTGTGGGCCTGGTGGAGGCTGCCCCTGCACTGCTGGGCGGTGGCGGTGATAGGGGACATGAGTGGGGGCCTGGTGCAGGCTGCCCCTGGTGGCTGGGGGGTGGGGGTGATGGGAGATATGAGTGGGGGCCTTGTGGAGGCCGCCCCTGGTGGCTGGGGGGTGGGGGAGATGGGAGACATGAGTGGGGGCCTGGTGGAGGCTGCCCCTGCACTGCTGGGGGGTGGTGGTGATAGGGGACATGAGTGGGGGCCTGGTGGAGGCTGCCCCTGCACTGCTGGGGGGTGGGGGTGATGGGAGACATGGGTGGGTTCCTGGTGGAGGCTGCCCCTGGTGGCTGGGGGGTGGGGGTGCATGGAGACATGAGTTGGACATGGGTGGGGGCCTGGTGGAGGCTGCCCCTGCACTGCTGGGGGGTGGGGGTGGTGGTAGACATGGATGGGGGCCTGGTGGAGGCTGCCCCTGGTGGCTGGGGGGTGGAGGTGCAGGGAGACATGAGTGGGGGCCTGGTGGAGGCTGCCCCCGGCACTGCTGGGGGGTGACGGTGGTGGTAGACATGAGTGGGGGCCTGGTGGAGGCTGCCCCTGGTGGCTGGGGGGTGGGGGTGATAGGGGACATGAGTGGAGACCTGGTGGAGGCTGCCCCTGGTGGCTTGGGCATGAGGGTAATGGGAGACATGAGTGGGGGCCTGGTGGAGGCTGCCCCTGGTGGCTGGGGGGTGGGGGTGATGGGAGATATGAGTGGGGGCCTGGTGTAGGCTGCCCCTGGTGGCTGGGGGTGGGGGAGATGGGAGACATGAGTGGGGGCCTGGTGGAGGCTGCCCCTGCACTGCTGGGGGGTGGTGGTGATAGGGGACATGAGTGGGGGCCTGGTGGAGGCTGCCCCTGCACTGCTGGGGGGTGGGTGTGATGGGAGACATGGGTGGGGGCCTGGTGGAGGCTGCCCCTGGTGGCTGGGGGGTGGAGGTGCAGGGAGACATGAGTGGGGGCCTGGTGGAGGCTGCCCCCGGCACTGCTGGGGGGTGGCGGTGGTGGTAGACATGAGTGGGGGCCTGGTGGAGGCTGCCCCTGGTGGCTGGGGGGTGGGGGTGATAGGGGACATGAGTGGAGGCCTGGTGGAGGCTGCCCCTGGTGGCTGGGGCATGGGGGTGATGGGAGACATGAGTGGGGGCCTGGTGGAGACTGCCCCTGCTCTGCTGGGGGGTGGCGGTGATAGGGGACATGAGTGGAGGCCTGGTGGAGGCTGCCCCTGGTGGCTGGGGGGTGGGGGTGATGGGAGATATGAGTGGGGGCCTGGTGGAGGCTGCCCCTGGTGGCTGGGGGTGGGGGAGATGGGAGACATGAGTGGGGGCCTGGTGGAGGCTGCCCCTGCACTGCTGGGGGGTGGTGGTGATAGGGGACATGAGTGTGGGCCTGGTGGAGGCTGCCCCTGCACTGCTGGGGGGTGGGAGTGGTGGTAGACATGGATGGGGGCCTGGTGGAGGCTGCCCTTGGTGGCTGGGGGGTGGGGGTGATGGGAGACATGAGTGGGGGCCTGGTGGAGGCTGCCCCTGGTGGCTGGGGGGTGGGGGTGATGGGAGACATGAGTTGGGGCCTGGTGGAGGCTGCCCCTGGTGGCTGGGGTGTGGGGGTGCAGGGAGACATGAGTTGGACATGAGTGGGGGCCTGGTGGAGGCTGCCCCTGCACTGCTGGGGGGTGGGGGTGATGGGAGACATGGGTGGGGGCCTGGTGGGTGCTGCCACTGGTGGCTGGGGGGGTGGAGGTGCAGGGAGACATGAGTTGGCCATGAGTGGGGGCCTGGTGGAGGCTGCCCCTGCACTGCTGGGGGGTGGGGGTGGTGGTAGACATGAGTGGGGGCCTGGCAGAGGCTGTCCCTGGTGGCTGGGGGGTGGGGGTGATGGGAGACATGAGTATTTTCCTGGTTGAGGCCGCCCCTGCACTGCTGGGGGATGGCGGTGATAGGGGACATGAGTGGGGGCCTGGTGGAGGCTGCCCCTGTTGGCTGGGGGGTGTGGGTGATGGGAGACATGAGTGGGGGCCTGGTGGAGGCTGCCTCTGCACTGCTGGGGGGTGGGGGTTGTGGTAGACATGGGTGGGGGCCTGGTGGAGGCTGCCCCTGCACTGCTGGGGGGTGGGTGGTGATAGACATGGATGGGGGCCTGGTGGAGGCTGCCCCTGCACTGCTGGGGGGTGGGGGTGGTGGTAGACATGGATGGGGGCCTGGTGGAGGCTGCCCCTGGTGGCTGGGGGGGGTGGGAGTGCAGGGGGACATGTGTGGGAGCCTGGTGGAGGCTGCCCCTGGTGGCTGGTAGGTGGGGGTGGTGGTAGTCATGGGCGGGGGCCTGGTGGAGGCTGCCCCTGCACTGCTGGGGGTGGGGGTGGTGGTAGACATGGGTCGGGGCCTGATGGAGGCTGCCCCTGCACTGCTGGGGGGTGGGGGTGGTGGTGGACATCGATGAGGGCCTGGTGGAGGCTGCCCCTGCACTGCTGGGGGTTGGGGGTGCAGGGGGACATGTGTGGGAGCCTGGTGGAGGCTGCCCCTGGTGGCTGGGGGGTGGGGGTGATGGGAGACATGAGTGCGGGCCTGGTGGAGGCTGCCCCTGGTGGCTGGGGAGTGGGGGTGATAGGGGACATGAGTGGGGGCCTGGTGGAGGCTGCCCCTGGTGGCAGGGGGGTGAAGGTGCAGGGGGACATGTGTGGGAGGCTGGTGGAAGCTGCCCCTGGTGGCTGGGGGGTGGGGGCGGTGGTAGACATGGATGGGGGCCTGGTGGAGGCTGCCCCTGCACTGCTGGGGGGTGGGGGTGGTGGTTGACATGAGTTGGGGCCTGGTGGAGGCTGCCTCTGCACTGCTGGGGGGTGGGGGTGATGGGAGACATGGGTGGGGGCCTGGTGGAGGCTGCCCCTGGTGGCTGGGGGGTGGGGGTGCAGGGGGACATGTGTGGGAGCCTGGTGGAGGCTGCACCTGGTGGCTGGGGGGTGGGGGTGGTGGTAGACATGGGTTGGGGCCTGGTGGAGGCTGCCCCTGCACTGCTGGGGTGTGGGGGTGATGGGAGACATGAGTGGAGGCCTGGTGGAGGCTGCCCCTGCACTGCTGGGGGGTGGGGGTGGTGGTAGACATGAGTGGGGGCCTGGTGGAGGCTGCACCTGGTGGCTGGGGGGTGGGGGTGATAGGGGACATGAGTGGGGGCCTGGTGGAGGCTGCACCTGGTGGCAGGGGGGTGGAGGTGCAGGGAGACATGAGTTGGACATGAGTGGGGGCCTGGTGGAGGCTGCCCCTGCACTGCTGGGGGGTGGCGGTGGTGGTAGACATGAGTGGGGGCCTGGTGGAGGCTGCCCCTGGTGGCTGGGGGTGGGGGTGATGTGAGACATGAGTGGGGGCCTGGTGGAGGCTGCCCCTGCACTGCTGGGGGGTGGCGGTGATAGGGGACATGAGTGGGGGCCTGGTGGAGGCTGCCCCTCGTGGCTGGGGGGTGGGGGTGCAGGGGGACATGTGTGGGAGCAGGGTGGAGGCTGCCCCTGGTGGCTGGGGGGTGGGGGTGCAGGGGGACATGTGTGGGAGCCTGGTGGACGCTGCCCCTGGTGGCTGGCGGGTGGGGGTGGTGGTAGACATGTGTGGGGGCCTGGTGGAGGCTACCCCTGCACTGTTGGGGGGTGGGGGTGGTGGTAGACATGAGTGGGGGCCTGGTGGAGGCTACCCCTGCACTGCTGGGGGGTGGGGGCGGTGGTAGACATGGGTGGGGGCCTGGTGGAGGCTGCCCCTGCACTTCTGGGGGGTGGGGTGGTGGTAGACATGGATGGGGGCCTGGTGGAGGCTGCCCCTGCACTGCTGGGGGGGTGGGGGTGGTGGTAGACATGGATGGGGGCCTGGTGGAGGCTGCCATTGCACTGCTGGGGGGTGGGGGTGATTGGAGACATGAGTGGGGGCCTGGTGGAGGCTGCCCCTGGTGGCTGGGGGGTGGAGGTGCAGGGAGACATGAGTGGGGGCCTGGTGGAGGCTGCCCCTGGTGGCTGGGGGTGGGGGTGCAGGGGGACATGTGTGGGAGCCTGGTGGAGGCTGCCCCTGCACTGCTGGGGGGTGGGGGTGGTGGTAGACATGGATGGGGGCCTGGTGGAGGCTGCCATTGCACTGCTGGGGGGTGGGGGTGATTGGAGACATGAGTGGGGGCCTGGTGGAGGCTGCCCCTGGTGGCTGGGGGGTGGAGGTGCAGGGAGACATGAGTGGGGGCCTGGTGGAGGCTGCCCCCGGCACTGCTGGGGGGTGGCGGTGGTGGTAGACATGAGTGGGGGCCTGGTGGAGGCTGCCCTGGTGGCTGGGGGGTGGGGGTGATAGGGGACATGAGTGGAGGCCTGGTGGAGGCTGCCCCTGGTGGCTGGGGCATGGGGGTGATGGGAGACATGAGTGGGGGCCTGGTGGAGGCTGCCCCTGCACTGCTGGGGGGTGGCGGTGATAGGGGAAATGAGTGGGGGCCTGGTGGAGGCTGCCCCTGGTGGCTGGGGGGTGGGGGTGATGGGAGATATGAGTGGGGGCCTGGTGGAGGCTGCCCCTGGTGGCTGGGGGGTGGGGGAGATGGGAGACATGAGTGGGGGCCTGGTGGAGGCTGCCCCTGCACTGCTGGGGGGTGGTGGTGATAGGGGACATGAGTGTGGGCCTGGTGGAGGCTGCCCCTGCACTGATGGGGGGTGGGGGTGATGGGAGACATGGGTGGGGGCCGGGTGGAGGCTGCCCCTGGTGGCTGGGGGGTGGGGGTGCAGGGAGACATGAGTTGGACATGAGTGGGGGCCTGGTGGAGGCTGCCCCTGCACTGCTGGGGGGTGGCGGTGATAGGGGACATGAGTGGGGGCCTGGTGGAGGCTGCCCCTGGTGGCTGGGGGGTGGGGGTGATGGGAGATATGAGTGGGGGCCTGGTGGAGGCTGCCCCTGGTGGATGGGGGGTGGGGGAGATGGGAGACATGAGTGGGGGCATGGTGGAGGCTGCCCCTGCACTGCTGGGGGTGGTGGTGATAGGGGACATGAGTGGGGGCCTGGTGGAGGCTGCCCCTGCACTGCTGGGGGGTGGGGGTGATGGGAGACATGGGTGGGGGCCTGGTGGAGGCTGCCCCTGGTGGCTGGGGGGTGGGGGTGCAGGGAGACATGAGTTGGACATGAGTGGGGGCCTGGTGGAGGCTGCCCCTGCACTGCTGGGGGGTGGAGGTGGTGGTAGACATGGGTGGGGGCCTGTTGGAGGCTGCCCCTGCACTGCTGGGCGGTGGGGGTGATTGGAGACATGAGTGGGGGCCTGGTGGAGGCTGCCCCTGGTGGCTGGGGGGTGGAGGTGCAGGGAGACATGAGTGGGGGCCTGGTGGAGGCTGCCCCCGGCACTGCTGGGGGGTCGCGGTGGTGGTAGACATGAGTGGGGGACTGGTGGAGGCTGCCCCTGGTGGCTGGGGGGTGGGGGTGATAGGGGACATGAGTGGAGACCTGGTGGAGGCTGCCCCTGGTGGCTGGGGCATGGGGGTGATGGGAGACATGAGTGGGGGCCTGGTGGAGGCTGCCCCTGCACTGCCGGGGGGTGGCAGTGATAGGGGACATGAGTGGGGGCCTGGTGGAGGCTGCCCCTGGTGGCTGGGGGGTGGGGGTGGGGGTGATGGGAGATATGAGTGGGGGCCTGGTGGAGGCTGCCCCTGGTGGCTGGGGGGTTGAGGAGATGGGAGACATGAGTGGGGGCCTGGTGGAGGCTGCCCCTGCACTGCTGGGGGGTTTGGGTGATGGGAGACATGGGTGGGGGCCTGGTGGAGGCTGCCCCTGGTGGCTGGGGGGTGGGGGTGCAGGGAGACATGAGTTGGACATGAGTGGGGGCCTGGTGGAGGCTGCCCCTGCACTGCTGGGGGGGTGGGGGTGTGGGTAGACATGGATGGGGGCCTGGTGGAGGCTGCTCCTGCCCTGCTGGGCGGTGGGGGTGATTGGAGACATGACTGGGGGCCTGGTGGAGGCTGCCCCTGGTGGCTGGGGGGTGGAGGTGCAGGGAGACATGAGTGGGGGCCTGGTGGAGGCTGCCCCCGGCACTGCTGGGCGGTGGCGGTGGTGGTAGACATGAGTGGGGGCCTGGTGGAGGCTGCCCCTGGTGGCTGGGGCATGGGGGTGATGGGAGACATGAGTGGGGGCCTGGTGGAGGCTGCCCCTGCACTGCTGGGGGGTGGCGGTGATAGGGGACATGAGTGGGGGCCTGGTGGAGACTGCCCCTGGTGGCTGGGGGGTGGGGTGATGGGAGATATGAGTGGGGGCCTGGTGGAGGCTGCCCCTGGTGGCTGGGGGGTGGGGGAGATGGGAGACATGAGTGGGGGCCTGGTGGAGGCTGCCCCTGCACTGCTGGGGGGTGGTGGTGATAGGGGACATGAGTGTGGGCCTGGTGGAGGCTGCCCCTGCACTGCTGGGGGGTGGGGGTGATGGGAGACATGGGTGGGGGCCTGGTGGAGGCTGCCCGTGGTGGCTGGGGGTTGGGGGTGCAGGGAGACATGAGTTGGACATGAGTGGGGGCCTGGTGGAGGCTGCCCCTGCACTGCTGGGGGGTGGGGGTGGGGGTAGACATGGATGGGGGCCTGGTGGAGGCTGCCCCTGCCCTGCTGGGCGGTGGGGGTGATTGGAGACATGAGTGGGGGCCTGGTGGAGGCTGCCCCTGGTGGCTGGGGGGTGGAGGTGCAGGGAGACATGAGTTGGACATGAGTGGGGGCCTGGTGGAGGCTGCCCCTGCACTGCTGGGGGGTGGCGGTGATAGGGGACATGAGTGGGGGCTTGGTGGAGGCTACCCCTGGTGGCTGGGGGGTGGGGGTGATGGGAGATATGAGTGGGGGCCTGGTGGAGGCTGCCCCTGGTGGCTGGGGGGTGGGGGAGATGGGAGACATGAGTGGGGGCCTGGTGGAGGCTGCCCCTGCACTGCTGGGGGGTGGTGGTGATAGGGGAAATGAGTGGGGGCCTGGTGGAGGCTGCCCCTGCACTGCTGGGGGGTGGGGGTGATGGGAGACATGGGTGGTGGCCTGGTGGAGGCTGCCCCTGGTGGCTGGGGGGTGGGGGTGCAGGGAGATATGAGTTGGACATGAGTGGGGGCCTGGTGGAGGCTGCCCCTGCACTGCTGGGGGGTGGGGGTGGGGGTAGACATGGATGGGGGCCTGGTGGAGGCTGCCCCTGCCCTGCTGGGCGGTGGGGGTGATTGGAGACATGAGTGGGGGCCTGGTGGAGGCTGCCCCTGGTGGCTGGTGGGTGGAGGTGCAGGGAGACATGAGTGGGGGCCTGGTGGAGGCTGCCCCCTGCACTGCTGGGGGGTGGCGGTGGTGGTAGACATGAGTGGGGGCCTGATGGAGGCTGCCCCTGGTGGCTGGGGCATGGGGGTGATGGGAGACATGAGTGGGGGCCTGGTGGAGGCTGCCCCTGCACTGCTGGGGGGTGGCGGTGATAGGGGACATGAGTGGGGACCTGCTGGAGGCTGCCCCTGGTGGCTGGGGGGTGGGGGAGATGGGAGATATGAGTGGGGGCCTGGTGGAGGCTGCCCCTGCACTGCTGGGGGGTGGTGGTGATAGGGGACATGAGTGTGGGCCTGGTGGAGGCTGCCCCTGCACTGCTGGGGGGTGGCGGTGATAGGGGACATGAGTGGGGACCTGGTGGAGGCTGCCCCTGGTGGCTGGGGGGTGGGGGAGATGGGAGATATGAGTGGGGGCCTGGTGGAGGCTGCCCCTGCACTGCTGGGGGGTGGTGGTGATAGGGGACATGAGTGTGGGCCTGGTGGAGGCTGCCCCTGCACTGCTGGGCGGTGGCGGTGATAGGGGACATGAGTGGGGGCCTGGTGCAGGCTGCCCCTGGTGGCTGGGGGGTGGGGGTGATGGGAGATATGAGTGGGGGCCTTGTGGAGGCCGCCCCTGGTGGCTGGGGGGTGGGGGAGATGGGAGACATGAGTGGGGGCCTGGTGGAGGCTGCCCCTGCACTGCTGGGGGGTGGTGGTGATAGGGGACATGAGTGGGGGCCTGGTGGAGGCTGCCCCTGCACTGCTGGGGGGTGGGGGTGATGGGAGACATGGGTGGGTTCCTGGTGGAGGCTGCCCCTGGTGGCTGGGGGGTGGGGGTGCATGGAGACATGAGTTGGACATGGGTGGGGGCCTGGTGGAGGCTGCCCCTGCACTGCTGGGGGGTGGGGGTGGTGGTAGACATGGATGGGGGCCTGGTGGAGGCTGCCCCTGGTGGCTGGGGGGTGGAGGTGCAGGGAGACATGAGTGGGGGCCTGGTGGAGGCTGCCCCCGGCACTGCTGGGGGGTGACGGTGGTGGTAGACATGAGTGGGGGCCTGGTGGAGGCTGCCCCTGGTGGCTGGGGGGTGGGGGTGATAGGGGACATGAGTGGAGACCTGGTGGAGGCTGCCCCTGGTGGCTTGGGCATGAGGGTAATGGGAGACATGAGTGGGGGCCTGGTGGAGGCTGCCCCTGGTGGCTGGGGGGTGGGGGTGATGGGAGATATGAGTGGGGGCCTGGTGTAGGCTGCCCCTGGTGGCTGGGGGTGGGGGAGATGGGAGACATGAGTGGGGGCCTGGTGGAGGCTGCCCCTGCACTGCTGGGGGGTGGTGGTGATAGGGGACATGAGTGGGGGCCTGGTGGAGGCTGCCCCTGCACTGCTGGGGGGTGGGTGTGATGGGAGACATGGGTGGGGGCCTGGTGGAGGCTGCCCCTGGTGGCTGGGGGGTGGAGGTGCAGGGAGACATGAGTGGGGGCCTGGTGGAGGCTGCCCCCGGCACTGCTGGGGGGTGGCGGTGGTGGTAGACATGAGTGGGGGCCTGGTGGAGGCTGCCCCTGGTGGCTGGGGGGTGGGGGTGATAGGGGACATGAGTGGAGGCCTGGTGGAGGCTGCCCCTGGTGGCTGGGGCATGGGGGTGATGGGAGACATGAGTGGGGGCCTGGTGGAGACTGCCCCTGCTCTGCTGGGGGGTGGCGGTGATAGGGGACATGAGTGGAGGCCTGGTGGAGGCTGCCCCTGGTGGCTGGGGGGTGGGGGTGATGGGAGATATGAGTGGGGGCCTGGTGGAGGCTGCCCCTGGTGGCTGGGGGTGGGGGAGATGGGAGACATGAGTGGGGGCCTGGTGGAGGCTGCCCCTGCACTGCTGGGGGGTGGTGGTGATAGGGGACATGAGTGGGGGCCTGGTGGAGGCTGCCCCTGCACTGCTGGGGGGTGGGGGTGATGAGAGACATGGGTGGGGATCTGGTGGAGGCTGCCCCTGGTGGCTGGGGGGTGGGGGTGCAGGGAGACATGAGTTGGACATGAGTGGGGGCCTGGTGGAGGCTGCCCCTGCACTGCTGGGGGGTTTGGGTGGTGGTAGACATGGGTGGGGGCCCGGTGGAGGCTGCCCCTGCACTGCTGGGGGGTGGGGGTGGTGGTAGACATGGATGGGGGCCTGGTGGAGGCTGCCCCTGGTGGCTGGGGGGTGGGGGTGATGGGAGACATGAGTGGGGGCCTGGTGGAGGCTGCCCCTGGTGGCTGGGGGGTGGGGGTGATGGGAGACATGAGTGGGGGCCTGGTGGAGGCTGCCCCTGGTTGCTGGGGGGTGGGGGTGCAGGGAGACATGAGTTGGACATGAGTGGGGGCCTGGTGGAGGCTGCTCCTGCACTGCTGGGGGGTGGGGGTGATGGGAGACATGGGTGGGGGCCTGGTGGAGGCTGCCCCTGGTGGCTGGGGTGTGGAGGTGCAGGGAGACATGAGTTGGCCATGAGTGGGGGCCTGGTGGAGGCTGCCCCTGCACTGCTGGGGGGTGGGGGTGGTGGTAGACATGAGTGGGGGCCTGGCGGAGGCTGTCCCTGGTGGCTGGGGAGTGGGGGTGATGGGAGACATGAGTGGGGGCCTGGTGGAGGCTGCCCCTGCACTGCTGGGGGGTGGCGGTGATAGGGGACATGAGTGGGGGCCTGGTGGAGGCTGCCCCTATTGGCTGGGGGGTGTGGGTGATGGGAGACAAGAGTGGGGGCCTGGTGGAGGCTGCTCCTGGTGGCTGGGGGGTGGGGGTGATGGGAGACATGAGTGGGGGCCTGGTGGAGGCTGCCCCTGGTGGCTGGGGGGTGGGGTGGTGGTAGACATGGGTGTGGGCCAGGTGGAGGCTGCCCCTGCACTGCTGGGGGGTGGGGGTGGTGGTAGACATGGGTGGGGGCCTGGTGGAGGCTGCCCCTGCACTGCTGGGGGGTGGCGGTGATAGGGGACATGAGTGGGGGCCTGGTGGAGGCTGCCCCTGGTGGCTGGGGGGTGGGGTGATGGGAGATATGAGTGGGGGCCTGGTGGAGGCTGCCCCTGGTGGCTTGGGGTGGGGGAGATGGGAGACATGAGTGGGGGCCTGGTGGAGGCTGCCCCTGCACTGCTGGGGGGTGGTGGTGATAGGGGACATGAGTGTGGGCCTGGTGGAGGCTGCCCCTGGTGGCTGGGGGTGGGGGAGATGGGAGACATGAGTGGGGGCCTGGTGGAGGCTGCCCCTGCACTGCTGGGGGGTGGTGGTGATAGGGGACATGAGTGGGGGCCTGGTGGAGGCTGCCCCTGCACTGCTGGGGGGTGGGGGTGATGAGAGACATGGGTGGGGATCTGGTGGAGGCTGCCCCTGGTGGCTGGGGGGTGGGGGTGCAGGGAGACATGAGTTGGACATGAGTGGGGGCCTGGTGGAGGCTGCCCCTGCACTGCTGGGGGGTTTGGGTGGTGGTAGACATGGGTGGGGGCCCGGTGGAGGCTGCCCCTGCACTGCTGGGGGGTGGGGGTGGTGGTAGACATGGATGGGGGCCTGGTGGAGGCTGCCCCTGGTGGCTGGGGGGTGGGGGTGATGGGAGACATGAGTGGGGGCCTGGTGGAGGCTGCCCCTGGTGGCTGGGGGGTGGGGGTGATGGGAGACATGAGTGGGGGCCTGGTGGAGGCTGCCCCTGGTAGCTGGGGGGTGGGGGTGCAGGGAGACATGAGTTGGACATGAGTGGGGGCCTGGTGGAGGCTGCTCCTGCACTGCTGGGGGGTGGGGGTGATGGGAGACATGGGTGGGGGCCTGGTGGAGGCTGCCCCTGGTGGCTGGGGTGTGGAGGTGCAGGGAGACATGAGTTGGCCATGAGTGGGGGCCTGGTGGAGGCTGCCCCTGCACTGCTGGGGGGTGGGGGTGGTGGTAGACATGAGTGGGGGCCTGGCGGAGGCTGTCCCTGGTGGCTGGGGAGTGGGGGTGATGGGAGACATGAGTGGGGGCCTGGTGGAGGCTGCCCCTGCACTGCTGGGGGGTGGCAGTGATAGGGGACATGAGTGGGGGCCTGGTGGAGGCTGCCCCTATTGGCTGGGGGGTGTGGGTGATGGGAGACAAGAGTGGGGGCCTGGTGGAGGCTGCTCCTGGTGGCTGGGGGGTGGGGGTGATGGGAGACATGAGTGGGGGCCTGGTGGAGGCTGCCCCTGGTGGCTGGGGGGTGGGGTGGTGGTAGACATGGGTGTGGGCCAGGTGGAGGCTGCCCCTGCACTGCTGGGGGGTGGGGGTGGTGGTAGACATGGGTGGGGGCCTGGTGGAGGCTGCCCCTGCACTGCTGGGGGTTGGCGGTGATAGGGGACATGAGTGGGGGCCTGGTGGAGGCTGCCCCTGGTGGCTGGGGGGTGGGGTGATGGGAGATATGAGTGGGGGCCTGGTGGAGGCTGCCCCTGCACTGCTGGGGGGTGGTGGTGATAGGGGACATGAGTGTGGGCCTGGTGGAGGCTGCCCCTGCACTGCTGGGGGGTGGCGGTGATAGGGGACATGAGTGGGGACCTGGTGGAGGCTGCCCCTGGTGGCTGGGGGGTGGGGGAGATGGGAGATATGAGTGGGGGCCTGGTGGAGGCTGCCCCTGCACTGCTGGGGGGTGGTGGTGATAGGGGACATGAGTGTGGGCCTGGTGGAGGCTGCCCCTGCACTGCTGGGCGGTGGCGGTGATAGGGGACATGAGTGGGGGCCTGGTGCAGGCTGCCCCTGGTGGCTGGGGGGTGGGGGTGATGGGAGATATGAGTGGGGGCCTTGTGGAGGCCGCCCCTGGTGGCTGGGGGGTGGGGGAGATGGGAGACATGAGTGGGGGCCTGGTGGAGGCTGCCCCTGCACTGCTGGGGGGTGGTGGTGATAGGGGACATGAGTGGGGGCCTGGTGGAGGCTGCCCCTGCACTGCTGGGGGGTGGGGGTGATGGGAGACATGGGTGGGTTCCTGGTGGAGGCTGCCCCTGGTGGCTGGGGGGTGGGGGTGCATGGAGACATGAGTTGGACATGGGTGGGGGCCTGGTGGAGGCTGCCCCTGCACTGCTGGGGGGTGGGGGTGGTGGTAGACATGGATGGGGGCCTGGTGGAGGCTGCCCCTGCACTGCTGGGCGGTGGGGGTGATTGGAGACATGAGTGGGGGCCTGGTGGAGGCTGCCCCTGGTGGCTGGGGGGTGGAGGTGCAGGGAGACATGAGTGGGGGCCTGGTGGAGGCTGCCCCCGGCACTGCTGGGGGGTGGCGGTGGTGGTAGACATGAGTGGGGGCCTGGTGGAGGCTGCCCCTGGTGGCTGGGGGGTGGGGGTGATAGGGGACATGAGTGGAGACCTGGTGGAGGCTGCCCCTGGTGGCTTGGGCATGAGGGTAATGGGAGACATGAGTGGGGGCCTGGTGGAGGCTGCCCCTGGTGGCTGGGGGGTGGGGGTGATGGGAGATATGAGTGGGGGCCTGGTGTAGGCTGCCCCTGGTGGCTGGGGGTGGGGGAGATGGGAGACATGAGTGGGGGCCTGGTGGAGGCTGCCCCTGCACTGCTGGGGGGTGGTGGTGATAGGGGACATGAGTGGGGGCCTGGTGGAGGCTGCCCCTGCACTGCTGGGGGGTGGGTGTGATGGGAGACATGGGTGGGGGCCTGGTGGAGGCTGCCCCTGGTGGCTGGGGGGTGGAGGTGCAGGGAGACATGAGTGGGGGCCTGGTGGAGGCTGCCCCCGGCACTGCTGGGGGGTGGCGGTGGTGGTAGACATGAGTGGGGGCCTGGTGGAGGCTGCCCCTGGTGGCTGGGGGGTGGGGGTGATAGGGGACATGAGTGGAGGCCTGGTGGAGGCTGCCCCTGGTGGCTGGGGCATGGGGGTGATGGGAGACATGAGTGGGGGCCTGGTGGAGACTGCCCCTGCTCTGCTGGGGGGTGGCGGTGATAGGGGACATGAGTGGAGGCCTGGTGGAGGCTGCCCCTGGTGGCTGGGGGGTGGGGGTGATGGGAGATATGAGTGGGGGCCTGGTGGAGGCTGCCCCTGGTGGCTGGGGGTGGGGGAGATGGGAGACATGAGTGGGGGCCTGGTGGAGGCTGCCCCTGCACTGCTGGGGGGTGGTGGTGATAGGGGACATGAGTGGGGGCCTGGTGGAGGCTGCCCCTGCACTGCTGGGGGGTGGGGGTGATGAGAGACATGGGTGGGGATCTGGTGGAGGCTGCCCCTGGTGGCTGGGGGGTGGGGGTGCAGGGAGACATGAGTTGGACATGAGTGGGGGCCTGGTGGAGGCTGCCCCTGCACTGCTGGGGGGTTTGGGTGGTGGTAGACATGGGTGGGGGCCCGGTGGAGGCTGCCCCTGCACTGCTGGGGGGTGGGGGTGGTGGTAGACATGGATGGGGGCCTGGTGGAGGCTGCCCCTGGTGGCTGGGGGGTGGGGGTGATGGGAGACATGAGTGGGGGCCTGGTGGAGGCTGCCCCTGGTGGCTGGGGGGTGGGGGTGATGGGAGACATGAGTGGGGGCCTGGTGGAGGCTGCCCCTGGTTGCTGGGGGGTGGGGGTGCAGGGAGACATGAGTTGGACATGAGTGGGGGCCTGGTGGAGGCTGCTCCTGCACTGCTGGGGGGTGGGGGTGATGGGAGACATGGGTGGGGGCCTGGTGGAGGCTGCCCCTGGTGGCTGGGGTGTGGAGGTGCAGGGAGACATGAGTTGGCCATGAGTGGGGGCCTGGTGGAGGCTGCCCCTGCACTGCTGGGGGGTGGGGGTGGTGGTAGACATGAGTGGGGGCCTGGCGGAGGCTGTCCCTGGTGGCTGGGGAGTGGGGGTGATGGGAGACATGAGTGGGGGCCTGGTGGAGGCTGCCCCTGCACTGCTGGGGGGTGGCGGTGATAGGGGACATGAGTGGGGGCCTGGTGGAGGCTGCCCCTATTGGCTGGGGGGTGTGGGTGATGGGAGACAAGAGTGGGGGCCTGGTGGAGGCTGCTCCTGGTGGCTGGGGGGTGGGGGTGATGGGAGACATGAGTGGGGGCCTGGTGGAGGCTGCCCCTGGTGGCTGGGGGGTGGGGTGGTGGTAGACATGGGTGTGGGCCAGGTGGAGGCTGCCCCTGCACTGCTGGGGGGTGGGGGTGGTGGTAGACATGGGTGGGGGCCTGGTGGAGGCTGCCCCTGCACTGCTGGGGGGTGGCGGTGATAGGGGACATGAGTGGGGGCCTGGTGGAGGCTGCCCCTGGTGGCTGGGGGGTGGGGTGATGGGAGATATGAGTGGGGGCCTGGTGGAGGCTGCCCCTGGTGGCTTGGGGTGGGGGAGATGGGAGACATGAGTGGGGGCCTGGTGGAGGCTGCCCCTGCACTGCTGGGGGGTGGTGGTGATAGGGGACATGAGTGTGGGCCTGGTGGAGGCTGCCCCTGGTGGCTGGGGGTGGGGGAGATGGGAGACATGAGTGGGGGCCTGGTGGAGGCTGCCCCTGCACTGCTGGGGGGTGGTGGTGATAGGGGACATGAGTGGGGGCCTGGTGGAGGCTGCCCCTGCACTGCTGGGGGGTGGGGGTGATGAGAGACATGGGTGGGGATCTGGTGGAGGCTGCCCCTGGTGGCTGGGGGGTGGGGGTGCAGGGAGACATGAGTTGGACATGAGTGGGGGCCTGGTGGAGGCTGCCCCTGCACTGCTGGGGGGTTTGGGTGGTGGTAGACATGGGTGGGGGCCCGGTGGAGGCTGCCCCTGCACTGCTGGGGGGTGGGGGTGGTGGTAGACATGGATGGGGGCCTGGTGGAGGCTGCCCCTGGTGGCTGGGGGGTGGGGGTGATGGGAGACATGAGTGGGGGCCTGGTGGAGGCTGCCCCTGGTGGCTGGGGGGTGGGGGTGATGGGAGACATGAGTGGGGGCCTGGTGGAGGCTGCCCCTGGTTGCTGGGGGGTGGGGGTGCAGGGAGACATGAGTTGGACATGAGTGGGGGCCTGGTGGAGGCTGCTCCTGCACTGCTGGGGGGTGGGGGTGATGGGAGACATGGGTGGGGGCCTGGTGGAGGCTGCCCCTGGTGGCTGGGGTGTGGAGGTGCAGGGAGACATGAGTTGGCCATGAGTGGGGGCCTGGTGGAGGCTGCCCCTGCACTGCTGGGGGGTGGGGGTGGTGGTAGACATGAGTGGGGGCCTGGCGGAGGCTGTCCCTGGTGGCTGGGGAGTGGGGGTGATGGGAGACATGAGTGGGGGCCTGGTGGAGGCTGCCCCTGCACTGCTGGGGGGTGGCGGTGATAGGGGACATGAGTGGGGGCCTGGTGGAGGCTGTCCCTATTGGCTGGGGGGTGTGGGTGATGGGAGACAAGAGTGGGGGCCTGGTGGAGGCTGCTCCTGGTGGCTGGGGGGTGGGGGTGATGGGAGACATGAGTGGGGGCCTGGTGGAGGCTGCCCCTGGTGGCTGGGGGGTGGGGTGGTGGTAGACATGGGTGTGGGCCAGGTGGAGGCTGCCCCTGCACTGCTGGGGGGTGGGGGTGGTGGTAGACATGGGTGGGGGCCTGGTGGAGGCTGCCCCTGCACTGCTGGGGGGTGGCGGTGATAGGGGACATGAGTGGGGGCCTGGTGGAGGCTGCCCCTGGTGGCTGGGGGGTGGGGTGATGGGAGATATGAGTGGGGGCCTGGTGGAGGCTGCCCCTGGTGGCTTGGGGTGGGGGAGATGGGAGACATGAGTGGGGGCCTGGTGGAGGCTGCCCCTGCACTGCTGGGGGGTGGTGGTGATAGGGGACATGAGTGTGGGCCTGGTGGAGGCTGCCCCTGCACTGCTGGGGGGTGGGGGTGATGGGAGACATCGGTGGGGGCCTGGTGGAGGCTGCCCCTGGTGGCTGGGGGTGGGGGAGATGGGAGACATGAGTGGGGGCCTGGTGGAGGCTGCCCCTGCACTGCTGGGGGGTGGTGGTGATAGGGGACATGAGTGGGGGCCTGGTGGAGGCTGCCCCTGCACTGCTGGGGGGTGGGGGTGATGAGAGACATGGGTGGGGATCTGGTGGAGGCTGCCCCTGGTGGCTGGGGGGTGGGGGTGCAGGGAGACATGAGTTGGACATGAGTGGGGGCCTGGTGGAGGCTGCCCCTGCACTGCTGGGGGGTTTGGGTGGTGGTAGACATTGGTGGGGGCCCGGTGGAGGCTGCCCCTGCACTGCTGGGGGGTGGGGGTGGTGGTAGACATGGATGGGGGCCTGGTGGAGGCTGCCCCTGGTGGCTGGGGGGTGGGGGTGATGGGAGACATGAGTGGGGGCCTGGTGGAGGCTGCCCCTGGTGGCTGGGGGGTGGGGGTGATGGGAGACATGAGTGGGGGCCTGGTGGAGGCTGCCCCTGGTTGCTGGGGGGTGGGGGTGCAGGGAGACATGAGTTGGACATGAGTGGGGGCCTGGTGGAGGCTGCTCCTGCACTGCTGGGGGGTGGGGGTGATGGGAGACATGGGTGGGGGCCTGGTGGAGGCTGCCCCTGGTGGCTGGGGTGTGGAGGTGCAGGGAGACATGAGTTGGCCATGAGTGGGGGCCTGGTGGAGGCTGCCCCTGCACTGCTGGGGGGTGGGGGTGGTGGTAGACATGAGTGGGGGCCTGGCGGAGGCTGTCCCTGGTGGCTGGGGAGTGGGGGTGATGGGAGACATGAGTGGGGGCCTGGTGGAGGCTGCCCCTGCACTGCTGGGGGGTGGCGGTGATAGGGGACATGAGTGGGGGCCTGGTGGAGGCTGCCCCTATTGGCTGGGGGGTGTGGGTGATGGGAGACAAGAGTGGGGGCCTGGTGGAGGCTGCTCCTGGTGGCTGGGGGGTGGGGGTGATGGGAGACATGAGTGGGGGCCTGGTGGAGGCTGCCCCTGGTGGCTGGGGGGTGGGGTGGTGGTAGACATGGGTGTGGACCAGGTGGAGGCTGCCCCTGCACTGCTGGGGGGTGGGGGTGGTGGTAGACATGGGTGGGGGCCTGGTGGAGGCTGCCCCTGCACTGCTGGGGGGTGGCGGTGATAGGGGACATGAGTGGGGGCCTGGTGGAGGCTGCCCCTGGTGGCTGGGGGGTGGGGTGATGGGAGATATGAGTGGGGGCCTGGTGGAGGCTGCCCCTGGTGGCTTGGGGTGGGGGAGATGGGAGACATGAGTGGGGGCCTGGTGGAGGCTGCCCCCGGCACTGCTGGGGGGTGGCGGTGGTGGTAGACATGAGTGGGGGCCTGATGGAGGCTGCCCCTGGTGGCTGGGGCATGGGGGTGATGGGAGACATGAGTGGGGGCCTGGTGGAGGCTGCCCCTGCACTGCTGGGGGGTGGCGGTGATAGGGGACATGAGTGGGGGCCTGGTGGAGGCTGCCCCTGGTGGCTGGGGGGTGGGGGAGATGGGAGATATAAGTGGGGGCCTGGTGGAGGCTGCCCCTGCACTGCTGGGGGGTGGTGGTGATAGGGGACATGAGTGTGGGCCTGGTGGAGGCTGCCCCTGCACTGCTGGGGGGTGGGGTTGATGGGAGACATGGGTGGGGGCCTGGTGGAGGCTGCCCCTGGTGGCTGGGGGGTGGGGGTGTTGGGAGACATGAGTTGGACATGAGTGGGGGCCTGGTCGAGGCTGCCCCTGCACTGCTGGGGGGTGGCGGTGATAGGGGACATGAGTGGGGGCCTGGTGGAGGCTGCCCCTGGTGGCTGGGGGGTGGGGGTGATGGGAGATATGAGTGGGGGCCTGGTGGAGGCCGCCCCTGGTGGCTGGGGGGGATGGGAGACATGAGTTGGGGCCTGGTGGAGGCTGCCCCTGCACTGCTGGGGGGTGGTGGTGATAGGGGACATGAGTGGGGGCCTGGTGGAGGCTGCCCCTGCACTGCTGGGGGGTGGGGGTGATGGGAGACATGGGTGGGGGCCTGGTGGAGGCTGCCCCTGGTGGCTGGGGGGTGGGGGTGCAGGGAGACATGAGTTGGACATGAGTGGGGGCCTGGTGGAGGCTGCCCCTGCACTGCTGGGGGGTGGGGGTGGTGGTAGACATGGATGGGGGCCTGGTGGAGGCTGCCCCTGCACTGCTGGGCGGTGGGGGTGATTGGAGACATGAGTGGGGGCCTGGTGGAGGCTGCCCCTGGTGGCTGGGGGGTGGAGGTGCAGGGAGACATGAGTGGGGGCCTGGTGGAGGCTGCCCCTGGCACTGCTGGGGGGTGGCGGTGGTGGTAGACATGAGTGGGGGCCTGGTGGAGGCTGCCCCTGGTGGCTGGGGGGTGGGGGTGATAGGGGACATGAGTGGAGACCTGGTGGAGGCTGCCCCTGGTGGCTGGGGCATGAGGGTGATGGGAGACATGAGTGGGGGCCTGGTGGAGGCTGCCCCTGGTGGCTGGGGGGTGGGGGTGATGGGAGATATGAGTGGGGGCCTGGTGGAGGCTGCCCCTGGTGGCTGGGGGTGGGGGAGATGGGAGACATGAGTGGGGGCCTGGTGGAGGCTGCCCCTGCACTGCTGGGGGGTGGTGGTGATAGGGGACATGAGTGGGGGCCTGGTGGAGGCTGCCCCTGCACTGTTGGGCGGCGGGGGTGATTGGAGACATGAGTGGGGGCCTGGTGGAGGCTGCCCCTGGTGGCTGAGGGGTGGGGGTGCAGGGAGACATGAGTTGGACATGAGTGGGGGCCTGGTGGAGGCTGCCCCTGCACTGCTGGGGGGTTTGGGTGATGGGAGACATGGGTGGGGGCCTGGTGGAGGCTGCCCCTGGTGGCTGGGGGGTGGGGGTGCAGGGAGACATGAGTTGGACATGAGTGGGGGCCTGGTGGAGGCTGCCCCTGCACTGCTGGGGGGTGGGGGTGGGGGTAGACATGGATGGGGGACTGGTGGAGGCTGCCCCTGCCCTGCTGGGCGGTGGGGGTGATTGGAGACATGAGTGGGGGCCTGGTGGAGGCTGCCCCTGGTGGCTCGGGGGTGGAGGTGCAGGGAGACATGAGTGGGGGCCTGGTGGAGGCTGCCCCCGGCACTGCTGGGGGGTGGCGGTGGAGGTAGACATGTGTGGGGGCCTGGTGGAGGCTGCCCCTGGTGGCTGGGGGTGGGGGTGATAGGGGACATGAGTGGAGGCCTGGTGGAGGCTGCCCCTGGTGGCTGGGGCATGGGGGTGATGGGAGACATGAGTGGGGGCCTGTTGGAGGCTGCCCCTGCACTGCTGGGGGGTGGCGGTGATAGGGGACATGAGTGGGGGCCTGGTGGAGGCTGCCCCTGGTGGCTGGGGGTGGGGGTGATGGGAGATATGAGTGGGGGCCTGGTGGAGGCTGCCCCTGGTGGCTGGGGGGTGGGGTAGATGGGAGACATGAGTGGGGGCCTGGTGGAGGCTGCCCCTGCACTGCTGGGGGGTGGTGGTGATAGGGGACATGAGTGGGGGCCTGGTGGAGGCTGCCCCTGCACTGCTGGGGGGTGGGGGTGATGAGAGACATGGGTGGGGATCTGGTGGAGGCTGCCCCTGGTGGCTGGGGGGTGGGGGTGCAGGGAGACATGAGTTGGACATGAGTGGAGGCCTGGTGGAGGCTGCCCCTGCACTGCTGGGGGGTTTGGGTGGTGGTAGACATGGGTGGGGGCCCGGTGGAGGCTGCCCCTGCACTGCTGGGGGGTGGGGGTGGTGGTAGACATGAATGGGGGCCTGGTGGAGGCTGCCCCTGGTGGCTGGGGGGTGGGGGTGATGGGAGACATGAGTGGGGGCCTGGTGGAGGCTGCCCCTGGTGGCTGGGGGGTGGGGGTGATGGGAGACATGAGTGGGGGCCTGGTGGAGGCTGCCCCTGGTTGCTGGGGGGTGGGGGTGATGGGAGACATAGGTGGGGGCCTGGTGGAGGCTGCCCCTGGTGGCTGGGGTGTGGAGGTGCAGGGAGACATGAGTTGGCCATGAGTGGGGGCCTGGTGGAGGCTGCCCCTGCACTGCTGGGGGGTGGGGGTGGTGGTAGACATGAGTGGGGGCCTGGCGGAGGCTGTCCCTGGTGGCTGGGGAGTGGGGGTGATGGGAGACATGAGTGGGGGCCTGGTGGAGGCTGCCCCTGCACTGCTGGGGGGTGGCGGTGATACGGGACATGAGTGGGGGCCTGGTGGAGGCTGCCCCTATTGGCTGGGGGGTGTGGGTGATGGGAGACATGAGTGGGGGCCTGGTGGAGGCTGCCCCTGGTGGCTGGGGGGTGGGGGTGATGGGAGACATGAGTGGGGGCCTGGTGGAGGCTGCCCCTGGTGGCTGGGGGGTGAGGGTGGTGGTAGACATGGGTGGGGGCCAGGTGGAGGCTGCCCCTGCACTGCTGGGGGGTGGGGTAGTGGTAGACATGGGTGGGGGCCTGGTGGAGGCTGCCCCTGCACTGCTGGGGGGTGGCGGTGATAGGGGACATGAGTGGGGGCCTGGTGGAGGCTGCCCCTGGTGGCTGGGGGGTGGGGGTGATGGGAGATATGAGTGGGGGCCTGGTGGAGGCTGCCCCTGGTGGCTCGGGGTGGGGGAGATGGGAGACATGAGTGGGGGCCTGGTGGAGGCTGCCCCTGCACAGCTGGGGGGTGGTGGTGATAGGGGACATGAGTGTGGGCCTGGTGGAGGCTGCCCCCGCACTGCTGGGCGGTGGGGGTGATGGGAGACATGGGTGGGGGCCTGGTGGAGGCTGCCCCTGGTGGCTGGGGGGTGGGGGTGCAGGGAGACATGAGTTGGACATGAGTGGGGGCCTGGTGGAGGCTGGCCCTGCACTGCTGTTGGGTGGCGGTGATAGGGGACATGAGTGGGGGCCTGGTGGAGGCTGCCCCTGGTGGCTGGGGAGTGGGGGTGATGGGAGATATGAGTGGGGGCCTGGTGGAGGCTGCCCCTGGTGGCTGGGGGGTGGGGGAGATGGGAGACATGAGTGGGGGCCTGGTGGAGGCTGCCCCTGCACTGCTGGGGGGTGGTGGTGATAAGGGACATGTGTGGGGGCCTGGTGGAGGCTGCCCCTGCACTGCTGGGGGGTGGGGGTGATGGGAGACATGGGTGGGGGCCTGGTGGAGGCTGCCACTGGTGGCTGGGGGGTGGGGGTGCAGTGAGACATGAGTTGGACATGAGTGGGGGCCTGGTGGAGGCTGCCCCTGCACTGCTGGGGGGTGGGGGTGGTGGTAGACATGGATGGGGGCCTGGTGGAGGCTGCCCCTGCACTGCTGGGCGGTGGGGGTGATTGGAGACATGAGTGGGGGCCTGGTGGAGGCTGCCCCTGGTGGCTGGGGGGTGGAGGTGCAGGGAGACATGAGTGGGGGCCTGGTGGAGGCTGCCCCCGGCACTGCTGGGGGGTGGCGGTGGTGGTAGACATGAGTGGGGGCCTGGTGGAGGCTGCCCCTGGTGGCTGGGGGGTGGGGGTGATAGGGGACATGAGTGGAGACCTGGTGGAGGCTGCCCCTGGTGGCTGGGGGGTGGGGGTGATGGGAGACATGAGTGGGGGCCTGGTGGAGGCTGCCCCTGGTTGCTGGGGGGTGGGGGTGCAGTGAGACATGAGTTGGACATGAGTGGGGGCCTGGTGGAGGCTGCCCCTGCACTGCTGGGGGGTGGGGGTGGTGGTAGACATGGATGGGGGCCTGGTGGAGGCTGCCCCTGGTGGCTGGGGGGTGGGGGTGATGGGAGACATGAGTGGGGGCCTGGTGGAGGCTGTCCCTGGTGGCTGGGGGGTGGGGGTGATGGGAGACATGAGTGGGGGCCTGGTGGAGGCTGCCCCTGGTTGCTGGGGGGTGGGGGTGCAGGGAGACATGAGTTGGACATGAGTGGGGGCCTGGTGGAGGCTGCTCCTGCACTGCTGGGGGGTGGGGGTGATGGGAGACATGGGTGGGGGCCTGGTGGAGGCTGCCCCTGGTTGCTGGGGTGTGGAGGTGCAGGGAGACATGAGTTGGCCATGAGTGGGGGCCTGGTGGAGGCTGCCCCTGCACTGCTGGGGGGGTGGGGGTGGTGGTAGACATGAGTGGGGGCCTGGCGGAGGCTGTCCCTGGTGGCTGGGGAGTGGGGGTGATGGGAGACATGAGTGGGGGCCTGGTGGAGGCTGCCCCTGCACTGCTGGGGGGTGGCGGTGATAGGGGACATGAGTGGGGGCCTGGTGGAGGCTGCCCCTATTGGCTGGGGGGTGTGGGTGATGGGAGACAGAAGTGGGGGCCTGGTGGAGGCTGCTCCTGGTGGCTGGGGGGTGGGGGTGATGGGAGACATGAGTGGGGGCCTGGTGGAGGCAGCCCCTGGTGGCTGGGGGGTGGGGTGGTGGTAGACATGGGTGGGGGCCAGGTGGAGGCTGCCCCTGCACTGCTGGGGGGTGGGGGTGGTGGTAGACATGGGTGGGGGCCTGGTGAAGGCTGCCCCTGCACTGCTGGGGGGTGGCGGTGATAGGGGACATGAGTGGGGGCCTGGTGGAGGCTGCCCCTGGTGGCTGGATGGTGGGGTGATGGGAGATATGAGTGGGGGCCTGGTGGAGGCTGTCCCTGGTGGCTCGGGGTGGGGGAGATGGGAGACATGAGTGGGGGCCTGGTGGAGGCTGCCCCTGCACTGCTGGGGGGTGGTGGTGATAGGGGACATGAGTGTGGGCCTGGTGGAGGCTGCCCCTGCACTGCTGGGGGGTGGGGGTGATGGGAGACATGGGTGGGGGCCTGGTGGAGGCTGCCGATGGTGGCTGGGGGGTGGGGGTGCAGGGAGACATGAGTTGGACATGAGTGGGGGCCTGGTGGAGGCTGCCCCTGCACTGCTGGGGGGTGGCGGTGATAGGGGACATGAGTGGAGGCCTGGTGGAGGCTGCCCCTGGTGGCTGGGGGGTGGGGGTGATGGGAGATATGAGTGGGGGCCTGGTGGAGGCTGCCCCTGGTGGCTCGGGGGTGGGGGAGATGGGAGACATGAGTGGGGGCCTGGTGGAGGCTGCCCCTGCACTGCTGGGGGGTGGTGGTGATAGGGGACATGAGTGGGGGCCTGGTGGAGGCTGCCCCTGCACTGCTGGGGGGTGGGGTTGATGGGAGACATGGGTGGTGGCCTGGTGGAGGCTGCCCCTGGTGGCTGGGGGGTGGGGGTGCTGGAGACATGAGTTGGACATGAGTGGGGGCCTGGTGGAGGCTGCCCCTGCACTGCTGGGGGGTGGGGGTGGGGGTAGACATGGATGGGGGCCTGGTGGAGGCTGCCCCTGCCCTGCTGGGCGGTGGGGGTGATTGGAGACATGAGTGGGGGCCTGGTGGAGGCTGCCCCTGGTGGCTGGGGGGTGGAGGTGCAGGAAGACATGAGTGGGGGCCTGGTGGAGGCTGCCCCCGGCACTGCTGGGGGGTGGCGGTGGTGGTAGACATGAGTGGGGGCCTGATGGAGGCTGCCCCTGGTGGCTGGGGCATGGGGGTGATGGGAGACATGAGTGGGGGCCTGGTGGAGGCTGCCCCTGCACTGCTGGGGGGTGGCGGTGATAGGGGACATGAGTGGGGGCCTGTTGGAGGCTGCCCCTGGTGGCTGGGGGGTGGGGGAGATGGGAGATATAAGTGGGGGCCTGGTGGAGGCTGCCCCTGCACTGCTGGGGGGTGGTGGTGATAGGGGACATGAGTGTGGGCCTGGTGGAGGCTGCCCCTGCACTGCTGGGGGGTGGGGTTGATGGGAGACATGGGTGGGGGCCTGGTGGAGGCTGCCCCTGGTGGCTGGGGGGTGGGGGTGTTGGGAGACATGAGTTGGACATGAGTGGGGGCCTGGTGGAGGCTGCCCCTGCACTGCTGGGGGGTGGCGGTGATAGGGGACATGAGTGGGGGCCTGGTGGAGGCTGCCCCTGGTGGCTGGGGGGTGGGGGTGATGGGAGATATGAGTGGGGGCCTGGTGGAGGCCGCCCCTGGTGGCTGGGGGGTGGGGGAGATGGGAGACATGAGTTGGGGCCTGGTGGAGGCTGCCCCTGCACTGCTGGGGGGTGGTGGTGATAGGGGACATGAGTGGGGGCCTGGTGGAGGCTGCCCCTGCACTGCTGGGGGGTGGGGGTGATGGGAGACATGGGTGGGGGCCTGGTGGAGGCTGCCCCTGGTGGCTGGGGGGTGGGGGTGCAGGGAGACATGAGTTGGACATGAGTGGGGTCCTGGTGGAGGCTGCCCCTGCACTGCTGGGGGGTGGGGGTGGTGGTAGACATGGATGGGGGCCTGGTGGAGGCTGCCCCTGCACTGCTGGGCGGTGGGGGTGATTGGAGACATGAGTGGGGGCCTGGTGGAGGCTGCCCCTGGTGGCTGGGGGGTGGAGGTGCAGGGAGACATGAGTGGGGGCCTGGTGGAGGCTGCCCCCGGCACTGCTGGGGGGTGGCGGTGGTGGTAGACATGAGTGGGGGCCTGGTGGAGGCTGCCCCTGGTGGCTGGGGGGTGGGGGTGATAGGGGACATGAGTGGAGACCTGGTGGAGGCTGCGCCTGGTGGCTGGGGCATGAGGGTGATGGGAGACATGAGTGGGGGCCTGGTGGAGGCTGCCCCTGGTGGCTGGGGGGTGGGGGTGATGGGAGATATGAGTGGGGGCCTGGTGAAGGCTGCCCCTGGTGGCTGGGGGTGGGGGAGATGGGAGACATGAGTGGGGGCCTGGTGGAGGCTGCCCCTGCACTGCTGGGGGGTGGTGGTGATAGGGGACATGAGTGGGGCCTGGTGGAGGCTGCCCCTGCACTGCTGGGCGGCGGGGGTGATTGGAGACATGAGTGGGGGCCTGGTGGAGGCTGCCCCTGGTGGCTGAGGGGTGGGGGTGCAGGGAGACATGAGTTGGACATGAGTGGGGGCCTGGTGGAGGCTGCCCCTGCACTGCTGGGGGGTTTGGGTGATGGGAGACATGGGTGGGGGCCTGGTGGAGGCTGCCCCTGGTGGCTGGGGGGTGGAGGTGCAGGGAGACATGAGTTGGACATGAGTGGGGGCCTGGTGGAGGCTGCCCCTGCACTGCTGGGGGGTGGGGGTGGGGGTAGACACGGATGGGGGACTGGTGGAGGCTGCCCCTGCCCTGCTGGGCGGTGGGGGTGATTGGAGACATGAGTGGGGGCCTGGTGGAGGCTGCCCCTGGTGGCTCGGGGGTGGAGGTGCAGGGAGACATGAGTGGGGGCCTGGTGGAGGCTGCCCCCGTCACTGCTGGGGGGTGGCGGTGGAGGTAGACATGAGTGGGGGCCTGGTGGAGGCTGCCCCTGGTGGCTGGGGGGTGGGGGTGATAGGGGACATGAGTGGAGGCCTGGTGGAGGCTGCCCCTGGTGGCTGGGGCATGGGGGTGATGGGAGACATGAGTGGGGGCCTGGTGGAGGCTGCCCCTGCACTGCTGGGGGGTGGCGGTGATAGGGGACATGAGTGGGGGCCTGGTGGAGGCTGCCCCTGGTGGCTGGGGGTGGGGGTGATGGGAGATATGAGTGGGGGCCTGGTGGAGGCTGCCCCTGGTGGCTGGGGGGTGGGGGAGATGGGAGACATGAGTGGGGGCCTGGTGGAGGCTGCCCCTGCACTGCTGGGGGGTGGTGGTGATAGGGGACATGAGTGGGGGCCTGGTGGAGGCTGCCCCTGCACTGCTGGGGGGTGGGGGTGATGAGAGACATGGGTGGGGATCTGGTGGAGGCTGCCCCTGGTGGCTGGGGGGTGGGGGTGCAGGGAGACATGATTTGGACATGAGTGGAGGCCTGGTGGAGGCTGCCCCTGCACTGCTGGGGGTTTGGGTGGTGGTAGACATGGGTGGGGGCCCGGTGGAGGCTGCCCCTGCACTGCTGGGGGGTGGGGGTGGTGGTAGACATGGATGGGGGACTGGTGGAGGCTGCCCCTGGTGGCTGGGGGGTGGGGGTGATGGGAGACATGAGTGGGGGCCTGGTGGAGGCTGCCCCTGGTGGCTGGGGGGGTGGGGGTGATGAGAGACATGAGTGGGGGCCTGGTGGAGGCTGCCCCTGGTTGCTGGGGGGTGGGGGTGATGGGAGACATAGGTGGGGGCCTGGTGGAGGCTGCCCCTGGTGGCTGGGGTGTGGAGGTGCAGGGAGACATGAGTTGGCCATGAGTGGGGGCCTGGTGGAGGCTGCCCCTGCACTGCTGGGGGGTGGGGGTGGTGGTAGACATGAGTGGGGGCCTGGCGGAGGCTGTCCCTGGTGGCTGGGGAGTGGGGGTGATGGGAGACATGAGTGGGGGCCTGGTGGAGGCTGCCCCTGCACTGCTGGGGGGTGGCGGTGATACGGGACATGAGTGGGGGCCTGGTGGAGGCTGCCCCTATTGGCTGGGGGGTGTGGGTGATGGGAGACATGAGTGGGGGCCTGGTGGAGGCTGCCCCTGGTGGCTCGGGGTGGGGGAGATGGGAGACATGAGTGGGGGCCTGGTGGAGGCTGCCCCTGGTGGCTGGGGGGTGAGGGTGGTGGTAGACATGGGTGGGGGCCAGGTGGAGGCTGCCCCTGCACTGCTGGGGGGTGGGGTAGTGGTAGACATGGGTGGGGGCCTGGTGGAGGCTGCCCCTGCACTGCTGGGAGGTGGCGGTGATAGGGGACATGAGTGGGGGCCTGGTGGAGGCTGCCCCTGGTGGCTGGGGGGTGGGCGTGATGGGAGATATGAGTGGGGGCCTGGTGGAGGCTGCCCCTGGTGGCTCGGGGTGGGGGAGATGGGAGACATGAGTGGGGGCCTGGTGGAGGCTGCCCTGCACTGCTGGGGGGTGGTGGTGATAGGGGACATGAGTGTGGGCCTGGTGGAGGCTGCCCCCGCACTGCTGGGCGGTGGGGTGATGGGAGACATGGGTGGGGGCCTGGTGGAGGCTGCCCCTGGTGGCTGGGGGGTGGGGGTGCAGGGAGACATGAGTTGGACATGAGTGGGGGCCTGGTGGAGGCTGCCCCTGCACTGCTGTTGGGTGGCGGTGATAGGGGACATGAGTGGGGGCCTGGTGGAGGCTGCCCCTGGTGGCTGGGGAGTGGGGGTGATGGGAGATATGAGTGGGGGCCTGGTGGAGGCTGCCCCTGGTGGCTGGGGGGTGGGGGAGATGGGAGACATGAGTGGGGGCCTGGTGGAGGCTGCCCCTGCACTGCTGGGGGGTGGTGGTGATAGAGGACATGTGTGGGGGCCTGGTGGAGGCTGCCCCTGCACTGCTGGCGGGTGGGGGTGATGGGAGACATGGGTGGGGGCCTGGTGGAGGCTGCCACTGGTGGCTGGGGGGTGGGGGTGCAGTGAGACATGAGTTGGACATGAGTGGGGGCCTGGTGGAGGCTGCCCCTGCACTGCTGGGGGGTGGGGGTGGTGGTAGACATGGATGGGGGCCTGGTGGAGGCTGCCCCTGCACTGCTGGGCGGTGGGGGTGATTGGAGACATGAGTGGGGGCCTGGTAGAGGCAGCCCCTGGTGGCTGAGAGGTGGAGGTGCAGGGAGACATGAATGGGGGCCTGGTGGAGGCTGCCCCCGGCACTGCTGGGGGGTGGCGGTGGTGGTAGACATGAGTGGGAGCCTGGTGGAGGCTGCCCCTGGTGGGTGGGGGGTGGGGGTGATAGGGGACATGAGTGGAGGCCTGGTGGAGGCTGCCCCTGGTGGCTGGGGCATGGGGGTGATGGGAGACTTGAGTGGGGGCCTGGTGGAGGCTGCCCCTGCACTGCTGGGGGGTGGCGGTGATAGGGGACATGAGTGGGGGCCTGGTGGAAGCTGCCCCTGGTGGCTGGGGGGTGGGGGTGATGGGAGATATGAGTGGGGGCCTGGTGGAGGCTGCCCCTGGTGGCTGGGGGTGGGGGAGATGGGAGACATGAGTGGGGGCCTGGTGGAGGCTGCCCCTGCACTGCTGGGGGGTGGTGGTGATAGGGGACATGAGTGGGGGCCTGGTGGTGGCTTCCCCTGCACTGCTGGGGGGGTGGGGGTGATGGGAGACATGGGTGGGGGCCTGGTGGAGGTTGCCCCTGGTGGCTGGGGGGTGGGGGTGCAGGGAGACATGAGTTGGACATGAGTGGGGGCCTGGTGGAGGCTGCCCCTGCACTGCTGGGGGGTGGGGGTGGTGGTAGACATGGGTGGGGGCCCGGTGGAGGCTGCCCCTGCACTGCTGGGGGGTGGGAGTGGTGGTAGACATGGATGGGGGCCTGGTGGAGGCTGCCCTTGGTGGCTGGGGGGTGGGGGTGATGGGAGACATGAGTGGGGGCCTGGTGGAGGCTGCCCCTGGTGGCTGGGGGGTGGGGGTGATGGGAGACATGAGTGGGGGCCTGGTGGAGGCTGCCCCTGGTGGCTGGGGTGTGGGGGTTCAGGGAGACATGAGTTGGACATGAGTGGGGGCCTGGTGGAGGCTGCCCCTGCACTGCTGGGGGGTGGGGGTGATGGGAGACATGGGTGGGGGCCTGGTGGAGGCTGCCACTGGTGGCTGGGGGGGTGGAGGTGCAGGGAGACATGAGTTGGCCATGAGTGGGGGCCTGGTGGAGGCTGCCCCTGCACTGCTGGGGAGTGGGGGTGGTGGTAGACATGAGCGGGGGCCTGGCAGAGGCTGTCCCTGGTGGCTGGGGGGTGGGGGTGATGGGAGACATGAGTATTTTCCTGGTTGAGGCCGCCCCTGCACTGCTGGGGGATGGCGGTGATAGGGGACATGAGTGGGGGCCTGGTGGAGGCTGCCCCTGTTGGCTGGGGGGTGTGGGTGATGGGAGACATGAGTGGGGGCCTGGTGGAGGCTGCCTCTGCACTGCTGGGTGTGGGGGTTGTGGTAGACATGGGTGGGGGCCTGGTGGAGGCTGCCCCTGCACTGCTTGGGGGTGGGTGGTGATATACATGGATGGGGGCCTGGTGGAGGCTGCCCCTGCACTGCTGGGGGGTGGGGGTGGTGGTAGACATGGATGGGGACCTGGTGGAGGCTGCCCCTGGTGGCTGGGGGGGTGGGAGTGCAGGGGGACATGTGTGGGAGCCTGGTGGAGGCTGCCCCTGGTGGCTGGTAGGTGGGGGTGGTGGTAGCCATGGGTGGGTGCCTGGTGGAGGCTGCCCCTGCACTGCTGGGGGTGGGGGTCGTGGTAGACATGGGTCGGGGCCTGATGGAGGCTGCCCCTGCACTGCTGGGGGGTGGGGGTGGTGGTGGACATCGATGAGGGCCTGGTGGAGGCTGCCCCTGCACTGCTGGGGGTTGGGGGTGGTGGTAGACATGGATGGGGGCCTGGTGGAGGCTGCCCCTGGTGGCTGGGGGTGGGGGTGCAGGGGGACATGTGTGGGAGCCTGGTGGAGGCTGCCCCTGCACTGCTGGGGGGTGGGGGTGGTGGTAGACATGGATGTGGACCTGGTGGAGGCTGCCCCTGCACTGCTGGGGGGTGGGGGTGATGGGAGACATGAGTGGGGGCCTGATGGAGGCTGCCCCTGGTGGCTGGGGGGTGGAGGTGCTGGGAGACATGAGTGGGGGCCTGGTGGAGGCTGCCCCTGCACTGCTGGGGGGTGGCGGAGGTGGTAGACATGAGTGGGGGCCTGGTGGAGGCTGACCCTGGTGGCTGGGGGGTGGGGGTGATAGGGGACATGAGTGGGGGCCTGGTGGAGGCTGCCCCTGGTGGCTGGGGGGTGGGGGTGATGGGAGACATGAGTGGGGGCCTGGTGGAGGCTGTCCCTGCACTGCTGGGGGGTGGCGGTGATAGGGGACATGAGTGGGGGCCTGGTGGAGGCTGCCCCTGGTGGCTGGGGGGTGGGGGTGATGGGAGACATGAGTGGGGGCCTGGTGGAGGCTGCCCCCTGGTGGCTGGGGGGTGGGGGTGATGGGAGACATGAGTGGGGGCCTGGTGGAGGCTGCCCCTGCACTGCTGGGGAGTGGCGGTGATAGGGGACATGAGTGGGGGCCCGGTGGAGGCTGCCCCTGCACTGCTGGGGGTCGGGGGTGATGGGAGACATGGGTGGGGCCTGGTGGAGGCTGCCCCTGGTGGCTGTGGGGTGGGGGTGATGGGAGACATTAGTGGGGGCCTGGTGGAGGCTGCCCCTGGTGGCTGGGGGGTGGGGGTGATGGGAGACATGGGTGGGGGCCTGGTGGAGGCTGCCCCTGGTGGCTGGGGGGTGGAGGTGCAGGGAGACATGAGTTGGACATGAGTGGGGGCCTGGTGGAGGCTGCCCCTGGTGGCTGGGGTGGGTGGGGGTGGTGGTAGACATGGGTGGGGCCTGGTGGAGGCTGCCCCCTGGTGGCTGGGGGGGTGGGGGTGATGGGAGACATGGGTGGGGGCCTGGTGGAGGCTGCCCCTGGTGGCTGGGGGGTGGGGGTGATGGGAGACATGAGTGGGGGCCTGGTGGAGGCTGCCCCCTGGTGGCTGGGGGGTGGGGGTGATGGGAGACATGAGTGGGGGCCTGGTGGAGGCTGCCCCTGCACTGCTGGGTGGTGTGGGTGATGGGAGACATGAGTGGGGGCCTGGTGGAGGCTGCCCCTGCACTGCTGGGGGGTGGGGGTGGTGGTAGACATGAATGGGGGCCTGGTGGAGGCTGCCCCTGGTGGCTGGGGGGTGGGGGTGATAGGGGACATGAGTGGGGGCCTGGTGGAGGCTGCCCCTGGTGGCTGGGGGTGGAGGTGCAGGGAGACATGAGTTGGACATGAGTGGGGGCCTGGTGGAGGCTGCCCCTGCACTGCTGGGGGGCATGGCCATGGTGGATGGGGTGCCTGCAGGACATGTGCAGGGTAGGCCCCTGTGGTGTGGGCCACCTGCAGGGGCCGTGGAGGGTGTAGAGGGAACACCTGGGAGGACCCACACGTGCAATTCATGTGTGGTGCTCCCCGCGCACCCCTGTAATACACGTACCCTGATGGAATCGCGTGTGATACTTCCCGTGCACCCCTGGAATACACGTACCCTGCTGTTTTTGCATGTGATACTTCCGCGCACCCCTGGAATACACGTACTGTGATGGGATCGCATGTGATACTTCCCGCGCACCCCTGAAATACACGTACCCTGCTGTTTTTGCGTGTGATACATCCCGCGCACCCCTGAAATACACGTACCCTGCTGTTTTTGCGAGTGATGCTTCCCGCGCACCCCTGGAATAAACGTACCCTGATGGAATCACGTGTGATACTTCCCGCGCACCCCTGAGATACATGTACCCTGCTGCTTTTGTGTGTGATACTTCCCGTGCACCCCTGGAATACACGTACCCTGCTGCTTTTGCGTTTGATACTTTCCGTGCACCCCTGGAATACACGTACCCTGCTGTTTTTGCGTGTGATACTTCCCGCGAACCCCTGGAATACACATACCCTAATGGAATCGCGTGTGATACTTCCCGCGCACCCCTGAGATACACATACCCTGCTGCTTTTGCGTGTGATACTTCCCGTGCACCCCTGAAATACACGTACCCTAATGGAATCGCATGTGATACTTCCCGCGCACCCCTGAGATACACGTACCCTGCTGCTTTTGCGTGTGATACTTCCCGTGCACCCCTGGAATACACGTACCCTGCTGTTTTTGCGTGTGATACTTCCCGCGCACCCCTGGAATACACGTACCCTGATGGAATCGCGTGTGATACTTCCCGCGCACCCCTGAGATACACGTACCCTGCTGCTTTTGCGTGTGATACTTCCCGCGCACCCCTGAAATACACGTACCCTGCTGCTTTTGCGTGTGATACTTCCCGCGCACCCCTGAAATACACGTACCCTGCTGCTTTTGCGTGTGATACTTCCCGCGCACCCCTGGAATACACGTACCCTGCTGCTTTTGCGTGTGTTACTTCCCACGCACCCCTGATGCACACGTACACAGGACAATCGCGTGTGGAACTTCCCGCGAACCACTGTAATACACGTTCCCCGCTTGGCGTTTGCTGTTTGCCAGCGCTGTGAACTGGTCCAGGGTTGGCGCAGCCCTTTGCGATTATTTGGGGATTTTGAAGGCTTTTCCTTGCGCGAGGGCGTTCTTGGGGGCATAACTGGCGCTGCTGCAGGGTCGCTGCGCCACGCTGCGCCACGGCTGGTTTTGGATGCGAAAATCCATGAATATGCTGTGCGCGGAAATCGATTTTAGCGCACGGGGCTGGCGCAGCCATTCGCACGGGCATGCTGTGCGCCAGCCTATGAATTACCCTGCTAATCTCCTTTTTTTCCCCATACAGAAAAAGGTGCTTTTATTGGACATGTGCACAGCAAAAACCGCTGGATTGACTTGGACTAACTAAAAAAGAAGTTGGCCACAAAGTGCTGCAAATGTTCCTTTTTTGTGTTTGCTGTAAATTCGTGGAATAGTTTTAAAGTAATTTGATGGAGAAGGGGGCACCGATGTTCGAAAAATCTTTTATGTATCTCTCATGGAGCCTTGCAGGACTGATAATCCCACAGGGAGTCGAAAAAGGAAAAAGATCTGCTTCATATTTGGAGATTTAGAGGAGGGAAAGGATTAAGGGTCTAGACAGTGAAAGAGGAACAAATGCTTAGGTGGGTACTTTGGAGAGGGATGCACAGCCTGTTTTGAATAAGAACATTTTCGACTTTTGGGGGGAGATGGAGGGACCTAAAAAGGAGGAAGGCACATGTACTCTGGCAGTGAGCATTGGCAGGACTTTTTAATTTTCGAGATCTGAAAATTATGCGTTTCCACATGAACTATTCTCACAGAAATACAAGGTTAGGTCACAATAAATGTGGTTATGTTTCTGTATGCAATTATTAGGTAGAAATATCACAGGAAGACAAAAGGGGAAAAAGGTTGCAATAGTCCACTTGCCATGGCCACTGGCACACGTTAATTTACAACTGACTAAAGTAGGCACCACCGTATTTTATCTGAACTGTTCCTGTGTGCACAAGGATCACGACCAAAGGCCATGACAAGTGGGACCTGGAAGAGATATAGCATAACAAACCCTTTGAAATTCAGTGAACAAACATTAGTTAAGAGACAGTGTGATGTGGTGGCCCTCCAAAATTAACCACGCTGACTCAGGTAGCAAGACCAAGGTTATTTGGAAATACAGACAGATTGGCTGTGGTTCTGATGGGAGATCTTTCAGGCTACTGGGGTCTTTTGGGAACTTGGCGCTGGGGCTGTCCCTCTCTAACTTGTCTACCCTGGCGTTTCCCTCCTCCTTAGCTCAAGCTTCCATAACAGGATGTTAGTACTAACAGCAGGAGACCCGTACTGTCTGTTCTTCTTCCTTGGGCTAACAATGGTGTCCCTACTAGAATGGCTATCTGACTCCCTGGGGGTTTTCTAGTCTTCCTCATACCTATCCGCTGAGTAGTCTTAGGGGATATGAGATGGTGACTTCTTTCACCTGGTGTCACTCTTCTGTCTCTCATGCCCATTCTCTCCTGACTCTTTTCTACCCGGGTTTCAAAAATGTTATCCTCCCACCGTAGTACTGACCCTCTAGTCTGTCACTCCACCTTTCCACGTTCAACCTTTGATCTGACTTCTCTCACATCTCAACTCGAACACTTCTTGCTGTTTCTACCTTCAGTTACCTCTGTTGTTATACTTTCGGCTCTCCTACATCCTATGCTCCCTCCTCCTACTACCCCTCTGCTATTGCTACTCCCTTCCCTTTCTTACCACTGTTCCTATTCCTCTACTCCCTCTCACTGCTACCACTCCTATCCCCTACTACCCCTGCACTCTCCACTGCAACTACTACTCACTAACAAGTACTGCTGTCTGCTACTTCCAACTTCCACTTCCTTCTCCCACGACCACTCTTCTCCCACCTCCGCTACCGCTACCACCCTGCTACCTCTACTCTATCACTACTCCGAATACTTTCAGACACAAATACTCCACAGACCCCCTCTCTCCAATAGCTTCCACACTCACTCCATTCGCTCTTGCCTCCTCTGGTGTCTTGGACGTCCTGACCCAACTAACCCACACTGCACAACTCACATGCACTTCTTTTTATTGTTATAATGTTTTATTAACCAGTTTTCAACACAGTTATAACCATAATTGATACATTGTCCTATTCAAGAAAAGATGCACTGAGTGTAATCCAGGCACAACCTCCTGAATCACATCTCTGCATTCTCGGCTAGTTACCGTCACTATCGTTAATACCACCTGTAGGCTCTTCTGTTTAGTTCTCCTCCATCGCACTCCTTGACACCTACCAATGCCCTTTTGTGACTGTCTCACTAAATAAATTAGGCAACTGTTCTGTTAAATAAGAAAAAGCAATGGCGATAACCATAAGGAGGTCATCGTGATACAATAATTATATATACCACCCTGGGAACCTGCATCTTGTCATGCGATCATGTTAACAACAACTAGAAAGACAGAAGGAAAGAGAGAAGAAGAGAGAGAAAGAAGGAAAGAAAGAAAAAGAACAGCAAACAGTGGGTTCCATATAAATTGAGAGCACAGAAAGAAATGGGGGATCAATCATCTTCCCCCATTTCCTGCGCATATCTATCTGTTAAAATGATATGCACTAAGTGATAGCTGGCTCCATTCTATTTGTGTCTTCAGAAATACAATGGTCAGTTTTTCCTGCCACATGGTCTTAGGGACTACACTATAACCCAGAGCCTCTAGAGATATGCTTGCCCCATGTGCATAGACAGGCATCTTCCCTATCCTCTGCTATGTATATTAATCTCTCATTTGCCTCCATCTTTGTCATCTTGGTTTCCCAGCTTTCTTCTTGAGGCCTGGTCTGCATGCCCCACAATCTTAAAATGCCTTGTTTGGCTACTAATGGGTCTTGTTTAACCACGGTACTTCATGGATCGCTAGGTTTCTAATGGATGTTATATCATGAAGAATGCAGAATTGTGGAGAGGATACAAGCTCTTGTTATGTGAATTTTACTCAGCATTTCTGCCCAGTATTTTATAAGCTTTCTACAGGACCATAGTATATGCACCAGGTCAGAATCATGTGACTTACATCTCCAGCGTGTAGCCTGTCTCTGCAGTCCTGCAGTCCTGCAGTCCTGCAGCATGCAATCTTCTGGGGGTCCAGTGCCACCCCAGTGATATCGTAAATGGTGTTATCTTAAGCCTTACATCTCTGCCCCTTTTTTAACAAATCTCCATGATGCAATGATTGACTCCTCGATAACTGCGTATCTAACAACTTCTACCACCTCTGCTTTACCCCCTCTTGACGTCTTCTGCATACAGGGATTCTCCCAGTGTTGCGTAAAGTTTACTAACAAGGGATTTCCCTCCTTTCCACGTTCTAATTCCCTTTGCAATCCGTGAACTTGTTAGAACTTGTTAATGACTTTTATGTGCCTCTACTACGCAGTGTGTGAGTTGCATGTATTTCCATATATAAAATGATTTGAGATGGCGTCTGGCTGTGAGTGCATCATAGCTGAATGGTCTCTCCCCCTCAAGCGCTTCGCAAATGCATCGAATCCCTTGGTTTTCTCATTCTGCCACGCTATGCTACCACGTCCTATCTTTATAGCCTTGTTGTTCCAAAGCGGGGCCTCCAGTTGCCAGTAACTATTTGATTTAATCAGGCTTTTATGGTTGATAAATCGGGTGAAATTTGTTTGCAACGTTATCATCATATATCACTGCCGGCCCCTCTTTACATCCCATTGGTCCCAGGTCCGTGCATTTCCTCCGCCTCTGAGAAACACTGCTGCCTGAGATAGTTGTTGTGCCAAATAATACATTTCTACATTAGGACATTAGGCACGTTAAGACCATTGCCTTTATAGGTGCACATAGCTACTACAGTTTGAGTCACGCCAGTAAACTGCCCCAAACAAAATCCTTAATCCTGCATAATATTTTCTGCATTAGAAGGGATGGAACCTCAAGGGATATCATGCCAAATAAATAATTCAACTTGGCTAAAACCATCTTTTTTACTATGTGTACTGTTCCCCATATGGATAGTTTTAACGCTGCCTGCCTGACCATCTTCACACTGATTTTTTTCCATACTTCCCAGACATTGTCCTGAACCATATCTGTTAATCCCTGATTCAGATTTATCCCTAAATATTTCATGCCTTCTTTTCCCATTTAAACTGCAGATCTTCTATATTTGAGGTTATGTGGGTTAAGGGCATGGCTTCACATTTGTCCTAGTTTATTGTATAACATGAGAAGGTGGAACTGACCTGAATAACCTTCACACAGGGCCATTCTTTGCATCAGGAAGTGCAGGCGGCTGCCTGAGATGCTAGCCTCTAGGGGGAGCCAGTCTGACTCCAACAACACCACCTTCATACAGCATGATGCATCATTTACTTGTTGTAATAAAGTATGCACAAAGAAACAAGCTGCTACCTATGAAATTGTATTCAGACTCACTCAGTCTGTGCCACATACCTGCTGTCAGCACACAGCGGTGCGGGCAAAGCCAGGCTAACACCTTCTGGGGTCTCTGCAAACCCTGGATAATGGGACTTAAAAGTAACATTTGCTGCTTATCAGTTCTTGGTCCCAGGCCAAGCCCGACTGCATGTGTCTCATCCTCAGTGCATGCGGTAGAGTTAGAGGGGATTGTGTTGATTGGGCTGGGCTGCTCCGTCAGCTCGGTTTGGATGGTGGTTGGCCAGGGACTAAGAGATTTGAATCTCTTTAGCAGAACACAGCCTGAGCCTCGACATCGCCAACACATAACAGGCAGCAGGGCAGGCTAGCCACTGCCAAGCCCACGGTCACCCACTACCACAAACTGAACTGGCCTGTGGCCTGCCAGTGGAAGATCGATCGCTGGGTGACCCTACCTGCTGCTGGCTGCAGACAGTGTATTGCACAGATCAAAGGTAGGTGGGAAGGGCTCTCTGCCCCTTGTCCTAATGAATATCTGAGTGTGTGCATTGCATGATACTATGATACTACAACACTTTAAATACATCCATCACATTTTTTTTGTTTATTGGGGAGGGGGACAGCATTTGGCTTCTTAAAATTAATCTGGCAAAACCATCAACCCATTTGTCATACTAGCATACCCAGCCTACAATGCCCACTTACCGTGTGGTTTCCATTAAAAACACAAAAACAAGAAAGTTCATATTAGTAATCTCAGATCCAATGTCAACGCTCATCAATGGTCATCTGAAAGGCAAGCTTAAAACTTCGAATGCAAATGGCTATTGTCAGGCACTTAACCCCTCTGTCACCATTGCTCGCACTAGACATCGGCATTGTCTTATTAACATCACTATTACATCATGAAACACCTGCACAGTTTGTATCAGCAGCTGAAGATGCTGCCTTTGTTGGGATACGTGTGTCATGTCCCAAAGTAGCGAAGAGGTTCACATTCCACCGTATTAGAATATTGGTGTGGGTAGGTTAGACACAATGTTGCAATTTAACATGTGTTTAGGGTAGTTCAATGGATTGGTATATAAGTGTTATTTTGTGTTTAGTTTGGATACATTTTAGATTTGCATTATGTAGCAACTAAATATAAGTCATGCAGAGACTGCAATTGTGCAATGTACAACGTGTAGTGGTTAGAGCGGGCAGCAAGGAGCTTTATGTATGCGAGAGAGATAAGTCTGTGATGGCAAAGCCACTGTGTGAGGTGCAGAAGTTCAGAACAATGTACATGTGGGATTCAATAATGGTTTATATGGGAGACATGTTCTTGGGTATTAGAGGAGTATGGCGTTTGCTCTGGGTACATGCAAATATCACAGATCTTCATTCCCCCATATCTGGGTTTCGTGAAGGCCGCAGAGAGCTTGATTTGAGGAGATGAACTTTGCATGGCGTTAAGGGTTGAATGACCAGGTGAAGGAAGGAGGAATGAAGAAAACCACATTTGGGCAGCTGGCGATAGCATCAAATCGTTACTTGAGGCTTAGATTAAATGAAGTGCCATTGGGTCACGGGTTTATGACTAGATGGGTTTGTAGATATAGAGAACATATTTTTTTGGGAGCACAGAGTCTTGTTAATTGTGGCCAAATGGTGAGTCGAATTGGGGTTAGTTAATAAAACACATGGAAGGGGTGCTGGAGGGCAGAGTATGCCTGTGTTTTATGTGTTTTGTTTGGGCTCTCAGGAAGATAAGCAGGATATGTTGGAGGCTGCATGATCTGAGATGGTAGTTGCAAATAAGGTATCGTGAAGGAATGCAGAAGGAATAACATGGGACGCCAGCGCATCTAAGATGATAAGATGTTTATTGCTTGATCAAAGACATGGTTGTTTTTTCCTCTCCCTCCTCTTGTTGGAACTCTTCTTGTAACATGCTTGCACATCACGTACTGGTTTAAAGATTTCCTACCAAATGGGACAGATCATACATTGAATTGCTTTTAGATAAAAAGGAGATTATGTTTAGAATGTCATGATTGATTATGGAAAGAAATGGGGAGGGGGATTGTGTTTTGTCAATGTGTCCAATAGGATAAGAGGTCATTGGGGATGAGATTTCCTTGTACAAGGCTAGTTAATAGGATTTTGAGGGATGACATTGTAACAGAATATGTGTGATTATGAAAATTGTTCAAATGTGTATAAACGTTGCAACTTCGTTGAGCACTGGCAGGAACTGTTCATGTTCAACTTCATAAGGCTGACAAACCCCTTTTGGTTTTCTGACAAAGTGCATTTACTGCGTTGAAGTGGTTGTTTTCAAATTGGACTGGAATTCCTACATAATAATAACCCACATAACCAGCTTCAAAGTTTGCCTGAGCATCCTGGCCATGTTGTGGTTACCTACTATTGAATACTGGTTGTGGGCTGTTTTCTCAAACTTGATTTATGCACAATGCCCTTATGCTTCCCTGCTTGCTGTAAACAAACCCAGAACTTAACATTATGAATTCATTTACCATTCCCACAACATCACTAAACAAACACCAGAGATTGCATAAATACAGTTTTGGTACCGCTACTGACATAGCACCATGAAATGTACCCAGACACTACAGTTCTGCTTCATGCCCATCTACAATGATCTTTTTATAAGCATATTGACTGCCATCCATAGGTATCAATGTTGTGCCAAGACCACTCTTGCTGCTCATCACTGTCATTTGACTGTTAATGTGCCATGTTCTCCTGGTGCCTCCAAAGAAGAGGGGTTGACTAAGGCGCTGTGGCAACAAACTAGTCACCTAATCATTTCATACTTGCTTATGTCCAAACTACCACTCAAACCCCCTCCTCTTTTATACCCATTCGGGACACAGCGTCTCACCACTGCATGTGGCAGGGAAAGAAAACGAGGAGTTGATGCCTCAATGCGCTGCCATAGCAGCTAGGGGCGGTTGCCAATTGGATGTGTGTGGGAGATATTACCCTGTTGTTCGAAGGATTACTGCACAAACAAAACCATTGCTACTGGCCACACTCTTTGCCATACCACTCATCTTATAAAAGCATATTGCACCAAAAACACGCTCAATTCTTGTTCTTAGTCCAACATGATAACCCCATGAACCATGCAGTGCATTTGCGTACAGAAAGCGATTTCACGTTTGTGTGATTACCCCGCTCATGACCCGCACACTTCATGCCTAACCCTGGTTGGCCTCATATCATGACCAATGGTACAAGTATTGATCTGCTTAAAATGATTGTGCACTGCCTTTATAAAAAACAAACTAGTCACTGCATAAACGTAAGTGTTCATGTCACACACAGATCAGAAGCATTACAGGCACAAAACTTAGCTCCTGGGCCACTGCTCTCTCTCAGTTTGCTCTTACTGCTTTTCTCGCCACATGGGGGTGGATACCAAACACCCCTCTCTGGGTATTATTACCCCTCCACACTGTTGCGAAATAACAGTACCACCAATTGCAGGTAAAGGGAACATGATAACTGATGCTGCACATTTGGCACCAACGCAGAAGGCAAGCCAAGAACAGGGGGAAAGCTTCCCTGGACAACACAGGGCAAAAGCCATCGGACAAGAAAATATGGTTGAGAGACACAAGTCCTGCCCACGAAACAGAACCTATGCACTGTAGGCAGGGTCCCTGCTGGCTCTCTGACCCTCAAACTCCACTCATCTCATTAATGAAGTTAGAGCACACGCGACGTTCAAAGGTCTGTCCCCATACACTGTGTGCAATCTCATGAAATATGATACTGACGTGGCATGCAGCATGTGGCAGTTCAATGGAGGCTGTGCTTGATATCACAACAATTTGAACAGTAGGAATTTGCAGTCATTGCCACGCAAGGACTTGTGGAGGATTCAAAATGCCTTGAAAAAACTAAAGTGGTTGTGGCACAAAGCTAGACAAAGGCAATGGCTGGCAGATGTGATATCTAGGGCCTAGATTTAGAGATATATTTTGGGGAGGGGGTGCCAATGATCATGGCCACCTGGGTTGCATTCTGGTTTAAGACCTTCACCAACGCGTAGATGGAAGAGTCGGGACCAGCCAGGGTTAACAATATATCATCTGCATACAATAGATCTTTCAGATCTCCCACTGGCATCTGGATCCCCCTGATTTACTTATTCTCCTGGATAGCCACCGGTAAAGGTTCTAGTGCCAGGGTGAACAGCAGGGGCAAGAGCGGCCAGCTTTGCCTTGTCCCTCTTGGGATCTGAAATTGCTCTGAGATGCGAGTATTACATTTTAACTTTCCTTATATAATCTTCCCCAGGCCAAATCTCTCCAATGTTGTGAAAAGATACCACCATTCAACCATATTGAATGCTTTTCTGCGTCGAGAGAAAACGCTACCCCTGAGTTACCATCTCTTTTTTGCCAAAGTGCATGTAATAATTGATTGATTAATTTCATAATGTACATATACACAAGTGTTTCAAGGCGCAACAAGACAAGATAGGGGAACAATGCGAGGACAAGACAAACAATCCTACAGGGCTACTAGGCCTTCTGTCATTTGGATCGTGCAAATGGGCATCGAAAAGTGCAGGTGGAAGGTGAGGGTGGAAGTGCAACAGGGCAACAAGGTTCTAAATTAGGTGCGAGGAAGGCAGGGACTTCAGTGCAGTCTCCACCTGGAAGTAGAATGGCCAGGAGGCAGTGCAGGATGGCCAGGTGGCAGTGCAAGGATGTGCAGGTGGAATGGACAGGGGGGTGCCTGGTACCCTGTAGAACTCAGAGGACACCGAGCTGCCAGTCAGTCAGAGTAGGCTGAGCAGGAGAGGGGAGTGGGAGAGAGAAAGCAGAGGTGAAAAGGAAAGTCTTGAGAAGCTTCCGGAACTTAAGGAGGTCTGGCTCAAGTCTGAGAGGGGCAGGAAGGCCAGGCCAGAGGAAGGCACCTGCACAGAAAAGAGATCTGCCCCCCACTCTCTGCTTGGTGAAGCATCTGACACTCAAATGGAGGGATCTAAAAACAAGGTATTTAAGATGAGAGAGTTGAATATAGTGTGGGCCATGGTCCCAGAAAGCATTGTGGGTGATGCAGAAGGTCTTGAACATGATTCTTGCAACCAACAGGAGCCAGTGGAAGTATTTCAGGGCTGGAGAGATACAGCCCCTGGGCTTGTTTTCCAAGGACAAGTCTTGCAATCTTATTCTGGATAAGCTGCAGGGGGGAGGGTAGAGTTAGGAAGATTGAGAAAGAGGCTGTTGCAGTAGTCCAGCCAGGAGGGAACCAGAGCTCTGGAGACAGTGAGCTTCTTGGGGAAGGTGAAAAAGGGTAGACTACCTCTGAGGAGGTGCAGCTGGAAGTGGGCCTTCTTTGCAAGGTCTGTGATGTGAGGGGAGAAAGAGAGAGTGGAGTCAAAGATGACACCAAGATTGTTTGCATCACAAGAGTGTGAGGGGAGAGCGCCCCAGGAGGGTGGTCAGAATTAGAGAGGGAAAGTGGGAGCAAGGGGTCCCAATTAAAACATTATCTGTCTTTCTGGCATTAAGGCAGAGATCGCTGGAGGTGCACTATGCATGAATTGCAGATAGACAGTTAGGAATGTGCGAGGCAGGTGAGGAGGCAGAGGGTAGCCTGCAAGAGAGCT
This sequence comes from Ambystoma mexicanum, assembly GCF_040938575.1. Lineage (NCBI taxonomy): Eukaryota > Metazoa > Chordata > Amphibia > Caudata > Ambystomatidae > Ambystoma > Ambystoma mexicanum. The sequence goes on from NC_090933.1 coordinate 150,581,878, forward strand.
GTGTGTCATCCGCATAATAGAGAAAGTTAGAGGAAAAGGTGGAGATAAGGAGGGCCAGATAGGCATTAAAGAGCCACGGTGAGAGAATAGAGCCCTGGGGGACACCACATGTTGAGAGGGAGAGAAAGAACCTAAGCTGGACCTGGGAGGGTCGGTCCAAGAGGAAGGAGGTCAGCCATGCCAGGGCATAATCCATGATGCCCAGGTTCTCACAGAATCGATTCATCAGGATTGCATGATTGACCATGTCAAAAACAGAGGAAAGGACCAGCAGGATGAGGACAGAGGGGAAATTTGGAGTTGATGTTAGAGAGCAGATCTTCATAGGTGTTCAAGATAGCATTTTCCATGCCTCTGGCAGCTCTGAAGCCAGTATGATGGCCATGGAGAGAACCAACAGATTCGGAGTGGAGGGTTAGCTGGGCGACAGCCAGCTTCTCAAGGAGTTTGCCCAGGAAAGGAGGCATTGGGCGATAGTTTGCCACACAGGAGGGGTCGGCAGAAGGCCGTCTTAGGAGAGGGTGTACAAGAGAGTAATTGAGAAGAGCGGAAAAAGATCCATTTGCAAAGGAGTGATTACAGAAATCGGCCAAGGCTGGAGCGAGAGAAACAATGTTATCCTTAATGGTTCTAGAGGAGCAGGGGACAGATTGTACTTGTATAGATACATCTTCAGGTGTTATAGGTGAGAGGGAGGGGAGAATAAAAATAGGGGGCTGGCTGAAGGGGGCCTGAAAGAGGTAGAGAGATGAGGGGAAGAGGGAGAGAGATGAGGGGAAGAGGAAAGTGAAGAGAGAATACCCTGGGTTTTAGTAGTGAACGGAGAATCCAGTGCAGTGCTATAGAAGAGGTGTAGACTGCAGCAGGACTGGACAGCCCCTTGCAGATTTTGAAATGGTTGCCCGTATTATTAGTTGCCACAGAGATGCGGGATTGAATGTGGACCAACTTCTTAGAGCAGGTGGAGAGTCTGTATTGCCTTTTGGAGTGGGCGGCAGGCCAGTTTGTCAGAGGGTGTGTCCAAAGTCCAGCACTTCTGCTCAGCTACCCTGTACTTGTTTTTCAGAGCGGCCATGTCAGAGTCGTGCCTAGAGTTACACTTGGCGGCAGGTTTCAGGCAGATCCTCATTCCAGGGGCAAGGATATTCAGGGTTTTGGAAATTGAGAGATGAAGGTTGGAAGGGGCTGTGTCAGAGTGGGAGTCAGCCGCAGCAGTAGGGGGAGTTGGTAGAGGCAAATGTAGACACTGGCATTCGCTTAATAGGTTGAATGACCGTGAAGGAAGGTGGTAGTGCTGGGTAAGGCTTTACTGAGGGGGCAGGAAGCTTAATGTGAGAGGCAAAGAGAAAGTGAACAGTCCAGGAGAGCAGAGTAGCAAGGGGCTTAGAGAGGGGGATGTTTTAGGAGATGAGGACATCCAAGGTGTGGCCGGCTGAGTAAGTTGGACCAGAGGGTACAATGGTGAGGGAGAGAGAGAGTCACTTAGGTTGCGGAAACACCCAGAGAATGGGTTGAGGGATTCCAGGTAGATGTGGAGATCCCAGAGGAGGAAAATCTGAGAGGTAGAGGTAAGGAAAGAGGAGAGGTGAGGTCAGCCCATTCAGAGAGCAAGAGGGTAACCTGGCCAGGTGGCCTGTAGATGGTGACCAAATGCAGAGAGAAACCCAGAGAGATAGACAGCCTGCATACCAGGAATTCAAAGGAGGAAGAGGCCTGAATGGGAATGACTGAGGCAGTGATGCACTCAGGGAAAGTCAGAGCCACTCCACTTCTGGGAATATTGGGCTGGGGTTCAGAGAGGATCTTGTAGCCCTCATGGGGGAGAGTGTCAACACTTGTGACAGCTGGCCTTCAACCATGTCTTGGTGAGAGTGAGAACATCCAGCTCCAGGTGTTCTAGGAGGTGGCAGATGTCAGAGGAATGTTTGATGGCAGAGCGAGAGTTGAGAGTAGCTATGTGGAGCAGGTTTCCACGTTTGAAAGATTTCCGGGGAGGGAACAGCAAAGAGGTGTACCCTTTGGAGGTGCCAGAGGAGCCAAAGAGGTGGAAGAAGGGGGTGGCAGAGGAGGCAGAAAGGAGGAGGAGGGAGGTAGCAGAGGAGCCAAGAGGTGGAAGAGGGGTGCGGCAGCAGCACCAGAGAGGTGGAGGAAGGTGGTAGCAGAGGAGCCAGAGAGGTGGAGATTGAAGGTGGTAGAAGGAGTAGCAGGGGAAGGAAGGATGTTGATGAGATGTGGGATATGCCTATCGAAGAGGAAGAAAATTGGGCTGAGAGCCCTGGACCATGATAGTGCCATTTAGATAGAAATTAATGATGAATATGGATGACAGGAAAGAGGCCACAAGGACCTCTCAACGGGTGCCACCATAACGGGAGTGGCAAAAGAAAGAGAGAAAATTGCGACCATGTGAAGGATTCATCGGTCGGGAAAATGAACGACAAAGAAGATGTTGGTAAGATTCTGTCTGGAGGAGACACTGACATAGGCATAGGACAGCAATGGGAAGGCCTGGGTTGTAGACCATGGTGTCCTTCTTGAGGTTTTTGCTTCCAGTCTTAGTGAGAAGAATGTGATAGTGGATAGAATAGCAAGTAGAAAAGATGTGAGAGATCGAGTGCACCATAGAGAGTGTGGGAGAACAAGAGAGTTGGCAAGGGGAAAGGAGCAAATAGAATCACAGCACAGAGCTACGCTACACGGGATGCACAAGGTATGGTCGTGTGGGGGCACAGGAAACAATAAGCAACAGTGTGGGCAAAGCAGCAACAGGGAAAAAAATAAGCAACATCAGGGATGCAACAGATATGGATCAAATGAGCGGAACACATGCAGCAGTGAATGGAAGAGCAGGAGACAACAGAGCAGGATCTCGAGAGTGGGCAAGCCTGGTGGATACATCAGTAACAAGTGGAGAGTGAGCAGCAATCAGAACAAACTAGCAGGGGGAGAAAACAAAGTGGACACAACAGTGTGCAAGTGGAGAATGTTCAGTGGTCTGAAAGAACCTAGAGAAGGCCAAGTAGATAGAACAATGATCAGTGTGACAGGCACAAGCAGAAACGGCTCACTTAGAGGGGAAAGGCAGAGAAGAATGCAGGATACAGCAACAGACCCACAAAACATGAAGTATGGCTACCAAGGAGAGTGTAAGCTAAAGGATGCGCAGAGACAGTGCAAGATGCAACACACTTACCATATGAGAATGCGCGAGGGAGGGCAATTTAGTAGGTACCAGTAGTGGCTGCTCTCCCTGCCTGCACCTTTCTTACCTTGCGGACATTTCTGGTCGATGGCTGCGCTGCACGCTCAGACTCTCGACCGCTACTCCTTCATGGCCAAACACCTGCATCGCACAACACCATGCCCTTAGCCTACGCGGGGTGTGCCACGGAGTGTCCCATCCTCAGTTCTTAAAGGATCTGCTGTGTATGAATAGCGCATCATGATAAGTGTCAATCGGCCAGCATCCCCTGCGGTCCTGCGTCACACAGCACCACGTCTTTAGCCTATGCTGCCTTTGCCACAGAGGATCCAATCCTCAGTTCTTAAAGGATCTGCTGCCTGGGCGTAGTGCACCATGCTTCGCATCAATCAGCCAGCGTCTCCCGTGGTCCTGAAAGCAGAGATGGAATACCCTATTATGGTGAACCAATGTACCTCGCAGAAGCCCAGATGCATCTGCCAATGCTCAAGAGTTACCACGATTCTCTTCTAGGATGACAACCTCGAATCACCAAGACACTTGACTTAAGGTCCAACGATACTACTGGTGGTTTACAATTTGAGAAGATGTGTTCTTGTACGTTAACACCTGTGATGTTTGCACAAAGCATAAACACACAAGAAAAAACCCAAAGGGCTACCCCTGCCGCTGCCTGTACTCCCGGTCACATGGCATACAGTTTTGTTAGACTTCATCACCTATTTACCAACATGCTGAGGGTTTAACACCATTCTGGTCGTCGTCGATCTGTTATCAAAAATGGTACACTTCGTGGCTCGCAAAGGGGTTACTAATGCTACTAATTTAGCTCAAACTTCCTAAAGCAAGTGGTCAAACTGCATGGGTTCTCAACAGTAGTGATCTTGGATCGAGGGAGTCAATTTGTCTCACATTTTTGAAAAACATCCTGTACCCTAGCTCAAACTGATCTCCGATTGTCCACGAGTATCCATCCACAAACCAATGGACACATGGAGAACCAATCAGACTTGAGTAGTTTCTCCATTGCACTTTTACCCACAAAGATCTGGATTGGGCGGACCTTCTTTGGGTAGCAAAATACATGTGCAACACCACCTTACACAGTGCTACTAGTTTTACTCCCTTCTATTTCCTCCACGGTAGACAGCCTTGTAAATCGGTATATGATCCACTAAAAGGCTTTGGAATGCCAGTCGTCATAACACTACATGAGACTATTCATCATACCATAAAACAAGCTTCTGTCCACCTGCAGCACACAAAAGACACATACAAGAAATGTTCAGACCAAAAAAGAGACCCAGTTCCCAAGTATCAAATGAGAGACCAAGTTTGGTTGACAACCAAGCACATCCAGTTGAAAGGCCCAAAGAATGTTGTCCACATTATATAGGGCTCTACACCATCACTGCCCTCATCAGTCCAGTAGCAGTTAAACAGCGCTTACCACCATCACTGCGCATTCATCCTGTTTTCCATGTATAACTACTAAAACCAATCAAACCAGGAACATGGAATTCTACACCCTTCGATCTTACTTCTTTTCCTACTCCTGTTCTTAATAATTCCCCTTGTTATTATCTTGGTTTCACTCTATGCCAATAGCTACTTCTGATCTCCCACTCACTGTCACACTTCCCACTCTCGCTCTACTACAGGTCTTAATCTACTACCACCGCTACGCCTTTACAACTTTTACCTCTCCAAGACACTCAGGGATATGGCTCCCTGCTCACCCATCTACTACCAACTACCATGCAACTACTTACTTCCTTCCCCAGCTACTCTGCTACTACCTCTGCCTACTATCTTTACTTCCAACTAATACTACCTCCACTGCTACTACTACTACTCTACTGCGGTACTCCTACACTGAAGCTACTTTTACTACTCATATTCTCCCCTCTCTCACACAAACACTCCACAGACCACCTCCTTAACAATAGCCTCCTCACTCCAATCGCTCTGACCTCCTGTGGTCTTTTGGATGTCCTCCACTGCCTCCTGCCCTCACCCAACTAACCCACACCAAAGCATAAACACAGGTTTACCTAAATACCCTCCCAGGATTGGCCACTTACCATAACAAATAGTTTACAAAGGACATGGGAGAATTTAAAAGGGCTGGTAAACCCTGCCCCTTTCCAAAATGGACCCTGACCCTGCTATGGTCCATGGACGTGGTACTGGTCAAGGCCTTTTAATTTAATCTTACTCCTTGGTAGCATAGTGGGGAAAAGGCCTCTCTAGAGACATTTTATTTAATATAAAAATTATCACTGTTGGGCTAGCGGGGTCCTTTATGCCTGCAGACTGCAGCAGGCACAGGAGCTCATTACTAACTGGTGGTATACAGTAAAAGTGACGGTATGGAATTACCGCCACTTTTACCCTAGCACCGAATTATGAGTCAGTGGTAATTCTGCCAGCGAAATTAACCCCTGCGAAATTAGCCCCGGCGGAATTACCATCATCACATGGGTGATTTACAACTGGAACTAATTAGGTTATACTCAATTTGCTTGAATCAAAATGTCTGCATAGACGTTTTGACCGAATTCGGGGAGTACCATTTATTCGAAGCTCAAAATACAGAAGATAAGTAGCGGTGGCTGCGGGAGTGTCCCACACTCCCCGTGTCCGGTATTACAGGCTTTGGAGTTGCCGGATTGTCCCCTGCTTCCGTGACATTGGAAGCCGGGACTAAAAAGAAAAGATGAAGGGACCTTGCCTCATCAGCTCCGACCTGCGTTAGAGGCATGGAACTGACGCTGCAGGACTGTAGAAGAAGCACCGGCAGCCCCTGAGAAGGTAAGTAGGGGAGGGGGATTAGTATGAGGCTGCTTGTGCAAAGGGATTTGGATTGTTTCACCAAAGGTCAAACAGATTTGCAGCAGAATCGACTACGGACAATTCAGCAGCAAAAACTTTGACTTCGGTCAAACAACCCCAATCCGCTAATTGCACCGGCAGAATTACTGCTCAGACCCAAAATGGTATTTCCGCCATATCACAAGTAGAAATACCACTAAAATACTGCCAAAAATGGGTGGTCATTCCACCAAAAACCAAGTGCAGTTACCTCCACTTGAAAGGTGGAGGTAAATGCGTACATGTACTAGAAATCAAGCCACAGGTGCACCCAATCCACTCAAGAAGGACACATACGGCACAAGCCTCCTCCAAACACACTTCCCAACACCATGCTGCCACTAGCTGTTGCAAATTGGGACATGCAGCTGCTCCTGCTCCACATTGAGCTGCGCAGGCAGGAAGATCAGTACAGGGTGCAGGGTGCATAGAGGAGGAGGAGACGCCATGTAAGGCGAGCGCCCATAACCCGGGTCAAGCCCTCACCCTGGCTTTTGACTGACAACCAGCTGGTCACCCTGTTTCGGCTGAACAGGGAGACCATAGCTGAGCTGCGCACTCTCATCCAGGATGAGATAGAGAGCAAGAGCAAAAAAAGAACAGTGGTACCCCCTCTGCTGAAATTCATATCCATCCTGCAATTCCTGGCAACTGGCATCTTCCAGTACCCTGTGGGCATGCTGCACATTGTCCCTGCCTACATTGGCTGTTTGGCTGCTTCCAAACGCATTGAGTGGCATTTCCTTTGGAAGCATTGCCATGTGGTGGCATCTTCCCCTGTCCATCGCGCCCATCTATGCCGAGAGACACATGCTTGGGATGGTCATTTGGCCAGTGCACTGTCAGGGGAAAAAGGAGACATTCAAACTCACCAGATTGGACTTGGCCGCTAGCTCCGGCTTCCACACTTCCAAATCCCTGGATCGCCACATGTGGAGGATGGAGCTGGCCTTCTCCTCCCACGGGGTGAGGAAAGGAGGTCAACGGTTCCCCCTCCTGTGGCCAATGACTCCTGCTGGTGTCTGGAGAGGAGGCTGCAGACCTTGGCCTTGATGTCTTTCCACCTATTCCTCCAGTGCTTGTAATACCATGGGATGGTGCCCACAGCTGTGAACTTGTCACAGATGCCCAATCATATGGTAGCCTTACGTTGCACCATTTTCTTGTGTTGCCAGGAGACATGAAGTTCCTCAGCATGGGCCACCACCTCTTCAAAGATGACCTGCAGTCTGCCTCACTGAACTTTTGCTTCCACAGCACCGCCTGATCAATTTGTCCTGAGACACGGTTTCCCTCGCCTGTGGGTCTGGATGATTACAGGAAATGGTGGATTCAGATAAGGTTGAGTTTTTCAAAATGGCCGCCGCCGTACTTCTTGTTCCGCCAGCATTCCTATTCTGGCGACGGTAATTCTGCAGCGGTAATGGTAATTCCGCTGAATACGGAAAGAATTACCATTACCGCTGCGGAATTACTGTCGCCAGAGTAGAATTACATAATTATAGACTCAGTTTTGATGGTAGTTCTGCCTGACACTACAGCAGTAATGGTATCCTTGCGAAGTCCTTCGGCCATTGTTGTGGCATTCACGACATTCCTTGACAGGGATGCTGCTGTGATTTCTGGCGTCGGAGTGCACATCTCCACCAGCTGCTGCTCTGCTTCTGCGGCCGTGAGACCGCCATCACTGAAAGTAAGTAGGGGTGGGGAGGGGGCCTGCCCGCACTGTGGCACCTGTGTTGGGTTAGGGGCGGCTCCCCCTCCCCCATTGACAGGGCCACAACGCTGGCCTTGTCACACCAGCATACCCACATGGAGGATGCAGGAGGAAGGACTGAGAGACCCAATCAATGGAGAAGAGCTAATTAGACAGTTCACTGACTATTTTTAGGTGAATGAGGGTTCAGTGGGTGATGCTGGGATAGAATGGGATGCTTTTAAGCTGGTAGTAGGAGGTATATGTATTCCATACACACACATGGGGTGAGGACCTCTCTGAAGCGATCATTGGCTGGCATTGAGAGGGAAATAGATTTAATTGAACTGAGAAGGCATTGCATGTTGACTGGGAAGCATTGGGTAATCATGACTAAAATACATATGTGAACAATCTGCACAGAGAAGGAACAAGGCAGGGAGACTTTTAGCATGGTTTATTAACAGTGAAAGGCAGGCGCACACAATATTGATGATGCCTAATTATGACGGACAAATGGTCTACCAGTAAACATACATCAATGAATCATTTGCACAATACTATGGGGCTTTATACACAGACACATCGCCACGTATGGAGTCAGAGATAGTTGGTACATTAGGACTAATAAATAGGCCCAATTTGTAATGGCCGCCGAGCTGGACGAACTTGGAACACTGTAGGAAATAAAATAAGTTATTCCACATTTTTAAAAACATATGAATAGGAAGTAAGCACTAAACCGTTGAACATTTTTCCAACAGGCATTTGATAAAGGCATTTTACCCCCATCAATGAGGAAGGCATTGCTTGTCGCCATACCAACTGGGCAAGGACCGCACTGAGATGGGCTATTATGGGCCTCTGCCATTACTAAATTCGGATTTAATAATACTGAGCGCGTTGATAGAATGCTGGTTACAGCCAGTGGGGACTGGGCTGGTACACCCAAATCACACTGGTTTCTACCTGGTCGGAATACTTTGCATAATCTAAGACGGCTCCATCATGTCATAGCACATACGAATGAGGCTACACAGCATAGAGCAGTGATTTCATTGGACGTCGAGAAGACATTCAATTTGGTGAGATGGGAGAGGATGCGGGAAGTGCAGGACAAATTCAAAGTTGGGCCATCATTGAAATGATGGATAAGGCTGCTAAATACCTCTATTACTGCCAGAGTCAGGGCAGGGAAAATTGATTTCCGAAAGATGAGCGTAGAGAAAGGAACAAGACAGGAACAAGACACAGCTGCTCCTTATTTCCATTATGGTTTGTATTGGCCTGTGTGCCTGTGTGCTTGGATGACTCCTGTTGTTTTCTCTATATGCAGATGGCATGCTCTTTATGTCATGGATCCGGAATTAAATGTCCCGATCATAATGGAAGTGTTGGACGCAATGTGTCTCGAATACATATAAATCAAGACAAACCATGCATCTTTTCCCTGGCGAGCGGAGCAAAGGTCCCAACCTCAGCACTACTGGCACTCCGAGTTAGGTGGGAGGCAGACACTTTCAGCTATCTGGGCAAATATTCAGCACACATTCAAAGAGTATGAACAGCCTCTTCCATAGCATAGAGTGGACCCCTAGTTGCTGGGATATCTACACCAATATTAGGTACTCATTGGAGAAATGTATTGACCTTTGGGATTGGAACAAAAACATATTGCACTTGGGCCCATTAAAAAGTTACTCATTTGTGTCCGACGTCTTGTATAGATACAAGAAAGCTCAACCTTATCTGAATATATGTCCATCTCTCCATCTTAGAAGATTAATTCTCCTTTTACGGATTAACCGTCTACCGGTGTAGGGTGTAGTGGGGGCGGTACTCTTTGTTGTGGAACAGGAGCGTGTTTGCCCTATCTTACTGTATAAAGTCCAGCCTGAGATGGCTAAGCATGTCCTGACTGAATGCCGTTGTCTGAGGAAACTTTACATATACCATGTAGGTAGATTTGTACATCAACTAGACACAATTAAGGATCCCCTATTCTGGAAACAAGGGGACTCCATATGTCATTATACAGGATATGGAAGGTGGTTGACAAGCGTTTGTCCATGGTGGAACAGGAATCTGCACCTTATGACTAGTGGTGTCAATGGGAAGGTCATTGCGCTATTGCGGTATCATGTGAATATTGTAAACCACATTTTTCCGTGATACACTTAAAACACCATCATACCATTATTTAGTGCATGAGACTGATAAGGGATCAGAGCCACTGCTCCTTACTACTGGTGTTTCCCCTGTCTTTGTTTTCAATGGCCTCCCTATGGCTTCCATACTATACTGAAGCGCACATGAATTCTGCCTGCATTAGTTCTTTACCAACATATGCTTGACGACTCTGGTTGCATTTGTGACAGATTGTCATTAATTATTGGCATGTGGTTTACCTCACAATTTCAGGGAATGTTATGATATAGAAGTATTACATGCAAATGAACTAAAATGTTGTGATATTTCTTTATTGGTTTCAACATCTTCTGCTGTGAATAGCATTATCATTAGTTAAGTCGTTTTTTCTCTTTTCTTTTCTTGCTTTCCTTTTTTAAGAGTATTTTTCTATTTATTTTTTCTTTTAACATAATCAATGTAATGAATTATGAATCAAATTGAATAATGAATAATGTATTGTTCTGTTTATATTCTTAAATGTTATTATGTGTTAAGTTGTGTGTTAAAACTACATCACATTAAATAAATAAAGATTGACAAATGAGAATAGTCCTTTGGCAACTGATTTAAAGGGGTAATGTTCACCTTAACTTTGAAAACTCCCTTACAAAGTCATACATGAAAATAGCCTGTATTGTAATTGTAATTGTTTATTCACACAGCGTTTATACACAGGTGGAGTGCTTCAATGCGCTTCAGGGTGGGAAGGGAACAAGGGAATACAGTAATTTTTCTTAGGCCTTGCGGTTTCCGAATGATCTAACAGAAAAACTAGCATACTAGGCTTGACTGCATTTCTCCTATTGCAAGTGCATGCAGTGTTGCAGTAGCGACCAAGCTAGTGAGAGGGGACAACAAAAAAAGAAATGTTATTCTCATTTGCATTCTTGACAAATGAGAATATTCCTTTGACAACTGTATAAAGGGGTACTTTTATCTTTGAAAACTCTGTTACAAAGCCATCCATGCAAAGATACTCCATGAGTTCTTTCTCGTGTGCTAATATGGTTAGATTGGCCTTGCGATCATGAATCATTGAGCATCTAAAGGGTGTGACTAAACAGGACACAGTAGAAAATTAGTTCTCACAGGAAGCATTTGAAATGACCATGACCAGTGCAGAGGCATACATTTCATGCAGTCCTGGAAATGCATTTGCATAATTATTGACCACTTCACAAATTGTGGCAATAGTTCAACCTGCTGTGATTTCTTTTTTTTTCTTTTTTTAGCAGCAATGGTTTTGCCACTGCCCATTCTGCCTCCAAAGTGGATTTGCTGACCTGTTTTAGGTCCACAAGAACTGTACATACACTGACATCCAGAAAATGCTGTGTTGAGGCACCCGAGCAGAAATGGCTTCTATTAGCACAGTGTTTTTCTGGGAGAATCTGGTTTTCATTTCAGCAACTGCTTTGTCAAGAATGTGCGGCAGTGGTTTCCTTAGTATTTGTTATTGTGAAATTGAAAAATCATTGCCATTTCCAGATTGTCCAACTGTGGTACATACCACAGAATCTGCAAATCAGCAATTCAGGGTTCTTTGTCTTTTTGGTCCACTGTCTAAATACGTGACATCAGCTGAAATATTTTCAGCAGTAGGAGAGCAATATTTAACATACAACATTGGATCAGCACCAATGCTTTTAAGAGCTCTACTGTAGATTGCACAATCTCTACAGCAAATGAAAGATTTTTTGGCTCTGTTTGGAATGCAGAATTGACTGGTTTCAGGATTAAAAGCAAGTGTAATAAAAATGTACCAACAATATACAAATTGAGCCTCATTACGAGGTTGGTGGTAGCCGGACTGCCTGGCTTCCAAGGGGCACTGGGACACTACAAGTCCTGGTGGGGCGGGAAGTCAGGCGGCAGATCTTGTAAGTCCTCATTCCCAGGACTCCATGGGAATGGGGACTCGGAAGCACCGGCATTGTCTGCGGTTCCGGTGCTTCCATGGCAACTCTGCCTGTCGGGCTCCTGCGCCTGACAGGGTCAGACATGCCGGGTGCAGCGGTCGCAGCAGGCAGACTCTGAGTGTGGTGGTCTGTAGATAAGGGTGCCGGAAAGCTTACCGGCACCCTTGTTTCCAGGATGCCACACTTGTAATAAGGCCCCTTTCTCTACGAATGTGAGATAATATGCCACATGACACAGCATGCAATTCAGATGAAGCACTTTCATCATTATATATTTCTGATAAAAAAATCAGAAAGTTTATGTTTTCAACTACACATTTGGTTACCTCATAATGGGTAGTCCATCTGATTTCAAGCAATCTCTTAAGAATTGGCCCATTATATTGTTGGCTTACGTAATGGCGAAGAAAGAAAGTACACAAAAGATGACATAAATCAAAGAAACGTTTTGCACTTGGTTCGCTCTGAATTGCATGTATAACAACAAAATGGAGCTGATGATTATAGCAGTGAATATAGTGTATACTTCGATTTAACCGCTTTTGTATGACAGCCTGAACTCCCCCGTTACAGCCACTTATCACTGACGCCCCATCATAGCACTGAGCTGTAATATGCTCTGGTCTAAAATTACATTTTGTCAGGTGGCTTAAAATCTGTTTGGAAATGTGTTCTGCATCCAACTGTTCTAACTGTTAAAGGCCGATCAAATGCTTTTCTGGCTTGGCTTTACTTACAAAACGTAGTATAAGTGACGCATTTTCAATGTTGCATTTGTCACGAGTGCCATCACTTTTGATACACAAACTCTTTGAATCACAATTGTCATTCCTTTGCTTAATATTAGAGAGAACCATGCTTGTTAAAGTATCTATTACTTCATTTAAACAATCTTTTTCAGCTATATCTAGCATTTTTGGGAACAGCTTGTGCAATATCAGGAAGCTTTTTATCTTGTTTCAAAGTGTATGGAAACAGCTTTAAAAACAAGCCACCTTAGAAATCCAGCACATCTTCTGTGTCACCACGAAGAGGAAGTACATTGACAACAAGAAACTGAATAACTTCTCCGATGCTCTTTATGTAATACCTATTGTTTTCAATTGCTTTTGTATCTAATAAAAAGGAAATTGTGTCTCATTTTTCCATTCTTTTTGCACTTTCTATGCCAAATAAAGAGCAGCATAGTTGTATGTTTGGCTTAAAAAATGTTTTGCAAAACCTTTGACAGATTCCAAGGCATGTTTCCAATTGCAGAAACCAGTTAAAGTAAAGACAATGGGCCTCATTACGACCTTGCTGGTCCGGACACGAGGGTGCCGTTAAGCTTACCACCACCGTTGTTTCTGGACCGGCATATTTTAGGTCTGCCTGCCGGAGCCGCCGTGCCTGACAGGTCTGACCCTGCTGGGCACAGCGGCCATGGTAGCCAGACCCGTCATGGAAGCACCGCCACCGTTAGCAATTGTGCTGGTGCTTCCATGTCCCAACTCCGGGCATGGGGACTTTCATTTTACCGGCACCTGACTTTCTGAGCCACCGGGGTTGTAATCTCCCGGTGACACTGAGAAGTCAGGCACCAGTAAATATTAACAGGTCCAGCAGAAACCCGCTGGTAGCACTTCAGTGCTACCGCCGGACCCATAATGAGGCCCAATGTCTTTATCATTCTGCCCAGTGGTAAACACACGACAAGGGAAATAAAAGCAAGCATCCTTGCTTACAGAATACTCCAGCCATTTTTAGGATTTTGTACCATTCTGAACTGAATGCTCTTTCACTTGTACCAAATTTACTTTTTGGATAGGACTTCATTAAAGGCTGGGATGGGTTGTACCTATTCAAATCATTAATATTTTCTGTGCTTGCAGAGGATTGATAATGTGCTTGGTGAATACTGCTTAACTGAGCAGGCCGTTTCATCTCTTTTGAACAAAAAAAGTGTGGTACGGACAGAGGACTTCATGGAAACTGTGATGCATTGTAGGTGACTTCTACAGAACCTCTTCTAATGAGAAATGTGTCCATGACACTAGAGCTAGGTTAAAAACTACAATTAAAAAAAACGATTAGTTATGAAATAAGCACAATAAAATGGAATCCAGAGTGACCTGATTAGAAATTCTAATCAGGTCATTAGCTCCCTCCCCATTCCCATTGAGCCCTATGGGGGCTGAAACGGGAATGAGGATGGGTTCCTTCAATGAGGAATTACCGGGTCCTCCAAGGTTGGAATGGCCCAGTAATTCCTCATTGAAGGAACCCAGATCTGGAACCCGGTACGGAGGCAGCCATGCCCTTTTTAAGGGCATGGCTAACTCCATATTCGTAATGAGGCCCTTTGTGTGAAAGAGACTTGGTCACAGAAGGCCCTGATATTTTGGAAAAAAACTGTAACCTCATGCTGGCGAGGCCCAGAAGTGTGCTGTGCTTAATATTCATGCCTTGTCCCGTGCTAAAAACACAGGGAAGGAAGACCCCAGCCATACCATCCTGATTTATCATTTTGAGAGCACTTCTTTCTTTTCTTGAGAACATTATCCCACACTATTTTGTAACTTAGTTGTAAGGATCGCCAATGTGACTGCTTTATTATTATTTGATGGTCGTAGCTTTAGATATAGATTAGGCATAGATTAGGCACCTGATTCATGGAACTTTTTTTTCCTATGGGACTGCACCATTATAAAACACTTCCATGAATCAGGACCTAGGTGTTTTTCTCACCCATTATACAGTTTAATAAACACCCTTGAACTATGATCACTTGTGTCTGTCTTTACTGTTACCACCATGAGTTCCTTACAATACCCTCTGGAAAGGGTGCATGGCCTAAAAGAGGGACAATGCTTCATTAGAGGCTGCAAACATGTATGTTGAGTGACGCAGTATTGTCTCAGGTGCTTGTGTCTGAGTACTGTAAATAAATCTCCCTCTGGATCAGTTTCTAAATAAATTACTATTGGTATGTTGTCCCTCAGTTTGTGAGCAGTACAATGAGTGAATAAATCGTCTTCAGTTTGTAAATAAATTGCCCTGCCCCAGTGTGCTCAATAGATTTTATAAGTGCTAATTTTAGGTTTAAAATTTCCTGTTGGCAACTTTCTCTGTTCTGCTGTGCAGAAGCCAAAATACATTGGTTATAATCTACAGCTATTAGCCCCTGCCTCCATTGCTTTATTTGCCACATGTGAAAGGAGCGGATAATATGCACATATTCACTAGTGTGGCACCAGTTTTCTTAAACTATCGTATGTATCACTTAGAATGTGCTTTGCTGTCCAAACTTTAAAGATATACCTATTTAAAGATGTTAACTTATCATCACAGACATGTTTAACACTGCTTTTAGCTCTTTAGTGTGGGGCAAGCAGTATATTTTGGGAAATAATGAAGTTGATGGTGGGGCTCATGTTATGCACCCTCAGTCATAAACCCAGGAGTTTCATGCATTGGAGTTTGCATTAGGAAACATGTCCATGTTCACCTATGCACCACACAGCTGTCTCAGTGGGTGGGTCATGAGTCCCCCCCAAACATAATTTTTAAATGTGCCATCTTCGGCCGCAGTGCATCTTCAGCCGAACATGAAATCTCCCATGAGTTAGGGAAGGGGAACACCGTAAAATAACTAATGGGAAAGAGAAGAACAAGGTCACATAGCACCAATGTAATGCACTTGCTGCTCCACATAAAATCAAATAGCCTTTTGGGAACTTAATAATGAACACTAATTGATATTTATGACATATCTGTGACAGCAATATCAAGCCTGCAACCCTTCGGAGCAGACAAAGCATACTGGCCTTCCTGCTTACATCATTTGATTTTTGACAACACCCTAAGAGTAAAATGACTGAAAACCTCCACTGAGATATACTCATTTGGACAGCCATTCACTGTGGGTGGCTGTCCTGATGTAGCAGCAAACAGCTTCCAGCCATGCATTTCTTTCGGAGCACTTCAATTGCAAAATCAGCTTTTAGTGCTTGACTTGTCACTTGCAGTCACTTAAAATAATTAAAATCACACCAGAGTCAGACAATGATACTTAATCTCATAGACCTGGTATAGGTTAACAATGGATTATGGTAACAGCACATTACTTGTCTTTCACACATTCTCCGCCCCCACCCTCCCCAGCTCCCCAGCCAAACACATGTATCCACCAAACACCAGTCTTGCATGCACAGTGTGCAGATATAGATTACAAATATAAAATAAACACTAAATTCAAACACACAAGCTACACTTTTTGTTTTAACTTACTTACTGTGCTTCACTTCACTGATGCTTTCTTTCCGTGCTGATTTGGTATCCTTGATATCGATATGGAAAAGACATGTGCAAGAACAACTGCAGCTATGTGGCGTGCACCTGCACCTCCAGAGCTAACAAGGCCTGGGTTGGTACTTTATTGCAGGTTGGCTATTGGTTGCTAAGCAACGATTGAAAGTAGAGGCAGCAGAGGCAATGTTGAAGGCTGGGCACGGCGCATGTTTTTTTTGTTTCAATTAGGTTTACTGACTGAGGACTCTGGGGGCCTCAGTTATGCCAGGGGTGGTGCTCAATAAGTAAATAAAAAAAATAAAAATAAAAATAAAAATTAGTGAACAAAAAGAAAACGCTGCACACCTTTATGGGGTAAGAGGCCTCCTTATTTGACTGAGTGCCCCTGTACCCAAAAAGTTAGTTATATCTCCCACAATGCATTGCCGGTGCCAAGCTTTTTCATTTCTGAAAACCTGCCACAACCTGATTCGAGAATCAAGTTCGAGACTAGGCATGGACAGCAACAAAAAGAGTGAGTATTTTAAGTTCATTTAAGTAGCAATATGTTTTTTTAAAATATAAAACAAATTACAAGATTGCTTTGTCAAGTAACTTAAAATGTGTGGGGGGCATATTAGGGGCTAATAGTTTTTTTGTGCTGTTACATGTGTTGAAAAAGATTACAATTGCTTAATTAATTTGTTAAAAAGTGCTTATGACAGACCGGAAGAAGGTGATGCTTGTTTACTATGTCCTTTGTTGTGATTGGACAATCTTTTCAAGTGACTGAACAGTGAAGTTCTCGATTCATGATCGTACCTCAGACTTCCTTGTTGCAGTAACCCACTAACTCCAAATCATTTTTCCTTCTTGCAGTACCCCGTCTACCTCACCTCACTCTTCCTCATTGCAGTACCCCACTAACTTCCTCACTCTATATCATCACAGTACCCCACTAACTCCATCTCACTTTTCCTCCTTGCAGTAGCCCACTCACTCTAACTCACTCTTCTTCATCACAATCCCAAACAACCCAACCTCAATCTTCCTTATCACAGTCCCCCACTAAACTCACCTCACTTTTGTTGGTCTCAGTCCCTTACTAACTTCACCTCACTCTTCTTCACCACAGCGCCCAACTAACTCCACCTCACACTTCTTCATCACAATACCCAACTAACTCCACCTCACTCTTCTTCGTAACAGCCCCCACTAAGTTCACCTCACTCTTCTTTGTCAAAGACTCCCACTAACAGCCATCTCACTCTTACTCATCGCAGTCTCCCACTCACTCCACCTCACTGTTCCTCGTCACAATACCACACTAACTTACCTCACTCTTCCTCATCCCACTACCCCATTAACTCACCTCACTCTTCCTTGTCACAGTACCCCACTTACCCCACCTCACTGATCCTCATCACAGTCCCCCACTAGTTCACCTCACTCTTCCTCATCACAGCCCTAAACTACCCCACCTTACTCTTCCTTGTCACAACCCCCACTAACTCCAACTCACTGTTCTTTTTTCACAGTTCCCTATCAATTCCACCTCACTCTTCCTAGTTAGAGCTCCAAACTAACTCCACCTCCCTCTTCTTCATCACAGTCCCAGGTAAACCCCTCTTCTCTTTTACTCATGACAGACCCCACTATCTCCACTTCAATCTTCTTCATCACAGTCCCTGGTAAACCCCTCTTCTCTTATCCTCATGACAGTCCCCCACTAACCCCACTTGACTCTTCTTCATCACAGTCCCCAACTACCCAACCTCTCTCTTCCTCATCACAGTCCCCTACTAAATACACCTCACTCTTCTTCATCACAGTCCCTCACTAAATCCCCTGACTTTTCTTCTTTACAGTCCCCAACAAACTTCACCTTACTCTTCTTCATTACAATCTCCAACTAGCTCCACCTCAATCCTCCTCATCACAGTCCCCCACTAAATACATCTCACTCTTTTTCATCACAGTCCCTCAATAACTCCATCTCACTCACTCTGCTTTGTAACAGTCCCCCACTAACTTCACCTCACACTTCTTCACCAGATTCCCAATCAACCCCATCTCATTCTTCCTAGTTACAGTCCCCATTTAACCCCACCTTTCTTTTTCTCATCACAGTCCCTCACTATCTCCACCTCACTCTTCTTCTTCACAGTCCCCAACTAACTCTGTGCTCTAGCACCTTAAAGCATCTCATGTGCTAGATGGATTACCAATAAAGACCTTGGACCCAAACAACCAGACAGACTCAAAGAATATGGCAAAGTACTTCTTTATTATTAGCATACAAAAGGTAGGGCAATCTGGCAAACAACGGCTATAGTCCACACATTTACATCCAAACTTGAATAAACAAAGGTTGTATACCTCAATGTACTTCAGCTATGAAGTCATCCTATGCAGCAAACTGTAAAACCATTTGAAGGGAGGGATTGGTTAAGGAAACATATATACCTATAGTATGTAAAAGTGTTATTGACTCCATTGGCAGCTTCATATCTGTTAGGCACACTTAGAACCACCTCTAAATACATATAATACTGATTATAGTGGAAAAATGGCAGCAGGTTGATCTTTGCAACATTGTATAGCATGCTGCTACATAGACCCACTAGTTGGTCGGCATGCTTTCCCAACCTTGGACTTTCGGCTTGTTAGCAGTATGTAAGAAAGCGAAAGCCAGTGGCAGAGAGTAACGTCCGACTACCCCCCACTTTCTAAATTAGTCCATAATCTCTCATCGGCCGTGCCATAAGCAAAGGCTTCTCCTGTATAGTTGACCATGCAGCCTGTTCGTTATTCTGGGACTTTTAAGGGAGTGTAGGCACACCATTATCTTCATCTGAAGCTTAATGAATAGCCGTTGTATTCGACTTCTGAATCACGTGTGAGGAGACCACAATTGTGTCCATCTCAACCTTTTATTTATTGTAATTTCATTCAATTGTACTGGGAGTTATTACTCCTCTCGACTTTTAGAGACTTGCTCACTCCACCATGCATAGGAGTTTTGCACTTTAAATTTTCCAATACTTGGCTCTTGCAGAAGTTTTCCTCTTTTCTCAGTCTAACAGAAATATTTCTTACATATATGGCTTATCCTTTTGACTCCCATTGTACCTTGCAATTATTCCTTAAAGTGGCATCCTTGATCCCAGGCGAAAAGACTCCTTTTTATTCCTCAAAGGAAGCTGTTTTTCCAGTATCTCCCGACTCTGCAGCCCTGGTCTCTCTCCAAGGTAGCTTGATTTGTTTTAATACAAGTCTGACGTCCATCTTTCCATCTTGGTCACCACATTATGTTTTCCTCAGCAAAAGGCTTCTAAATGTATTGTCTACCTTGCGCTTCTGCATATATCCACTTATTAGTCAGAAAGTTAATTTATCTTCTTTGCATATATGATTTCTACATATTTGATTACATGTTTCTCTTGTTACTTCAGTTACAACTTTATTCTTAAGTATTTGTGTATCGTTTCAGTGCGTCTTCGCGTCTTCCCTTCATGAGGTCACTCTGTCCTTGTTAAATTTCACTTATAGCTCTATGATGTCCAATGGTGTATGCTGACATTCTTCCACCATTTAGTTCGAGGGTGTTACGCTCACCTGGTATCCACAGGGATGCCACCCAGCCGGGTTACTCGCTGGTATGCTTCTCAACTTTGCCCTGATGTTGTCTGCGGGAAAGGTTCTGCCTGAAAATACAGGAGGACTGTGTTCAAGACTGACCGACTGGGATAAAGATCCTCCCTCCGCCCCCGTATGATTTCAGTCCCTCTGGCGCCCTCTCCTCACCTTGTGGTAGAATTAGGCGTGCTCTCCATCCTGCCTTCTTTGCAGGGGCGCGTTGTCTTTCACGGGCGAGTGCGGTCCAGTTACTTCACTGACGCCGGCCCGTTTGATGTTGTTCAGGTAGGTCTTATTGCTGTTCTTTAGTTTTGTTGCTATCCTGCATGCCTTTCTTTGTTTAAAATGTCTCTTTTTTCTCCCTAGGTATACAGAGCTTCAGCGCGGCGAACTGGCTTGGTTGAGCCCCGCTGGTAAATGATGGTGCATTTAGAGCACTATGATGCAGTAAGTAAGCGCTATGCGCAGCGCTGCAAAGTCTTGCCTTTGCTAACCTGTGTTTTCCTTCCTTGTAGGTTGCGGTGTTCTTCAGCGCGAGTGGAATGTCCGGAGTGGTGCTAGCAGAGAGGCGACCAGCCACGTAAGCCTTTTGAGCAGTTTGTAATTTGTAAATGTCTCTACTGCTTTCTTTAATGTTGCCTCTATCTTCCTCTTTCAGGTCGTTCTGTCCGGGAGGCATGCAGATTCGAGGAAGCTGTTCTCAGTAGCTGCAAGTGTTTAAAGATGAAGACTGCAGGTAAGATGCTGCTGGTAATGATGTCCCTTTTGTCTCCTTGCAGGTTCTGCTTCACCAAGGTTTGAGGGAATAGATGGACACGGTGAGCGTCACGTTCCAAGCTGCAAAGTAACGCGAAGCGTGTTGTCTTGCTCGGGTGTGGTTTAAATAGCCCCAACAAAATAGTCCAGGTAAAGTAGTCCCTAGGCTACCACGCCCAAGACACTAGACCGCATAGCTTGGTTCTTAGGAACCAAGCTATGTGGATGTCTCCATGTTGGCTGACAATACAATAAAGTAGTTCCGAAGCACATTGTTTTTCATGGTCTATGAGCCTGGCGCTATAGGCGCCAGGACTGGCCCCATGAGGGCTTTTGAAGCAGATGCCAGGCTCTAGAGGCCCGAGTCCTGACTCCACCTGGCCAATGGGTTTGCCAGAGGGGGTTTTGGGCGAGGGTCGTGACAGCGGGTACATTCTGTATGGTTGTCTGAGTGCATATCGTCTCTCCTGCACTGAATGTCGTATTGGGATGATACCTGGTGTCCAAAAAAGGGCTCTTCTCCTGGTGTTCCAGAAAGCCAGAGATGAGGAGGCAGGAACTAGGGATAATGTAAACCACCTGCTCCTCTATATTCCCCCCTCTGGTCGAGTCCTCGACCACCTTCTCTCTTCAATCTTCTTCATCTTATCTTCATACTATGGTTTCTTCGGGATCCATATCTTTGTCACTCGTCTCAGGTGGCCTACATTATTTATATGTTCATCCAAACTCCAAGTCATATGGCAGCACTCCACAGATGGTGGACAGAATATCCAACGTCCTACATATTTAGGGCATCAGAATTGTGTTTATGGGGGCGCCAGCAGACTTTTCTTTATATTTCAGTGGGTATTGCCATCATTTTGCATGTGTTGACCAGCTTCAGCATCTATATCAATCAATATCTTCATCCAAATAGCTTTCTTGGCTGTTTTCTGGTACTATCCCAAAACGATCCTTATCAGACAAAATCCTATCAATATCAACACTAGTAATGCTCCTGGTAGTTTGAAGGCATTTGCCAGCAAGGTTGGAATCCACGAAAACTGAGACAAAAACCAGTCATCCCCAGCTGTCTCATCAACGTCATCCTCCATGTTCATATGCAGGGTTGTCTGCATAGTTATTGCTTATGTCAAGGTTCAATTTTCCCCATCATGTGAAGGTGTGAAGGTACAGCAAGAAGGCCCAACCTTGGCACACATGCCTCCTTTCATTGCTGTAATTAAGCGCAGGACATACCTGTGCTGCTGAGTCATAAGCCTAATGACCCTCATTTCTTCTTTGATTGCATTAAATCCTTTTATACTTGCATTGATCATTTGCAGCTTTTCCCGCCTGGTAATCTGCAACCATTTGGCATTCACTACCATCTGAAGTCCAGACATAAACATAGATGTCATTTTCATTGCCGTCTTACTGAATCATGTGTGGCAATCTGGTATGTCGTTATAGGCTTCTATTGACTTTAATAAGAAATAGTTCTCCCTCTTCATCCGCCGGAGATCGAGCAACCTCTTCTTCTTTTGATGTTCATTCATCTTTGAAAATTCATCAATATGGAGGTCACTTTGGGCAATCACTAATAGAGGAATGTGTATGACTACAATGGAGCATACTCCTCCCTAATTTTTAGGCAACTGCATGTAAGCTCTGGATCCACAGGCTCAATATAGATCCATCAGCATAGCAGTTCATTAATACATGGTACTTCAAGCACCTCCTCACATCATTTATTTTATCCAAGCAGAACCAGGCCTTTATTCCTGAAGCATGTTGTCAAGTTTTTAGTGGTATGATAGAGACTAGTCCTGCTTCATTTTCAACCCATGTTAGTAGCTTAGAGTACTTAGCACATGACTCTAAACAAATGTCAATTACTTTTTGCACTACGCTTACTGGTTCCTTCTTCAATAAGTGTGCAGGGCAGGATAACATTCCTTCTTCCCATCCTTCACTGGTGGCAACTCGTCCATACATCAATAGCTGAGGTCTCTCCCAGCATCCTGGTACTTCTGATCTATTCACTATGTCTGAACATTCCATCCTCCTCATTTCGACAACCTTTATTTATTCTCCAATCTGAGATGGATACATATGTTTTTTGCTTGTCCAACTAATCCCTTTTTCCATCCTTTGTGTTTTCACATAAGTATTTTCATATGGGAATGTTCTCCTTGATCGCCATCGTAGGGTTGCCCATTTTCCTTTGAATTGTCCTTTAGCCGTGTACGCTACTAAATGACTAAGGCACTTTGCATCATGTCCAGGCATTTCTTTTGCAATAAATGTCTTTGCTGCGTTCATGGCATAGGGGATGAGAGAACATATGTAGCAGCTTTCATCTGACGGACTCTCTCCCACTTCCTTCATGTGCTGATACCATAGGTGATTCTTTAAATGAGACGAATGATCAAAATATGTATTTAAATCTTCATGATCCTTCCCAGCAACTCTTTTAAGTTGAACAATTTGCTTAGTAAAATCAGGAAAGATGCTGCTTGTGCTTTTGTTAGGGATCATAATAAATGTGTTGTTGCCCCCCACTGTATCTGCATTTTTACTCTTGATATGTCTAAATGCCTTA
Organism: Ambystoma mexicanum; assembly: GCF_040938575.1. Taxonomy (NCBI): domain Eukaryota; kingdom Metazoa; phylum Chordata; class Amphibia; order Caudata; family Ambystomatidae; genus Ambystoma; species Ambystoma mexicanum. The sequence continues at coordinate 150,605,010 of NC_090933.1, forward strand.
ATAATAAGATAGAACAGACACAACATAATGCAGAATGACATCACAATTACTATTCCAGAAAAACGCATCAATTTTCTTGATGGTAATGTATTTCTTGTATTCTGGAACCTTGCAATCGTGGTTTTGATTAACTATGTAATTTTGTTATTTTTTATAAATCACTTTTATATCAAAAACTGTAAAATAATTGCCAGTAAGAGTCTGAAAATAATATGATTGTTTTTGGGATTGGCGAAAAATGATACAATGTTCACATGTCATCTTATCAGAGCTGGGTAAGACTGTAATATGTAAGTGAAAACAGCATACAATAATGTGTGCAATGTTGGTATGATGGGTAGCATAAGAGATTCAATGTGCTCCTTGTCTGTCGGCTCCGTCACTTCACCACATTGTTCCTCAGACCTATCTAAAAAAGTACCAGGATAGCTGCATGTCTATTAATTCCTTTGCTTACTCTCTACTCTACACCAACACACGATTAGAGTGTAGCTACACCCCTCGATCAACTTCGGCCTAGCTGCTCAAATACGAACATCACTCCATGAGCACCTCATAATTGTAATAAAATGCAGCTACATCCCATGACAACTGGCCTAGCTGCACACATAAGCGTCGTACACAGGCCTAACGCATCCAGAACCCAGTCTTGGTGTCCATCTTCCAGACTGCACACATTCAACTGTTATCAATACCACAATACCTAATGCTAGACATAACTGGTGCACACACTCACCCTATGACATCTTACTCACTCAACTGACCTGGACTACAGTCCCTGAGGGAGTTCAACCTACCAGCGCTTTGAGGTCATACAAATGATATATAGAGCGCTATATAAATGCCAAATAACATAACATAACATTAGATTTAAGAAATGTTGATCTTTAATTGCAAAAAGGTTTTGTTATTCCGTAGACTCTTTTTCTTTGCTTTAGGCTGCCGATCTTGTTTGAATGCTCAGAACTTCTTATCTTGCTTCACTGTCAGTAGATGCGTGAAGGGTCAAAGTTTCTCCCTTGTATGGTTTGATGTCATGCTGAGGCAGTAAGGCTCACCTTTCTTGTAGCTTAATAGCTGTGGGAGTAGTTTCTTCTACCTCGTAGGGTCCCTCTAAACAGGGTTTGTTCCAGGTGCAGACAAATTTACGCACCAGCACCTGTTGCCCTGGATAAAAGCAAGGTTGTTTTATGAGGCTATATGGGTCAATTGGTTGGCTTTCTTCTTCAATCCTCTTTGACCCCTCCCTCCAGTTCTTAATCTGCTGAGAAATAAAAGAGACACCAGTGGTTATAGTTGCCAAATAATCATGCATCTCATCACCTAATGTTTTCGCTACACTGTGGGTATCAGTTTCTAACCTAGTTGGAGGAGCAAGAGGTGTTCTAATTCGGAATCCAGTCACCAACTCATGAGGAGTTAAGTGGTGATCTGAGCCAGGCTGATTTTGCAGTGCATATAGACCAAGGGAAAGACAGTGAAACCACCTTTCTTTGAAGTTATTTTTATTTTAGCTATCCTCTCTTTAACGAGTCCATTTAAATGTTCACAAATCCAATTCACATGTGGGTGATAGGCAGAAGAGAACTTGTGTTTTATCCCTAATAAAAGTGTGACTTGTTCAAATAGTTAATTTACAAAATGTGGTCCATTGTCAGACTGTAACACGTTGCACACACCCCTTCTTGGAAAAATCTCATGCACAAGGAGCTTGGCAGTGCAGATGGCATCGGGGTGCGTACATGGACCAGGATCTATCTGGAAAATGTACATACCACGACCAGCATATAGATGTTGCATGTCTGCAGCATATCTACATAATCTATATGTAGATGCTGAAATGGGCCATTGGGTCTAGGGATTGCTCCTCTCACAGTTCACAAAGTGTGTCCTGCAGTACATTTCTGGCACATGATGCAATTTACAACAAACTATGCCACAGGTCCGAACACATTTGGTGAAAACCAATCTTCTGCAATTGGAACAGCAAGACGCTCTTGTGTTGTATGTGTGGGGTAGTGAAGCTGCTCCAACGCTACCCTCAATAATGCTAGAGGCATAACTGGCTTTCCAGTGCTATCCTGCCTCCAAATTGCCTCAGTGGGGATAAAGAATACCCCCGTTTTCTCCGTAAGTCTTACTCCTCTTGTGAGGCTCGACCTTGTATTTCAATTAACTAAGCAATAGACAGCAAGTTCATGCCCTCCTTTAGCAACATGCATCATCCTGCCATTTGTTTATCACTTTTTGATTCGAAATCAGAAATATGTGGGAAATATGCTCTCTTTTTGGCTTCAAACTCTGTGGTTTCGTTTCAGCAAGAAATCATGGCTGTTCTTGGAATGTGTGCTACACATTTTACAACTGTGATAGTAAATGGGAGTCTTAACGCTTCAATGAGTTCATCCAATAGGGCTGCATGTTGCACTTGAGTGGCATCTGTCCGGATGAAGCCCCTCCTTTTCCAGTGTGACAAACCTGCGTGTACAGTTGACATCACATAAGTGGAGTCAGCGTACACCGTCACTTCCTCATCCTTGTATCTTTGGAGTGCAGCGATAAGCGCCACTAATTCTGCAGCCTGTGCAGAGCAATGCAAAGGCAATCTTGCACTTGTGACTAATTCAAATTCACACTCATGGTTACTACCGCTGATCCAGTATGCCTTTCACCAGTTGTTTGATCCATTTTTGTACAACCATCAATAAAGAGAATTTCCTCCATCTGAGAGCATTTCCTCTAATACAGGGAATGTCATCATAAAATTCAGTATATGTTGTGTAGTCATGTACATAATCATCCTGCCCTACTGGTTCTTTTATGAATGTTGCTGGGTTCACTGTTCTGCATCCAACAATTTTGATTGCAGGGTTTGAGATAATTACCTCATTCCCTGATGCTCTTTGTGTGGTCAGTATACGTTTAGGTTTTTCCAAATAGCAAATAATGCCTGCTCACCAAATAATGTTACTGAACACCCCATTTTAATACTTGAAGTTTTTTCAATGGCAAATGCAGCAGCAGATAAAGCTTGTTCGCAAGGTTAATGCCCTTTCATAACTGGATCTAAAACCCCACTGTACTAAGCGAATGGTTTATGCCCATGTCATAATTTCATTTTCTGGGTAAGGACTGCTTTCATGACTTCTCCATTTGAATAGGAAAATAAATAAGAATCTTCATGTTAATTTGGAATTCCTAACACAGGGACTGTACTGATCACCTTTTTTAATTCCTCAAATCCTTCAGTAATTTCATCCGTCCATATTATCTTACTTTTCTCTACCTGTGTTACTTTAAGCCCTTTTAAAACCCAGGCCCTGCAATAGTTACATAGGCCTTGAAACCTTTGCATTTCCCACAATGTTTTATGTTCTGAAGTTTTCATAATTGCTTTGGCTCTTTCAGGTGCCACTTTTCTCCCTTCTTGTGAGATTAATTGTCCTATATACAGAATCTCTTCCTGACAATATTGTAGCTATTCCTTGTCACCTTGTATCCTTTTTCTGCTAGTATGGTTATGATTTGAACTGAGTCCTCTCTGCATCTTTATTCTGTTTTACTGCACACTAAAATGTCATCCATGTACTGAATTATTACACTTTCGAGCTGAACATTAGTCAAATCCACCTGAAGAAGTATGTTAAAGATCGAGGGGGACTCACACTAACTTGTGGCACACAATTTTGTTTCAGGCAGTTATTTCTATATGGTGAGGAAGTCAAATCTTGTGAGTCCTCATGGAGGGGAATTGCAAAGAACGTGTTTTTTAAATCTATAGCTGTAAAATATTTGGCCTTTGATGGGATACTGCATAATATTTTAGTAGGATATGGAAACTCTGCTTGAACAATATTGTTTAGAGGGCCGAGAGCCTGAATTAATTTCCACGACCCCACAGTAGATTTATTCACTGGGCACACAGCCGTGTTACATGGAGACTCAGATGGCACCAATATTCCTTGGTTCATTAAAGCAGAAATGGTCTCAAATATACCTTCATCCACTTCTCTAAACATGCGATATTGCTTTGCTTGTGGCAAAAATGATTCTGGTTTAAGCTTCATTTTAGTGATCCTACTCCTTTCAATAGGCCCATGGCATATGGATTGGTAGTCCATAAAATATTTGGCACCTTCCCTAAGTCTTCCTGAAAAAATGATGGGTGTGGATTGGTAGTCTATAAAATATTTGGCACTTTCTCTAAGTCTTCCTGAAAAAATGACAGATCATTTTTTACCATCGCCATTCTCTGCTGTATTTCCATGTTCTCTACTTTAATCCAATAAGTGAAACTTATGAAAAATACTAATTCATCATCTAAATAATCATCCCTAAAAATATCTTCATCTGTCAAGTCTTTCAATCTGTATCCTTCACCGAGGTATATCACTGCTCTCCATCCTCTCCCCTCATCATCTGTTCTATGGAAAATCATCCTTTCCTCTCTAACCACTACAGCTTCTAGCTCTAAAGGGATAACCTTTCCTTGTACATCATCCATAGGTATCTCTGGTGTAAACAAAAACTTTTCAGGTATTCTCAATATCTTACCTATCAACTTGGGTAACCACGATAATAAAACTCCATAAAAAAAGACTTCTGGATCTAAAGGTACTTTTCACAATGTATTCTGTGGGATGTATTAACCCACTTATGCTCTGCCCTGCGGCATCCCTTTGCGCTGATGGTGCCAGAATTATCAAAATGGCTGCAAAACCCCTGTGCGCGCCAAAACCTATGGAAATTGCACTTTGTTACATGAAAAGATGGCTGCCAAATCTACCATGCATGTTGTCAGTGGTGGAACAGAGAGCGCACTCCTGAAACATGTCACTGGGCTGCCCAACAAGTAAAAATGGAGCCTGCATGAAAAGCAGTGCTTTGCTGAAAGACATCCAGAATCTTGTTTTCAAATCTTTCTTGGTTGCTGAAACTGCAAAATGCCGGTACAAAATGCCATCAAACATACAATATTCTTGTTAGGTGATACAATTCACTTGGTTCAAGAAATCATTATGAACCGACAATGTCCTGAAAAGCTGAATTTGTCTTCAAAACATTCACAGCAAAAATTTGCCTGCCTGTGAAATCTGTCAAAATCTGGGCGCAGCAGTCAGTAGCTTGAATCATAAGAATTAAACTTGTGCAACTGAAATCTAATGTCTGAAAACTAATTACCTGTTATTGAGAGTAACCTAGGTTGTAACTATTCAAATCCCATGGTTTAGAAGTGGGAATAAGTGTTCTAGCTGCTTGTTTTGAAAATTGCAAGTTTGTTTTAAACCAAGAAAAAAATGTAACAGAATGAGATTGAATTTAAGACAGCCTAAAAGCAATTAAACCAGTCCAGCAGCTTCCCCCCATGGAGGCCCGGCATCTCCCTTCTGCTCCACTCCACCATGAAATCACACCTCTGTGATGATTAGATCAGGGGAGGAGAACTTGGGCTACAGGGGAAGAGGACAATGGACTTCCACTGGCTGAAAGGATATGCAGAGTGTGAGGAGTCATAAACGGCTTCTCCCAGAAGAAAGGAAGCAGAGATTGCTTCTGAGCTACCAGGAGAAGAAGGAGGCGGAGACAAACCACCATTTGCTGTTTAACAAAGGCAAAAGTACCTTTTTAAAAAAGACTGATAAATTACTGTGTAAAATTGTGAAAAATATGTCAACAACAGATTTGTTAATGTGATTTCTGGATGCATTGTTTAGGAGACGCCAGAACTCTGTGAGAGGTTCTGGGAAGTAGTAGCGGAAAATATTGTTTTACACCAAATGTATTTATGCCAAAAGCACGAAACTTCATACTCTTATGCCCATATGCAAAGCACACATTTGTACAAAATGTTGGATACACTAGATATTGTGTTCCGGACAAAAAGAGTAAAATTCTGTCAAAAACAGACACAAGATCCGACAGCGATGAGGGTTGGAGAAGGATCTGCTACACAAAATATGTGATCTATATATGTTATTGTGATAAATATTGCACACATGTGAATATGTATTGTACCAAAAGTAGATTTTATGTTCAAAGGGACAAGGGGAGGATTCTCTGACTCATAAACCCACATCATCATAGTGACACCCTGTTTTCTCCTCCAATCAAGGGAGAGAAGAGACTCTAGCCAATTGCCTGCCTATGGGGTGCGCTTAGGATAAACCAGCACACACACCCTTTATCACATGCATAAATAGAGAAAGCTGAGGACCTAGAAACACAGACAGATTCACCCACTATCCTGATCCTGGAAAAGCACCCTGAAGGAGAGCTATCCAATTTCCTTGGTCCAGACTTCAGAAACTTGGCAAGCAGAAAGACCCATTCCATTAGTTGAACCATTTTCAACTAGGCCTTGTGTTTCCAGAACCTTGAAAGAATCCCACAAAATCTAAGGGGAACAAAAGAAACAGCTGGCTGTGCTGTAACTGCTTTCCTGTTAAAAGAATTATTACCAGAACCAAAAGATCCAATCCAGTTGTGCTGTGCTGTGACCAGAGAACCATTACAGACCCGATCCAGTCCTGTGCCGAGCTGTGACCAGAACCATTGCTGACCCAGTCCAATCCAGTGTGCCCAGCAGTCTGTCCCAGAACCAGAATCCCTAACCAGAATCCCTGACGGTTCCGTTTGAAACCCAGATAGTGAGTATCTATGGATAGGACTGTGTCACTAACATATGTATTGTACTGTCCATAGTAATCCCTTTCTTAAACCCAGCCTCTCTTATATTCAGAGCTGGTAGTGTTAGGAGTATTGTGAATTGTCAGAGCATTTCTTGTGCTTAGTTTCTCTCAATTGTTTTCTAAAATCATAAATCATTAGTGTTGTGAATAAATAAATTGAATCCCAGAACAAAATTGATTATCCACCACATGAAGGGTCCCTGGCCAGGATTGATGGAGATTCATGTTTGGCATTCTCTTTTTCTATAGTCATAATCTAGTATAAGAAATCCCTTTTGTCTTTTAAAAGTATATCCCTGTTTTCCCATTTCTTCTCAGAAAAATTACCTCCACTAAAACGTCCATAACCTTCTCAAATTGTATGCTAGAAACACAATTTCAACTTCTGATTGTAGCTAACATCCACAGCTATAAATAGAACAAAATAACGTGATTACCGTGCACAGAAAAGTTTGCCGCAATTTTTATTTTAGGATATTTCTATCATGTGTAAAACAGCTTTTGATTGCACCCGACCTCAGTTTTAATTTTTCACATTGCTTATTAGTGTCAAATCATTGCTAGTATTTGTCTGCAACTATCTAAAGCGGCTCTCATTAGAATTTAAACAATTTCAGCAATTTAACCCATATTTAGTGTTTTACCCATTCCATTCTCAGATAACTTTAAAAACCATTTTGACACTGTGCCAATCAATCCTGTTTCTCTCTTGTGTTGCTGGGGTGGGAATTGGGATTGACATTTTGTTTGAATTCTGCATTCCTGAATACCTGCTCTCTCTCCTCCTATCTCTTTACATTGCTTGTTGGGGGGGGGTTAAGTGGTGCGCAGGGGGAAATAGTACCCACATTGACATTTGATTTGAACAGACACTAAAGTATTATGTATGTGCTGAATTGTTGTGCCCACTATTACTCCTTGTGATTAAAGAGATTGCTTAGTGGTACCTCACCCCATTGGCGATTATTGTATAACCATTAAACATAGTGTGATTATATTGTGAACTACATAAATAAATATTTTAACTTTTCAAACCAGCCTTATTCCAGGTTCAGTGTGACCGGGGGAGGGGGAGTCCAAGAGAGGGGCATGATATGAGTGGTACATCGTTCAGAATAAAAGAACTTTTAGACACAAAATAAATAAGGATTTCAGTTGTGCATTACACGCTAGGCATTGACTTAGGTGAAGTGCCGGATTGAAATCACCTACAGATTGGGGGCTCGTCACAAGATTTCTGAATTAGACATACCACTTGTGACAATCTAATACATCGAGCTATCTGATGGGGTGCATAAATCCTGTTGGGCTACCACACTGTGTTACACTGTAAAAACACACTTCAATAGAAACACTCTAAGGAGTCGGCCTGTTTTGCAAAAATAAAACATCTCCTGTAAGTCAGAAAGGAAATTAATATTTCCAGAATGGCGAGCTCAGTAGAAATTAACATGGCAAAAGAACACCTACTGCACAAATTATTTGTCAGGGGTGAATGGACAGAGCAGGATCAGAATGTTTGGCTACAGGCAATCAAAGAACCAGCCACTGCCACAGGAATAAATACATGGCAGGATCAGGGTCCATTACACATGGCACTTAGTGAATTGTACATGGTCCCTAAGGTAAAAGAAGAGCAAAGTAAAATTGCCAAAATAGCGACATATCTGTACCTCCAGATTGGAGCAATACAGGAGAAATATGCCGAAAACATAGATCTGGCAAACAGGCAAGTACAATCACTAGAAAAAACCCAAACTGATTTGGACTCTGCAGAGCAAAGGCTACAAAAGAGCCAAGAATCAGAGAATGAAACCAGACAGTACCTGATAAAAGTAAAAAGAGATCTGGATATCCTGCAGCAAGAGAGGGTAGAACAAGACACCACATTACGGACACTGCAAACAGAGGGTCAGGAAAGATTGGACTCTCTATACAGAGCTAACAAAAGCTAGAGCAGCAACTGAACTATAATAGGGCCTGCGCAGGGCAGATAGTCACCTTGGAAAATCAGATTGATGAGATAAAAGAAGAAATTAACAAATTAATTCTCAAAGACCTTGACTCTCAGACAGAATTTGGTGAAGAGTGCCAGAAAGCTGGTGCACTCAAAAAATAAAGGGATGACCTGGCTGCACAGAGGGGTACTCTAATTCAGGAAAGGGACACCTTAGGCCAGGAGGTCAGTTATTTAAAAACCAAAATGGAAGAAAATCACCTGGCCCTGCAGGGACTGGGTGAGCTCAAAAGGGACTACAAAAAACTGTTAGAGCACGCCAGGAGGGTGGAAGATGATCTGGCAAAGAATGAACAGACTGGGAAGGATCAGATTCAGGCGGTGACCCTCCTGCAGCAAAAATTGGTCCAATACTCCAAAATTACACAGGAAGCACAGAGAGACAATGAGGCTCTCTGTGAGAAAAATGACAGGCTCCATAGACAGTTGCTATGCAGGAACAACTAATAGAGACCAGTAAGGCCTTGATAGAAGAACAAAAGGGTCAGGTTCTTGCATATCAACAAGGAGTAGGGGCTGAGAGAGATGAGGTCCGCTGGGAGAGGGAAACTCCTGAGCATAACCTCAGGAACCCTGGAACCAGAGACTTTAATCTCTTCAACACCATGGACTCTGCCACCCCCATGTCCACTGGTGCACAGGAGCCAAGGGCCACAGGGATGGCAGACTTCAATCCAATGAGGAATATGGGCCTCATAGACCAGCATCTCCCAGAAATGGATGGGCGGGCATCTATGTATGGATTCCCAAGTGCTAGGGCCATTTTCTCCGATCAGGGAGACTCCAATGAGGGGAGAATCAGAGAAATGGATCCTCAGAAATATCACCTATCCAGAGATCAGACGGTAAAATCTAGTGGGGAATTCTAGGAGGGTAGGCCCACTAAGAGTATATTAAAAGCCTCTTCCCAGCTAGGACAGTGGGGGGCTACTCAGCCAATCCTGGGACCAAGGAAGAGTCAGAAGACTCTTCTGATCGCCACAGGACCCAAGAAACTAGGCCCCCACATTCTACCAGCCATTCCCAAGCTTGCAGAATCCAGGAGAGCCTAGAGGACCAGACTGCCACCTCTGGTAGCAGTGCCTCTGAGTCAGAGGATGAGTGGACCAGGGTGTCCCGAACTAAGAAAGCCAACAAAGTCAAAAGGGCCTTGCTCAAGGATCCCCTGACTGAAACAAAGAAAATCCATTAGGAGCGTCATTACGCCCTACCACAAGAATGCAAAATATTCGGTTTGGGAGCACTCTGAGCTATTTGAACAGATGATGGCAACTTTCCATTTAAAGGACAGCTAAAGCTGTATTCAATATGTAAAGTGGACATTTTCTCCCGAGTACTCCAGCCTCTTTGCGAGGTTGGAGGATCAGAATCATTCCAGATGGTCCACCTACAGGGTGGCCATCCTGAAACATTTTTCCATCCACAGGAATCCTCAAGAGGCCCGCAAGGCTGCCTATAACTTACAATGTGGGGAAGACCAGACTCCACAAGAATTTTTTCAGGAGTTGAAACGCGCCTTTGCGCAGACCACTGGAAGAGTGCGCACTGACAGTAAAGAATTTGTAAACACCTTCTTTCATGCTCTCCCTAAGTATATTATGACCCAGCTAGTGAGGGACTTTCATGACAAAAGATCACTAGACTGGGTCCTTGAACAAGCAACACGCATCTATGAGGTACAGAAGCCGTTGGAAAACAAAAATAGTCCCAAAAGCCCCAAAACAACCAACACCCCTGCTGCTGCTAAAGTGGCAGAGGTAAAGGTTGCCCCCATTTTAGATCTGGAGATGGGGGGCCTAAAAACCTTCCCGCACAGAATCCAAACAACCCCAAACCCAGAAGGCCCTTGGGCCAATCACAAACAGGGACCCAGGGAGGTAACCCCACCAATGGGGTCTGTAACTCCCCTGACTACATCAGCCCACACTACAAGGGAAATAGAACCATCCTGGGTTATGAGTGGACTCCTCCAGCCCAAGGGGCGGTCCAACCAGACAGCAGCTAACCCAGGGAACTTCCCTCCTCACTTTTCCCAGGAGGGCAGTAATCCCCCAAATACCGGACCAAATCTCTTTCCTTGGTACCCGCCAAATTTCAACCATCAAAACAAACCATCCTTCTTTTCCCACTTTCCTGAGCCCAGACAGCCCAATCCAGGAGAGGGGAGGCCAAGGGTGGAGGGGTACCCAAACTTCCCTAACCCGGGGTATTTTGTGAGAAGGGATAGCTACACTTCCCGGGATCAGCCCAGGGGAAACATGATGACCCTGTACCAGCCAGAGCGGGTGTCCCAACTAGAGCACCAGGTCGAGAACATGGCACAGAATCTGGGTCGCATGCTGAGGGCTCAACAGAACCCTCAGATGAGCAGGGCGGCTCAGAATGCCTCAAATCCAGGATCTGGTGCTCCAGAGCAATGACGGCAGAAGAACCCCGACAACCCACCAGTTTCCAGGGAGGAGGCACAAGGGAAGGGGGTGTAAAGCCTTGGAGGAAGCTTCCTTCCCTACTTGTAAAAAGCCACTGGAAACCCAGGTACCTTAACCAAAATCTCCTGCCCCCGACAATCTGCAACCGAAGGAACAGAGGGGGGTAGGAGAAATAAAGAGCCCAAAAAGAACCATTTTGAGGAGGAGGTACAAATCTTCCAGTTTGAAGGAGAGGGATCCTCAGAGGATCCTGGGAAAAGGATCTTCTCCTTCAGGGATGGGGGAACTCCTCCCAAAGAAAAATGGGTCCCAAAGGATCCAAATCCAGACTGGGTAGATGTGGGGACCGAGTTAGAACCAACCATCATCAAACCCCTGAATCACCAGCACGAAAATCCCCTGCTTCAAACCCATTCTGGTGACTGCCTCCAAAAAGGGGGGGGGGGGGCAGCCCAGAATCAGAACCAGGGGAACCCAAAACTTTCCCCATATCTAGCTGTCACCTTTTTCTTCCAGATTCCCAAGACCCCAAACAGAATCCTGCCCAAATCACCTTTCTGTCAGTATCCAAAACCAAGAAACTAACCCACCAGTTATCCAAAAATGTACATTATCTTTGCCCCCTTGGGGAAAATGAGGGAAGAGTCTATGCCCCGGTCCAGATACAGGAGCAATGTACAATTTCGGCATTTGTGGACACTGGATCCCAAGCTACCCTTCTGTCAAAAAGGGCCTTTGATCAACTGAATTCGGGAAGGGGGGAGAAAGACCAAATTCCTCTCACCCCTCTTCCTGGACAACTTCAGAACTTTGACGGGAAGGAAATTGGACTGCGGATTTGGACATTAAAATTGGGTGACACAAGGCGAAGCACCCGGTCGTAGTTGTGACTCCAGAGGGCACACCTTGTTTAATAGGGAATGACATCCTGCTTAGGTTAGCTCCACTCATAGATTGTTTAAACAAGGTCCTCTGGACCCAGACTAGCCGACCAATGAAATTGAAACATAGTGTCAATCATGTTAGTTTAAATGGCACATGCCACATGGCTGAATAAAAACCTGACCAAATAGAATTTCACTTCCAGAATAATGAAATCCCAGATGTGACAGTAATTGCAGCAGGACAACAAACCGGTGATGGGGAGTCCTCTCTATTCCTGAAAATCAACCTTCCTTCTAGTCTAAGGTGGCATTCCACCCTGGAAGGAAACACTCTGAAATTCTTTACAAATTCACAATCAGAAAATCCCACTCCTATAGTCCAGAAAGATGAGAAATCAGCTCAAAGCTTGGCTGATATTCAGAAAATTGGAGAGCTGTTGTTCATCCCTATTCAGTTAAATGAAGGGAAGGAATCTGTTCTCGCCCGAGTGTGTGTGAACAAAGGTAAGAGGTTCATCAAGGAGGCCATGTTCCTCAATCTCCAAAAAAGATCCAGCCATTCCCACATTTAAATTGATAGACAAATGGGAAGTGGACCTGGAAACACCCAATTCCAAACATCTCCTGCCTAGCGGGTGTATGCTCAATATTTCCATAGGCAACAAGAGCATAGTCCATAATTGTTGGGTTGTGCGAGATGTCCCTGCTGCATTTTATTTAGGCAGTGACATTCTCAATGGCTTTCCATTAGTTTAGACCTAATAAACTTCAAAGCTTGGTCCCGACTAGTGGGTAATTGTCATGATGCCCGCTCCCGGGGAGCCGGTTCAAGCCCGGCGTCCCCGAAAGCGGACATCCAGTCCCCAAGGAAGGACCCAGCAACCCCATATAGGGGCCCTTTGTACAGTGTCCTGGCGCCTATGTCGCCAGGCTCATTATGGGAATGCTTGGGTGCACTTACCTGATGCAGACAATGCTGCAGGATCCCGGCCTCCTTGAGGCCTGAAATGAACTACTTTACCTGTGGGACTAATTTACCATCCGGGTGTGGTCGGGGAAGGATACATACCTGATTGGAGGAAGGATACATACCTGGAACTTCTTCCAAGGCTATTTAAACCCCACCCGAACAGCCACACGTGCTTCGCGTTGTTCTGCATCTAGCAGCTGGACGCTCACCGTGTCTGCTCCTGCATCCTGACTTCTGCCACGCCTGCCAGCATCCTGGATCACCTGCAAAGGAAGAGAAGAAGAGAACAGAAGAAGGAAAAGTCCTTACCTGCTAAATACCGCATCCCGGAGACATCTCACCGACAATCCTGAAAAGGAAGACTTTAATTTAAAAGCTCATCGCGTCGATCGCTGCAGCGCCGCATTCCACTCACCTTTACAGGGCGCCTCCATGTTCAGCAGCGATCATCCGGATTCGCAGTCACGCCCCAGCACCTAGGGAGAAAAACACCAGAACAAAAGGTGAGAGAGAGAAGGGAATAAGGAAAGCTAAATCTCCATGTTAAGACTTACTTGTTGATTCATTCCCTCTTCATTTCGGGTCCGCGCCGCATCCTGGCATTTCCGGACCCCGGCCCCTAAGGGGAAAAAGAGACATCAGCGTTAATGAGCGAATGAAAAGACATTACCAAAAAATGCTCATTAAAGACTTACCTGATTTCTACAAGGATTTCACCTCTCATCTCGGGTCGGTGCCTGTTCCCCGGCATTCCGTACCCCGGCCCCTATGGGGAAAAAGACACTAGCATTAGTACATTAATGCATGGACACAAGGGGAACCTCTTATCAAAAAACTTACCTGGAAGCCAAACAAGTTTGGTTCTCACCAATCCGAAAATCCAGTGAAGTAACTGGATACCAACGCGCCCCTGCATCAGAAGCAGGATGGAGAGCTCGTCCTTCCAGACCCTAAGGTGAGACGCTACGAGAAATCACAGAAGGGTTTCAAGGAGGGTGAGAGGGGAAAGTGGGAGGCCGATTGCATTACCCCGCAGATGGTTAATCCCCTATTTTCGCCTACAGAAGGATACTTCTGCGAGCCAGACAAGCCAGATTTGGGGGCCCGGTCCAGTCCGTCTTCCGAACCCTGCGCATCACCTTAGAAGAGGTCACAGCAGCGCGAACCAGGCCAGCGCCTCCGTGGGAGTCAGGTGAGCGTAACAGTAATCCCATGGACTTTGATGACCCAGAGAAAGCATTTCAGTCAGCACAACTGCTGCCATATGCAGTTTAAATTCAGATTGGAGAGGAAGTCACCATCCCAGAACGGACATGACAATTCTCTCTGGAAGTGAAAGTTAAAAGAGGACAGAAACTGCAAAACCCTGATGCATATATTCATCTGAATGCTCATTTCCAACAGCAAGGGTTGGGGGAAGACCCAACACCACTTGTCAACATAGAACACAACACCATTCCAATAGAGGTGGTTAACAGCGACCTAAAGAGTATCACTCTGGCCATATGCACCATTATTGCAATGGCGGTTTGACAGTAATAGTGATGACGACACAACACCAGACAGGATCTTTACCTGGCATGGGGGGAATTTCCTGATGTACACTTTGCCCTTATGGTAAGGAAGATGTGACCTGTGACTTCAGGAGGGATGAGGTAATCTTCCAAGTCCACGAGGACTGAATTCCCCACCTGAAGCCACCAGTTCAAATCAGCACTTTGACCAGGGACTTCTCCACCCAGCTGGAGGAGGCCGCTGAGATAGCCAAACCAAAGGTCTTTCCAGGCTTCAGGCAGATGGTTGAAGAGAGAGTCAACCTAGCTGATGCCTGTGAGAATCTGGAGCAAAAGCAAAAATTGAAACAAGTTTTCTTAGATTTTCAAGATCTCTTTGCGGTGGACTCATCTGACTGTGGTCATACCGACATCCACACAACAGCAATTCCCACGGACCCCGGCATGACTCCAGTGTTTGTGAAGCAATATTGTTTGCCTCTCGCATCAATGGAGTCCCTTACTGAAATAGTTAAGAACCTTGAGTCCCGTGGGATCATTTGTCCAGTCCACATCACCTTCAATAATCCGGTGCTGGGGATTTTGAAACCAAACGGCCAGTGGAGACTCTGTGCTGACCTTAGGGAGCTCTTCAAACGGGTCCATACTTCCCGATGGCCTCTTCCCTACATTGACCAAGGGCTGGCCCAGATCCAGGGGTCACAGGTATTCACTGCAATAGACCTGACTAATGGTTACTGGACTGTACCTTTCAGTAGGGAGGACCAATACAAGCTGGCTTTCACCTTCGGGGGGCAGCAGTACACATGGGCCCAGACTCCCTTCTGATACATCAACTCCGGCATTGAATTTAACATTTTTCTACACAAGGCCATGCCCGACCTGGATGAAAGGGGTTACCTGGCCTATGTAGATGATGTTTTAGTCAAAAGCTCAACCGCGGAGGAACACATGGTGGAGATCTGTTATGTTCTGACACAGTTGAGGGCTTCCGGATCAAAACTCTCCTTTCAAAAGGCACAGTGGTGCAGAACCTGTGTCAATTTCTTGGGGCAAGAGATCACTCCTCAGGGTCTCTGTCCCCAGGAAAAGAAAGTTATTTATTTTTACAGTGCTCACACAGCCCGTGGGCATCGAGGCACTTTTACAGGAATTGTTTGTTTTTTAGTTACGTAATTGTTTTTGTCTTAGTTGCGTATTTATAACGCACTTAAAAACCCAGAGGTTCCTAAGCACGGACCCGGGGATCGAACCTGTGTTGCTTAGTGCCGTCTTGCTTCCAAGGCATGCATGTTGCACCTGAGCTATCCTCCCTGGACAATAAAATTGAAACATAGTGTCAATCAAAAGTGGAAGCACTACAGAAAATAAAGGACCCCACAACTCTGCAGGAACTAAGGAGCCTACTTGGACTAACTAATTACAGCAGAAAGTTCATTGAGGATTACGCAGAGATCACAAGACCCCTGATCCATCTTTTGAAGGGAAGGGTCAAGTGGGAGTGGGTACAGAACAAGCTGAGGCAGTAAGACAACTCAAAAGAAGCCTCTCACAAGCGCCTTGCCTTGCTTAACCTGTCAAAAACAAGAAGTTCTTCTTGGAGACAGGGTTCTCAAATAGATGCGTGACTGCTTTATTATATCAAAAGCATGACAAGGTCAATAAAGTAATCTCCTATGCGAGTAAAACTTAATCCTCTGTGGAGGAAAAATTCAATGATTGTGAGAAGGCACTCCTGGCAATGGTGTGGGCATTGAAAAATTACTGCCCGTTTATCCAGGGGGAACACATCATAGTGGAGACTCCACACCAGCCTCTGCAATATCTCCAAAGTGACAGAATCTGGGCCGGAAATGTGAGTAATTCCCAAATTACTTCCTGGATTCTATCAATGCCAGGCTTTCCCATGGAGGTAAGATATGGCCAAAACAAGAAGGGTCCCCTCGTGCAAGGTCTGGCTGACTTGCATGATTGTGCCAGAGAAAACTGTCTCAAGGACAAAAGTCTTAAAATCAAGGACAACATGGAGGCATACCTTAATTTCCCACACAAAGTCTATGAAGAAGACCAGTGTGAGGGAATGCCCACTGTCTATGTGGATGGGTGCTCCTACCATGTTGACAACAACGGGGAAAAATAACTTGTGGCCAGCGTAGGGAATGCATGAGTGAATGATGCGCCAGAACCCTCTGCTGGGTACAAAATTGGTCCCCAAAGTAGATAAGAGGCATAGTTGATGGCTCTGCATCAAGCCATCCACACTGCTGTTCAACACCAACTCCACGAACTGGTCATAACCACAGATTTGGATTATGTACGGAACGGGAGCACCTGGTTAACTGGAAAACCAGAGGTATGCTATGTGCTAATAACAAACCATTGAAACATGGAAAATTAATTCAAAATATTGATGATCTGGTCACCTCGAATGGGATGACCATCTACTGGAAAAAGATTAAGGGTCATTCTAAACTAGAGGGACCAGACAAAACTGGAAATGACCTAGCTGATCAGCTGGCCAAAACCGGAGCCATCCAAGGGGATCTACTTGAGATCGAGTCCCTGTTGCGGGAAATCCAGGTCACTGCTATATCTAGGTCCCAGACAAATGCTCACAATGAACTCTCAACTGCACAAGGGAGTAAGGAGACCCCAGATGCTGATTTGATTATGGCTCAAAAAGGGGATCCAATAATTGGTACATTTTATGAAACACATTGAGGACCCTGAGAACTTTCCCCTGACGGATAACGATTACATAGGGAAAGAGGACCTCAGAGTGTTGATGAAATGTCCAAAAATGTTCCGAATACAAGACGGTTTGTTGGTAAGGAGATCCATAGCTGGCCATGACCAGTGGGTGGTCCCCACCTCATTCCGAAGCCTGATACTAAGTCATGCCCATGATGCGGCCACAGCCGGTCATCAGGGGTTTCATACGACAATAGAAATCTTGAGAGAGGTTGCATACTGGCCACACATGGGGCAGGACCTCGACCAATACTTGAAGGGGTGTCTTGTGTTTGCACAATTTCAGCCAACATCACTCACACACCGTGCTCCCCTCCAAAAAAGGGGGATGACACTGCCTTGGTCAGATTTACAAGTCGATATTATCGGGCCCGTGATCCGCTCCTCTACGGGGAACAAGTACATATTGACTGTGACATGCTTGTTCACTAAATGGGTGGAATGTCTCCCGGCCCCAAATTGCAAGGCAGAAGCAGCAGCTGCCTTGATGATCAACCATATCTTCTCGTGTTTTGGACTACCCCAAAGGATCGAGTCAGACCGAGGTAGTCACTTCACTAGCGAAGTGATGACAAAGATGTGGGAGATACTTGGGGTCAAAAGGAAACTATACATTGCCTACCAGAAGCCTCTAGTGGTGGAGTTGAGAGATACAACAAGACAATTCTGAGCATATGAAAAAGTTTGTGGCAGATTCTGGGCCAAGTTGGGACATTCGACTACCTCTTGTCCTGATGGCCATCAGATCTACCCCTTCTTCTGCAACTAAAATGTCGCTGTTTCAGCTGATGACTGGACGAAGGATGGTGCTTCCCCAGCATCTGCTCTACAGAACCCAAGAGCAGACATTGATAAATGCCTCCACAACTCATGAGTATGTTGAGAATCTGAGAAAACACCTTCAACATGCTTTTGCCTATGCTCAGCGGAATCTAGAAAGATCTGCTGACAGTATGAAAACCAACTATGATCTGAAGACAACTAGAAAAGAATACCAAGTAGTAGACCGGGACTACTTGTACAATTTCTAAAGGAACCAGGCCAAACAGCGCAAATGTCTTCCTTGCTGGCGGGGTCCTTTTGAAATTGTAGACAAAATCTCCACAGTCACCTACAAAATCGGTATCCCCAAAGGCAGTTTGGCAGAGGGGGAAGATAAGTGGCTCCACATCAACCAGCTGAAGTGTTGCCATCCTAGGCATACTCTGCGGCAACTAGAAGAGCCATCTGGAAACCCAGAGGGGGCAATTCCGGATCCCTAGAAAATTCCAAATGTCAAACCATTCGACCTGTTAAAATCAGGAGTAATTACAGGGAGGAAAGATTGTCAATTGTATGTCAAATGTAGGCATCTGCCCCACTACATGAATAGTGGTGGGGAAATGTCTGTAACCTTGCTATTGTCATGACCCTTGCCCCTGGCCCTCACTGGCAAGTCAGCCTTCCAGTTAGGGCCAGGTCAAAGGCCTTAAAATCTCATCCAAGACTCTTGGAGTCAGTCCTGGCGCCTTTGGCGCCAGGCTCATAACCATCATAAAGACCAACATTAGAATGGGACTATTTACTTGAGACTATTTAACTTGGGGGGGTGGGGGTTCAGCCAACATGGAGGCACACACAAAGCTCAGTTACAAGGAACTGAGCTATGCGATCTAGTCTTTTGATGTGGCAGGCCTGGGACTACTTTACCTAGACTACTTTTGGATGTGGCAGGCCTGGGACTATGTTACCTGGATTACTTTACCTGAGACTATTTAAACCACACCCAAACAGCAGAACATGCTTTTCGTTATTCTGCTGTGGGCAGCGTAACGCTCACCGTGTCCAGTGCTTTGATTCCAGTTTACCTGAAACCAAGGACCTGCAGAGAGAGAAAGAACACTACAAAACTTACCTGGAACAGTTTCCTGTCTTCAATCCATCGCCGACTTCTTTTCCACTCACCTGAAGGTACGAACTCCATCATCCGGCACCGCATGCATCCTGGAATACCATGACCTAGAAAGAGGAGAAAGAAAGACAGCATTAGTAAGTGTTTACTCACGTTTCCTCCCGAATGAAGAAAGCCACACAATTCTTACCTGGGTAGTCATCTCCTGGTCAGTATCATTGCTGGAACATTACGGCGCTCGGCGAGGAACATCGCAACCTGCAAGGAGAGAAAAGACATAGGTTAGCAAAATAAAAGGCGAAACCGTGCCGCACATCGCGCATTATTCACCGGACAGCATCGCACACACTGCACTTTCGACAACCGGCCCGTGCTCATCTTCCAACTGCATGACAACACCAAAATACCTTTCCATGCCTAAAAGGAAAGAAGCAAGACATTATTTATCGAACTAAGAGGAACATAAGAACTGCATATAAAGACTGTAAAGCAGCAAACCTACAGAGACGCAGCAGGCCTGTATTCGCACAGGGGGGCTTGCACCAGTGAAGTAACTTGGTCGCTGCTCGCCCCCACATCTACGCGCCCCTGCCACTAGAAGCAGGAAGGAAATCCATCTTTTACAATATTGAGGTGAGGAGAAGGCCCAAGGGGGAGGAAGGAGTTGAGGCCAAGGGAGGTGGGAAAACATAAAGACAATCTGGTATTGAATCCAGCTCTCCTATACTGCAGACCCATCTTTAGCAAGAGGACTTACCAAGGGACCAGGAGAGAGTCCGAGAGTGCAAATCATCCAACCAGGGCTGGGTGGTGTCCCCGTGGATACCAGGTGAGCGTAACACCTATGTTCTGTCATATTAGTACTGGAACCAAGGATTCTAAGCACCAAGGAGGACCACTCGGGGACCGGAATGAAAAACCCAAGGGGCCCGGGGTATCTCTCCATACTCCCACCTGGAACTGGGGAGGAGAACCTGTAGATCCAGCACTGATGGGAGAAGCAGACACATTTTTCCACTTGGACCAAAAAGAAAGGATTAAATCCCAATCTCCCGACTTCCCCTTAACAGTTGGTCAAATTCAAATCATGAGGGGAGGCCTTGTGGGATGTATTAACCCACTTATACTCTGCCCTGCGGCATCCCTGTGTGCTGATGGTGCCAGAATGATCAAAATGGCTGCAAAACCCCTTTTCGCGCCATAACCTATGCAAAGTGTGTTTTGTAACATGAAAAGATGGCTGCCAAATCTACCATGCATGTTGTCAGTGGTGGAACAGATAGCACACTCCTGAAACATGTCACTGGGCTGCCCAACAAGTAAAAATGGAGACTGCATGAAAAGTAGTGCTTTGCTGAAAGAAATCCAGAATCTTGTTTTCAAATCTTTTTCTTGGTTGCTGCAAAATGCCGGTACAAAACGCCATCAGATTTCCAATATTCTTGCTGGGTGATACAATTCACTTGGTTCAAGAAATCATTATGAACCGACAATGTCCTGAAAAACTGAATTTGTCATCAAAACAGTCACAGCAAAAATGTGCCTGCCTGTGAAATCTGTCAAAATCTGGGCAAAGTACCCGTGGCCGCCTGTGTGATAGCTGTCAGTAGCTTGAATCATAAGAATTAAACTTGTGCAACTGAAATCTAATGTCTGAAAACTAAGTGACCTGTTATTGAGAGTAACCTAGGTAGTAACTATTCAAATCCCATGGTTTAGAAGCAGGATTAAGTCTTCTAGCTTCTTGTTTTGAAAATTGCAAGTTTGTTTTAAACCAAGAAAAAAATGTAAAAGAATGACATTGAATTTAAGACTGCCTAAAAGCAATCAAACCAGTTCAGCAGCTTCCCCCCATGGAGGCCAGGCATCTCCCTTCTGCTTCACTCCACCAGGAAATCACACCTCTGTGTTGATTAGATCAGGGGAGGAGAACTTGGGCTGCAGGGGAAAAGGACAATGGACTTCCTCTGACTGAAAGGATATGCAGAGTGTGAAGAGTCATAAACAGCCTCTCCCAGAATTAAGGGGGCAGAGATTGCTTCTGAGCTGCCAGGAGAAGAAGGAGGCGGAGACAAACCACAATTTGCTGTTTAACAAAGGCAAACGTACATTTTTTAAAAAGACTGATAAATGACTGTGTAAAATTGGGAAAAATATGTCAACAACAGATTTGTTAATGTGATTTCTGAATGCACGGTTTAAGAGACACCAGAACACAGTGAGATGTTCTGGGAAGTAGTAGCGGAAAATATTGTTTTACACCAAATGTATTTATGCCAAAAGCACAAAACTTCATACTCTTATGCCCATATGCAATGCACACATTTGTACAAAATTTCAGATAAACTAGATATTGTGTTCCGGACAAAATGGGCAAAATTCTGTCAGAAGCAGACACAAGATCCGACAGCGACGAGGGTTGAAGGAGGATCTGCTACACAAAATATGTGATCTATATATGTTATTGTGATAAGGATTGCACACATGTAAATATGTATTGTACCAAAAGTAGATTTTATGTTAAAAAGGATAAGGGGAGGATTCTCTGACTCATAAACCCACATCATCATGGTGACACCCTGTTTTCTCCTCTAATCAAGGAAGAGAAGAGACTCTAGCCAATTGCCTGCCTAGGGGGCACGCTTAGGATAAACCAGCACGCACCCCCTTTAACATATGCATAAATAGAGAAAGCAGAGGACCTAGAAACACAGACAGATTCACCCACTATCATCCTACTCCTGGCGAAGCACCCTGAAGGAGAGCTATCCATTTTCCTTGCTCCAAACTCCAGAAACTTGGCAAGCAGAAAGGCCCATTCCATTAGTTGAACCATTTTCAATTAGGCCTTGAGTTTCCAGAACCAGAAAGAATCCCACAAAATCTAAGGGGAACAAAAGAAACAGCCGGGCTGTGCTGTAACTGCTTTCCTGCTGAAAGAATTATTACCAGAACTAAAAGATCCAACCCAGTTGTGCTGTGCTGTGACCAGAGAACCATTGCAGACCCGATCCAGTACTGTGCCGAGCTGTGACCAGAACCATTGCTGACCCATTTCAATCCGGTGTGCCCAGCAGTCTGTCCCAGAACCGGAATCCCTGACGGTTCCATTTGAAACCCAGATAGTGAGTATCTGTAGATAGGACTGTGTCACTAACATATGTACTGTCCATAGTAATCCCTGTCTTAAACCCATCCTCTCTTATATTTAGTACCGGTAGTGTTAGGAGTATTGTGAATTGTCAGAGCGTTTCTTGCGCTTAGTTTCTCTCAATTGTTTTATAAAATCATAAATCATTAGTGTTGTGAATAAATAAATTGAATCCCAGAAAGAAATTGATTATCCACCACATGAAGGGTCCCTGGCCAGGATTGATGGAGGTTCATGTGTGGCATTCTCTTTTTCTATAGTCATAATCTAGTATAAGAAATCCCTTTTGTCTTTTAAAAGTGTAGCCCTGTTTTCCAATTCTTGCGCCTATCTCAGAAAAACGACCTCCACTAAAACGTCCATAAATTTCTCAAATGTTATGCTAGAAACAACATTTCAACTTCTGCTTGTAGCTAACATCCACAGCTTTAAATATAACCAAATCCACATAGTTTTCCATAATTGCGATTACCGCGCATGGAAAAGTTTGCTGCAAATTTTGTTTTAGGACATTTCTATCACGTGTAAAACAGCTTTTGATTGCACCCGACCTCAGTTTTAAGTTTTCACATTGCTTATTAGTGTCAAATCATTGCTAGTATTTGTCTGCAACTATCTAAACGGCTCAGTTTTGAATTTAAGCAATTTCAGCGATTTAGCCCATATTTACAGGGTAATTCATGGAATAAATGTGCGCCGAAAAGGGGAGCGCAAGCATGAAAATCACAGCGCACGCGTGCTAAAGACGCGCATGCATCCGTTCGTCGATTCATGGAATGCGTTGCACTTAAAAACCCTGGGATGTGCGCCAAATCCGTGGGTGGCGCTCACAGGCGCACACGTCACTTAACACTGTGTGCGACGCGCACAGCGAAAGCACACAACATGTAGCGCACACAAGAAAAGGTGGCGGAACACGAGCAGTAACATGTGGAATGGGGAACAACGCATGAACATGTGGGCGTTACGGGGGACGTACCGCAGGTAAATGCTCGCTACGCCCACATGCACGCTAACAACACGTATTCATGGAATTGAACAGAGGAAACCCATGCACCAAAAAAGACGTGCTAATCTGGAAACACGTACGCCAGCAGGAAGCAGGCATAAGCAGCCCCGCGCAGCATAAAAGTGTGCGCAAACTACAAACAAGCTCAAACGCTACAATGAATATACCGTTCCTCGCAGCAATGGTCGTGGGACACTGCAGGAGGAGGAGGATAGCCAGGCCCCGCATTTTTTTACCCAGGACTTTTTGGGTTGCCTGATGACCAGGTCTATGGGAGGTACAGTTTTCCTCCCCAAAACATCCTAGAACTGGTTACTGAGTGGGAGGATGAACTCACATCACTCACCATGTGCTCCCAAGCACTGAGCCCCTTGGAAAAGGTGCTCAATGTACTGCATTTCTTGGCTACTGGGTTGTTTCAGCAGACAAGTGCCATAGTTGGGGGTGTCTCACAGGCCACGCAGTCACGCTGCCTACACCAGGTGTTGGCGATCATGACTGCATGCCCCTCAGTCTGCAGGCACATATACATGCCCAGAACACCTGCAGAAAGGCAGGCCGTCGTCCAGGACTTTTACGGGGTGGCACACTTCCCCAAAGTGCTAGGTGCCATTGATTGCACCCATGTGGCTCTATGTCCTCCCAGAGCCACTGACCACATCTATCGAAACCGCGAGCACTGGCATTCCATCAACGTGCAGGTTGTATGTGATGCGAAGGGAATCATCACCTCAGTATATGCCAACTATCTGGGGTCCAGCCATGAAAGTTTCATATTCCGAATTTCACCCTTAAACCGTGACCTGGGAGGCATGGCGACACATGGCTAATTGGTGAGTACAAATGCCTCTGCACATGCATGCGTCAGACACTGAGAAATGGCAAAAACCCAACTAATGACAACCATTAGCACCTCCCCAGGGGACAGTGCCTACCCTCTGAGCACCTACATGATGACGTCAATATGTAACCCTACCACACCACCCGAGGTAAGATACAACACAGCCCATATTGCAACCCGGGGCATAGTGAAGCGCACATTTGGAGTGCTGAAGTCACGCTTTCACTCCCTTGACCGCTCTGGTGGGCAGCTGCTACATGCGCCCCCAGTAGTGTGCAGGATCATAGTGGCAGCATGTGTCCTGCACAACGTTGCAACCCGGTGGGACGTGCCGGTGAACATGGTGGTGCCCCCACATCCCCAACCACATGCACGGCCGCTGCGCATGGGAGGTGAAAGGGCACGTGGTGAGGCAGCCCGTACCCAGCTTGTGGCAAATTTCTTCACCTAAAATCCCACCCTTGCAGAGTGCACACGGGCCTGGCACATACCAGATGACAATTTATGATGATGACAAAAGGGACAGTCCACTGTCACAACCATACCACCCTGAGATTGTTTACCTGGAATTGCTACATTGTGTAAATCCCTAGCTACTTAAACACACCCATTGCTGTGTCAGTAAAAGGCACACATTCATGGAGCATGAAGGACCACCCCCTTGCAAAATACTACAACCAAATGGTGGCATGTCACCCAACCCCTCCCTAACCCCATCTCAGCTACCCAACACACCATGGCATGGCATGCTATGTGAAAACAACCAAATGAATGCACAACACATGACACAAGTGTCACAAAGTGCACTGTCCCAAATGGAAACAGGCCAGAGACAATGTCCTCTCACTAATGAAAAGGAAACAGCACACATGAACAAATACTTACCAGCAAGACAAAACATTAGCACAGGATCCAACAGTGGCAACGTATGACAGTAAAAAATGAAAGTACTGCAAGTGTCACAACCTGACAAAGGCAGCACATCGACCCGTTCCAACTGCAGTGTGTTGCTGGTAGGCAAATGTAGCAGTGTACTGCATACAACATGAACTGCATCTGCAAAGGAGACGGGCTCGTTAAGACATGAAGAAGCTACTTGTACATATGCAAAAATCCTGTATGTAATACAATATACAAATCAACCATGCAGTGGAGAAATCAACACCAATCCTCACTAGGGATGTACACACAGTTTGGACTACAGACTGCCCACACAACTTATGGGAGCCCAATGCCTCTGTGTAAGTTACTGTCACTTGGTCACACCCTTTGCAAGACCATGGAAAGGGGAAGCTGGTGGGGGCGTGTGTGTCAGGAACCCAAGTTTCTAACCCAAACACAGGACAAGCCTGCGTGTGCCCAGCTGAAATATACAGTGGATACCTACAGGAGCCACACAAAGCAACACACTGTAACATGATTGTACACTCTGAAAGAAAATAGTTATCAACAAAAAAGCAAATGTAACTTAATAATTAAATGAAAAAGAAGAAAAAAATCAAATGAAAAGTAAACAAAATAAATTAAAAGAAAATTGAACAATCAAAATAGTAGACAAATAAAAAATTAAATAAAATGAAAACACAATCAAATAATCAAATTAAACATAAAAAGAAAATGAAAACAATAAACTGAAAATATCAAAACAAAATATCAAAATGAAAAAAATGAAATTCTAATGAAAAAGTTTCAAATCAGAATCAAATATGAACTACAAACAAGAAAAAAAATCTACAAAAAATTCTATTTTGTCAAAAAGAAAAATGAAAAAGAAAAATCAAAAATGGCCATGTGTTGACCAGGGGAACGGGGGCACCCAGGAGGGAGGAGGTACAGGGTGCACACCAACACCCACATGCGTGGATGTTGAGAAAAATATAAAAATTCCCTCTATGGGCTCATGGCCTGCACGGCTACCCATTAGTGGGAGAACTGCCGTCGCTGTCATCACCCTCTGGTGGTACATTAGAAGGTGCGTGTGGTATGGGAGGCAGACCATGCAAAGCCCTGGCATGCTCCTTCATGGCAGCAAGCATGCGTGTCTGAAAGGTTTGGTTCTGCAGGATGATGCTACGGAGATCCCCATGCAGCACCTCATGGGTAGCACAGATTTCTGCCTGCAAGGCCTCGTGTGATGCCCGGATCACCTCACAGGTTGCCTGGAGCTCAGCTGAGATTGTGCGTGTTAGCTGCTCCAGCTGCTGTTCTGACCTTGTACTTTGGGACACTTCAAGTGCACCCAGAGTATCTCTGAGGGACCTGTGTTCTAACCTCAGGGCATCCCTGTGGGCCTGTGACTTGGCAGATATGGCTGTGCGCAGAGTCTCCAGTCCAGCCCGTCGGTCACTGTTGGACGCCAACATGTCCTCCCTGTGTGAGCGGCACATGGACTCTGTTGCCTGCTGCTTCAGCTCCACCTGCCTTTCAGGGGGGAGAATGTAAGTGGCCACCCTATCCATGGCCTGAGCTATCATCTCACACAATGCCCCCTGTTGTGCTGCAATAGTATAAATGGAGTTCTCCCACACAGTATTGCCTGGTAGTGCACGGCCACCTCGTTGGCGGGCACCACACCTGTTTGGGGCAAGGTGATGTGCACCTTGCTGTGCTGGCACTGCCTGAGGCTGCAGGACTTCATTCCTCCTTTGATCTGCTGGCCCAGGAACAGGAGCAAATGCAGTGGAGTGTGACCCTGCATCCGTAACCGCCACAGGCAGACATTCCAACACTGAATGCCCCATAGAGGGGTCTACCCCCAGGGCAGGTGGGTTGGACAGAACAGCATCCTTGCCAGAAACACTCACCTGCCACGGGACATTTGTCTCAATGTCAGATCCAGCATCTGAGGTATAGAGGTTTTAGGAGGTGGACCCCGAGACACCCCTGGACTGGATGCTCTGTAGGAGTAATGGATTTTCACCCACCACCACCCCACACCCTCCACAGATGCATGGTTGGGGCTGTGAGTACTCCTGCCCCTGCGCCATCTCCTCCTCCTCAACAGCATCTAGTGCCTCATCACCTGCAAAAACATTAAACAAAAGTAATGAAGACAGGCATGAACAGCATAGCCCACACGCATAGGCATCACAATGTACACATTGAATACATAAATGACACATGTCACACATGACATTAACTCTGGCATGCATGCACTGGCAATGACGTGGAAGGGGAGCCTAAAAGCTGAAAATGAGGACTCCAAGATGGAAAAGTAACACATGTGCTACATGCTGCATAGCACCTGCATCACACATTAGCCTATGAGTGGCATGGACAATCCACACTCATGACATATGCCAGCACACAGATGGCAAGTAGCATAGCCATGGCAGATTTGATAAGGACACCCAGATGGTAGCAAATCAGTACTGTCCCTCATCCATGTGAGATGGACATCATGAAATAGAACATGCAAAAGAGTGTGACAAAACACACATGTGCCACACGCTGCAACAAAGCCAGTGCTCACTAATACAGTGATGGCAGGCACATGGATACATCAATGGTTGGTCACTTGGACATGACAGAAGACAATTGTCATGTTGAACATTCAAACAGTGCCCCGAAGTGAACGTGTGCAGGGCATGTGCAGGTGCACAATAGTCAATCAGCCTGATTGTTGAAATCATTCCCATAATAAGTAAACAAATGTGGGGCATTTTAGGTTGAAATCTATGTCTGAAGTATGTTGAATTTGGGGCAGAACGGCACAAAAATGTGTGTTGATCATGCAAAAGATTCCATCAATCAGGCAGAATGAACAGGGAAACAGTATGAACAATGTTGTGGAATGATGGGAGTTGAAGGGCAAGTGCAGTAATCAGGTGCAAATTGTTAACTGCGGTCAGAAGGAATACTGTAAAACCCAAACCCAAGGCTAGGGGGTGGTTTGGAGGCACCACATGGATGACCCATAGCAGTCATGACTACACAACCTCACCTGGCACTAATCAGAACACATCACCCAAGCAACATACACATGGTTTGCACACACAGGCATGCCCACTCACCGGACATTGCCTCAAGATCTGGTAGGTCTCCAACGCCTTGGATCTGATCCTCTGTGATGAAGGCTCCAGCGATTGACTCATGTCCTGTGAGTACTTCCTCCTCTGGTGGAGACCCACTGCCAGTCACCAGAGTAAAGGCATGATTGGAAGCCAGCTTGTTTTTTTCTCTGTGTTTAAGGTCATTCCACCGCTTAGAGCAATCATCAGCTGTGCGCCTCACGAATCCAAGGGAACTAATCTGGTCCGCGATGCACTGCCGGTGGGCCTTACATTGAGCAGTCGTAGTCTTGCACCCTGCAGTCACCAGCATTTCACGGACATGGGCCAACACGTAGCCCACAAGTGCGTCTAGTTCCACATCATTAAAACTCCACTTCCTTGACGTGCCGGAGGGGGGAGCCGTGTCTGGGGTCCCAGCCTATACCGCAAGAGCACCCTTCTTCCTCTTGAGAGGTGGTGCTGACCCTGAGTGGCTTACGCCGCTCTGGTCGGTAGGGGCTGAAGCGCAGGTGGACTGGGCACTGGAAGTAGCCAAAGGCACGATGACCGAAGGTCTCACTGCAGGCATTGGCTGCTGAGTGATGGTGGCAGGACCAACCTTGGTGTGATGGACTTGGAACAACACTGTCCCGGCTGGGTGACTCAGAGCTGGGGTGGATTGAGCTGCAGCTGCCCCTGGAGCCTCCTCACCCTGGCTACTTGGGGCAGAAGATGACATTGCTGCCCCAGATCCATGTGGCCTGGTGACAGCAACTTTCACTGCCACACGTGGCTTTGACTTGGTGGCACGTATGTCGGCCTGTGAGTTATCCTGTGCCAGTTCGGTCAACAATATGGGCCGGGTTAACAAGGCCTGAGCTAGGATGGTTTCAGCTGCGTCTCCCCGACCCATTGGGGGGCATAGGTGTCCCTGATTGGTCCTCCACACACTGGCCCTTTGGGCCACCCTGCACATCCTGGCCACGTCCCCTACCGCGGACACCTCTTGGAGGTCGGCCACCTTTGCCTCCCTTACCACTTGGTCGCCTCCCAACCATGGCACTGATGTTCTTGTGCAAATGGGAGGTGCAGTAAACAATTGTCCTGGGCAATTGGGGTGAAGGGGGCAAGGGTACTAGATGGTATACATACCCTAGTGCTCCAGCAAGGCTGTCTGTGCCCCCTGGGGGAAGATGACCGGTCACGCAACGCTCAGGCACCCCGAAAACAAAAGTTTATGTGCCCACGACCCCTGAAAGCCCACGTGTGTGGAATAAAGAACTCGCACTACGCTGTGGCACCCAGAAACACAAAAAGAAGCGTACGCGTGGTACATGCAGGCTACAATTACCTCTGAATGGGTACGTGACACACGGGGCAACCACAGTTGAAAAATATGTGCGTGACTCAGCGTCTTCCTGGAAAAAGAACGTGAGAAATATGCACGTCTGGGTGTTGGCAACACCCCCGCCAAAAGAAGAATTGAATGCTGTCAGAGTATACAAGGAGTACGAACTGGAACCGTTGTGAAGTAATCCCGTGTGAACCGACAAGAAGTACAAGAATCACCCGCTCGCTCTCCACAAAAAGCACATACAAGAAAATGGCATCCTACGCGTACCTTTTTAACCCTGCCCACGCGTGCCACCTTCACTTACGCGCGTACGCGCTAACGGCCTTTCCTCCAATTACACGCAGTGACACCCGGATGTGCAGTTTTTGCACATGTAGAATCACTATGCACCCGTGAGGAGGGAAACACCCGTGCGCATTACGTCACAGATGTGCTTACGCGCTAAGGGTCTTTCCTCGAATTACACGCTGACGTGCATTTTTTTCACATGCCAAATCACTCTGTATCAAGCTGGCCACGCGACTACACACGGAAGACCACGCTCCTGCCCAGAAGGCCATTTTCCTGCCACCCAGAGCACCGAGCCCTCTCCCACCTGCCATCTGCTGCTGCCTGCCTGCTGGCCACATGCCCTACTATTTGGTGCCTGCACGTCAGCCATCTGCAGGAGTCCAGTTGCTGTGACCATCCCTGCTGGAACAGTAGACTCCTGACTGAAGTTCCATCGCTCCACAGCCCAGCACCAGGACCCAGTTGCCCACCCACACCTGCCTCAGAGGTTGCCATGTCGGGGGAAACACCTCAGAGACCACATGCAACCCCCAGCCAGAGAGGCAGAGGGCTCCCAGCTTCAGTGCCGCAGAAGTTGGTATCCTGGTGGAGCAAGTCCTGGTGCCTTATGATGCCCTCTTCGGAAGAGCACGCGCCGACAATGAAGGATGGAAGAGGATCTGGAAGGACATTGTGGCTGCCATCAACGTGGAGGGGATGGCAGCCCGTGACATACAACACGTCCGGAAGCGCTGGGAGGACTTCAGGTCCAGGACCCTCAGCAAGGCCTGGCACCTCTTGGAGGCAGAGAATGCAGAGGGGTGCCGGGTCTGCCTTAGCGACAACCAGATGATGGTCCTGGAACGTATACGCCCAGCGCTCCACCTCCAGGTCCTTGAGATGCACACCCGTCTGGAGTCGAGCGGTAAGTGTCCATGTGTACTGATTGGACGCAGTGCATGTTGAAGTTTGCCAGGAGTGTGCAGCTTGGACATATGTCTGAAAGGGACATGTATGGTTGTGTATGTTCAGGGACATGAGCCTGCCTCATGTGAGTCCAGTCATGTGTGAGGCACATCAATGGTGTATTTGTTGAAATGCATGATGCACAAATGCATGTGGGGATGCACACATGTTAGCATTTCTGTTTATGTACTGTGCCATGGTTGGGGTGTGACACATGGATGCTGGTTCCACCATCATGTATGTGCACAATGTACGTGTGTGTGTGTGTATTTGACATGTGTTGGACTGTGATACACCATGGATGCATGTGACACCGACATTTAGGAGGCTGATTGGCAGATGTGACATAGTTGCCGATTACTTCACTGTGACAGGTGGTGGAGATGTACAGGTGCATGTATGTCTGGTGGCGTGTGTGCATGTGTTCGGCACTCCCCATGTTGCATGTGACGTCAGGCTAACCTTCGGATGCTCATGCTGTTGTATGTGTATGGTTGGTGCTGCCTACTGCAACATTCCGGTTAATTTGTGTATGTGTGTGGGTTCAAATGATATGTGTGTTGGGGAGTGTGATGCCATCTGTAAAGTTTGACACTGCCTCTCATGTGCAACTGTCATGTGTGCATCAGACCATTTTACAGTGCCCTGATGCCTGTGTTCTGTCTCTCCCTGTCTGCAGCGTCAACTGATGAAGAGGGCAGAGACGGTGCTGTGGAGCACAGCGGCAGGGATCCCACCACCAGCCGGAGACGCAAGGCCCAGCTCCCCTCCCGGGTAGTCATCTCTTCGGAGAGTGAGGAGTCTGGTGCCGCGTCCGCGGCCACAGCTGCCGAGGGTAGGTCCAAGAGGCGAAGGTCGGAGGTGGACTACTCGGCAGCAGAAGGGCCAGCTGAGACCCCACAGGGGCCTGTGGAGGAAGATGGCACGTAGTCATCCAGGTTGTTTGGGGATTTGTTTGAGGAGGAGGCTGTGGAAGGCCCATTTACAGGGCCTGGACAGGGCATTCCACTGGTGCTAGTGGTGCAGTACAGGGGCAGGGACAGGAGGCAGCACAGGCTGCCGCAGAGGTGCCTGTGTGTAATCCTGTCCCCGATCCTGTGACTGCATCATCCCCCACCAGCAGGGATGCCTTCGTCCAGACCCGTTTTCAGGGAGGGGATGCGCGAACAACACTGGCCTTCCTCTTCCTGCGGACGTGGCTATCCGGGACCGGGTTGAGCCTGTCCTGGCTGGGGTGGCATTGCATCAACGTGGCATTCTGGATGACGTGCAGGTTTCTCGTGTGGACAATGGATGTCATTTTGAATGCCTCATTGACTGCGTCGACCTACTAGGATGGGTCAGTAGTGCTGGGTTCCTCCGTGTGCTGGAACTTCTATCAACCCCCTCCTCAACTGAACCCCCTATGCCCCATCTTCCAGCCCACGTATCACCTAGGCACCCTGTGGAGCTGGCCCTGACCCAGCGGCCAGGATGGTGGAGAACACATCCCTGCCACAGTCGGGAGTCGGAGGTCCAGCAGGGGTGGCCACCCCAACAACTAGACCCCAGCAGGAGGAGGACGTGCAGGCATCGACAGGCAGGGCACATGCACGGCAGCAGGGGGCTCAAGGTGGGTGCAATGATGGCTCAGGGCCATCAACATCAAAGGGGCAGGCATCGGCCGGAGGGCAGGAGGACCCTGGATTGGGTGTGTCTTCCGTGTGGCAGCGGTTGGGCTGGCAAATAGATGCGGAGTGGCGGCGGGCGGAAGAGGCACAGCTCACTATGGTCAGGGTGGAGAACTCCATGCGCAGGGAGTTGAGGCAGGCTGAGTGCCTCGAGGCAACTCGCAGGGAGTTGGGGGAGGCCATGGCTGCATCCCTGCGAGACCTCGGGGCCAGGGAAGAGGCCCAGCGTCCAAGACATTGAAGAGGAGTTCGATGATGCCCTGGCCCGGGACATCAACAAGTGAGCTGTTGACTTGCCCGCTGTCTTTGTACATAGTTCTTTAGGGTTAGGTTTCCTTTGTTGTTTCTTTATTTTGGAGTTCATGGACTTTGCTCCACTTTATGTACATAGTTATTTTTATAGGATGTTTGTTAGGTTTCCTTTTGTTTGGCCCTCATGGACCCTTCGAACCTGCAGTGTATATAGTTCCAGAATTGTATATACTTGTGTTATTGTTACATCCCATTAATCAATGTTTTATTTTAATTTTTTCATGTAATTTTTTGGGACATTGGATATGGACCACTTCACTTTTTTGCTCTTGTGGATTTTTGTTTTACATTGGATTTTGTTTTCTATTTCATCATTTCTTACTTTACAAGAATGATATTTCATTATGTTTTTCCATTACGTATTTGAATACAAATCGTATATATTCATTATTAGTGTTGTGTACTGTCATTGGTTTTGTGCATGTCTCAATGAGCATTGCCTCAGTCATGTGTTGGCACTGTGTGTCTCCATGGCCATGGTGGTTCTTTTGAGGCTCTCATGGCATGGGTAATTTGGGAGTGGGTGCAGTGGATGGTTGTGTGCTTGTACTGGAGGGCAGGGTGGATTTGTGTTGGCATTAGGCCCATGGGTCTGTTTTGTTAGAACATGGTGTTTGGCGGCCCACATATCGGGGCCTGCTGACAGGTGCCCCTCAATGGTGGGTGGGGTGGGATTGGTTGTGGGTGGGGGACATGAGTTGGGGCCTGCTGGCAGGTGCCCTCAATGTGTGGGTGGGTGGGGGACATGAGTCGGGCATACTGGCAGGTGCCCCTCAATGGTGGGTGGGTGGGGGACATGAGTCTGGGCCTGCTGGCAGGTGCCCCTCAATGGGGTATATGAGTCGGGGCCTACTGGCAGATGCCCCTCAATGGTGGGTGGGTGTCTGAGGGAGATGAGTCGGGGCCTACTGGCAGGTGCCCCTCAATGGTGGGTGGGTGTGTGTGTGGGTGCGTGGGGGACATGAGTCTGGGCCTGCTGGCAGGTGCCCCTCAATTTTGGGGATATGAGTCGGGGCCTGCTGGAAGGTGCCCCTCAATGGTGGGTGGGTGGTTGGGTGGGGGATGTGAGTTGGGGCTCACAAGTGCATGGTGCCATGTGGGCTGCCTGCAGGGCATGGTCAGGGGTGTAGGGTAATTCCCTGTGGTGTGAGCTGTATGCAGGGCATGGGGAGGGGGGAAAGGGCACACCCGGGAGGGCCCACAATGCCAAATTGCGTGTGAAACTCCCTATGCATCCCCGAGATACATGTAGCCCACTTGTGCCAGGCCTATCACGTGTGAAACTCCCTGCGCAACCCCGAAATACACATAGCCAGCTCGCGCCAGGCCTATCACGTGTGAAACTCCCCGTGCACCCCCGAAATACACGTAGCCCGCTCGCGCCAGGCCTATCGCATGTGAAATTCCCTGCGCACCCCTGAAATACACGTAGCCCGCTCGCGCCAGGCCTATCGCGTGTGAAAGTCCCCACACACCCCCAAAATACACATAGTCTGCTTGCGCCAGGCCTATGCGTTTGAAACTCCCAGCGCACCCCCGAAATACACGTAGCCCGCTCGCGCCAGGCCTATGGCGTGTGAAACTCCCTGCGCAGCCCCGAAATACACGTAGCACGCTCACGCCAGGCCTATTGCATGTGAAAGTCCCTGGGCACCCCCGAAATACACGTAGCCCACTCGCGCCAGGCCTGTCGCGTGTGAAACTCCCCGCTTAGCCTCGGAATACGCACAGGTACCCCATCCACCCTGGGCATGCCCCACAGGCAGCCCACTCACCCTCCCAATGCCCCGCAGTCAGGCCATCCATCCTGGGCATGCCCCACAGGCAGCCCAGACCACACGGGGTACTTTTTCTACACAATTTACCTGGCATGAGCAGGGTACGTGTATTCCGAGGGGTGTTGAGTACATTTTCATGCGTTTTGGCTGCCGTGAGCGGAGTACGCAGAGTATTTTCATGCGATTACAGTGTAGCAGCCCTGTAATCTGGTCCAGGGTTAGCGCGGCCCTTTGCGCCGCATTTGGGATTTCAATGGCTTTTCCTTGCGCAAGGGGCGTTCTTGGGGGCGTAGCTGGCGCTGCGGGATGCTCGCTGTGCCAGCGCTCAAAATGACTTGCAAAATCCATGAACACGCGGTGCGCCAGAATGCTGTTTAGCGCACATGCTCCCTCTCTGCGCTGCTTGCACTGAAATCTATGAATTACCCCCTTAGTATTTTACCCATTCCATTCTCAGATAACTTTAAAAACCATTTTGGCAGTTTGCCAATCAATCCTGTTTCTCTCTTGTGTTGTGTTTACTCCTTGTGATTAAAGAGAATGCTTAGTGGTACCTCACCCCATTGGTGATTATTGTATAACCATTAAACATAGTGTGATTATATTGTGAACTACATCAATAAATATTTTAACTTTGCAAACCAGCCTGATTCCTGGTTCAGTGTGACCGGAGGTGCGGGGGGGAGTTCCAAAAGAGGGGCGTGATATGAGTGGTACATCGTTCAGAATAAAAGAACTTTTAGACACAATATACATAAGGATTTCAGTTGTGCATTACACGCTAGGCATTGATTTACGTGAAGTGCCAGATTTAAATCACTTACAATTCTGGCCTGTAAAGGCTAATATAAACTCTTTCACATTCTTTGATAACTTTATTTTGACTAAAACAGGTCATAGAAGCCACACACAATGAGACATAAAATTACAATCATCATTGATAAAATACACACATACAATAAGAGTGAAAACAGTTAAAAATCAAAAAATAAAAATGGCCATTTAAGCACTTAAGCTTGAACCAATAAATGTTTGATGCAGTACAAAATTACTTCAGTCTCCTGCCAGGCAGAAACACAGCACCAATTTGACCCTGCTGACCCTATATAATTTAAAAAGAGGTATCAAATATTTCCTCCTGGTGTAAAGATACGCTGGACAAAACAGAACAAAATGCATGGTGCTTTCTACTTATTAAGACAGAAGGAGCAGAGAGACAAATAACTTGGGTTCCATTTGTGCTTTAAGCTGGCTAGGGGTAAAATACCAATACACAATTTAATGTAAAGGGCCTTCATTAATTTGGCCTGCATACCATCTGAGTAGCATTCAAAGCCAAGGGCTACTTTCCCGGATTGGTAAGACACCAAGTTAACAGAGCATACAAGTTTAGCTTGGGATTCTCACACCCATCTATCCATATATGCCTTCTTAGATATTGCTTTAAAATGTCCTGGGATTGAATCAGGATGTAACCAGTAACTCTCCAACCCCATCATGGACAGCTCCCTTCTTCTGCTCTTAAACCATGGCAGACTTGAGCCACCCGGGTGGATTAACACCTCCCAGACAGCTCTTCTATAGTGGGCCAGTTTACAACATTCATATAATGTATCCCCAGAGTGGAGCAAACTATTCCTTCATCAGTAAAGGATAACATCATGTTAAGTTTTGTCATTAAATCACGTCCTAATATTTTAACTGGTGTCTGCCGAGAATATAATAATGGCATCAACATGTCATGTTCTCCTATAGAGATTGGTAATTCGTCTGTAAAAGGAACTAAGCTCATCGCCCCAGAGAATCCCTGCGCATTCATGGCAATGCCTGACATTGGGTACTTTCCCTCATGGACACAGGAAAAAGTTGCTCCAGTGTCTACAAGGAATGCAAATGTCTTGCCTCCTATCATTACCTTGACCCTTGGTTCCTCTTGTGGGTTCGGTGTCACTCATAGTACTGAACACATCAGGTTGCTCTTTGGCATTTCCTATTGTGCATATAAATTAATCTGCATACCCGGGAAAGGATTTCCTCCGACCACGGTCATACTCTCCAATTTAGGTAAGGCTATTTGCAGGACTCCTGCATTTGTATTCCTTTGTGGTACCATGGCCTGTTGTAACAAGAATACCGAAATAGGTGCACACCTAATGTGTTAGACTTTAGAAGGTAATAAATGGAGTTCTCAATTAAGTTTTCAGGTGCGGGGGAGGAACTGAGATCCTGGCACAAGACCTCCACAAATAACAAAAATAGAGAAAGAGAAGATTCAATCTTTTGAACCCTCCTGTCCCCTGCACACTATTATGTGTTGGCTAACCCAACTATTATAACAATAAGGTAATAATGTCCATGAATAAATAATGAAATTCAAACAAAACCAATTTTGTAAAAACACAAAAGTGTATATATTTTGTTTTGGATTAGATTGTGCATTGGATACAAAGACACAAATAATCACAATGTTGTTACAGAAAAAGAAAATAAATTGAGGAAATGTTGCCAGTAGTCTGCTTTCAATTAGCGACGCGTTTCGAGGATGGACTCCTCTTCTTCTTAGGCCTAAACAGACTATAAACAAATATACATATTATCAAAAACAAAGTTTGACCAAAAGTATTATACAGTGATTCCTAAAAGGTTAAAGAATGATTTAAAAAGATATATTTTCTTTTCGAGTTTTGTTGTTTTCTTCTTAATCCGATTGTTGTTGAATTTATAACATTTAGGGATTACCCTGGAGATATAGCATTATTGTCCTTCAGGGTGCGTTCTATCAGGATGCACATCCGTTTGTTTACTTTTTCTATACAGTCTATCATGGCCGCCATATTACCACTGGATAGACACGGTCTGTCCTTTCTTGAATTTTTGTAGTCCGTGCTCTCTCATTGGATCGCACGGCTCACGTGGAACACATTGCCCTCTTTTAAAATGGTGATTCACGTCGTCATGGTAATGGTGGCCGATGCTTCCGCGTTTCCTGTTATACGGCTTTCTCGATCCTACAGGTAATATCTATCGTAGTCAGTACAGAATGATCAGGATTCTAGGGTCTCCCACCTAGCCCTATTCCTATTACCTTGTTTTTTTACCCCATCTCTGTTATTATTTTAGCTTGGAAGTTGAAATATCGACCTGTGATTGTACTCGTTGACTGCAGAAATTACGGCACGCAAATAACCATGGTTTTCCTGGCTCGATTTGCGGATGACTGCATGACACGCTAGATCTCATTTGTTTGTACTATTTTGGGTACGTTTAAATTTATTATTTTTTCTTTATCATCTTTCTTCATCTACCATCTTTTCATCTTTCCGTATTTCTGACTATACTTTACCTACATTTTCGTCCACTATATGTTATTGTTGATCCTGGTTATCTGAATTATCTCACTCTAGACACATTACGCGCTACGCGGACGATCTCCCACAACTATTGGTGACTACTTATTACCTCCTCATCTAACTGGACTTGTATACTACACGAGAACAGCGTAAGTCATAAGTATCTGGTTGATAGATCCATTTTATAAAGACCTTGCCTTGCACCTGCCTGGAGATTCCTTCCCCCCGTGTTTGGGATGATTTAGTTATCTGTATATACACGATTACGTTAACTAACTTTTGACACTTATTGGCATTTTTTGCTACGTTTTTACTACGTTTTACACGATTCTTGATACCAATGTCCGATCTATTTTAAATATTCCCTTTCAGATTGAGCTATCTCCATTAAATACTGATCGATTGGTCACCATCATTCATTCTTTGAAGCAGCCTTCAGCACTCAATATACGCACTACCCCATGTTTTCTTTGGGGCATTAGAAATTGCGCTCACTACATTCTACTTCATCAGGTAATTCCGATTTACTATTTCTATTTTTCTCCACTATTGGGGAATGCAGACGGGAAGTCATATTGGGTCTCTCGCCACTTAAGCGGCATGCTCCTCTCTAGGGGCGCTCATTTGTGAATTATTAATTTGACTGGTCTTTTTGAACTATTATGGTCCTTATAAACTTTATGAAATACACATTGATGTGGATGTGAATATATTAACATTGTGTTGATTGTAACCTTAGAAACAGTTACTTTTTTGTTATTTAGAGATTCTTCAACGTTTTAGGAATCATTCTTTAACCTTTTAGGAATCACTGTATAATACTTTTGGTCAAACTTTGTTTTTGATAATATGTATATTTGTTCATAGTCTGTTTAGGCCTAAGAAGAAGAGGAGTCCATCCTCGAAACGCGTCGCTAATTGAAAGCAGACAACTGGCAACATTTCCTCAATTTATTTTCTTTCTCTGTAACAACATTGTGATTATTTTTTTCTTTGTATCCAATGCACAATCTAATCCAAAACAAAATATATACACTTTTGTGTTTTTACAAAATTGGTTTTGTTTGAATTTCATTATTTATTCATGGACATTATTACCTTAATGTTATAGTATTTGTTTTAGCCAACACGTAATATTGTGCAGGAGACAGGAGGGTTCAAACGCTTGAATCTTCTCTTTATTTTTACCATGGCCTTTTGTGTCAGGGCTTGCTGGGTTTGTATCTGTTGTGTCTGCATAGGCAATTGGTGTGGTTGCCCTTGTGGCGATTGCATTTGAAATGGTGCTTGCTTTGCTTGTTGTGGTTGCGGCGCACATACCTGATTCTGCGTGTGATCTTGGCCATAATACTCTGATAATTCTGTATTATATTGTGGAATGTAGCCCATCCCTCCTTTTGGAGCGTGGCAGTTTTGCTGCATACCTCCTATACTTATGCATGTTCTGCCTATGTGTCCTATCCTTCCACAATTTCAACATTGTTGCGGCTGTCCGCCATTAAAACCTCCTCCTTGAAGGTTCTGAAATCCGACTCGTCCTCTTCCTCTATGTCCATTCCATCTCCCTCTTGGTCAAAAACGATACCTACTCTGGTCCATAGGCTATACTACATTACTTTGCTGAATAGGTCGCATCTCTTGTGTTGCCACACCTTCACTACTCGTCAATACCACTCCCTCTATGGCTAGGTTTGACCATTTTTTATGAACTAACTTTGCTTCCTCCTCCTGTCTACTCTCAACTTTCTTCTTGTTCTTCTCCTGTAACAATCGTCAAAGGTGCACGATGGTCAATTGTATTTCTGGCCATAACTTTGCCTCCATCCCTACCTGTTTCTTCATCCGTCTTTGCTCTTGCTCCGGCAGTTGCTGGCATAAAATGTGGTAAAATAATGCCACAGTTTTGTCCCATGGTTCTCTCGTCTCAAGATGCCATCTCTCTTGAACATCTTCAATAAAGGCAACAGGATCTTCATACTCACTCATTTTCCTAGTCATAATCGCACCCATATCTGATCTATTGAGATATTGTACTCTGAGCACCCGCCATACATCTGCTCTGCAATTGTTAAATGGCACTCCATTGTGTGTCTGTCATATCGCGGCAGAGATGGTGTGTGTGGAATCGCTGGCGCGGAATCGCTGGCGTTACAGTCCGCCATTGCGTTTCCTGGCACGGCTTCTCTCTGCACCGTTCTAGATGTTGCACGCGTACGTAGCCGGAAGTATAAATTCCATAACTTCCTGGTTACATACACGTTGCAACGTTTCCGGGTTAACTCCTGTCTTGCTGCCGCTCCCACTGTGTTCTCGCTTCCTCTCCGTGTTGATCGTTTGCTACCCCGTTTTCTTGGGTGCACTGTATTTCTTTCTCTCGCTAGCTCCTAGTAATTGCTGCCTTTCCCTCTCCTACCGTTTCCCTGTTTTTCCCTCCTCCTCTCTCTCTTCTCCTTCTTTCTCCCTCTTTCTTCTCGTTCGGTCCCTCCTTTTCTCTTCTCGTCTTCTTCCCCTTATCCTTCTTTGATTTTCTTCTTGCCTGTTTACATTTGGATCCCCTGTGAACCCGACCTTGGCCTGTTGTTTGGACTGCCTTCGTCTTGCCTCCTTACCTGTTGGATCTGCTGTGTACCCCGACCCTTGCCTGTTTCCT
This sequence comes from Ambystoma mexicanum, assembly GCF_040938575.1. Lineage (NCBI taxonomy): Eukaryota > Metazoa > Chordata > Amphibia > Caudata > Ambystomatidae > Ambystoma > Ambystoma mexicanum. Next base: position 150,645,498 of record NC_090933.1, read on the forward strand.
GGACTGCCTTTGCCGTGTCCTCTAGCCTCCTGGACTTTGTTGTTACCCTCTACTGCCTAACTCCTGGAGTGACTTTCGTCCAGCCCTTGTACCTTCTTGACCAGCCACGTGTCAGAATCCTTTCCACTGTAGCAGTTTGTTGTTTGCTCCTTACAGTCCAATCCACCCCGTCTTCTTGGAAGCTTTTGGACGACTCTTCGATTACTTACCAATTTCCAACATAACCAACCAACCTCGCCTCAACTATCTGAAGGAAGTCTCTTAGGGTTTTTTTGTGCCACCGGCTTTTTCCCCTTGTTGGCGCTCCCGGAGGGGTTACCCCCTTGCTCCTATTTTAGTGGCATGGTGGCCTCCTATCGAGGGCGTCCTTACCTTCATAAAAGAAAGAGAGATCTTCAAGATGCAAGGAAGGAAAACCTAAGAAGAAAGTGGAAGGTGAGGAGTTGGGGGAGGGGGGAGAGTCTACTTCATCGTCTGAAGAAGAGGACATTACCGACGTTTGTGACAGTGTGTTGTTTTGTGCAGACACGCCTGCATACCCTTCTTGTTTCCAAATGTTGTCAGCCCTCGCTCCTTGAATGGCTGCTAGCAGGCCTTTTATGTCACCTATTGCTATCATCATCCCTGATGTCATTCTCGCTAACTCATGAATCCAATTTCTTGCACCTGAAGTCAAACTAGGTAACTTAAATTTCAAATTATCCTTATCCATTTGTGGTCACAGAATATATTGTGGTCGTCCTCCCCTTTCTCTAATAATGGGAATTGTGAAAATCCTGATCCATAATCATACCAACCAACACTTCTTGTTTTCCAGTTGGGGCTAGTCTTGCCCGTTGGTCTTTATCCTGGTAGTCACCTTAATCTGCTTATATAAGGTAGAGATGCATCTCCTAAACAGTAAGACCATGATTGTGGTCGGTCAGTATATGGTGTCAGTTCTAGTGTTTTTTTAGGGTCCTCTAGATCCATTTACCCCTTTTTCTTCAATCAAATCTTTCAAAAAACCACCTGCGTCCTCTCTTCAGACTTTCTCATTTTCTTCCCTTTCTTTGTCGGACATCATTATGCCCCAGCTTGTATGACTTTCATCTCTTCCCACAACATCAAGATCTAGTCTACTTAAAGACGTCCATCTGTGTTTGTCTTTTATGCCGCCATCTGACCTACCTCCTGTTTCCTTCTATAAAGTTCCATCGACATTCTCTTTGGTCTTACATCCAACTTTATCCCTCATTTGCCTATATAAAACCCCAATCCTCTTCCCTATGTCTTCTGCTTCATGCTCATCAGCCCATGTTTGTATTCTGGGCATCCCTTGCAGCTCCCTGTAACCCTCTCTCTTCCTCAGATCGTTCTCCTGCTTCAATCGGCAATAGGCTTCAATTAAATAAATAATCTATGTTGTCATCCTTTAGTCCCCTACTTCGGTTCATCTCTTCTTTCCTTCTCATCCCTCTCAACTCTTCTTCCTCTTGCCTTCTTTACAACCTACATACTTTCAATCTTTGCATTTCTATCTCTTCTCGCTTCTTCTCTTTTAATCTCTCATCTTTCCTTGCCTTGTTCCTTCTTCATATTTTCTTTATTTTCCCGCTCTTCTCTTTCTTGAACCCCATTGATGCCCTTATCATCTAGCTTGAGTAATATCTGGCCTTCCATCCATTATTCTGTTCTATCCTTACTCCCTTAGCCTTGTCTTTCACTTCCTTTTGTCTCCTTGCTTCTTCCTCTATCTCCATTTTTCTGCCCTGTTGTCCTTTCTATCATCACGCAGTTTACTTTCATCGCGTGTCGAATTATATATTAGCATTCTCTACTTTTGCTCTCTTACACATTATCCTCAATGTTAAAAGCAGGGGGCTCATATGTCGGGTTAACATACTCCGCTGCTGCTTTTAATTCCTTTAAAGGATAAAATCCCTGCTCCTCAGTATCTGCGTGCTTTTTTTCAGATGGGGAAGATGAGTTTTTTCAGAAGTGGAACGAGGAGCCGAAGGCGTTATAGCCTCCTCTTTATGCTGATTAAGCATCCACTTCTTCTCAGGCTGATCTTCTTTCTCGCTCTGATACATCTTCAACAACTCTAAAATGGGCAATCTTTTCTGTAACTTCTTCCCCTTATATGTAGCATGCAAATATGTTGTCATGTGTCGCAATACTTTTTTTGACAACAAACCGTCTTGGTGCCACGGCATAAGTGATTTATTATTCGTGTCTCTAACTCACTTTGCGTGATACTGCCTTTTCTAGGCTGTATATCACAGCAGTATCCTGCATAGGTGTAAAAGAAGTGTCTCCCATGATGACAAGCCGATCGCGATTGTCACTATGTACCAGATCTTTTATTCTTTTATTTATTCTATCAAGTACACCACACTGATTAATTTGAGCAGGCACCATCAATCGCTGCTTATTACCCCCCAATTTTTCTTTTTAAACCACTTTAAAAATCTAAGCAATGATGTTGTTTTTGTTCCTTCATTAACACTTTCTATCAATTTTAACGATCTTGTTTTATTACTGATGTTTTACGAATCTCTTCTTTTTTTATGTATTATTCACCTTTGATTTTTACCCTCCTGATTGACATCAATCTTTTGATTTACAAATCTGATAATCATCTTAATGTTTTACAATCGTTTTATATCTCCTAATCTAAATACAATAAAAGTTGTAAACTAACATATGTATAATCCCAAACACATGTGCACTTTTGAATTTTCTTTATATGCCTTCCTTTGCTATCTCTAAGTTAAAGTATCTCCTCTCACCTTTTACCCCATTTTTTGAGTTTCATACACACTCTTCTTTTTGGTCTTGCCTGTGGAATGCTTAATACCGCCACCTGAAGTTTTTTTAGTGCGTACCCGTCACTTCTGTACATATATTTACAATACAGTCCCTCTCCCTATTTTTGCCACCTTCGATGTTCTAGTTAAACCAGTGGTTCAGTTTGAGTTCCTCCACATCGACTCTTTCCCAATCAACCAGTTCACCTTCAGTCCATGGGGCACCTGTAGGGACCAGACAGGCATTTCGTCAAAGGGGCACCTGACAACTGATTCCTCTCAGACGTGTGTTTTTTCACACCGATCTCCACAGTTTTGTGGTTAATGACAGAAGCTGTTGAGAGTCCAAGAGTCTCGATCTGTGCCTAAGTCAATTAGACCAGAAACATCTGCACTGCTACCAAAATGTGCTCTAGCATCTTGAAGTGTCTCATGGGCTAGATGGAATTACCAATAACTATCTCAGACCCAAATAACAGAAAAGACTGAAATATGGCAAAGTAATACTTTATTACTAGCATAAAGTAAAGTAGGGCAATCTGGTGAACAACAGGCTGTAGTCCACACACACACATCCAAGCTAGATTATACAAAGGTTTTATACCTCAATGTACATCCGCTACAAAGTCATCCTAAGCGGCAAAATGTAAAACTGATTGAAGGGAGGGATTGGTTAAGGAAACATATATACCTATATATGTTAGCAGCTTGTTAGCAAAACAAAACCCAGGTGCTGAGAGTAATGTCAGACTACACCCCACTTTCCCAATTAGCTCATCATCTCTCATCGGTCCGGCCCTAAGCCAAGGCTTCTCCTTTATAGTTGACCTTGCATTCTGTTCTTTATTCCGGGACTTTTAAGGGAGCGTAGGCACACCCTCATCTTCATCTGAGGCTTAATAAATAGCCCTTGTTTTCAACTTCTGAATCACCTGTGAGAGACCACAAATGTGTCCATCTGGGCCTTCAATTTACTGCTATTTGATTCAATTGTACTGGGTGTTGTTACTCCTCTCAGGGTCTAGAGACTTGCTCACTCAACCTTGCATAGGCTTTCCGCACTTTGAATTGTCTAATACTTGGCTCTTGCAGATGTTTTCCCCTTTGATTAATCCAAGAGAAACACGTCTTACGTCCATGGCTTATCGATTTGACTCCCCTTTTGCCTTGCAATTATTCCTTGAAGTAGCATTCTTCATCCCAGGTCAATAGACTCATTTTTATTCCTCACAAAAAGCTGTTTTTCTAGCATCTCCTGACTCTGCAGCCCTGGTTTGTCTCCGAGGTAGCTTGATTGGTTTACATACGAGCCCAGCGTCCATCTTTCCATCAAGGCTGCTCTACCCATTTTATGATTTCCTCTGCAGCAAGCTTCTATATGTGTCATCTTGCGTTTCTGCATATATACACTTATTAGTCAGCAGGTTACTTTATCTTCTTTGCATATGTGATTTCTTCATATTTGATTACATGTTTCTCTTGTCACTTCAGTTACATCTTCATTCTTAAGTATTTGCATATCATTTCAGTGTGTCTTTATGCCTTCCCTTCATGACGTCACTCTGTCCTTGTTACATTTCACTTATAGCTCTATGATTTTCAATGGTGTACACCCTTTCAGGGCAAGGGTACATTTGGTATGGTTGTCTGAGTGCATATCATATCTCATACACTCAATGTGGTGTTGTGATGATGCCTGGTGTCTACAGAGGGCTCTTCTCCTGCTGTTCAAGTATGGCGGAGGTGAGGGGGTGGGAGCTAGGGATAACGCATCCACCTGCTCCTCTATAACTCCACTTCACTCTTCTTCATCAGAATCATCAACTAACTCCACCTCACTCTTGTTCAAGTTCCCCCATTAACTACACCTCACTCATCTTTGTAACAGCCTCTACTAACTTCACCTCACTGTTCTTCTCCAGAGTCCCCTACTAACTTCACCTCACTGTTCTTCATCGCAGTCCTCCAGCAACTACCCGTCAAGCCTTCTCATTGCAGTATGCCACTACACTACTTCACTCTTCCTCATCACAGTACTCCACTAACACACCTCACTCTTTCTTGTCACAGTACCACACAAACTCACCTCACTATTCCTCATCCCAATACCCTGTTAACTCACTTCACTGTTCCTCGTCGCAGTACCCCACTAACTCCACCTCACTTTTCCTCATTATAGTACCCCACTGACTCTATCTCACTCTTCCTCAGCACAGTACCCCACTTACCCCACCTCACTATTCCACATCACAGTCCCCCATTAACTCCACATCACTCTTCCTCATCACAGCCCTAAACTACCCCACAACACTCTTCCTTGTTGCAACCTCCCTCTAACTCCACCTTACTGTTCTTTGTCACAGTCCCCAACTACCCCAGCTTACTTTTCTTGATCACAGTCCTCAACTGACTCCACAACACATTTCTTCATCAAAGCCCCCACTAACACCACCCCACTGTTTTTCTTCACAGTCCCCCACTAACTGCACCTCACTCATCTTCGTAACGCTACCCCACTAACTCCACCTCACTCTTCCTCATCGTAGCATCCCACTAAATCCACCTTATCTTCCCCCTTGCAGTACCACCACCTCACTCTTCTGTGTCATAGTCCCCCACTAACTCCACCTCACTTTTCTTCATCACAATCCCCCCTAACTTCACCTCACTCTTCTTCCTTACAGTCCCCCACTAACTCCACCTCACCTTTCTTCATCACAGTGCCCCCTAACTCCACATCCCTCTTGCTCATAATACTCCCCCACTAACTCAACTCAATGTTCCTCATCGCAGTTCCCCATTCTATCCACCTGTCAGAAATCAACTCAGTTTCTTCTGACCCACTGCCCTCCTCCGTCTCCTCACCTGATGTACTGGAATCTGATCTATAGTGGACTGGGTTGTCTCGGTACTGGCGTCCGTGAAGAAGTTTTGGTGGTGTAAACCTGCCTCATTAGGAAGCCACAGTGGGCACCGGTAAACTGTAGCTCCTCCGCCGAGACAGGCGAAAAGTTTGGGGAAAAAGCCAGAGGCAGAAAAAACCCCGCTGCCAGATGTATTTGTAGACCGCATTCTTCTGTATAACTTGAAGCTTGAGAAAGATGTAAATCCAATATGGTCTTAATCCAGGAAAAGTGAAGAAGCTGATGACGGCTTCAGATGACAAGTTGACGGCTGGTATAAACACTGCCACTTCGAAAGAGGAAAGTCGTGGCAGCAAGGGTAGGTGGTTGACAGAAAGTGAAAGTAGTATCAGGGAAGACCAACAACAAAAGCGCCGCCATAACTGCAGAATGTGAGGAGGAAAAGGGTGGTGGAAAGAATGAAAGGTGGAATGACCGCAGAGAAGGTAGGTAAAGCACAGAGCGCTAAAACGCAAACACAGGAGAAACCGGAAACGTAACTCCAACATTGCAACGCACAGGTAGCAGGGAGGAAGGGGGTAATGTACCTCCCAGGCTAGCCGTGCGTTAGACAGAAGTAACAACTAGACCGTCACCACACCATTAAAAGAACATGTGATGGAACATTGAATGGCCGCCCCATCGATATCTATTCCACAGCCTCCAGGTACCCGGAAGCATGACACCACCTCACTCTTCCTTCTTGCAGTACCCCACTACTACCACCTCACTCTTCCTTGTCCGAGCCCCCCATGAACTTAACCTCACTCTTCTTCTTCACAATCCCCCACTAACTCTGCTTCACTATTCCACGTCACTGCCCACCATTAACTCCTGCTCACTCTTTCTTGTAACACTCAACCACTATCTCCACATCACACTTCCTCATCTAGTCACCATTTACACCAACTCACTCTTCCTCATCACCGCCTCCAACTACCACACCTCACTCTTCCTTGTCCCCACTAACTCCACCTCACACTTCCTCATCACAGTCCCACACTGACTCCACCTCTCTTCTTTATTACAATACCCACTAACTCCAACTCTCTCTTCTTCATCACAGTCCCCGACTAACTCCACCTCACTCTTCTTCATTACAGTCCCCCACTTACTCCACCTCACTACTTAGTCACAGTCCCTGACTAATTCCACCTCACTCTTCTTCATAACATCCCCCCACTAAGTCCACTTCACTCTTCTTCATCATAGTCCCCAACTACTCACCTGTAAGGGGTCCACAGCGCCCACGAACACGGCTATGTGATGGGGACAGTGAGTCAATTTCTCTGGGCATTTCAACTGTCCTGGAGATTACGGGCGTCGAGGACGATTTGAAGGCATTTCATGATGACACAACATGAAGCGATGGGGCCCGTAGCATGACCATATGGCTGGGTGCTTTTCTTTAGCCACATGGTATTGATCTCGCACGGTGCAGGGAACGGAAGGAGCCTTATGTAAACAAAGCTGATTCAGGAGATTAGCATTCTCGCAACGTCATATTGTGTGATTTATGGATGCAGGTTAGTGTTAGGGATTTAGGTATTTAGAGTATTTAGTTACTTAACTGCTTCTAGCGCTATTGGATTAGGTTCACAGTGGACAGCAATTGGTTTCCAGGTATTACCTTTCTTTTGTTTTTACTTTTATCTTGATACCAGTTGATCTCAATTGCTGTCTTCCTATAATTGTATCTCTCTCTCTTCTTGTTACTGCAGCAAATTTCCCATCTCATGTCATCAGGTGTTGTGTCACGTAGCAATTCCGCTTTGGGGGAACTCTTGCACAGTGTTGTAAATCCTTTGACCTCCCGGGTTTGAGTTGTATTGCTTCCCAGACTCCTGAGTGGTTCAACATTCCCGTTGTAGTCCAGAGTATAAGCACACTGAAAGGCGCAGGAAACCCCACACAATGGACTAGGGTATTAATGTACACAGTCTACTGAAAAAACTGTCCAGAGGTTGTTTTTTATTTTTAAAGGTATCAAAAAAATGTATTGATCATTAATTAATTAATGCACACACATTAGATTACATTAGTATGGCAGGAGAGCAGAAGACACCAGATAATAAAAACCTAACACAACCATCATTCATCAACAATCAAACCATCATTTGCAACTTAAATCAATCAGCCTCATTCACTCACAGTAAAACTTTTTTTTGACTAAAACTTTTAGTACAATCCAGATGTGGTAGCATTTCATAAATTAGCCCCACATAGTCTTAAATATTTCATTGTATCCACATAAAATGTGTATCAGTACAACCATTGACCAGAAATGTGCTCTATTCCACAGAGTGGGTACGTTCAACAGAGAATGATAAATCCCATCCCCGGATATTCTTCTCTACCGGTTTCGAAGTTTAGAAAAATAATTGAAAGAACGTCTTTGTCAGGAGAAACAATTGATACAATATTACCACTGACTCCCAATGTCATGTGCTCTAAGTGGTCAAACCCATTAAATCAGGCTCAAGGAAATTCAACAGGGTTTCAAAATCTCGAGAAACAGAACTGGGATTATTCCAGTGGTCGGACAACTATTGCCGATGGTGGTGCTACCTCAACACAAGTGAATTGAATTTCAATTTGGTAATTGCAGCCTGCTTAAGGTAGCCGTGTCTGCTGTGAGACGCATGTTCCATTCTGCCGTTGTGTCGACAGTGATCAGCGAAAAGTGAAACCGAGGTTTCATCAAGGAGTTACCCGGCCAGCCAGTCCAGAGTATAACAGATTGCAAGAAACAAATTCCCTACTGGGTCTTGGAAGCAGTACTTAAGGATGTGGCTTCAGCAGTAAAGAATTTACAGGTCGAAGTGGCCATGTCATGTCAGAAAAATGCAGTACTCTTCCAGATTGTCAGCCCTACAAACCACTGTAGAGGAGATGGGTAAAAAACCTTCTCCTAATACCAATCCTTGGGGAACAGGGGCAGGACAGGCTACTTCATCCACCACTGGGGTAGCGATGCCTTGTGTTAAACATAGACCCATTTTGGATCCTGTCGCCTAATCTCCTAGAGGAAATTGCAGTATTCCTAACCCACACATGCTTATCGATTATGGGGGAGACACTAAGAAATTTAAGGCATTTTTGACACAATGTCGTATAGATTATTTAAACAAACCTCAACTCTATGCCTCAGAACTAGCAAAGGTAGCTTTTATGTTATTCAGTTTTGAGAAAACAGCTCTCTCATGGGCTACACATTACATCAATAGTAACAGCCCTGTATTGTCTGACTACAACAGATTTCTAGAAGCCTTTTAAGCAATGTTTGATAAACAATATGTGGCTCTGTCCATTCGACAAAAACTGCTAGAGATCAAGCAAAGGAAAAAGAGATCTTCTTACCTATATTGTGCATTTCCAGGGACTAGTGTCTCAAATGGAATGGCCTGAAGATGGACAACTCACTATCTTCAATAAAGGATTAAAGGAAGGCAGGAAAGATGCCTTATGCCAGGTTGTCGCACCTTCTGACACCCTTACTTAATATATTTCCCTTGTCATTCACCTAGACCAACATTCTAGTGATAGGAAAGGTGGAAGGAGAATGTGGAATTATTACCAATGAATGAGTCCAAACCCCTGGAATTAGTTATTACTAGACGTCAGGTATCCCCGGAAGAATGAGAAAGGTGGAGAAAACAGAATCTCTGTTTTATTGTGGCGACCAAGTATGTAATTTTCCACGGAAACCCTCTAATAACATGGGAAACGAGACCACATGCCCTCAATAGGAAATCTTAGGGCGGGTGCCATTTCAGAGAATTCCCAAGATTTAGTATGGCCCATCACACCCAGTCATTCCAACCATTTCTCGGTTTCTATGGATTTGTATCTTGAACATCAGAAGTGGGAAGGTGTCATTGCCTTGATAGACTATGGAGACACTGGAAACTTTATCGATATTACCTATGCACATCACCAGCAAACCCCATTGAAACCCAAGCCTAAAAGCGAACCCATCATGTCAGTGGATGGCTCACCACTAATTTCAGGTCCTCTCTCTTTGATTACAAATATTCTCCTTATGATATGTGCTACCTATCATCATGGGTATATGTCATTTGATGCTATTGCTGTAACGCATTGGCAAATCATCTTAGGTATGAAGGACCTCTGCAGTGGCTCCAGAAGGAGACAGGAGTGGCAGGAGTCAAGCTGGACCTTACGTCACTTGCAGTAGTGAGTAAACAATAGCTTAGAACAGAAGAAATCTAACTCATGCAATTGTCACTTTAGTCCTAATTTACTGAAGGAACAGTAACCCTTGACATGTTAGACAAGTAATTGTGTTCGGAGCAAGAGTGGTTGAGCTGTGAATGTACGATGGGTTAGTAAGGTGGGTACAAGTTTGTATTTGATGAGACTGTGGATGTGACATGTGTAATTAGGGTACCAGGTAGCTCAATGGAGATGTTAGATAAAGGGGGGGGTTGAACACTGAGGTGAACAATGTTACTACTTGGTGCACAGCATGGTCTGCCACTTCAATGAATGAAGCAAGTGTAGGTACGCACATGATTGAGGCGGCCAAGCAAAAACATGACATAAAGTGGGTATGTGAGTGGATGAATCAGATGGAGGTGAATAGTTGACAGGCGTTGATATGTCAACTGGAGCTCATAAGTGACCTGTGTAGATTAGTGGTTGAGTCTCCTTGGGGTAGGTTGATGATGGAGATGTATGACCAAGGTGTGAGTTAAAACTGTCTCATCTGCTTAAGACTGGCAGTTACACAGATGCCCTGCTGGAAGGTGTTTTGCCTGGTTGATGGCTGTAGAATCTGCCACAGTATTATGTAGGTCATGATATGGTACTTCTGGATGGGGTGTTCCTCTAATATCGGGAAACAGTGGTTGCACAACCATCTTCTCATATCACCCTTATGCTAACTACTCTGCAAATATTTGTAACCTAGCCACGTATATGTAATTTCCAACATGCATATCATACTCATAACAGAAACCCTGATGGTTTAATGCCCTTTTCTGGTCTTCCTAAGGCTTTAGGACAGGACTATCAAGGCTTGGATACTTCGCCTCAGTGTGTGTTGCTCCACTAATGCTGTGATAGCAGAGGCTCAACGAGGACTGCCCCCCCCCCTTACTCTACTGACACCTTTGTGATTTAACAGATGTGAGCATTTCTAACCTGAATCTTACGGTTGCACCCTTCAATTAAACATTGAATGATTTAAAGGCATTTGCAGGCTCCCATGCTGACTTTGTACAGTGATAGACATTTCTTGAGGGTAAGAAAAAGCCAATTTAATTTATTTTGACCATTGTTAAAGTTCCCACTATGCCCATATCCCATAATATTCATGAAGGGCATTCTATCCAAAATATTATTTCAAATTATTTCATATAAGAAAAGTAAATAAATATACGTTATTAATTACTAGTAGTCACATATTTATATTCTAGTCACACCTTCACCATCTTTGTAGTCTGTATAAATATAATTAATGTAACACAACACAATTATGCTTACATTGGAACCCATTTTTCCCACATATCAAAAAACACAATACCTACAAAACACATCACTCTGCCACTTACAACAATTCACATGGACAGTAATAATGCTTAAACTAGGAAGTGCTGTGCCCCCTAGCCGTTTAGGGTTTCAACTAATTAGATTTGCAAAATTATCCTCATGGATACTTCCAACAAACCATCCCGTTTCGACTGGTTGCGCCACATATTTCTTCAGGCCCAGTCTTCATCAGGGCTATTTCCAAAGTCCATATGTTGTGCATGCTTAATCACACAGCATCCAATAGCTGGCAGTTTCACATTAGAATTTCTGTAGATGTTTCTGTATGGGTTGGTTATTTCATGAGGACTCTATTCCAGATCTTGTTTTCAAACATTCAGGGCAAAGACATAGTGACCCATCGTGTAGAAATGATGTGGCTCACACCTGGTTCACTCCTTCTGCACCCTTTACTGGGATATAACTTTTGATAAACAACTTTGTTCATGTATTCCTAAGAGGCACTGACCTCTCAATAAGCGCTCCATCTTCTTGTTCACAATCCTAATCTTTGCAATCCAGTAGTTCTTTGGATTTCTGAATTTCAGATGTACAGTAAATTCATCTTCGATGCTGACTGTGGTGAGGACTATCAAAGCTAATGTAGTATGCCTTGTGGCACGTTATTCCATTAAATGCAGGCAGTCTCCTAATTATATTCTTTCGACACCCTAACCCAGAGCAGTAACTTGGTTTGATCCTAGTCCCTCAAATTGTTTTGACTCAATGCAATAAATATACCTCTCAGACTACGATACATAAATGCTCTCCAAATCCATTCTTCCCACATTATGAAAAAAAAAATACAAGACTGTAAAAAACAAAGTTTACAGAATACCTTTTATGAGACACCAGCAGAAGTACCCGTTCTCGGAACGGGTTCTGTAGACATACATGATATCACTGATCCTGTAGGTCGCCGCTCTGATTCGCTTATTGCTTGATGTGCTTTGCACCCTGAAGTGAACTGCACTGAGAATGGGCGCGTGTGCCAAACCTACATACATCGGAGCAGCCGTTGGGGGAGGCAAGAGTTGGTGTACTGCTGCATACTAGGACCTTCTGTGCTCTCTCCCCATTGTGCAGTTTGCTGTGGTGCATTGCAGTGCATATATCTTTGAAACCATGCATCCCAGGGCCAGGACCTCGAATTTTGTTTCTCGTGTCTGGACCGGTCCTTCTACGACCACATTGATGTTTTGCCGATTTCAGGCAACCGCCTCGTGTGGGAAGGTGCTGAAATATGGAAAAGAGGTGGGGTGTCCAAATGTCAAGTAGCTAGTAATGTCTGCAGGGTCCAAACAGGTAACTATGCAAAATCTGGTGCAGATTGGTGAAATGGTGTGGAATTGTATGAGGAACAACGCTTCGCCAAGCCACACATTTTGACCTGTCCTGAAATCTGATGAACTAGGTGGGGTGTCCAAATGTCATTTAGCCAGTAATGCCCAGAGGGTCCTAACAGTTAACTATGGACAATTTGGTGTAGATTGGTGAAACAGTTTGGCATTGTATAAGGAACAACACTTTGCCAAGCCACAAACCCACAAACACATTTTGACTTGTGCTGAAATCCGGGGAATTGTGTGGGGTGTCCAAATGCCATGTAGCCAGTAATTTCCAGAGGGTCCTAACAGGTAACTATACAAAATGTGGTGCAGATTGGTCAAAGAGTGTGGAATGTGTTTAAGGAACAATGCTTTGCCACAAACCTACAAACACATTTTGACTTGTGCTGAACTCCGGGGAACAGGGTGGGGTGTCCAAATGTCATGTAGCCAGTAATGTCCAGAAGGTCCTAATGGGTAACTATGCTACATTTGGTGCAGATTGGTGCAACCGTGTGGAATTGTATAAGGAACAACTCTTCATCACAAATCCTGCCACAAATTAACACACACGTTGACTCTTATATATATATATGTGGATGGATGGATGGATAGATAGATAGATAGATAGATAGATAGATAGATAGATAGATAGATAGATAGATAGATAGATAGATAGAAACGTCAATCTATAAAATGCAAAACCATGAGATCTGATTGGGCGGGAATTGTTGTGCCCCGGACATCACAATTCTCACATGTTTTCCCAACAGGGGAATGGCAACCTAAAAAGGTTTGGCATCCAATACTGAACACATTCACCTGCTTAAACCCAGAGAAGACATTACAGTGCACAGGTCTTAGTCAGAACTGTTCTATTTACAAGAATTGGCAATCACACATACGAGTTTCACACCGGTTTGTATGTTAATCAAGCTTTTGACTGCATGCCTTGTCGTCAAGGGAAGCCAAATAATAAAAGGGGATGCTAAAAAAGGATATTATTTAGCTGGTGACATGACTAAGTTGCCATTTATTTTGGCTGCATGTCACGCCACTGTTAAATGGAACATGTGGTATACCACCACATTGTGTGTCCCTAATACTTACTGTGGGAATTCCAGCAATTCGTTTTTACACTATCATTTGGTGAAGAGTGTAGACAATTTTAAATGAAATGTGTAGGCAATTGTAATTGTGAAAAGAGAGGAGTCATTCCACATAATTTACCAAATTGTTATTAAAACCTTTGGAAACAGATCCACAACCTCTTCAAGTTCTATTCCCATTCTTCCTCATTTTAAGTATTGAGCTGACCTTGAAGATTTGTTTCCGTGAAGGCCTGTTGGAAACAGGTGTCTGTGAATCTCCATTACTGTAAATAATACAGACTTAATGAAGACATAAGCACGTGATGTGCTCTTTAGGTTGAAGCATGCCGACTCTGGCAGTTTTGCGTGCAGATTCCCACTCCGCTGTTTTAGTTCAACCATTGGAACTTTGATGCCTAAGCGCACCACAATCACTCCTCTTCACATTCCTCACAGTTTCTCAACATATACAAAGTCTGCTTATGTATAGTTTGACCTGTATCATCTGTATTCTATTTTGTGTATGTCACGTTCATATGTTGTACTCTTGTCCCTTGTACGACGGGATGAGAACAATGAACTTGGATATCATGTATGTGTATATTCTGACACATGGTCATTCATTCCATGGAGATTTTTTAAGCAGTTTAACAGAATAAAATAAATTCATGGTTCTCCATCCACAAGCTAAACTTTATGTCTGGAAGAGCCCCTTATGCGTTTGGTTCTGATGGCTGGGGTTTGACTCTGATTGCCCTATCCAAATTTGATATGACTTTTTTGTTAAGTTTTAGATACACCCTATGGCTGACTAATGAGCTATTGGCTAAATGGAAAGAAATATCGAAAACAGATAATGCCTGTCGTTTTTTCAAAGATTCAAGTCAATCTGAGATAGATTGGAAACACCTATCAATTTCTGCGCCTGCCTAGTAGTAGATTCTTAATTGTGTTTCAATAACAGGCTTAAACGTGCTTTGCATTGAAGGAATGAGTTTTTAATTAAGTTTGAGTATGTACTCGGTTTAATGCTGATTCACATCAAAATCAAGTTCTTGTTTGTCTTTGAATACATACGTTTCAAAGGAATTCTGACAACTCTAAAAGAAAAAGACCCTCGACACGTGTTTCTCCAAAAACAGTAATTTGGTTCCTCAGGAGGGTGAGTCAAACATTTAGACTTTGGAAATCTGTGAACAAGGTACAACATGTATGAACAATAATAGCCTGTTATTAAAATAATGATTTTCTCAATTAATTGCAAAAAAGAGAATCTTATAAATTAAAAAAAAGCCCTCTGTTTTTGTAGGGATACATGATTGATTAATGAAAGAGACAAAACATTTTGGTCATTTCTTGTGAAGAAAACATTTGCCATAAGAATAAGTGCGTAGTAAGTATTGTGCTACTCACTTATTTGAATTCTTTATGTGTTGTAATGTAGAGAAATTCTGATTATTTTATAACAATTAAGCATGTGGTCTGCTTGAATGGATTAGATAAGTTGTCTATCATAAGGTTTCTGTCCCTCTAAAAATGTAAATGGATTTCTCCTTGTACCTGTTTGTGTAAAGAAATTATCAAATTGAAATTTAGCAGATAAGGGGATAATTGTTCATTGTTGCACTTACTTGTGCGTCCTAACTAAGGGTATTGCCTTAACTGGGTGCTATCTAGTTGCTCTTAAGGCTAGGAGGGACAGGTTTGAAGATGTCTCGCTGTCCTGGTATCCGTGGCTGCGAGCGAGTTAAACAGAAAAATGGCTGCGTATTTATTATGGCATGACAATGTTTTACGACGTGATGATGTCATCACGTAGTCCGCCATTTTAAATCGGGATAATGGTGATTTTTTATCAATGATACAGTTTTGCGCCATTTCAAATTGGGCAAATAATAAATGATTTCGGTTTTACAATGGCACGATTGATAATGAGTGGCTACTGTGCGAGTAAGTTCTGCATGATTAATATGTAATTCCCTTAATACTTAATGGCAAAAACAGTGCCTCAATGTGAATGGCATTGTACTTATGTGGGATATGTAGCCCATCGAGTTGATACTTGGATGATGATATTAGTGTGACCATTTACAAATGCAACCTGTTTCAAAATCTGGGGTAAAAGGTAATGATATTAGAATCAAACATAAGACAAAAGGAGAGAATACAATGCCTGGAAAATGAAAAAAAAAACTTGTTATAAGAAATTATTCATTTCTGTGTCTGAATTTAGTCCTGAGATACAATATTCTGCCAAACAAATCCATTTCACCTCACATTGCCTTTGTTTCTTTTCTCTATTTCCTCCTCTCCCTAGTTTAGCAACTTTCTCAATACCGAAAAATGTCACTTGTTCATACTCCTCATTGGCAGGTTCATGGCAAAAATGGTAGGCAAGTGGGTACTTTGTGTCTTGATTTCTGAGAGTTCTGAAATGTTCTGTGATCCGTGTTTTGAGATGGCGGATTATGCTGTCTATATAAAGTTTTTGGCAGATACATTTAATACCATGCACAACAGATTTGGAGTTGCAGTTGATTAAATCTTTTATTCTGTGCTGTTTGTCATTTGGTAATTGCATGGATGTTTTTGAATTTTCGGAGAAAGCACACACTGAGCAAGACCCACATTTGTAATTTCCTTTTAGATTTTGACTGTTCCACAATTGTGTTAATCATTTTTGAGGTTTTTTGGGTTGGAAGTGGGATGGACATAGTACATTTTTGAGGTTTTTAGGCTTGCAATAGGCAATACATTGAGTCTTGTTTAGATGATGTTGGAGGTCTTCATCTAATTTGAGGATTGGCCAGTGTTTTTGTAGTATTTTTCTAATTATTTGTGCCTCCGAGTTGTATGTTGTAATGAATCTTACCTCTTTGGAGATAGTTGATTTAGTTTTGATTTTGTTTTGCAATAATTCAGTTCTTGTACTTCGAATTGTCTTTTGGTATGCTTGATTTACACTTTTGTTGTCGTAGCCTCTTGCTTTAAATTTTTGTTTGGCTTGTTCTATATGTTTAATGAATTTGTTGGTTTGCGTGCAGTTTCTTTTGATTCTTAAGAATTCTCTGTACGGGATATTGGATTTAATGTGTTATAGGTGATTCCTGGTTGCATATAGCGTACTATTGCCTGCTGTTGGTTTCACGTAGAGAGAGGACTGGATGGTGTTGTTCTCCACGTACAATGCCAAATCCAGAAATGTTATTCTCTCTGTGCTTTCCTGCATTGTGAGTTGTAGGTTATAGGTGTTATTGTTGAGTTATGCATGCACGATGACCAGAACCCTGGTGGTCCAATATTAATTCTCAATGGACTGTAAGTATAAACAGGAATCATAGTAACCCATAGTATGTTTGCATTGTCCTATCCCAATCTTAACCTGTCCTCTCTTTAACTTCAGAACCCTATTCTTGAGCTGATTTTTCCCATTTTGTTTCATTAAACCATAACCCATTAGTGATTTGGGTTAAATAAAGTAATTCCCATACAGAATGGAAACCAGAGTATCATACGTGGATGGTTACAAGCGGCCTTGCCTAACTGTGGAGATTCACGGGTGACATTCTCTTTTTCATAGTCATTAATATAGTTTAAATAAACCCAATCTGTCATTTCAAAACCGAATTTCTACTTTTCTCTGGACAATTTTTTTCAAAAACACCTTTCACTAAAACTTAAATAACTTCTTCAATTTTATAGATAGAAACATATTTTCAACTCTCAGTTAAACCTAAGACTTGTAGCTACATCCACAACTAAAAAGCGTGGAACAGTGTATTTGACCCGTTTTTATTAAAAATCGCATAGTCAAATTTTGCCGCAATTCACATTTTGCAAAAGCTGTACACGTGTCTTTTCCCATCCAAAGTGTTTCTTAACTTCCATTCCGATCTAAACTGTGTACTGTTGTTTATCTTGTAGCTCACGTGTGTTAGGACCTGTTTAGTGTTTCTCTCATAAGAATTTCTATCAATGTAAGCATTTTTGCACACTTTTCATTGTTTCACAAAGCCATTTTAAACTGTCATTTTAAAAGTGTCAAAGTTCCAAAAACGCTTTTTCTCTCTTGTTTGGGGAGGGAAGACTATATTCAAATACTGTACTCTGTTCTTTCTTCCTAAATGCCCGCTGCTTACTTACATCTGTGTAGAGTTGCTCATTTGTGAATTAAGAACTTAGCAGGGGGAATCTTAACTTAAACGCTATCTTTTCACAAGCCAAAACTGCCTTTTCCCTGTGTTTTATCTTCTGTGCTGCTTCAAATTGAATTCAATTGCTTTATTTATTTTCTGATTTGTATTGTCACCAATTGGTGATTAGCCCCGTATATATATATATATATATATATATATATATATATATATATATACAGCCCCGTATATATATATATATATATATATATATATATATATATATATATATATATATATATATATATATATATATATATATATACGGGGCTGTAATCACCAATATATCTATTTTGGTTTTTTTTCTATCTTCCTATGGCTTACATGTCGGCATAGTGCTTTTAACACTCACTCCACGCCGGTCTCCACATTTCCTGCATATCGTTCCACATCATATTCATTGTGGACGTTTTGTGCTTTGCTGAGGTCGCTCCCTGTTTATACCTTCCTAGTATATATATATATATATATATATTTTTTTTTTTGGGTGGTACTAGCCGAGAACATTACTTGCTGCTCGAGCTTTATTTTTCTTTTTTCTGGCAATCACACGCGCAGGCATGCAGGACGCTAGGGTGGCAGCCCGGCTTCTCCAGGCCAGGGATTTATTTAACGAGAAGCAAGATTTACCTGCAGTGACATCCACCTCTGGGGCCAAAAGAATTACCACCACCGCTTCTACCGAAGTTGTATTGCTCCGTGAAATAGAAAAATTCTGCAAAAAGGAGATATCGAAGTGGTGGGAGGAGCACTCCCTACAAAACTATCTTGATGTGGGTCGTGTACCCCGTGGACTGCGAATTATGATCACACCATCCTTTGAGGACCAGGACTCCAACATGCTGGAAGAGTGGGGAGGTGCCAGCAGTCACTGCTCTGCGCAGTTTTTGAAAATTTTGGTAAAATATGCCAATTCGGATCACAAGGTTGTACTTTCACATCTTGACAAATTGGAATCTGACTTATGCGATATTCCTAGTACTGAAGAGGGCAAAAAATTACGTAGTAAAATTGAAGAAGATCTCATTACATATGAAGAGGAGATCAAGCAACGTAAACACAGAAAGTTTATCAGAGATAAGAATGACTATGAATCAGGTCGCATTTTTACTTTTGCCAAGCGATTTGATTCTTTGCGTAAAAGCTCCAACATTCAATCATCTTCTAAACAAGGGGGGGAGGAAGAAACTATCTCTTCAGAATCTGATGTCAGAAAATGATGAAATACCTACTAAACTAAATTTTTTAGACGAAATGAGACTTTTATGTCAAGACGGCAAAAACCAAAAGAGGGGCAGAGGCTGTGGAAAGAACAGGGGAAGAGAAAGAGGGAGAGGAAACGATCAGAAATTCTCAAAAGGAAAAAAACCCGTCGAGGCTGTCGTGGGAAGCGGCTCAGATGTACAACAACAGGGCAGGTCGATGCGCTCTGGGGCGAAGTAGCAACCACAGACAATATGAATCTTCATCGTATTATAAACATGTCCTCACACACCCTCACGGGTGCACAAGCTTCATTACTTTCTTTGGGCTTAAATTTCTGTCCTACTACCCAGTTTGACTATGTTCAATCACGTTTAGATTTCGACAAATTCTTACGCAAAGTCAGACTAAAAAAATTCTTCTCCGTCAACCCTCCTCAATTCAAACCATCCGTGCCACGTCTTGGCCGCACTGACCTCCTTATCTCTGATATCTCCAACTTGGCGGACTTGGCCTGTCTTCAAAATGAATTGTTTGATCCGTCCACCTTTGATCCAGTTGACTTTGATATTGATCCCAACTGGGATGTACGTACTAAATTGAAAAACAAGTCTAAGTTTAACCCACAATTCTCAGTAGGTGGTTGTATTGAGGCATTCCACGATTTGTGTGTGAATGATTTTCGTAAACTTCGCAAGAAACCCTGTAATAACAAACAGAATCTTACTATCTCACAACGATCGGCCCTTAATGAATTGCAGAATTTGTCTACTATTGTGATAAAACCTGCTGATAAGGGCTCCAATATAGTTATTCAGGATAGGGAATGCTATGTGGCTGAGGCTAATCGTCAGCTACGAGATCGATGCTGTTATTCCAGACTTTCTAAGAACCCTTTTGTTGAAATACGGTTGGGGCTCACCACCTTATGTACCAAATGGGCCGAGAAAGGCCTCATTGAAGATGAGCTTGCTAAGTTTCTTGTGCCTGTGAGTCATACCATTCCTACTATATACTTT
Source organism: Ambystoma mexicanum (assembly GCF_040938575.1). Lineage (NCBI taxonomy): Eukaryota > Metazoa > Chordata > Amphibia > Caudata > Ambystomatidae > Ambystoma > Ambystoma mexicanum. The sequence continues at coordinate 150,665,580 of NC_090933.1, forward strand.
TTGCCTAAAACTCATAAGTCCTTGATCCATCCACCAGGCAGGCCGATTGTAACCTTATGCGGTTCCCTCCTTGAACATATGGCCCAATTTATCGATGAGACTTTGTTCCCGTTGGTGTCAGTCCTGCCTTCGTATCTACGTGATACAAAGGACTTCTTGAGTCATATCTCTGATATACCTTGGGAGGAAGGTTTAATGTTGGCAACCCTAGATGTTGTCTCCCTTTATACATCTATAGATCACACGGTTGGATTGGCAGCCTGCAAATATTTTTTGGACACCCGTTCTTTGAATTATTTGGGGCACAATGGTATGATTTTGGATATGCTTTTGTTTTGCTTAACGAACAATGTATTTCTTTTTGAGGGTTCTTTCTACCATCAAGTTAGGGGCACTGCCATGGGCAGTACCTTTGCACCAATCGTATGCTAATCTTACCATGGGGTGGTGGGAGGCTACTTTCCTGTCTGAGCTACTTTTAGCTAGTTTTTCTACACAAGTTATTGGTTGGTGGCGGTATATCGATGATATTTTTATCATTTGGAAGGGAAATGAGAACGAGTGGGCACATTTTGTGAACAGTATTAACACCAATGTCGTGAATTTGAGATTCACTGAATGCCACAGCTTCACCCATATTGTATATTTGGATGTGAATGTAAGATTGGACAATTCAGGCATCCATACTTCCCTGCACAAAAAACCCACCAATACTGGCCTCCCACTCCATGCAACGAGTTGTCATCCGCTCTCCTGTAAAAACAGTATCCCTTATGGAGAATTTATTCGCTTTCGGCGTAACTGCACGGATATTAAGGAATTTGATCACTGTTGCAGGGTGGCTGCAGCCGACTTCTTACATCAGGGTTACCAAAAAAAGATCATTGAGTTGGCCTTTTTTAAAGCACGGTCACGCTCAAGAGAAATGTTACTACATGGCTCTGTTAACAGGAGAAAAAATAAGGATCAGGATGAACCTCGCCTTATTATTACATTTAATAAGGCCTCATTTGATGTTCGCAAGATTATTGCAAAACACTGGCACATCCTCAGGCTGGATAAAGACCTTGGTCCACTTCTTCCCAAATGCCCCACATTAACTTATAAGCAGGCACCCTCATTAAAGGACAGACTGGTTTCTAGTTATTTGCCCCCTATCCAGACTAATTCCATCCGGACCAGTTGGCTACCTGCCTTACCTAAGGGTTTTACTAAGTGCCAAAAATGCAAAGTCTGCCCTCATGCAACCATCTGTAAATCTTTTGCACATCCTGTTACTGGCAAAGAATTTAAGCTGAAACATTTTATTAATTGTGAGACCCCGTTTGTGGTTTATGTTCTAGCTTGCCCCTGCCGTAAATGGTATGTGGGATCTATGACTTGTGTTCTTAAGCTCCGCATTTTACAGCATCTTAGAGCCATCAAAAACCTTGATCCCACGTATCCCATGGCCAAACATTTTAGGCAGGAACATGACAGTGATGTCTGTTTACTTACATTTTTTGAGAAAACAGCTCTCTCATGGGCTACACATTACATCAATAGTAACAGCCCTGTATTGTCTGACTACAACAGATTTCTAGAAGCCTTTTAAGCAATGTTTGATAAACAATATGTGGCTCTGTCCATTCGACAAAAACTGCTAGAGATCAAGCAAAGGAAAAAGAGATCTTCTTACCTATATTGTGCATTTCCAGGGACTAGTGTCTCAAATGGAATGGCCTGAAGATGGACAACTCACTATCTTCAATAAAGGATTAAAGGAAGGCAGGAAAGATGCCTTATGCCAGGTTGTCGCACCTTCTGACACCCTTACTTAATATATTTCCCTTGTCATTCACCTAGACCAACATTCTAGTGATAGGAAAGGTGGAAGGAGAATGTGGAATTATTACCAATGAATGAGTCCAAACCCCTGGAATTAGTTATTACTAGACGTCAGGTATCCCCGGAAGAATGAGAAAGGTGGAGAAAACAGAATCTCTGTTTTATTGTGGCGACCAAGTATGTAATTTTCCACGGAAACCCTCTAATAACATGGGAAACGAGACCACATGCCCTCAATAGGAAATCTTAGGGCGGGTGCCATTTCAGAGAATTCCCAAGATTTAGTATGGCCCATCACACCCAGTCATTCCAACCATTTCTCGGTTTCTATGGATTTGTATCTTGAACATCAGAAGTGGGAAGGTGTCATTGCCTTGATAGACTATGGAGACACTGGAAACTTTATCGATATTACCTATGCACGTCACCAGCAAACCCCATTGAAACCCAAGCCTAAAAGCGAACCCATCATGTCAGTGGATGGCTCACCACTAATTTCAGGTCCTCTCTCTTTGATTACAAATATTCTCCTTATGATATGTGCTACCTATCATCATGGGTATATGTCATTTGATGCTATTGCTGTAACGCATTGGCAAATCATCTTAGGTATGAAGGACCTCTGCAGTGGCTCCAGAAGGAGACAGGAGTGGCAGGAGTCAAGCTGGACCTTACGTCACTTGCAGTAGTGAGTAAACAATAGCTTAGAACAGAAGAAATCTAACTCATGCAATTGTCACTTTAGTCCTAATTTACTGAAGGAACAGTAACCCTTGACATGTTAGACAAGTAATTGTGTTCGGAGCAAGAGTGGTTGAGCTGTGAATGTACGATGTGTTAGTAAGGTGGGTACAAGTTTGTATTTGATGAGACTGTGGATGTGACATGTGTAATTAGGGTACCAGGTAGCTCAATGGAGATGTTAGATAAAGGGGGGGGTTGAACACTGAGGTGAACAATGTTACTACTTGGTGCACAGCATGGTCTGCCACTTCAATGAATGAAGCAAGTGTAGGTACGCACATGATTGAGGCGGCCAAGCAAAAACATGACATAAAGTGGGTATGTGAGTGGATGAATCAGATGGAGGTGAATAGTTGACAGGCGTTGATATGTCAACTGGAGCTCATAAGTGACCTGTGTAGATTAGTGGTTGAGTCTCCTTGGGGTAGGTTGATGATGGAGATGTATGACCAAGGTGTGAGTTAAAACTGTCTCATCTGCTTAAGACTGGCAGTTACACAGATGCCCTGCTGGAAGGTGTTTTGCCTGGTTGATGGCTGTAGAATCTGCCACAGTATTATGTAGGTCATGATATGGTACTTCTGGATGGGGTGTTCCTCTAATATCGGGAAACAGTGGTTGCACAACCATCTTCTCATATCACCCTTATGCTAACTACTCTGCAAATATTTGTAACCTAGCCCCGTATATGTAATTTCCAACATGCATAACATACTCATAACAGAAACCCTGATGGTTTAATGCCCTTTTCTGGTCTTCCTAAGGCTTTAGGACAGGACTATCAAGGCTTGGATACTTCGCCTCAGTGTGTGTTGCTCCACTAATGCTGTGATAGCAGAGGCTCAACGAGGACTGCCCCCCCCCCCTTACTCTACTGACACCTTTGTGATTTAACAGATGTCAGCATTTCTAACCTGAATCTTACGGTTGCACCCTTCAATTAAACATTGAATGATTTAAAGGCATTTGCAGGCTCCCATGCTGACTTTGTACAGTGATAGACATTTCTTGAGGGTAAGAAAAAGCCAATTTAATTTATTTTGACCATTGTTAAAGTTCCCACTATGCCCATATCCCATAATATTCATGAAGGGCATTCTATCCAAAATATTATTTCAAATTATTTCATATAAGAAAAGTAAATAAATATACGTTATTAATTACTAGTAGTCACATATTTATATTCTAGTCACACCTTCACCATCTTTGTAGTCTGTATAAATATAATTAATGTAACACAACACAATTATGCTTACATTGGAACCCATTTTTCCCACATATCAAAAAACACAATACCTACAAAACACATCACTCTGCCACTTACAACAATTCACATGGACAGTAATAATGCTTAAACTAGGAAGTGCTGTGCCCCCTAGCCGTTTAGGGTTTCAACTAATTAGATTTGCAAAATTATCCTCATGGATACTTCCAACAAACCATCCCGTTTCGACTGGTTGCGCCACATATTTCTTCAGGCCCAGTCTTCATCAGGGCTATTTCCAAAGTCCATATGTTGTGCATGCTTAATCACACAGCATCCAATAGCTGGCAGTTTCACATTAGAATTTCTGTAGATGTTTCTGTATGGGTTGGTTATTTCATGAGGACTCTATTCCAGATCTTGTTTTCAAACATTCAGGGCAAAGACATAGTGACCCATCGTGTAGAAATGATGTGGCTCACACCTGGTTCACTCCTTCTGCACCCTTTACTGGGATATAACTTTTGATAAACAACTTTGTTCATGTATTCCTAAGAGGCACTGACCTCTCAATAAGCGCTCCATCTTCTTGTTCACAATCCTAATCTTTGCAATCCAGTAGTTCTTTGGATTCCTGAATTTCAGATGTACAGTAAATTCATCTTCGATGCTGACTGTGGTGAGCTAATGTAGTATGCCTTGTGGCACGTTATTCCATTAAATGCAGGCAGTCTCCTAATTATGTTCTTTCGACACCCTAACCCAGAGCAGTAACTTGGTTTGATCCTAGTCCCTCAAATTGTTTTGACTCAATGCAATAAATATACCTCTCAGACTACGATACATAAATGCTCTCCAAATCCATTCTTCCCACATTATGAAAAAAAATACAAGACTACAAAATATCAACATATGGTACACAGACTGTAAAAAACAAAGTTTACAGAATACCTTTTATGAGACACCAGCAGAAGTACCCGTTCTCGGAACGGGTTCTGTAGACATACATGATATCACTGATCCTGTAGGTCGCCGCTCTGATTCGCTTATTGCTTGATGTGCTTTGCACCCTGAAGTGAACTGCACTGAGAATGGGCGCGTGTGCCAAACCTACATACATCGGAGCAGCCGTTGGGGGAGGCAAGAGTTGGTGTACTGCTGCATACTAGGACCTTCTGTGCTCTCTCCCCATTGTGCAGTTTGCTGTGGTGCATTGCAGTGCATATATCTTTGAAACCATGCATCCCAGGGCCAGGACCTCGAGTTTTGTTTCTCGTGTCTGGACCGGTCCTTCTACGACCACATTGATGTTTTGCCGATTTCAGGCAACCGCCTCGTGTGGGAAGGTGCTGAAATATGGAAAAGAGGTGGGGTGTCCAAATGTCAAGTAGCTAGTAATGTCTGCAGGGTCCAAACAGGTAACTATGCAAAATCTGGTGCAGATTGGTGAAATGGTGTGGAATTGTATGAGGAACAACGCTTCGCCAAGCCACACATTTTGACTTGTCCTGAAATCTGATAAACTAGGTGGGGTGTCCAAATGTCATTTAGCCAGTAATGCCCAGAGGGTCCTAACAGTTAACTATGGACAATTTGGTGTACATTGGTGAAACAGTTTGGCATTGTATAAGGAACAACACTTTGCCAAGCCACAAACCCACAAACACATTTTGACTTGTGCTGAAATCCGGGGAATTGTGTGGGGTGTCCAAATGCCATGTAGCCAGTAATTTCCAGAGGGTCCTAACAGGTAACTATACAAAATGTGGTGCAGATTGGTCAAAGAGTGTGGAATGTGTTTAAGGAACAATGCTTTGCCACAAACCTACAAACACATTTTGACTTGTGCTGAACTCCGGGGAACAGGGTGGGGTGTCCAAATGTCATGTAGCCAGTAATGTCCAGAAGGTCCTAATGGGTAACTATGCTACATTTGGTGCAGATTGGTGCAACAGTGTGGAATTGTATAAGGAACAACTCTTCATCACAAATCCTGCCACAAATTAACACACACGTTGACTCTTATATATATATATGTGGATGGATGGATAGATAGATAGATAGATAGATAGATAGATAGATAGATAGATAGATAGATAGATAGACAGACAGACAGACAGACAGACAGACAGACAGACAGACAGACAGACAGACAGACAGACAGACAGACAGATAGATAGATAGATAGATAGATAGATAGATAGATAGATAGATAGATAGATAGATAGATAGATAGATAGATAGATAGATAGATAGGAACGTCAATCTATAAAATGCAAAACCATGAGATCTGATTGGGCGGGAATTGTTGTGCCCCGGACATCACAATTCTCACATGTTTTCCCAACAGGGGAATGGCAACCTAAAAAGGTTTGGCATCCAATACTGAACACATTCACCTGCTTAAACCCAGAGGAGACATTACAGTGCACAGGTCTTAGTCAGAACTGTTCTATTTACAAGAATTGGCAATCACACATACGAGTTTCACACCGGTTTGTATGTTAATCAAGCTTTTGACTGCATGCCTTGTCGTCAAGGGAAGCCAAATAATAAAAGGGGATGCTAAAAAAGGATATTATTTAGCTGGTGACATGACTAAGTTGCCATTTATTTTGGCTGCATGTCACGCCACTGTTAAATGGAACATGTGGTATACCACCACATTGTGTGTCCCTAATACTTACTGTGGGAATTCCAGCAATTCGTTTTTACACTATCATTTGGTGAAGAGTGTAGACAATTTTAAATGAAATGTGTAGGCAATTGTAATTGTGAAAAGAGAGGAGTCATTCCACATAATTTACCAAATTGTTATTAAAACCTTTGGAAACAGATCCACAACCTCTTCAAGTTCTATTCCCATTCTTCCTCATTTTGAGTATTGAGCTGACCTTGAAGATTTGTTTCCGTGAAGGCCTGTTGGAAACAGGTGTCTGTGAATCTCCATTACTGTAAATAATACAGACCTAATGAAGACATAAGCACGTGATGTGCTCTTTAGGTTGAAGCATGCCGACTCTGGCAGTTTTGCGTGCAGATTCCCACTCCGCTGTTTTAGTTCAACCATTGGAACTTTGATGCCTAAGCGCACCACAATCACTCCTCTTCACATTCCTCACAGTTTCTCAACATATACAAAGTCTGCTTATGTATAGTTTGACCTGTATCATCTGTATTCTATTTTGTGTATATCACGTTCATATGTTGTACTCTTGTCCCTTGTACGACGGGATGAGAACAATGAACTTGGATATCATGTATGTGTATATTCTGACACATGGTCATTCATTCCATGGAGATTTTTTAAGCAGTTTAACAGAATAAAATAAATTCATGGTTCTCCATCCACAAGCTAAACTTTATGTCTGGAAGAGCCCCTTATGCGTTTGGTTCTGATGGCTGGGGTTTGACTCTGATTGCCCTATCCAAATTTGATATGACTTTTTTGTTAAGTTTTAGATACACCCTATGGCTGACTAATGAGCTATTGGCTAAATGGAAAGAAATATCGAAAACAGATAATGCCTGTCGTTTTTTCAAAGATTCAAGTCAATCTGAGATAGATTGGAGACACCTATCAATTTCTGTGCCTGCCTAGTAGTAGATTCTTAATTGTGTTTCAATAACAGGCTTAAACGTGCTTTGCATTGAAGGAATGAGTTTTTAATTAAGTTTGAGTATGTACTCGGTTTAATGCTGATTCACATCAAAATCAAGTTCTTGTTTGTCTTTGAATACATACGTTTCAAAAGGAATTCTGACAACTCTAAAAGAAAAAGACCCTCGACACGTGTTTCTCCAAAAACAGTAATTTGGTTCCTCAGGAGGGTGAGTCAAACATTTAGACTTTGGAAATCTGTGAACAAGGTACAACATGTATGAACAATAATAGCCTGTTATTAAAATAATGATTTTCTCAATTAATTGCAAAAAAGAGAATCTTATAAATTAAAAAAAGCCCTCTGTTTTTGTAGGGATACATGATTGATTAATGAAAGAGACAAAACATTTTGGTCATTTCTTGTGAAGAAAACATTTGCCATAAGAATAAGTGCGTAGTAAGTATTGTGCTACTCACTTATTTGAATTCTTTATGTGTTGTAATGTAGAGAAATTCTGATTATTTTATAACAATTAAGCATGTGGTCTGCTTGAATGGATTAGATAAGTTGTCTATCATAAGGTTTCTGTCCCTCTAAAAATGTAAATGGATTTCTCCTTGTACCTGTTTGTGTAAAGAAATTATCAAATTGAAATTTAGCAGATAAGGGGATAATTTTTCATTGTTGCACTTACTTGTGCGTCCTAACTAAGGGTATTGCCTTAACTGGGTGCTATCTAGTTGCTCTTAAGGCTAGGAGGGACAGGTTTGAAGATGTCTCGCTGTCCTGGTATTCGTGGCTGCGAGCGAGTTAAACAGAAAAATGGCTGCGTATTTATTATGGCATGACAATGTTTTACGACGTGATGATGTCATCACGTAGTCCGCCATTTTAAATCGGGATAATGGTGATTTTTTATCAATGATACAGTTTTGCGCCATTTCAAATTGGGCAAATAATAAATGATTTCGGTTTTACAATGGCACGATTGATAATGAGTGGCTACTGTGCGAGTAAGTTCTGCATGATTAATATGTAATTCCCTTAATACTTAATGGCAAAAACAGTGCCTCAATGTGAATGGCATTGTACTTATGTGGGATATGTAGCCCATCGAGTTGATACTTGGGTGATGATATTAGTGTGACCATTTACAAATGCAACCTGTTTCAAAATCTGGGGTAAAAGGTAATGATATTAGAATCAAACATAAGACAAAAGGAGAGAATACAATGCCTGGAAAATGAAAAAAAAAACTTGTTATAAGAAATTATTCATTTCTGTGTCTGAATTTAGTCCTGAGATACAATATTCTGCCAAACAAATCCATTTCACCTCACATTGCCTTTGTTTCTTTTCTCTATTTCCTCCTCTCCCTAGTTTAGCAACTTTCTCAATACCGAAAAATGTCACTTGTTCATACTCCTCATTGGCAGGTTCATGGCAAAAATGGTAGGCAAGTGGGTACTTTGTGTCTTGATTTCTGAGAGTTCTGAAATGTTCTGTGATCCGTGTTTTGAGATGGCGGATTATGCTGTCTATATAAAGTTTTTGGCAGATACATTTAATACCATGCACAACAGATTTGGAGTTGCAGTTGATTAAATCTTTTATTCTGTGCTGTTTGTCATTTGGTAATTGCATGGATGTTTTTGAATTTTCGGAGAAAGCACACACTGAGCAAGACCCACATTTGTAATTTCCTTTTAGATTTTGACTGTTCCACAATTGTGTTAATCATTTTTGAGGTTTTTTGGGTTGGAAGTGGGATGGACATAGTACATTTTTGAGGTTTTTAGGCTTGCAATAGGCAATACATTGAGTCTTGTTTAGATGATGTTGGAGGTCTTCATCTAATTTGAGGATTGGCCAGTGTTTTTGTAGTATTTTTCTAATTATTTGTGCCTCCGAGTTGTATGTTGTAATGAATCTTACCTCTTTGGAGATAGTTGATTTAGTTTTGATTTTGTTTTGCAATAATTCAGTTCTTGTACTTCGAATTGTCTTTTGGTATGCTTGATTTACACTTTTGTTGTCGTAGCCTCTTGCTTTAAATTTTTGTTTGGCTTGTTCTATATGTTTAATGAATTTGTTGGTTTGCGTGCAGTTTCTTTTGATTCTTAAGAATTCTCTGTACGGGATATTGGATTTAATGTGTTATAGGTGATTCCTGGTTGCATATAGCGTACTATTGCCTGCTGTTGGTTTCACGTAGAGAGAGGACTGGATGGTGTTGTTCTCCACGTACAATTCCAAATCCAGAAATGTTATTCTCTCTGTGCTTTCCTGCATTGTGAGTTGTAGGTTATAGGTGTTATTGTTGAGTTATGCATGCACGATGACCAGAACCCTGGTGGTCCAATATTAATTCTCAATGGACTGTAAGTATAAACAGGAATCATAGTAACCCATAGTATGTTTGCATTGTCCTATCCCAATCTTAACATGTCCTCTCTTTAACTTCAGAACCCTATTCTTGAGCTGATTTTTCCCATTTTGTTTCATTAAACCATAACCCATTAGTGATTTGGGTTAAATAAAGTAATTCCCATACAGAATGGAAACCAGAGTATCATACGTGGATGGTTACAAGCGGCCTTGCCTAACTGTGGAGATTCACGGGTGACATTCTCTTTTTCATAGTCATTAATATAGTTTAAATAAACCCAATCTGTCATTTCAAAACCGAATTTCTACTTTTCTCTGGACAATTTTTTTCAAAAACACCTTTCACTAAAACTTAAATAACTTCTTCAATTTTATAGATAGAAACATATTTTCAACTCTCAGTTAAACCTAAGACTTGTAGCTACATCCACAACTAAAAAGCGTGGAACAGTGTATTTGACCCGTTTTTATTAAAAATCGCATAGTCAAATTTTGCCGCAATTCACATTTTGCAAAAGCTGTACACGTGTCTTTTCCCATCCAAAGTGTTTCTTAACTTCCATTCCGATCTAAACTGTGTACTGTTGTTTATCTTGTAGCTCACGTGTGTTAGGACCTGTTTAGTGTTTCTCTCATAAGAATTTCTATCAATGTAAGCATTTTTGCACACTTTTCATTGTTTACAAAGCCATTTTAAACTGTCATTTTAAAAGTGTCAAAGTTCCAAAAACGCTTTTTCTCTCTTGTTTGGGGAGGGAAGACTATATTCAAATACTGTACTCTGTTCTTCATTCCTAAATGCCCGCTCCTTACTTACATCTGTGTAGAGTTGCTCATTTGTGAATTAAGAACTTAGCAGGGGGAATCTTAACTTAAACGCTATCTTTTCACAAGCCAAAACTGCCTTTTCCCTGTGTTTTATCTTCTGTGCTGCTTCAAATTGAATTCAATTGCTTTATTTATTTTCTGATTTGTATTGTCACCAATTGGTGATTAGCCCCGTATATATATATATATATATATATATACGGGGCTGTAATCACCAATATATCTATTTTGGTTTTTTTTCTATCTTCCTATGGCTTACATGTCGGCATAGTGCTTTTAACACTCACTCCACGCCGGTCTCCACATTTCCTGCGTATCGTTCCACATCATATTCATTGTGGACGTTTTGTGCTTTGCTGAGGTCGCTCCCTGTTTATACCTTCCTAGTATATATATATATATATATATTTTTTTTTTGGATGGTACTAGCCGAGAACATTACTTGCTGCTCGAGCTTTATTTTTCTTTTTTCTGGCAATCACACGCGCAGGCATGCAGGACGCTAGGGTGGCAGCCCGGCTTCTCCAGGCCAGGGATTTATTTAACGAGAAGCAGGATTTACCTGCAGTGACATCCACCTCTGGGGCCAAAAGAATTACCACCACCGCTTCTACCGAAGTTGTATTGCTCCGTGAAATAGAAAAATTCCGCAAAAAGGAGATATCGAAGTGGTGGGAGGAGCACTCCCTACAAAACTATCTTGATGTGGGTCGTGTACCCCGTGGACTGCGAATTATGATCACACCATCCTTTGAGGACCAGGACTCCAACATGCTGGAAGAGTGGGGAGGTGCCAGCAGTCACTGCTCTGCGCAGTTTTTGAAAATTTTGGTAAAATATGCCAATTCGGATCGCAAGGTTGTACTTTCACATCTTGACAAATTGGAACCTGACTTATGCGATATTCCTAGTACTGAAGAGGGCAAAAAATTACGTAGTAAAATTGAAGAAGATCTCATTACATATGAAGAGGAGATCAAGCAACGTAAACACAGAAAGTTTATCAGAGATAAGAATGACTATGAATCAGGTCGCATTTTTACTTTTGCCAAGCGATTTGATTCTTTGCGTAAAAGCTCCAACATTCAATCATCTTCTAAACAAGTGGGGGAGGAAGAAACTATCTCTTCAGAATCTGATGTCAGAAAATGATGAAATACCTACTAAACTAAATTTTTTAGACGAAATGAGACTTTTATGTCAAGACGGCAAAAACCAAAAGAGGGGCAGAGGCCGTGGAAAGAACAGGGGAAGAGGAAGAGGGAGAGGAAACGATCAGAAATTCTCAAAAGGAAAAAACCCGTCGAGGCTGTCGTGGGAAGCGGCTCAGATGTACAACAACAGGGCAGGTCGATGCGCTCTGGGGCGAAGTAGCAACCACAGACAATATGAATCTTCATCGTATTATAAACATGTCCTCACACACCCTCACGGGTGCACAAGCTTCATTACTTTCTTTGGGCTTAAATTTCTGTCCTACTACCCAGTTTGACTATGTTCAATCACGTTTAGATTTCGACAAATTCTTACGCAAAGTCAGACTAAAAAAATTCTTCTCCGTCAACCCTCCTCAATTCAAACCATCCGTGCCACGTCTTGGCCGCACTGACCTCCTTATCTCTGATATCTCCAACTTGGCGGACTTGGCCTGTCTTCAAAATGAATTGTTTGATCCGTCCACCTTTGATCCAGTTGACTTTGATATTGATCCCAACTGGGATGTACGTACTAAATTGAAAAACAAGTCTAAGTTTAACCCACAATTCTCAGTAGGTGGTTGTATTGAGGCATTCCACGATTTGTGTGTGAATGATTTTCGTAAACTTCGCAAGAAACCCTGTAATAACAAACAGAATCTTACTATCTCACAACGATCGGCCCTTAATGAATTGCAGAATGTGTCTAATATTGTGATAAAACCTGCTGATAAGGGCTCCAATATAGTTATTCAGGATAGGGAATGCTATGTGGCTGAGGCTAATCGTCAGCTACGAGATCGATGCTGTTATTCCAGACTTTCTAAGAACCCTTTTGTTGAAATACGGTTGGGGCTCACCACCTTATGTACCAAATGGGCCGAGAAAGGCCTCATTGAAGATGAGCTTGCTAAGTTTCTTGTGCCTGTGAGTCATACCATTCCTACTATATACTTTTTGCCTAAAACTCATAAGTCCTTGATCCATCCACCAGGCAGGCCGATTGTAACCTTATGCGGTTCCCTCCTTGAACATATGGCCCAATTTATCGATGAGACTTTGTTCCCGTTGGTGTCAGTCCTGCCTTCATATCTACGTGATACAAAGGACTTCTTGAGTCATATCTCTGATATACCTTGGGAGGAAGGTTTAATGTTGGCAACCCTAGATGTTGTCTCCCTTTATACATCTATAGATCACACGGTTGGATTGGCAGCCTGCAAATATTTTTTGGACACCCGTTCTTTGAATTATTTGGGGCACAATGGTATGATTTTGGATATGCTTTTGTTTTGCTTAACGAACAATGTATTTCTTTTTGAGGGTTCTTTCTACCATCAAGTTAGGGGCACTGCCATGGGCAGTACCTTTGCACCATCGTATGCTAATCTTACCATGGGGTGGTGGGAGGCTACTTTCCTGTCTGAGCTACTTTTAGCTAGTTTTTCTACACAAGTTATTGGTTGGTGGCGGTATATCGATGATATTTTTATCATTTGGAAGGGAAATGAGAACGAGTGGGCACATTTTGTGAACAGTATTAACACCAATGTCGTGAATTTGAGATTCACTGAATGCGCAGCTTCACCCATATTGTATATTTGGATGTGAATGTAAGATTGGACAATTCAGGCATCCATACTTCCCTGCACAAAAAACCCACCAATACTGGCCTCCCACTCCATGCAACGAGTTGTCATCCGCTCTCCTGTAAAAACAGTATCCCTTATGGAGAATGTATTCGCTTTCGGCGTAACTGCACGGATATTAAGGAATTTGATCACTGTTGCAGGGTGGCTGCAGCCGACTTCTTACATCAGGGTTACCAAAAAAAGATCATTGAGTTGGCCTTTTTTAAAGCACGGTCACGCTCAAGAGAAATGTTACTACATGGCTCTGTTAACAGGAGAAAAAATAAGGATCAGGATGAACCTCGCCTTATTATTACATTTAATAAGGCCTCATTTGATGTTCGCAAGATTATTGCAAAACACTGGCACATCCTCAGGCTGGATAAAGACCTTGGTCCACTTCTTCCCAAATGCCCCACATTAACTTATAAGCAGGCACCCTCATTAAAGGACAGACTGGTTTCTAGTTATTTGCCCCCTATCCAGACTAATTCCATCCGGACCAGTTGGCTACCTGCCTTACCTAAGGGTTTTACTAAGTGCCAAAAATGCAAAGTCTGCCCTCATGCAACCATCTGTAAATCTTTTGCACATCCTGTTACTGGCAAAGAATTTAAGCTGAAACATTTTATTAATTGTGAGACCCCGTTTGTGGTTTATGTTCTAGCTTGCCCCTGCCGTAAATGGTATGTGGGATCTACGACTTGTGTTCTTAAGCTCCGCATTTTACAGCATCTTAGAGCCATCAAAAACCTTGATCCCAGGTATCCCATGGCCAAACATTTTAGGCAGGAACATGACAGTGATGTCTGTTTACTTACATTTTTCGCTGTCGCTCATGTACCGATTGACCCAAGAGGAGGTGATCGCACTTTAAAACTGAGACAGCTTGAAACCAGGTTTATTCTGGATTTTGACTCTAAGTATCCCAATGGGCACAATGTTGACGAGGAGCTATATACTTTTGTGGGAACTTAATTATTTTAATTATTTAGTTCCTTTTTGCACTTGCACACATCTTTTCCTTCTCTCCTGCCCTATGTTATTTGATCTTGACCTTCTGCCATAGGTATACTGCTTTTTTGCTTCTCCTTTTTTCTGTGTTTACTTATTTACAAAAATGTTTACTGACCTGGCCTGGACTTGTCTATTTATTTTATGTTTGTTTTATATAAAAAAAAAAAATTCTAATCTTTATCATTTACATTATCCAACTTTTTTAATCGTTTAGTTGGTGACCTTTGGCTGTCTTGCCCCAGTTTCTCTTCTGTGGTTAGGGGGTTTGAATTCTGTGAGTACATGTTTGTATCTCTACCCTGAAACTCTAGTGGTTGATACTGCTCCTCTACTATATAATTGCCTGTACCTTTTTTCATAATAAGCTCAAATATTATGCCATGCACTTGCACTTTATGATTACCTAACCTTCTTCAATTAGGCTATGCTGCGAGAGAGTTACGTTGATTACCTCATGCTTTTGCACTTTATATAGCAGTATGCTACATGTTTTCATCTTAAAGGCTGCATTCACTCATTTTATAATCTTTCAATTAATAGTGCACTTGCACTTTATGTTTATTCCACCTCTTCAACTGGGCCATGTTGTTAGAGTGACAGGTTTACCATCCACTGCACTTGCACTTTATATTGCATTTTACTACATGTTTTATTATTGAGACTGTATTTAATAGATTATTTTTTAAATCCTCAATGATATGCTTATGGTAACCTGGTTGACTAGGCTACTTGGTTAGAATGATATGCCCATGGCCTAATGCACTCGCACTTTATATTGTAGTTTGCTATATGTTTTTATCTGGAAGGTTGCATATAGGTTTGTCCGAGCTGTGTTCTTATTATGTACTATATATTATGCTACCATGGTTTAGCGAAGATATGCACTTGCATTCCATACTTCTATATTTTTGTATTCATATTTGCTAGCTATTGGCACTATTAGCCTCTAAGCTTCCAGAGGTAGATACTTGTACTTTATGTCACAGCTGCGGTTTTTATATGAATTTTAATTCTTGCCTATCTGTATTAATTTCTGTATAGCAAGTGTTATTTATAATCATTATATTGCCTGCTCCTTCCATTTATTTACTTTACATTTCCACATTTTCTACGTGGACTTTTAACGTGCTTTGCATTTTATTGTTGTGTCTAAACTTGCACTCTCTATGGGTAATGCAGCCCTTGACTACATTCCAAAATGGCCGCCATGGTATCATGCAAGTCTGTGAGCTTAGGTTTGTTGGCAACATGGAAGAAGGACTAATCTGCAATATCTACCTTCATTTTTTACACATCCTCCTAACGTCATCAAGCGCTCAGGGAAGCGCGAAACGCGTCGTTAAGGACACTGCCTAGGCGCCCTGTATTGCCTGTATGTGTGTTTTTGCCTTGTATTTTTTACCTCCTATTAAACTCGGTTTTTTCCTCTTTATTGGATTCGAGTTTTTTTCATTTTTCTGGGATTTAAAGACCTCATGCATGGAGTGCAGGTTTTTTCTATCCTCCATGTGCTAACATATATATATATATATATATATATATATATATATATATATATATATATATATATGTATATATATATATATATATAAATTGTGTTTGATTTGAATTTTAAATAATTAAATAAATAATTACTTTTACCAACTAGCCTGATTCCTGGTACACTGTGACCTGGGGGTATTTTGAGACGGGTGTGATATGAGTGGTATATCACTCAGAATATTGAACCTATAGACATAATAATTAAGTGTTTAATTTGTGCATTACATGCTAGGCGAGACCCGGGTGTGTGCCTGATTGAAATCCTTAATAGATTTTGCAGGCTTGTGCCATGATTCTGAGTTCGAGTTACCACCTGTGACAGTCTAACACAGCATACTAGCCTGCAGGGTACAGACACCTGGCTGGGTTGGTGTACTGTGCTACACTGTACAAGCACCTCTCAAAAAAAAATACTCCAAAAATTCGGCCTGTTTGTAAAAGTAAATTAACCCTGAAATAAGTCATAAGGAAATTGATATTTCCAAAATAGCGATCCCAGTAGAAATTAATATGGCTAGGGAGCACACCCTGCACAAACTGTTTGTCAGGGGTGAGTGGCCAGAACAGAATGAGCAGGTCTGGCTACAAGAAATCAAAGAACAGGTCACTGCCATGGACCTAGATACATGGCAGGACAAGGTCCTTTACACCAACCTCTTAGTGAACTGTACATGGCCCCAAAAGCTAAGGAGGAGCAGACAAAAATTGCCAGAATAGCGGCCTACCTATACCTCCACATAGGAGTAATGCAGGAAAAGCATGCAGAAAACATAGTTCTGACAAAGAAGCAAGTGGAAACACTAGAGAAAATTAAAACTGATCTGGACTCTGCAGAGCAAAGGCTACAGAAGAGCCAAGAATCAGAGACAAGGCAGCATCTGACAAAACTGAAGGAAGATCTGGCACTCCTACAGCAAGAGAAGGCAGAGCAGGATACCCAATTACAGACACTGCAAAAGTAGTGTCAGAAAAGGGGGGACTCTTTAAAACAGAGTAAGCAGAAGCTGGTGCAACAGTTAAATTATAACAGAGTATGCGCAGAACAGATATCACCTTACAAAACCACATTGAATCCTTGAAAGAGGAAAACAATAAATTAATTATTAAAGATCTAGAATCTCAAACAGAATTTGATGAGGAGCGCCAGAAGTCCAACACATTTAAAAAACAGGGGGACGACTTGGCTGAACAGAGGGGCACTCTAAGTCAAGAGAGGAACGCCTTAGGCCACGAAGTGAGCCAATTAAAAACCAAGTTAGAGGAAAGAAAGCTGGCCCTCCACGAGCTCAGTGAGGTAAAAACTGAATATGAGAAGCTACTAGAGCACACCAGGCGGGTGGAGGATGCTCAGGAAAAGAACACTCAGACCAATAATGGTAAAACTCAGGAGGTGAGTCTCCTGCAGCAAAAATTGGCCCAGTATTTCCAAACCAGGCAGGAAGCACAGAGAGACAATGAGGCTCTCTTTGAAAAGAATGATAGGCTCCAAAAACAGATAGCCATGCAAGAGCAAATCATTGAGACCAGTAAGGCCTTAATAGAGGAGCAAAAGTGTCAGATTTTGGCATATCACCAGATAATAGGGGCTGAAAGAGAAGAGATAGGAAGGGACAGCGAAACCCCTGAGCATAACATCAGGACCCCTGTAATCAGGGAGTCTAATCCCTTCAGTACCATGGACTCTGCCACCTTCATGTCCACTGGCTCATATAAACCAAGGGCCATGGGGATGGTAGAGTTCAGCAGAATTAGCAACATGGGACTGACAGATCAGCGCCTCCCAGAAATTGATGGACGGGCGTCCCTGTACAGATCCCCAAATGTTAGGGCTAGCCTCTCTGATCAGGAAGAATCCTGTGAGGGGTGAATCAGGGAATCGGATCATCAAAAATACCGCCCACCAAAGGACCAGTTAGTAAAATTTGGTGGAGAACTCCAGGAAAGCAAGCCCAAAAAGAGTATCTTAAAGACCTCTTCCCAGCTAGGGCACTAGAGGGATGGGGGGTTCCTCAGCCAATCCTGGGAGCAAGGGAGATTCAGAAGACGCTTCTGAGCACCACCGACATCAAGAAACTAGGCCCCCACATTCTGCAAGCCATTCTCAAGCTTGCAGAATCAGGGAGAGCCTAGAGGATCAGATAGCCACCACCTCTAGTAGTGCCTCTGAGTCAGAGGATGAGTGGACTCAGGTGACTAAGACCAAAAAGGCCAACAAAATGAAGAGGGTTCTACTAAAAGATCCCCTGAAGCAGATCAAGGCCATTAGGAGTGTTGTAACTCCCTATCACAAACATGCCAAGTATTCAGTCTGGCAGCACCTTGAGTTATATGAGCAGATGTTGGATACTTTCCATCTGAAAGATAGCCAGAGTTGCATCCAGTATGTAAAATGGACATTTTCCCCTGAGTACTCCAGCTTCTTTGTTGGGCTGGAGGATCAGAACCACTCAAGATGGTCCACCTACAGGACGGCCATCTTAAAACATTTTTCTGTCCATAGGAACCCCCAAGAGGCCCGCAAGGCGGCCTGCAATTTGCAGTGTGGGGAAGATCAGGCCCCACAAGAATTTGTGCAAGAACTAAAACGTACCTTTGCGCAGACCACCAGGAGGGTCCACAGAGACAGTAGGGAGTTCATTAATACCTTCTTTCATGCACTCCCTAACTACATCATGACCCAGCTGGTGAGGGACTTTCATGAGAAGTGATCACTGGACTGGGTCATTGAACAGGCGACCCATATTTATGAAGTGCAGAAACCGGTAGAGAACAAAAATACAAATAAAAACCCCAAACCAGCTAACACCCCTGCTGCTACTAAGGTGGCAGAGGTGAAGGTTGCCCCCATTTTAGATCTGGAGGTGGGGGAGGCCTAAAAATATTCCTGTACAGAATACATCTTCTAACCAAAGAATCAGAAGGCCCCCGGGCCAATCCCAAACAGGTAGTCAGGGAGGTAATCCCACAAATGCAACCCCTAACTCCCCTGATTATATTAGCCCCTGTTACAAGGGCAACAAACCCATCCTGGGGTATGTGTGGACTACCCCAGCCCAAGGGGGGGATCCAATCAAGTAGGCACCACCCCGGGAAACTTCCCTCCTAACTTTCCGCAGGAGGGCAGTAACCCCCCAATTGCTGGGATGAGCTTCTTTCCCCGGTAGCCGCCAAACTACAACCCACAGAACAACCTTCCTTTCCTTCCCCACTTTCCTGAGCCCAGACAGCCCAATCTGGGAGAGGGGAGGCCAAGGGTGGAGGGTTACCCAAACTATCCCAACCCAGGGTATTATGGGAGAAGGTATAGCTACCCTTCCTGTGATCCACCTAGGATGAACCAGAGACCCCCATACCAGCCAGAGCGGGTGTCCCAATTGGAGCGCCAGGTCCAGAACTTGTACCAGGATCTGGGTCGCATGTTGAGGGCTCAGCAGAACCCTCAGAAGAACATGGCGGCCCAGAACTCCACAAACCAAGGATCTGGTACTCCAGAGGATTGACGGGGAGAGAACCCCGATAACCCACCGGTTCCAAGGGAGGAGGCACTGGGGGAAGGGGGGTGTAAAGCCTTAGAGGAAGCTTCCTTCTCCACTTGTAAAAAGCCCCTGGCAACCCAGGAACGGGAACCAGAATATCCTGCCCCCGAAAGTCTGCAGCCTAAGGAACAGAGGGCGGGTAGGAGAAATAAAGGACCTAAAAGACCCATTTTGTGAAGGAGAGGGGTCCTCAGAGGACTCTGGGAAAAGGATCTTCTCCTTCAGGGACATGGGAACTCCTTCCAAAGAAAAATGGGTCCCGAGAGATCCTAATAAAGACTGGGTAAATTTGTGGACTGAGTTCGAACCGCCCATCATTGAACCCCAGAATGATAAGCCAGAAAAACAACATGCCCAAAAATATTCTGGTGACTGCCTCCAAAAAGGAGGGGGGTGGCCCAGAATCAGAACCAGGGGAGCCCAAAACTGTCTGATTTTTTTTTACAGATCCCCAAGCTCCCCCAAAGAATCATAACCAAACCTATTCTGGGGAATGCCTCCAAAAAGGGGGGGGTGACCCAGAACCAGAGAAAGAAGATTCCCTGGCTCCCCAAAGCCATTCTGGGTACTGTCTCCAAAAAGGGGAGGACAGCCCTGAATCAGAAAAGGAGGAGCCCGAGACTCCTCTAATCCCCGAGTGTGAAATTGCCTGTTCAGATTCCCAAACCACCCAACTCCATACTGGGGACCGCCTCCTAGAAGGGGGGACAGCCCAGAATCAGCACCAGAGGAACCCCAAACCTCACCAACCACTACTGTTGACTGCCTCAAGAAAGGGGGGGGCAGCCCAGAGTCAGAAAAAGGGGAGCCCGAAACACACCCAAATAGCGGTGTGTCAAAATTCTTTGCCAGATTCCACAACTCCAACAGCGACTCTTGACCCAACTATCCCGGTGTCATAGTCAGAAATAAGTAAATTGACCATCAAGCTTACCAAGAACTCCCATTACCTTTGCCCATTGGAGGAGAAAGAAGGTAGATTCTATGCCTCCATCCAAGTGCAAGGGCAATGTGCAATTCCAGCACTGGTGGACCGTGGATCCCAAGCAACTTTGCTGTCAAAGAGGATCTTTGAACAGCTACATTCAGGAAGGGGGGAGAGATACCAGATCCCTCTCATCCCTCTTCCTGGACAACTCCAGAACTTTGACGGGAAGGAAATTCCTGTTGAGGGGTCTGCAGAGCTGGAAATTAAAATTGGGCGACACAGTATGAATCACCCGGTCATAGGCGTGGTGCCAGAGGGAACCCCATGTCTGTTAGGGAATGACATCCTGCGAAGGTTGTCTCCCCTAATAGACTGTATGAATAAGGTACTCTGGACCCAGACTCAGAGGCCAATCAAATTAAAACAAAGTGTCAACCATGTTAGTCTAAATGACACATGCCACATGGTTGAACAAAAACCGGACCAAATTAAGTTCTACCTTCAAAACAATGACATACCCGACGTTACCATCATAGCTGTGGGACAACAAACTGGTGATGGGAACTCCTCTCCATTTCTGCAAATCACCCTTCCTTCCAGTCTTAAGTGGCATTCCACCCTGGACGGAGATACATTGAAATTGTATACTAATGCACAATCGAAAATCCCACTCCAATAGTCCAAAATGATGAGAACCCAGCTCAAAGTTTAGCTGACATTGAGAAGATTGGCGAAAAGTTGTTCATCCCTATTCAGTTAAATGAGGGAAGGACTCTGTTCTCGCCCGAATGTGCGTGAACAAGGGTAAGAGCTTCATCAGCGAGGCCATGTTCCTCAAACTCCCAAAAGATCCAGCCATTCCCACATTTAAATTGATAGACAAATGGGAAATGGACCTGGAAACTCCCAATTCCAAACATCTCCTGCCCAGCAAGTGTATGCTCACAATTTCTATAGACAACAAAAACATAGTGAATAACTGTTGGGTCGTGCAAGATGTCCCTGCTGCATTTTATTTAGGCAGTGACATTCTCAATCGCTTTGCCATTTGTTTGGATCTGATAAACTTCAAAGCCTGGTCCCGATTAGCGGGTAATCCCATGGACTGTGATGATCCAGAGAAAGCATTTCGGTCAGCTCAACTGCTGCCATATGCACCTGAAGTTCAGATTGGAGAGGAAGTCACCATCCCAGAATGGACCGACTATTCCCACTTAAAGTAAAAATTAAAAGAGGACAGAAACTGCAAAATCCTGACGCATATGTTCACCACAACACCAATCTTCAACAGCAAGGGTTGGGGTAAACCCAACACCACTAGTCAATATAGAACAAGACACCATTCAAATAGTCATGGATAACAGCGACCTTAGGAGTTACACTCTGCGCGCAGGCACCATTATTGGAATGGCGGTTGATGACCAACATTTTTCCATAGATTTAGGTAATGAACTGATAGGAGCAATCCCCAATGACTGTTTTGACAGTGATAGCGAGAATGACACAACACCAGACAGGATCTTCACCCAGCATGGGGGGAATTTCCTGGTGTACTCTTACTGTCCATACGGTAAGGAAGAGGTGACCTGTGACTTCAGGAGGGATGAGGTGATCTTTCAAGTCCACCAGGACTGCCTTCCCCACCTGAAGCCATCAGTCCACGTCAGTGCTTTAACCAGGGATTTCTCCACCCAGCTGGAGGAGGCCGCTGAGATAGCCAAACCAGAAGTCTTTCCGGGCTTCAGGCAAATGGTTGAAGAGAGAGTCAAACTAGCTGATGCCTGTGAGACTCTGGAGCAAAGGTTAAAGTTGAAACAAGTTTTCTTAGATTTTCAGGATCTCTTTGCGCTGGACACATATGACTGTGGTCACACGGAAATCCATGCAACACCAATTCCCACGTACCCTGGCATGACTGCAGTGTTTGTGAAGCAATATCGCTTGCCTCTCGCATCCATGGAGTACCTCACAGAAATAATTTAAAACCTTGAGTCCCGTGGGATAATTCGTCCAGTACACAGCACCTTCAATAATCCAGTGCTGGGGATTTTGAAACCAAACGGCCAGTGGAGACTCTGTGCTGACCTAAGGGAGCTAAACAAACGGGTCCACACTTCCCGATGGCCTCTTCCCTACATTAACCAAGGGCTGGCCCAGATCCAGGGGTCAAAGGTATACACTGCCTTTGACCTGACCAATGGGTACTGGACCGTACCTGTCAGTAGAGAGGACCAATACAATCTGGCCTTTACCTTTGGGGGCGGCAGTACACTTGGACCCGGACTCCCTTTGGATACATCAACTCCGGAAATTAATTTGATATCTTCTTGCATAAGGCCATACCCGACTTGGGTGAAAGCGGTAAACTGGCCTATGTAGATGATGTTCTGATTAAAAGCTTGACTCTGGAGGAACACATAGCGGGGATCTGTTATGTTCTGACACAGTTGAGGGCTGCCGGAGCAAAACTATCTTTCCAAAAGTCAGAGTGGTGTAGGACCCATGTCTATTTCTTGGGGTATGAGATAACTCCTGAGGGTGTCTGTCCCCAGGAAAAGAAAGTAGAAGCACTCCTGAAACTAAAAGACCCCACAACTCTGCGTGAGCTAAGGAGCCTCCTTGGACTGACTAATTACAGTAGAAAGTTCATTGAGGATTATGCAGAGATCACAGGACCCCTGATCCATCTGTTGAAGGGGGGGGTCAAGTGGGAGTGGGGTCCAGAACAAGCCGAGGCAGTAAGACAACTCAAATGAAGCCTCTCACAAGTGCCTTGCCTAAATTACCATGTCAAAAACAAGGAGTTCTTCTTGGAGACAGGGTTCTCAAATACCTGCTTAACTGCAGTATTATACCGAAATCATTACAAGGTCAATAAAGTCATCTCCCCTGAGAGTAAGACTTTATTCTCTGTGGAGGAAAAATTCAACGATTGTTAGATGGCACTCCTGGCAACGGTGTGGGCATTGAAGAATTACCGCCCATTCATCCAGGGGAACACATCATAGTGGAGACTCCACACCAGCCTCTGCAATATCTTCAAAGTGACAGAATCCGGGCCGGAAATGTGAGTAATTCCTGAATGACTTCCTGGATTCTGTCAATGCAAGGCTTTCCTGTGGAGGTTAGATATGGCTAAAACAAGAAAGTCCCCTTGCGCAAGGTCTGGCTGACTTGCATGATTGTGCCAGAGAAAACTGTCTTGAGGACAAAAGTCTTAAAATCAAGGACAACATGGAGGCGTACCTGAATTCCCCACACAAAGTCTATGAAGAAGACAAGTGTGAGGGAATGCCCACTGTCTATGTGGATGGGTGCTCACTCCTACCATGTTGACAACAACGGGGAAAAGGAACTAGTGGCTGGCGTGGGGAATGCCTGGGTGAATGATGCCCCAGAACCCTCCAATGGGTACAAAATTGGTCCCCATAGTAGTCAAGTGCCAGAGCTGAAGCCTGTGCATCAAGCCATCCTCACTGCTGTCCAACACCAACTCCATGAACTGGTGATAATCACTGATTCAGATTATGTCCGGAGCGGGTTCGTGGAGCACCTGGTTAATTGGAAAACCAGATGCATGCTATGTGCTAATAACAAACCACCAAAACATGGAAAATTAATACAAAATATTGATGATCTGGTCACCTCGAGTGGGATGGCCATCTATTGGAAAAAGATCAAGGGTCATTTCAAAGTAGAGGGACCAGACAATACTTGAAATGACTTAGCTGATCAGCTGGCCAAAACTGGAGCCATCCAAGAGGATCTACTTGAGATTGAGTGCCTGTTTAGGGAAATCCAGGTCACTGCTATCACTAGGTCCCAGATAAATGCTCACAATGAACTCTCAACTGTCCAGTGGAGTAAGGAGACCCCAGATGCTGATTTAATCACGGCTCAAACGGGGAATCCAATAATTGGTAAGTTTTATCAACCCATTGAGGACCCTGAGAACTTTCCCCTGATGGATACTGATTGCATTGGGAAGGAGGACCAAAAATGTTCCGAATCCAAGACGGTTTGTTGGTGAGGAGATCCATATCTGGCTGTGACCAGTGGGTGGTCCCTACCTCTTTCCGAAACCTGATTCTTAGTCACGCCCATTATGCGGCCACAGCCGGTCATCAGGGGTTTCATACTACATTAGAAATCTTGAGAGAGGTTGCATACTGGCCACACATGGGACAGGACCTCGACCAATACGTGAAGGGGTGTCTTGTGTGTGCACAATTTCAGCCAACATCACTCACACACCGTGCTCCCCTCCAAAAGAGGGGGTGACACTGCCTTGGTCAGATTTGCAAGTTGATTTCATCAGGCCTGTGATTCGCTCCTCTAGGGGGAACAAGTACATGTTAATCGTAACATACTTGTTTACTAAATGGGTGGAATGTCTCCTGGCCCCAAATTGCAAGGTAAAACAGCAGCTGCCCTGATGATCAATCACATCTTCTAGCGTTTTGGACTACCCCAAAGGTTTGAGTCAGACCGAGGTAGTCACTTCACCAGCGAAGTGATGACAAAGATGTGGGAGGTACAATAAAACCATTCTGAGCATATTTAAAGAGTTTGTGGCAGACTCTGGGCCAAGTTGGGATATTCAATTACCCCTTGTCCTGATGGCCATCAGATCTACCCCTTCTTCTGCAACAAAAACGTCTCTATTTGAGCTGATGAATGGACGAAGGATGGTGCTACCCCAGCATCTGCTCTATAGAACCCAAGAGCAGACCTTTATAAATGCCTCCACAACTCATGAGTATGATGAGAATCTGAGAAAACACCTTCAACATGCTTTTGCGTACGCTCAGCGGAATCTAGAAAGATCTGCAGACAGTATGAAGACACACTATGACCTTAAGACAACCAAAAAGGAATATCAAGTAGGAGACAGGGTCTACTTGTACAATTTCCAAAGGAACCAAGCCAAGGAGCGCAAATTCCTGCCAAGCTGGTGGGGTCCTTATGAAATTGTGGACAGAATCTCACCAGTCGCCTACAGAATCTGCATCCCCAAGGGAAATTTGACTGAAGGGGAAGACAAGTGGGTCCACATAAACCAGCTAAAGAATTGCCATCCCAGACATACTTTGCGGCAAATAGAAGAGCCTATTGGAAACCCAGAGGGGGAGAATCCAGACAAGACACCTAGGGAAATTATTAAATTGTAATTGATTACATGCAAGGAAATGTTAAGATTGTCATTAAATACATGCAGGGAATATTGTCAATTGTTATTGAATGCATGAGTCTATCCCACTGCTGAAATCCCCCATGGAACCGTAGTAGGAACATTTTCATAACCGTGTTATGTTCTGTTTTCTAGTACTGGCACTAAATACACATAATCACCAAGGAGGAAAAACCCAAGAGATCCGGAGTGTCACTCCACGCTGGAAAAGAAAGCAGAGGAGAAGACGGGAGTATCTTCCCATCCCAACCAGAACTCGCGAGGAAAGAGTGTCGCACCAATCGCTGACGGGAGAAGCAGCCGGATTTCTTCACATGGACAGAAAGAAAAATCCCACGTGCCCGACTTCCCCATGACTGGAAGTAAAGCCGAAGTCGGGGGGTTTTGTGGGATATTTTTACCCATGCCGATGCACCCCACTGCACCCCTTTACCAATGGGGAAAGAAACGGCCAAAAATGGATACACTAACCCCTGTGTGCACACAAATATTTGCAAAACTGCGCATGGTTCACCATCACAAAAGGCTGCACATCCCTGCCACACACAGTCAAAGTTGGGGTAAAAACAGAACTCACTGCAGGAGAATGCAAGTGGGTGCTGTAACATGTATCATGAAGCAAGGCCACAGAAGTGGTCTAAAAACCAAAAATGCCTTTTAAAATGCAACAAATTGCAACCTTCAAAGTGCTATTTTGGAGCTAAATTCAGTCATTTTCCAAGTGAACCACTGAAATTAAAAGTGTACTGAAATCACAGATCCTCCAGGTGGCTCAGAAACCGGGCCTCACTGACTGAAAGCAGCTAAGAAATGTATTTTATGAAAAACCAGTCCAGCAACAGCTTGTTTTCAGTTACATGAGAAAAATGCAGCTGAAAGTGGCAACATATAACAATTTCAGCTGTACAGAGAAACTACAAACAAAAGGCTGAATACATATCTCCAAACAGAAAAACAAATCCCAGCATTTCAGGAAAGAACTGGTGCTTCAGAGGAAAAGCTGATTTAAAAGACTCAGTTCAAATGTGCTTTTTCAGGGAAGAAGTGCAAAAATCGCCTGTGTAAAAGTATGTTTTTGTAGAAAGGCTAATTCTTTAACTATCAAAATCTACCTATCAACTGTGTTCAAGTTATATATTGTAATGAAAGATGTAGGTAATTCTTTAAAGTCAAAATCCAGTTTGGAATTAAATAATTAATTCTGACTTGACAGTGCCCAGCCTGGGAAAGATGACGCTTCATGTTAACACCTTGCTGCTACAGGAAGGCTTAGTTGATGCTGGAGGTTCTCGCATTTTGACAACAATGAACTGATTAGACATTTGTCTCTGGCCCAGCCAAGGACATTGGCAAGAAAACGTTCCTCTACACCCCACCCTGATCAAAGGAATGTGACAGATGTTGCCAGTTGAATGTTGTTTAAAATGCCTATTTGTGATTTGGTTTTGAAAACCTTTAACTTTGCCCCATGAAGGAGGACAAATCTAAAAATTGGTAGTTGTAAATCTAATTGCATGCCCTTGCTTTGAAGACGTTAGTGAACCCTGTACTACATAAGGGACCAAAGTTACATGAAAACCCTAATTGTAGCAAAACTATTAATGCTGCAAGTCGAATATTGTATACCCATGCTCTAGTGATAATCGCCCAGATATGTACTGAATTAGAAATTGTTAGGCCAAACTGTTCTGATTAAAATGGACAAAATTGCACAGAACAACAAAGACAGCTCTCACAGAGATGGGAATTGGACGTAAGGATAACTCACAAAATCTATAATGTATGTGTCTGATTTTATTAGGGGGCATAATTATAGAAATGTGCATTTGTGCAAAAGTTAAATTGTGGTTCAAATCAATGTGGGAGTTCCCAAATCACATCATAAAGATGATACCTCTTTTCTGACTTCCAACCAGAACAAGGCAAGTGCCTTTGACCACTCACAGCGTGGGGGTGTGGTTTTAAGTTATGCCCCTACCATAAACTTTGTGATGTCACTTGGCAGGATAAATATCGGAACTTCACCACACATAAACACACTGCTTCCCGACCACATCCTAATTTCCGCGTAGCTTTTTGTTCCTGATCTCTTCATCTTGCAGCTGATCCAGATTACTTTGCAATACCAAGGCTCAGCATTTGCTGAACTCTTCTCAGCTAGTCCCAAATCCAACCATCCCAAACTTCAGGGAAATTAATTCTGATCCAGTCTGGCTTGCTACCATTAAGGCTTGCATGCTGAAACTCACAATCCTGCTAATCTACCATGTCCAGTAACCAGAAGGGCCAATCCAATCCAAATCCAGTCTGAGGTGCTGCTCACTTGACCAGAACCGCCCAGCTGACCATCCTGTCAGCGGTGCCTTGCTGCAGGTAGACCCGCTCCCATGACCAGAACCCTGACGGTCCAATATTAATTTACAATGGACTGTAAGTATAAACAGGAATCATAGTAACCCATATTATGTTTACATTGTCCTATCCCAATCTCAACCTATCCTCTCTTTAACTTCAGAGCCATAATATTTTCAGAACCATTCTTACGCTGATTTTTCCCATTTTGTTTCATTAAACCATAACCCATTAGTGATTTGGTTTAAATAAAGTAATTCCCATAGAGAACGGAAAACAGAGTATCATACGTGAACAGTTAAAAGCGGCCGTGCGTAACTGTGGAGATTCACGGGTGACATTCTCTTTTTCATAGTCATTAATATAGTTTAAATAAATCCAATCTGTGTATTTCAAAACCGAATTTCTACTTTTCTCTCTTCTATTTTATTCAAAAACACCTTTCACTAAAACTTAAATAACTTCTTCAATTTAATAGATAGAAACACATTTTCAACTTTCAGTTAAACCTAAGACTTGTAGCTACATCCACAACTAAAAAGCGTGGAGCAGTGTATTTGACCCGTTTTTATTAAAAATCGCACAGTCAAATTTTGCCGCAATTCACATTTTGCAAAAGCTGTACACGTGTCTTTTCCCATCCAAAGTGTTTCTTAACTTACATTCCGATCTAAACTGTGTACTGTTGTTTATCTTGTAGCTCACGTGTGTTAGGACCTGTTTAGTGTTTCTCTCATAAGAATTTCTATCAATTTAAGCATTTTTGCACACTTTTCATTGTTTCACAAAGCCATTTTCAACTGTCATTTTAAAAGTGCCAAAGTTCCAAAAACGCTTTTTCTCTCTTGTTTGGGGAGGGAAGACTATATTCAAACACTGTACTCTGTTCTTCATTCCTAAATGCCCGCTGCTTACTTACATCTGTGTAGAGTTGCTCATTTATGAATTAAGAACTTTGCAGGGGGAATCTTAACTTAAACGATATCTTTTCACAAGCCAAAACTGTCTTTTCCCTGTGTTTTATCTTCTCTGCTGCTTCAATGTGAATTGAACTTCTTTATTTATTTTCTGATTTGTATTGTCACCACTAGGTGATTGCTGTCCCATATATATATATATATATATATATATATATATATATATATATATATAAAAAATTGTGTTTGATTTGAATTTTAAATAATTATCTTTACCACCTAGCCTGATTACTGGTTACTGTGACCGGGGGGGTATTTTGAGATGGGTGTGATATGAGTGGTCTATCACTCAGAATATTGAACCTATTAATAAATAAGTATTTAATTTGTGCATTACATGCTAGGCGAGACCCCGGTGTGGGCCTGATTGAAATCCTTAACAGTGAGCACAAGAAGCCTTCGCCTGTAAGACATGATTCTTCATATCAAGCCCAGAGTCAAGGAGGACACCTAGGGCCTCATCAGGAGTTGGGCAGTATCCCGGCAGTATATCCATCAGAATACTGCCCAACACAATTACTTTTACCACCACTTGGTCCGGTGGTATTACCGCTGGATCACAAGTGCCGGTGGTGGTGTGAGTCCCCATTTTATTTTAGTCCATAGGACTCAATGGGGCATTTTCGGCACAATTACAGTAGCAGTAATTGCACCATGGTAATTGCACCAAAATTGGGTGGAAAGTCGGCACATTCACCTCCAGCTCAAAGCTGGAGGTGAATCTTTGACTTTCCCCCAAACCCGTGATTGGACGGTGCTGTAATCCAGCAGTAACGCAACTGCCAGATTTGGACCGCCCCGCCCGACTTCTGATAAGGCTACAGTGTCTTGATATGATATGATAGGTTATTATTAACACCCTTAACCCAGAGGTTTCTAAGTGCAGCCCCGAGGATCGAACCTGTGTTGCTACCCTCCCGAGACAAGGGCTCACTTGAGAACTGACTTGAATGGAACAATTGGCAATTCTCAGATGCATGCATTGTACATCCATCTTGTTCAGCCTTTTGTCTGAGTCTCCAAGCATCAGCTCAGTTTTATCATTATTAAGGGCAAGGGAATTGACAATCGTCCAATTTTATATAAGATTGTTAACTCTGTTGACGTTAATGGTATCAAGATCACAATCGCCTGTAAGTTCAAATACAAACTGAGTACAATCAGCATAATTAGTGTATTTAATGTCAATGCCATCTGGTTAGTCAAAAAGACGGAGTGTATAGACACTGACAAGTCAATTTCAAGGTCGCTTTTGCTTGCTGTTGCCAGGACGACATGCTCAAAATGGCTGCACCATGTTTGGTTTGGTTATGTTCCTGTGCAGAGATGACTAGGTGTAGCAGTTGAGGCTTGACTGCTTCCGATGTTGATTACACAAACACTGAGTAAAGTGTGACTTGACCTCTTCCATAATGATCGAGATGAGCCATAGATGATTGAATGGAAGCTGACCAGAGGTATTCTCAAAGCTTATCATTAAATCAAATATTTATAGCCATTACTTTTTGGTGTTTTTAGAACTTCTTTGAGACAGGCTGTTTTGTTTATTGAACCTATACCCCGCTTCAGAAAATCAGTCATCAGCTCTGAAAAGAAACAAAGCCCATGGTAAGCACATGCAGTACACGCAAATCGAATTAAAGCATGCAGATAGTACTTCAATTTAATTTATTCAGCAGTTGGTTACATTGGTGCATTGCTAAATACAGTGGAATTGATATGTTTAATAGACACATAGTGTTACATGTTTTAACAATGCCCTAATTTCAGGGTCCCTTTCAACGCAAAAGTGTCGACACTCAAGAAGGTGAGGATGGCGGCCGATTGAGAAGGACAGCAGATGCAGGGTTGCAAGCTCTCAGCATGTGACAGAATGGAACAAGCTCACCTGTGTAAGACTTGGCAGATTAAAGGATGGGAGGTGAACGGTTTAGGGTGATTACATATTATCTCTTTGGTTGTAGGATAATTGGTCACATTTCTTTTTTTGACAGGTTGATTAAGCACCACATATATGTGGAAGAGGCCCCCCTGCGGGCCACCTGAACCCCCCTACATTAATGATTTCCCTAAACCTACCCCCCACATATATGTGCAGCAACATTTGTAAGAAAATCTGCACGGTATTCTCCTGTGACCAAAGAGGCTGTGCAGTAATCTGCCAATCCCAAAATAAACTGTGCACATACAGTGCAGTATAAATTGACTAGATGTCAGATGTTACTGCTGGTATGGTTTATGGTATGGCATATTCACGTATAAAGTGCAACATCAACTTTGGAAAGGCTCCACAAGAGAAAATCCAGAGCATAGGAAACTCTAGAGGTAGTCCCGTTCCCCTGGGCCAAGCAAAAAAAAACATAATCAAGTCAGGAACAAAAAACTCTTTCATTTATATCTGAAGTCTAGATAGCTTGAGATGCAGTGAAGAGCCACAGGCAAAGATTTACAGAGCTTCACCACTTGGCAAGAAAAATAGCACCTCTTCCATCTTTCCAATCTAAATGTAGGGGTAACATGAAAACCTGCAGAGGTAGAGTGGAGCTCTCTAGAATGTGGATACCATTTAAATGTGTTACTCAGAAAGGCACATCCTGAGTTTTGAAAGGCTTTGTGACTAACACAAAGTGCCTTGAGTTGTATACGTTTGTCAACCGGCAGCCAATGCAAAGAGCGAAGGGCTGAAGAGATATGGTCCTTGCAACCCAAATGCAACATACTCCATGTGCCAGAGTTTCAGACCCTCTGTAACCTATGAATGGATGACTTAGGTAGTCCCAAAAATATTTTGTTACAGATGTCTAATCTTCTAGATACAAAGGCATTCAACAATTGGCTCTTCTGAGCGAATACAACATAATCCATACGTCTCCTTAGTGATTTCAGGTGAAAGAAACATGAACTAGAAACTTGAGAAATTGGGCATCTAGAGATAACGACTCAGCCACACCCCCAAGTTTCTATCCTTCCAGGCAGGGGTCGATTAGGTACCTAGCGAGGAGTGCCAAAACTGAGAGAGCAATGACAGTGCTGACGAATGTTCATATTTAGATTACCTGAGATTGGACATAGTAGAGGAACACACTAGCATTTCAGTTTTTTTAATGTTGATTTTAAGTCAATTTTGATTCATCCACTAACTGATCTTTTCGAAACATACCTTAAAATTATCCATGTGCGAACCTTCTGCCTCTCCCACATAGAAAATCAACTGCTAGGGGTCTCATGTAAAGATTAAACAAAAGGAGACTGGAAGCAGAGCCATAGGAAATGCCACAAGTCACCCGCTTAACAGCTGATTGCAATAGCGCTAATATCACAGAGTGAACTCTGCCAGTCAAGAAGATTAATAACCAAGCCAGGCCATTTTCTCTGACAAGACACTCACTGAGGCGGGATACGAGAATTAAATGGTTGACTGTGTGCAAGGCCGCATAGATGCCCAACAAAATCTATACCCACAGACTCTGCGATCAAAATAACCATCTCAGGTCATCCAGTGCTGCAACCACCACCATTTCAGTACTAGATCCAGGTATGAAACCAGCTTGTGACATCTCCAGCAGTGTCTGTAATTCCAAGTAATACTTCAGTTGTGCTGCTGTTACCACTTCAAGCAGTTTGCTTGAGTTTGGTACCAAAGAAAATGGCCAATAGTTGGAGAGAAGAGTGGGGTCTAACAGAGATTTTTTAAGCAAAGTGGTCACTGCTGCCTTCTGAAATTGTGCTGTAACTAAACCAATGTCGAACGAGCTATTTATCACACGGCAGAGATACAGAGTGGTCACAGTTCTTACATTCTTTAAAATTCTTGCTGGAGAAGGGACTTCGGGTGAGCTGGACAGCCGACGAGCCCCCATCACCTCTAGCAAGGAAGGGAGAGAGATAGAACTGAATGAAGAAAACATTTCTGTCTGAGCTGTACCCATCGGCAGAGACCCCACTGAGGAGATGAGTTTGACCCCAGGATCAACCGTATTCAATTTCTCTTGGATTTTTGTAATTTTATCCAAAAAGAATTGTGCCATCTTCTCGGTTTTGGAAGGAGTAAACGACTCCCTTAGAGCCAAAAGAGAACAAAGCTCAGACTATACTTTAAAAGCTTCTGGCTCGAAAATTGAGTAGAGAAAAATGCTGGTGGAGCAATATCTCCATTTTGCCTGAGTTATGATCTTTTTGTAGGCACAAAGGTGACACTTGAATGCGCATTTGGACTGTTCATCATCATTTTTTCTCCAGGCCTTTTCATTTTCTTTTTCAGATTTTAATGAATGTTCTGATGAACCAACCGTTCTACTGTCCACCTACAACCCTGTATCTTCTCGTGGAACCAGGGGCAAGAGTGTTAAATGCAGTAGTGATTTTAGAATCAAACCTTTCCAGGAATTGTAATGGATCGGAGGACACAGTTGCTTGTTCAGAGCTCTCAAACAATGGCAGCAGACTCTCCATTTTAATGCTGTCCTATTTCTGATAACTATAAAAAAAAGCCATCCGACAGTTGGCTAGTTAACTTTTATTCTGATATTAACGGGAATCCGAGGATGGTCACTCCAAGGAAAGGTAAATGGTGAATCTACAAAAACAGATTAAGAGTTCTCAAAGATACAATTTAGAGTATGGACAGCTTTGTGGATGGGAGCAGACACAAGTTGGATCAGACCTAAAATAGATAATGAATCCAGAAAAGGCATCGCCTGAGAATTTTTAGGCTCATCAACCCAAAAATTCAAATCTCCCTCAATCATCAAGCATGAACAAAAAGGGATAACTTGCGCCGCAGCATCAGAGAAAATTGTCTGAAAGTGAGAGTTGGACACTGGAAGACGATAAGCAAATAACATATCCACCAAAGAGGCTGCCTTGCAAAGACATTTAACATGTAAAATCACAGCAAAATCTCAAGCTAAAGGGCAGGCCTTATGTGATTATACTAGGAGAGTCTCTATAAATTATAGCAATCCTGTCACTGTGCCCCACAGGAGGGTTTGCTGTGATAGCTAGGTAACCCACGGGACCAAATCATTCAATGCCGTCATTGAATGCTCACTCACACCATAGATCAACTATCACGTAAATAAGACGAATGTTCACTGCTGAATGTACATTTAACAGCAGGGCTCTAACATTAGGAATTTCTCCAACCGCCTCTGGAACCACAGTAGGCCAAGAAATTGACGCCTAGGTAGCCAGGCTGCGACAGAGTAACGCTTGGTCTTGGAAAGCTTGCAGTGGCATCCAGGATCTCGTTTCACCTGGTGTACCTAAAACCACCTGATAGAATATGTTCCAAGAACAAACCAGATCACTTTGCTCTGGCTCTCTGTTTCCCTACTTCAAAAGGCTCCTAATTTCTGTGATTGCCAGTTTTCAAAGCAAACATGTTGTGTCTTTCTCCCCCTTATTGGAAGCCTATCTTTTCTCTTCAATCCTGGTTTTGGCCCGCAATGCACATAGGCGACTGGAGCAAAATAGGTTGATGAACAGGCAGAAGAAAGAAATCGCTAAGTCTAAGATACAAAAATCGATATTTTTGTTGTAGGAAACCAAATCAAAAATTATGAGAGTAGGGTGGCGCTGTGGAGCAGCCCAAGATGGCTGCTTAGCTTTTGAGCTCCGTGCGGCTCCGGCTCTCATCTGCCCACATCTGCGAACATCGGAGCTTGCTACACTCCTATTGCGGCCAACCATCTGCCCCTGTCTGCTGGGCAGCTCCTGGCGGAGTCCCGGCCTTCTCTGACTACTGGGAGACTTGCTACTGCCACATCTCTCTGGAGGCCTACCCGGGCTGCGGCGGTTACTCGAGGCCTCGCCACTCTTTCGCGGCCCGCCCGCCCCTGTCTCCCACCCTGGGGAGCCCCGCGGGGCGGATCACTGCCGGACGGGGGGCTGGGACCGAACCGACGGCTGCGGCGGCCTGTGGGGTGCCCCGCCACATCGACACTCGCCTGACGGAGGACTGCACTGTCGAGGTGAGGAGCGGAGGGGTGACGCATCCGGACGGGGCACGGTGGGCCCGGCCTTCACCTCGCGCTGCCCCTGGACCTGCCCTGTGGGCGCCCCTGCCCCTTCCCCCCTGGTGCGCCCCGCTCTGTATTGCCAGCGTGATCCACGTCCACATCGGTGAAGATCCCCCCGGGCTTGACTCGACTCCTGGACCCTGTGACCACCACCTCCACGTGGCTGACGCTTGATAACCACGGCGGCCGTCGCTACTCTTCGTCATGCCAAGTAAATCGAAAGGAAACTGCAGGGGAGGATCGATGGATAGATTTGCTAGAGCGGTTCCGAGATCCGACGCTTGCTCATCCCCACCCCCGCCGGAGGAGTCCGGGGTGGAGTCGCAGGCCGGGCCGCCGGGACCTGACCTCACGGTTATCATGGAGTCGATGGCCAAAAATTTTGCTTCCTTCCACGAGAAGTTGGACGATATACATGCCAATGTTGCCTCGCTCAAGACACGTGTAGACCAAGCTGGGACCCGAATAGCGGAGGCTGAAGGCAGGATCTCTACTAACGAGGACGAACTACACGTGCTGCAGTCCACGGTCGCGGCCCTGTCCCGGGACATGAAGGCGGTTAAATCCAAATGCGATGACTTGGAGTCCCGCTCTCGCAGGAATAATCTACGCATCATCGGTGTCCCCGAGAACGCACTCAAGGGGCGCATGGAGGATGCGATCGAGAGCTTGCTTAGGGAACTGCTCGACAACCCGACCCTGTCTCCGCACTTTACGGTCGAGCGCGCACATCGGGCCCTGTCCCCTCGCCCTAGACCGGGTGATCTTCCGAGACCCATCATTGCCAGGATCCTGAACTATCGGGACAGGGACCTCATCCTACGCTTGGCACGGGAGAAGGGAGAGCTGCGCCTGGAGGCCAACACCGTCAGGATCTTCCCCGACTTTTCCGTAGCGGTCCAGCAGGAAAGGCGCCAATTTCTCGGTGTCAAAAAGCTGCTCAGGGAACGCAATGTCCCATACGCCATCCTCTTCCCGGCGCGATTGAAATTGACCCACAACGGCAAACTCTACTTCTTCACGGTCCCCGAAGAGGCAGTGAAGTTCATCGAGCTGGAGATACCATTACCTAATCCGATAAATGCTCCCGTGGCCGCTGAGTGAGCACTCCCTGTAGTGCCCCACTCTCCTCGCCAGCTCTCTCCGCTCATTTTGGATGTGTTGTTGGTAATGCTGTTCTTTACCCCAGCGACTCGAACCCCGTGGATGGCCATCCGGCCTGGGGTTTCGCCCTGGGCCCTTGGACACTACTCAATACTCCTCGTACACTGTATGCTCATGCGTTAGATCGCCTATTGTTTTCCTGTTATCATCCGACCTCAACTGCTGGGTTCGAACTTGGATCCTTCACCGCAGAACTTGACTTGATGGCCCATGTTGGCCTACATGATGCTTAAGATGCCGTCCGCACGGCTACAGCGCCCCCACTGCGTTTGCAATGTTTGTGTTTGTGCTTGGTTTGCTGTTAGGGCTGGATGGCCACTGTTGGGCCGAACCGTGGGCGCATCCCCGTTGGGTGGTGCTCTCTGTTCCTCCCCGGTTGGGGAGACCCTGTCACTCCCCTGGCTTAGCTGGGGACCTTGGGTTTGGGTGGGGGACGATACCTACTGCAAGTTGCGGGTGGGCAGTGTGGGTGGTGGGTGGTGATGTTGGGGGTGTGTGGGATTGTATTACAAAAGACGGAGGTAGTGTGGCAGAATGCATGACATCGGGGCACCATTGTGGGGCCCATTTTAAACTACTGGCTGGCTCTAGGCAGAGAGTATGGGATGTACCCTAGTTCGATGCAATGACAACTGTTGTGCTGTCTTGGAATGTACGGGGCCTTAGTAACTACACCAAGGCTCGTAAAATTATGGCTTACGCCAACAGACATTGTTGTAAAATTTTGTTCCTGCAGGAGACCCACTCTGGGGGC
Organism: Ambystoma mexicanum; assembly: GCF_040938575.1. NCBI lineage: Eukaryota > Metazoa > Chordata > Amphibia > Caudata > Ambystomatidae > Ambystoma > Ambystoma mexicanum. The sequence goes on from NC_090933.1 coordinate 150,702,484, forward strand.
CACCTGGCCAGATGCATGGCCCCTTCCTGGGGCCCCAATAGATATTTTACCTCCTACTCCTCCCGGGCTAGGGGGGTCCTGACGATGGTTCATAGATCGCTCAAGTTTTCTCTACATAAGAATTATGTTGACCCTGAAGGGAGGTATGTTATCCTGCATTGTTCTTTGGCGAATAGGGAATACCTGCTGGTCAATACGTATGGCCCTAATGTGGACTCTCCTGATTTCGTTGACCGGGTGGCGGCGATACTGCTGGGTTATGTGGGGGTACAGATTATCTGGGGGGGGGACATGAATTTCATAATGGATACCACGTTGGACAGAACGGGCACTGCCCCCAGATTGCTCTCGGGCGCAGCGCGTAGACTATTAGCACACGGGGTGACACTAGATGTTCGAGATGCATGGCGGGCGATGCACCCGTTGACGCGTGAATATACCCATTATTCCTCGGTACACGACAGCTCCTCGAGGATTGACATGTTTTTCGTGTCCAGTACGCTTCTGGGCAGGGTGGCTGAAACTCAGATCTTGGCGCGTACCCTGTCGGACCATTCTCCTGTCCGGATGTCCGTGGACCTGGGAGTCCCGGTTCCCACTATTAATACTTGGCGCTTCAAGTCTGCCGCCCTGCAGGACATAGTATTCAAGGCGGATATTCTTGCTGATATACAGTCCTACTTTGAGTTTAACTTGTCCCGGTCCACCTCCCTGGGGGTCCGGTGGGAGGCCTTCAAAGTCTTCATCAGGGGAATGTCCATATCGAGGGAGGCGGGAGTACTCAAGGCTATACGTGCTGCTCTTGCCCGTTCCGAAACCAAATTACGCGACCTGGAAAGAGCGCATCCCACTTCGGTTGACCCAGCCACCCTCTCCCAGATTAGTGAGGAGCTCCAAGCTTTTAATGACCAGGCCATCAGGGAAGTTCGATATTTCAGTCGCCCCCAGGCGGCTCGCAAGTATGGTGAGGGGGACAGGCCGGGCAGGACGCTGGCTGCTGTGGCCAGGGGCGAGTGGGGTCATTCACAGATCTCCTGTATCAAGGACAGGTCAGGGCTGAGCCAAACGTCTGACCAACGAATCTTGGAAGTCTTCGCGGACTTCTACGCTGACCTATACTCCCAGCCCCCTGAACATAGCGAGTTCCAAATGCGCGATCTCCTCAGCCAGATCCCCACGACACTCATTTCCCCCACAACCAAAGACTCACTGGACTCCCCCATTCTGCTGGACGAAATTGTCGGGGCAATCTCCAATCTACCCAAAGGAAAAGCTCCCGGTCCGGATGGGCTAACGGCAGAATTTTATCAGGAGCATGTGGCCATCTTGGCCCCCAGGCTGCTGGAGGTCTGGAATGAGTCGCTCCGGCTGGGCACCCTCCCTCCATCATTGCGGGAGGCCGCCATTACGGTCCTTCTTAAACCTGGGAAACCTGCTGATGAGTGTGGATCATATAGGCCCCTCTCGCTAATGAATCTAGATACCAAAATATTCGCTAAGGTGATTGCCAACCGCTTCCTCCCGGTCATGTCCTATATGGTGCATGATGACCAATCAGGGTTCGTCCCTGGGAGGTCGACGTCCCACAATATTAGACGGCTATTCAATGTCATGGCCCGCATGGATCAGGGAGTTGGCGCCGTGGCGGTTACGCTGGATGCCCAGAAGGCTTTTGACATGGTCTCCTGGAAATATACCTGGTTGGTGCTGGAGACCATGGGTGTAGGGCCTAACATGATAGCGTACATTAAGTTGCTATACACTTCCCCGGTGGCTAGGGTGCGGGTTAATTCCCAGACGTCAGCTCTGTTCCCACTCTCTAGGGGCACCCGTCAGGGTTGCCCGTTTTCCCCGATCTTATTCGCCCTGGCGATAGAGCCGATGGCCGACTATATCAGGGCCCGGCACGCCCACCAGGGGATCCGCCTGAAGGACGCTCCCGAAATCGTCTCGCTCTATGCAGATGATGTTTTACTTTTCGTAAGAGACCCGGATGTGCACCTGGACCCGATCATACGCGGTATCACCCGGATTGGCACTCACTCCGGGTTCACCATTAACTATACCAAATCCGAAATTTTCCCTCTTACTAGCTCCACCGCCCAACCGCTCACGGAGTACCCGCTACGCTGGTCCCCAACGAGGATTAAATATTTGGGGGTCCGGGTGTCTCGGTCTAGGGAAACACTGCTAGCGGATAACTACCGAGCGGTGGCGGAACAAGCTGAGGCCAAAATCACGCGCTGGCGCGCTCTCCCGCTGTCGCTGGCCGGTAGACTCTCGCTGGTGAAAATGATCCTGCTCCCTAAGTTCTTGTATATCTTCTCTAACGTCCCTGTCTGGCCGGGTGGGAGATACTTTACAGACCTTCATAAAGCACTTGCACAATTTCTCTGGCACTCTGGTGCGGTGCGTAAGAAATGGTCGGACATGTGCCTCCCATATGACAAAGGGGGCTTCACGGCCCCGGACCTGCTTAGATACTGGACGGCTGCACAGGCGCAATTCGCCTCGTACTGGTACCCCGGACCCCCACCTCGCCCCCACGTCAAATTGGAGGCTCTGGCGGGGGCACCCTGTAACATAATGTCCCTGATTCTAAATAGGAAGTATGTTCCGGACTCGCCTATCGATCCAGTCCGCGCCACTGTACAGGCCTGGGGCCGGCTGTTTAACACGTGTGCCGAACAACACCCATACTACAGGTGGCTTCCCGCCTGGAACCTTCCCGGGCTTGAACCCACGTGTGACATTGCACTGGCGCGGCACTGGGAGGCGCTGGGTTACCGTGCCCTCACTGACTTTTACCCAGATGGGCGGTTTATAACACTGCAGACGTTGAAGCCGGGGCACTCCGGTTCAGTCATGGAGCTGCTGCAATTCTACAGGCTGCGCGCAGCCTTCCGCAGCGCGTGGCCTGACTTCCCAGCTGAGCCTCCGGACTCCCCCGGGATCGCATACATCGCCAATTCGGGAGGGGCGCGGGGTGTGGTCTCATTATATGGATTGTTACTGACCGGCCCCTCTCCCCGCCCGTCCAGGGCACGGGAGGACTGGGCCGCTGAACTGGGGACGGACCTTACAGACCAATTGTGGGGAAAAATGTGCTCTCATACCAGTGGGGTGTCCTTGAACTTTCGCTACCGCACCATACAGTATAAATTGCTCAATAGGCTGTATTTTACACCGGGTAGAATTTCGAGATTTGCACGCTCTGCTCCCCGGCCCTGCCCTTGCTGCGGAACCGATGGGGCTGACCATCTACACATGTTCTGGGCCTGCCCGGAGCTGGCCACATTCTGGTCCAAGATCATGCAGACGTTGTCGACAATTATTGATGTTGATGTTGACCTCGACCCGCTGGGGGCACTGTTTGGGGTGTGGGGCCTCGGGGAGCCTAGAGATGTGGTCAAGTTCCTAAATGTAAGTTGTGTGGTGGCCAAGAAATGCATCTTGCTGGATTGGAAAAGCTCGACCCCCCCTACATACCAGAAATGGTTGAACCTGCTCACATGGATAGGAATTGCGAGGAGGGTTTTTTGGATATGCTCCCGGCCCGGTCCCGCCCCCGTAATATCTGGTCTGCCTTTAATAGTTATTTGAACGGTTTGGATGACATCTCCACGGTGGGCGGATCTCCCCGGCCTTCTACTAGTGTTGTCTAAAGTGTTGGTGTCTCATGTTATGTTGCTGATGGTCCCTGACAGCTTACGTTCCGCAGAAAAGCCCTTGCATTAATGTACCTATATACTGTATTTGCTCTTGCTGTCCTGATGTAAATGTGTATGCTACCTGCCTCTGTCAACAAAAATAAAAGTTTAAAAAAAAAAAAAAAAAATTATGAGAGTAAGGTTCTTCCTGCCCTGCTATTCATTCCCAATTCTCAAGGGTGGAAATAAAATAAAAGCACAAGTAATCAAAGTTCCATTGTACAATTTAAGAAGAGTGTGAGAGTCCTTATTCTGAGAACGAACATGGTTCAAATAATCTGTTCTATTGAATTGCTTCCACTCAAGATCGTCTATATCTATGGTTTACCTCACTAAGCCTTCACAGAGGAGAAATATCCATTTGCATATCAGTCTGGTCCCAACCACAAGGGCAGTCCAGCACCAAAATGCTGGGCAATTCTCCTCTGTGCAAGGGTACCATCAGCAGCCCCAGAAACGTGTTTCATTTTCCAAGTATCGCAAATGATCTCAACTGTATGTATCAGCGCCACTGGTGCTTTGCATATAGTTATGGCACTGCACTCTGAACAGATTGATATTTGTGTGTGTGCATGGACAAATCAATTTGATAAATATAGAAATACATCAGTTGCTGATCTTCCTCCGGCACCACCTCCACAAACAGCTGAAGTGAACGTACGGGCATTATTGTGAGGGGAAAAAGGCATTTCACTGTTACCAATGCAGGCCTTGACGCACTTGAAGTGAACGCCTAATGCACCACAAAGTGGGCTGCTGACACACTGAAGGCAGTGCTTTCAGAAAACAATATAGCACCTTTATTTGAAATGTTTCTCTGACAGTTTTAAATGGCATGCTTTGCAAGATTTGCGCAGGGTCTGCATGGTAACAGGCCATGAACATTAGCCACTAAGTCTGATGACCCCACACTAAGATCTTAACCTTGATATAGACAGCTGCCCCTTCAGGAGAAACAGGAACATAATGCCCAGTGAACACTTTCAATCTGCAAAAATGTGTTCATCAGCATTAATGTAGCCTTATAGACCAAGAGAGCGGGTCATTATCGTGAGAGGGACAATATCCCAAGTGATAATGACCCCTCGCCAGGTCTTAAGGCTATTAGCACATAATGGTAGAAACAATACATGTTTTGGAGCTTTGCTGCTGAAGTACACATTTTTAGTTTTAATATGAGAAATTAAATCGACTAACTGAATTAGTAAATTTAATGTTTTTTTCATTTTTTTTTATAGCATTTAAATAACAAGCTGGTCTTCAGACCTTAAGCATTTCAATTGCAAACGTGGTTAAAGTGGAGCGGTATTAAAAAGAGCATGCATTAGCGGCTTTGTAAATATGGATGTTACTCTATCAGAAAGTGAAAGCATTTTCCTGTGTTCTTGCTTTCTCGTTTGTGTGCTAAATAGGATGTTGCAGTGAAAAATGGCTCTCTTAGACAGGAAGTGTCTTGTTGACAGACATCTTGACAGGAAATTGCATTATTTTTTCCCTCTCTGCCTTTGAAGTGAGAGGGCCTCACTACGAGTTTGGTGGCATCTGAGCGGTAAATCTGCCCAGATATCACCAAACTTTATTACTGTTACCGGCACTCGGTTCGGCGATATTATCGCTGAGCTAAGAGTGCCAGCAAGCTTTGTAAATCCTCATTCCATGGAGTCCTATTGAACTCCATGGGGGGATTTTCGGGTATTATCGGCACCAGTAACACAGGTGCTGGTAAGGCGCCTGACTTACCTCCAGCTCTTAGCTGGAGATGAATCAGGTCACCCACCAGCAAACTGGTACTTTGCTGGTGCGGTAACATGCCAGTAAACAGAATTACTGGCACGTTATTACCGCAAGGGCAAAATCAGAATGCCGTCAATACCAATAGTCACTGACTGTACTCCGAACATTCTAATTGGTTGATATGAGAGAGATTGGCAACATGGAAGGAGACACCGACAACAGATCTAATGTCTAACATGCTTTTATTAAAGAAATGTCAGGATGGATTAAGGCCTATCTTGCCCTATGCTAATGTGGGATTTCCCTACCTAAAGAAACTAAGGAAAGTCTGTGTCAGAACATTCAACTGAAAATTCTGTCTGTGTCCAAAACCTATACTTGCCCTCACAACTAAGACAAAACAATATGTAGGGATGTCAACCATAAACAAAACAGTGTTCCAAAAGTACATTTCTGAGCAATTTCCAGCTCATACTTACTCTTCAGCTTCTTTTGCCCAAATGTAATTTAACTTCCTTAGAATGTTCAATTTACCTTCTTTTGGATTTTCAAATAGTAAAGTTCCACACTTTTGAAAAAGAGAGAATGACCTTCCCCAAGTTCAATGTAGCTCTGGGCAGTACGTCTCAGGGTTTCCTTCCCCCAAGTTCAATATCAAAAGATGTCTCCCGGCTTCTCTCCAATGCAGCAGCATTCCACCTGTTATACACCTGTGGGCCAGTTATGGGCTTCAGGTGTTTTTCATTAAAGGCTGTCTGCTCTCATTACAAGGACATGCCTGACCTCTCAGCATCTTCTCCGTCTCGGTACCAAAGTGGTGAGAGCAACTGTTGTCTAATACTGTCAGTTGCCTCTTCATCGTATCAGCACTAGAGTGTGGAAAGTATGTACTGTTCATAACCCTCAGTTGTTTCTTCCTCTTCTCAACACTGTTGTGTATCCCAAGAGGGGAATAAAGAGGAAAGTTCTTATAATTACCCCAAAAGTTTGGGGGAAGGTTAGGCTGGTTGTTACGAGGTTTAGCAGGATACTGTGCTTTATCCCAAGATACCTCGTCTACAATCTTTCTCCCCCTTTGTCTAACATGTCTGGGATGATAATATCTCCTGCCCTCCTCAGAGACAACGGAACATGGTGAACAAAATCCTATAACCACTTGTAAGGATGGCCTCCACACATTACTTGATTGACCTTGAAGTTGTTTATTCAAAAGATACATGAGCAGTAAAGACCCTCAACCTGTACCCAGCAGAACAGCAAATCAACTGACACTAGCCAAAGAAAAACATTCTACATCAGGAGCTAGACACTCCATATTATACTCCAGAATTCCACACACTCCCAAGAACATACATCACAACACACCTCAGCCCTTTACCACACACACACACACACACAAACCCCCAGCTACATACACAAGACACAATGTCATAATAAGCATTATCAAGAAAACAACATGTGACAAAGATGAAATGCAAAGCTGCTGAAGGTGTCTAGTTGCCTTGGCTCTCCTCACCACGCCTCCACTGTGGCATCGATTTCACCCTAGCCACTCTGGCTATATTCCACACTTGCCCACCATGAACCCTTACCGCACCTCCCAAAACCTGCGTCACCTGCGTCACCTGCACAGGTTCAGTATATAACATGTCCTCTTTCCTTTCAATCACCTCCTTCTTGATGCAGACCCAATCTCCCACTTCAATATTAAGCCTCTTCTTTCCCAACCTCTCATTCACTTTTCTCTCTCACTCATTTTTCTTCCTAACGATCCTTCCTCTCACCTCTTCCACCACATAATCTGATTCTCGCGCCCTACCCAACAATGGAGGGGAAACACTGGTGTTGGGCTTCCTTCCCCTCATCAGCTTAAAAGGACTCACCTCTGTATGCACATGAGGGGCTAATCGTGAAGCGTATAACCTATCTCTCACCGCCATCTTTCGAAACTTTCCATATGCTCCCCCCATCCATACTGCTTCCATCACACAGCAATTGACTCTTTCTACCATCCCATTGGTCTGGGGTTCGTACAATGCTGTTCTTTTATATCTCACACCACACAATCTCAAGTACTAATGGAAATGCCCCCCAATTAATTGTCTCTTATTGTCAAGATCAATACCGGGAAACATTTCCTCTCAAAAATACACTGTAAAAACTCAACCATGCTCTGAGCCGCTATGTCCCGCACAATCTGAAACTCCACCCACCTTAAGAACAGGTCCACAAAGACAACGATAAATCTTCCACGGCCACTCCCCATATCCATCGGCCCTACAATATCCATTGCCAAATCTCTCAATACTTTACCAGGGGCATCAAAGTTTATCACAGGCTGCTGCTTCGCCACTATGTTCTTACCAGATACATCATATTCAACACATCTTCCTACCATCTTTTCCACATCGCGATTGAATCCCGGCCACCAATACTCTCCTCTCAGAACTCCTTTGTTTTTGTATACACTGATATGTCCTTAATGCCCAACCTCCACCAATCTCCACCTTAGGATAGGACACCAGGGACCACCACACGATCCCAATGATATAAAATCCCATCTCTCACACTTATCTCAGATCTCACTTCCTACAATGACCTCTCCTGCCCATCCAAAAGCCTTTTTTCCGGCCATCCCACTTCACCAAAACGCATAACACGCACCCAACTTTCATCCGCCCTCAACGGATCTACCCGTTCCTCACGGGTGATCACTCCATCATGTGACACAAAAAGCATATTCGTAATTTTTATCCTCCATCACCCCATCCTGGATTTCAAACTCATCTTCACACAACCTCAACACGTCATCTGCCCTTACATTCTCTTTTTCTGAAATGCCCTCCACATCAAATTTGTGTCACTGTAACTTAGCCACCCAACATGCCACCCTCCTTGATACTTTTTCCAGCTCCTTCTTCTCAAAGATGTACTTGAGTGGTCTGTGATCAGTCCTTGTGGTGAACTCCATTCCCCAAACAAAATTACAAAGTTTCTCGACTCCCCAAAGACAGGCCAATGCCTCTTTCTCTAAGACAGAGTAATTCCTTTCCACTCCTCTGAGCATTGTCGATGCATGCGTAATGACCATGTCCTGGCCATCCTTACCAACTTGGGTCAATAACGCACCAATACCAGCTTCACTGCCATCTACTGAAATGGTACACTTATTCCTAGTGTCAAACATTGCCAAAGCATCAGCCATTACAATTTCTCTTTTTATTCCTTGAAATTCCTTCTCACATCCCGCATCCCACTCAAATTTGACCCCTTTCTTGAGCAAACTCTCATTTTAGTAACCTTATCAGCAAAATTGTTCACAAACCTATGATAGAACACTATCATACTGAGGAAAGATCACAGCTCCCCTTTCTCCATGGGTGACCTCACTTTCTTAATGCCATCCACCGAATCCTTTCTCGGCCGCAGCCCTTCCACAGATATCTCGTGTACCAAATATTCCACAACATCCTTCCCAAATGTACACTTCTCTGCTCTTAACGTCATGCCTCTCTGTCCCAAAATTCTCACCACCTTTCCCACATTCTCTTCATGTTTCTCCCAGGTATCACCACACACCAAGATGTCATCTTGAAAACCCCATGCCCCTTCCATGCCCCTCAACAATTTGTCCATCACCTTTTGAAAGACAGAGGATGCAGATGCCAAACCAAACGGCATCCTACAAAATTGAAAAATACCTTTCTGAGTAATAAATGCTGTACTTTTTTTGATGACTGATCAAGTTGTATCTGGTGGTAGATGGACCCCATGTCCAATTTGTTAAAGAGATTTACACTACCAATTACTGCTAACATTTCTGACATTTTGGGCAAGGGGTGTCTTTCTGCAACTACACACATATTTAGCTCCCTCAGGACGACACATAACTTCAGTTCTCCACTGAACTTATTTATGACTATCAAAGGTGATACCCTCTCCAAACTTTTCAGGGGCTCAATTATGCCTACTTCCCTCAACCTCTTGATCTCGTCTCTCACACCGTCCCTGAGACTAATCGGAACAGGACGAAGTTTCGCCACCACCACCTTACTCCCCTACTTTAGGACAATTTTGTAAACCATCCCTTTCACACACCCAATCTTCTTCGAAAACACATTCGGAAAACAGTCAACCACACCCATGCCTTCCACCACATTCAGCACTTGCTTGTGCGTGTTGGGGTCGAGTCTTATCTTTAGACCTTTCTGCTCCTTCCATCCCAGCAATGTCTCACCACTCCTTGTGACATATATTTTCCCTTGCGTTTCCCTCCCTTTAAACTGCAAACATGCCATGAAGTATCCTATGATGTCAATCTTTCCACAATTGTAACCATCGGGCCTCTTATCAGATGGTGTTAGATCCTCCACCTTGCTACCCACAACACCCTCATACACTTCACGTGACATAAGCGACAACTTCACACCTGAATCGGCCATCATGCCTACTACCTTTCCATTCACACACATATTGGTTAATGGACCATCACAACTATCTTTGCCACTGCAAATTAACATGTTCACTGTAACAACCTCTCTCGCTCCTGCTCCCCTTCACTAGATGACAGGCACATTTCCTCACCCACACAGAGTACTTTCTTCCCACCTCCCAACGCATACTTTTTTCAGCAATTTGCGTAATGGCCCCATCTCTTACATATATTGCACATCACTCTCCTTCCCAGACATACCGGTGAGTTTGGAAAATGTTTTGCACTGGAACAATGAAAACATATCCTCTCATCCCTCTTGGTACCCTTTGCTTTGTTATTTCTCTCATCCCCTTTTCAAAACCCTTTAGGACCCTTTCCTTACCCTTTTTCTTCACATCCCTATACACCTTTGCAGGATAATCCACTCTCAATATTTCACTAGATATGGCTCTATTCTCCTTTCTTGCTAATTTAGCCAACCATTGCATAGTGTGCTCAACCCTTTTCACGAAGGCCTCCACCTCCTCCAGATCTGGTTCATCTTTTAACCATATTTCCTCCCTTATTTTGTCATTTGAACAGTGGAACATGAACTGATCGCATATGTGCTTGCCCTGCTTCTCTCCAAATTTGCAACTCAAAACAAGGTGACGCAATGCCGTAATGTACGCTTCCACATTCTCTCCCTCTCTCTGCTACCTTCCTCCAAAGTTATATGTCTCTAATACAGTAATGGTCTTGGCAGCAAAATGACGGTCAGGTTTCACTAGTGCATTGTCAAATTCACTGACGCCACTTCCTGATCCAGGTCTATGATTTCTTGTAAAGTTTGGTAAATTCTCTGGCCTTCATATCCAAGAAAATGCATTAAGGGAGAGACCTTACGCTCAGCAGAGATAGTGTTCCCACAAGCCGCCTTAATGTAATGTATAAAGCCTTTCTTCCAAGCAGCCCACTTTATCTTCTCTGGGCCGGGACTTGCCATGAACACAGGCGGGCCCAGAACCCCTGCCAGAGCCATAGTCAGTATCCTTCTCTCTCAGTTCACCCCTTCCTTGAAATGGCACTGGACTTGTCCCCCTTCTACCAGGTCCTGTGTGGTGCTGCTACTTATTAGGCACTATTGTAGATAATGTGTGCCATCATTGTGCATAAGTGACTTATTTTAGTAGTTGACCTCACTACTCTTAACAGAGGCAACATGTGTGGCTGTCTGCAGTGCTTGTAGCTCTCACCTTTGGTCTTGTCTTGTCGCTGCCCTACGTCCGTAATAAAAAAAATGTGCATGTGCACCTTTCCCCCAGGGGCCCTAGGTGCACACGTATGCTCCTTTACCTTCCTGTGATCACACTTTTCTGCATTCTTCGCGGCCCGTTGTTATGGGCACGTGCATCGTAGATACTGACACGCTCGCGTTCCTGCTGCTGGCCCAGGCACATGCCTCAGATCAGCTGATGGCTGGTAGCTGAAGACGTGCTGCAGCGGATGCGCTTGCACTTCCAATGTCAATTTCACTCACAGGGCTTTATTTACTTACACACGCTGTTATGATCCCCCGCTTGAGCAATGCGAATGTCAATTTCCTTTCCTTTTCATATACCCCAACACCGAGAGGCACGGTTACCGTAGACCACCACTGTGGAGATTGCTCACTCTCCTCTCCCAAATGGAAACCGCACCATTCTACCTCTCCCTCCTTGTGCTGCCGATGTGGCGCTGGTCAGTAATGGCCTCACTGACTCTCCACGTGTCAGGTTTGTTGCTGCCTCACCGCTCTGGGCCTCCGTGCAGATATTCTTGCTTCTGTCACTCTGGGGCTTCAGCTTTCCTCAGTTTTCATTGAACGAGATTTCAATTATCTCTTTTGCATCTACTGGATGTGCTGGGGTAGTCGGGGTCTGCCAGGGCCTTTAATGCTCATCGCCAATGTAGGGATGGCCTCCACACGTTACTTGATTGACATTGAAGTAATGTATTCAAATATACATGAACAGTAAAGACCCCCTATCTGTACCAAGCAGAACAGCAAACCAACTGACACTAGCCAAAGAATAACATTCTACATCGGGAGCTGGTCACTCCATATTTCACTCCAGAATACAACAGCCTTCCAAGCACATACATCACAACACCACTGCTGGGATAAGGGGCTCCTTCTGAAAGGAAGATGTGGAATAAAGTGTCTTATCAAAGGGCATCCCATCTCCAATGCTCAAGGACCCTCTATCCAGGTGATCCTCCCTGCATCTCTACACCGAGGGGCAGGATCCAAAAGCGATGGCCTTTCCTAGGCCACCTGCATAGAGGATCCAATGGGAGTAGGTGTGGTAAAACCCTTAGGTTTCAAACACTTGGAGGAGGCTAATGATGATTTCCATGTGCTAATACCTGTTGCCGACGTGCAGGAAGTCATAATGGTGTTCAAATCAAGAAAACGGATTTCATTGAATAAAAAATGTCCATAGGGGCCAGGGGGCTCATTCATGACATTAAATGGAGGTTTAAAAGCAACGCATAATGCGTGTATGCCTCCATTTAATGTTCTTCCCCATTTTCCAGCTTGTCTAAGATGTAGGATGGCAGCGAAGCAGAGTTTGCATCTGCCTTTCTTTCCTCCTCCATCTTGTAGTAGTACCTAGTTGTACTTCTGCATGACAGAATTTTTATTTGCATGAATTTTAATGGAAATAGTTTTTCCGAATAAAGATTTACTGACAGGAAATATGATGAAAACAGATCAAAGTGTGCAAAACAACATCATTTAATGAACATACCAAGAAACACAACTTCTTGACCCACATCTATGCAAACTGGGGACCATATTTACATCAGTTAAGGACCCTGATTGCCCAATGAAAACCCTTGAACATTATATTTACAAGCTGCCTTCAAATACATTCTCTCTTGGTCTATTACCCAGAAAACTGACAGAGGAAAAAACATCAATGGAAAAATGAGTGGGACACATCACCCTCTCGACATTAAGGACTTCAGCTCAGGCAAGTTGTTGCTGTGCCCGTCTTTAAAGGACACAACCAAAGTCACACACATTTCTTTTATGCACTGATATTAGTTCATTTAATGGTTACTCATGTACAAAAACAAACAAAAATGTGTTGTCTTATTTTATACTTATTTCTTTATGTTCAAAAATTGTAACATATGTTGCAAAGTTATTTATGGCCCAAAAATGTTTCGCATAGTGTAAATTCCCTGCCCAAGAAAAAAAATGTCTTGGTCATCATTCTGAAGCACAATAATTGTCCTACACGTGTTTCACAAGACGGGTTTAATTAGGCTTTATAGACCTAGCCCAAGGGCCATAGTGGGAGTAATAGGCCCTGAATAGTGAGTTAACGTTTCAAAATATTTACAGGCCCATAACTCCTGGAGGTGGTATATGAAGGTATTATCACCATTTGAGGTGAAGAGGGGGATTTAAATAAAATATAAATCAACCTAGAGTGGTTGCTGGGTGGCTAGTTCCAGAAACCATGTACAGAATGATGAGGCTCCAGGGGCAGGTCTAAAACTGAAACCGGGCCGCATCTGATGGGTATGTTTGTGTTTATGTTTATGTTTATTATTTATAAAGTGCACCTAACCCGTGGGTAGCAGGGTGCAAAAGTGGCCTAGAAAGGTGAGTTTTGGTGATGGTGGAGAATTCGGGCAGCGTCTGCCAGGTGTAGCCGGGAGAATATTTGGTAAGGAGGTGGAGCCATCCGCCCCACCATAAGATATGGAGGAGGGGGCGGAGGGCGAGCGATTCATGTGCCCCAGCTGTGCTTGTCAGATGCGGTCCATGTGGGGCTTATCGGCGTGGATGGGAAGCGGGGATCTTAGCATGGTGCTCCCCGCAATGAAAGGGAGTGCCGCAATGATAGCCCTGCCTCTGGGGGTGCTGTCAGCACAGTGCTCCCTATCATCAATTGAGCACTGTACTGACAGCCCTATTACCAGCCGGGCTCTCAGTGCAACACTCCCTCTCATCTTAGGAGTGCCGCGCTGACAGCTATGCAAGCGGCAGGGACTAGTGGAGTCTTCCAGCTCCCATTCTCCTTGGCCAATTTCCAGGCCATCTATTGAATTTCCAAGCCATATTGGCATGTGTGGCCACGAAATTGGCCAATGGGGGAGTATTCTTCATTAGCTAATTATTGTGAGCTTCTTCAAGGGCCACCACAAAATGACTGTGCCTATAATGTCTTGAATTTGTTATATAATTTGAAAAGTTGGAATCTAATAATGGTGCTAGTCCAATGATCAAGCTATTCATTGTTTCCTTCCACAGTGGATGATACAATAGATGTCCTTGTATATTATTGGTTAGAGTAATCCTCTTTTGGCTCTTTGTTAGATGTGATTCGTTCAGTATACTGCTTTTTTTTTTAAAACGGTAAAAAACAGTAGAGAATTTGGGCCATGATACCTGTGTGGTTGCGGCATTCTGTAGGGCAAAACAGTTGTGCCTACCTTACTACTACTTACACCAAACACTCCCTACTGAAAGACCAAAATGAGGCTTACTACAAAGAAATGGAAATACGCCAGTCACAAGGTCAAAGAACAATGTCTATTACAATCGCACAAAGGGCTCTTAGCACCCCACGATGCATGTGCACAAACACAGTGAAGGGAGAAAGAGAGTCACCGAAAAACATCAGACATATATACATTTAGAATAACATACAATACGCTTGTCCAGCCCCTTCATGTGATAGGGACCATAGGGTTTGTGACCTATCCACGTAGATGGTATTACCATGACAACATACTTGCATATTTCCCCGTCTTCCCGCAGACAATTTACTGTCTGGGCGCAGGGCATAGCTGTGTGTGGGGGGCATATTGTGTTCTCTAGTACAAGGTAACATTCTTTGCACAGCGTATCTATGTTGCTACTAGAGCCTAAGGTCAGTCTGCTCTATAGCTTGGAAAATATGGTTTCTCTGAAGGAGCACATTTCAGATGCACATTATTATAATTAACGGTTCATTGGAGAAGACATGGCCAAGACAGGAAGGCACCTAACTTGCAGATTAGCTATGCTTCTGCAAGGACTTCAAGGTTCTAGAGTGTAAAACAAACAACACGCTCAGCAGAATGTGCATTCCTGTGTGTAAGTGTCAGAAAGTTCGTGCAGCGGTCTCCTACCCCGTTTTGAGAGAAAAGGCAGAAGGTGCAAGGAACTGAATAATGCAGCCAAGATGGCAGATAAAACAAAATGGCAACGTGGCCATTGTTATTGCAGCAACTGTGGTGTAATGCAAATGTGCTTAGGCCAACATGCATACATCATGAGGCACAAAACTGAATATGTTTTCACAAACCCTCCTTTTGGCCTAAGCCAAGAGCATCATCTGTACATTGCATCCTCAGACGTCCAGGATGCAGTGCCGTCAGCAGAACACCCTGAATCATCACTATCATAGACACTGATAGCCATAAACTCTTTTATTGCAACATCCTGCATGATCAGTGCATTAGTGACATGTACAGGCAGGTGTGGATTAGCTTTCAATCTGGCCACTGTACGTGCACAACAATCACCTAACACAGAACCCAGGGCAGGTAAGCATTGAATGCAGCAACAACAAAATAACACAATACTAAGGACAACAGCTAGAACAGAAAATATCTTCCAACTCCACGTTCGCATAAGATCCAAAACCATGTACTGAGATCCTAGTCCCCTCGAAGAATGTATACTTCGGAACCCAAAATGTGCAGTCTCTTGATTGCTTGGAAAATGGTGGGGGAGGAGTCGGGTACGTAAACGCAACACGTGGAGCCGACCATTTTGCATACACCACCACGCTCAGCCAGGATAACGTCTAAGACCGTCCTATTCTGAAGAGCCACTAACCTAATAGCCTTTTGTTTCAATGTCATATTGAACATAATATCAGTAGTCTCATTGATAGTTTTCTCCAGAACCCTAGCCAGTTTCCTAATGTCTTGAGAGTTGATTATGTGTCCCCAGAACGGAACTATGGATTTAGCAATATCCCCCAATATCTGCAGGGGAGGGTCACCTTCTGCATCCCTCCTAGGACGAGCTTTCAGTATATCGGCGCTAGAGGTGATATATACCCCAGGTAAAAGTATTCCCAAATAACATGTACCCTTCCAGTCTTTAGGTAACCAAGGATAAGCTTCACTCCCATAGACAAAATAGATGGAGCCCCCTGTATACAGAGGCCTATCCTCTTTTACCAGAACAGCAGTGTTTATGCATTTATCATATGAGCCCATAGGTCGGGAACCTTCTTTTTTGTAAACAAAATGGGACAGAATCAGGGTCTTGATTAATAGTGTACGATGGAGGAGCAGCCTCCTTATTCCCTACTGGAGTCATTTTGAAAGAGATCATTGACTGGTATGGTCTGGGATATTTGTCAGAATATGTAACAGAGAGAGTGTTGAGTGTGCATTTGTTTGCAAACACTGAACATCCTAGAGGCAATAAAACCAATCAATCAAATTCATTGATGTTTGTGCCATCGAAGTTACCGGTGGCAGTGTCGTTCTATTGTCCAAAGAACAGTGCCCTAAATGAGGCATAACATGCAGTGGGCAAAGGGAGAGGATGAACATACCAGCCTAACCCCTTCTCACTAATGCTGTGGCAGATGAGAACAAACCCAACAATTGGTTTTATTTATAATAGCATGTGTGGCATTCATAATCATAATGAGGGTGTCACATCCCACTAGAACCGATGGTCATGGTGGCGCCATGGCCGACTTCGATATACTGGTGCCCATGCCCTTTTCACTCGTTATTCTGGTTCTCTGACTTCCTCCAAGATGGCTGCTGATGAGCGCCATTCGGGCTTTGCTAGTTTCCCAGTTCCAGTGTACGGGATGTCTCTGCCTCCGTACAGTCATGTGACGGTTTATAAACAACTGAAGCTGGTCTGGTACTCCTGTGCGTTGCTACTGTTTTGTCTGATAATCCGTAAGTTCGCAAACTAGGAGAAGCTTTGTTCTAACTCTTGTGTTCTTTCTGCTAAAACTTTCCCTTTCTTTATAGGATCAATTTCCCTGTGGTCAGTTCCGCATCTGGATCTTACATGCTTCTCTCACCCGTCACAGCTCGTATTGATTTCCATCCAGTCTCTGTTCTTGGCTCTCCTTTCAGTCCTTTCAGTCTACTATCAGAAGACTCAGAGTCATGGTAGGGAATAAATGTTTGTTTACTTAACCACCCGATACTAACGAGGACGGTTTAGTAACTCTTTTATCTCTTCAGTTCTAGCCTAGGATCGGCTCTGCCCCCCTCAGGAGACGTCTGATCGCCTTATGCAGAAAACCTATGGGTCTATCAACATACGAGGCCAAGTAGGTTCAAAGAGAAGGGGGAAACATTATAGGGGGGCCAGGGAATTCCATACGTATTGCTTCTTTCCTACCTATGTAGGAGATACACTACCTTTGGTGGAAACTTCAGCTACAGCTGTGGGTAAATGTTAATGCTACAGATACAGATCGCTACACTCTTTCTATCTACATCTCTTTCTTTCTCTGAAACATTACTTACCTGTTCTTTTGTCTTAATAGACAAACTTATGACAATCGCAATAGAAGAGGTCCGGAGTCTGCTTCTGAAGATTCAGGATCCGTTATTCTCACAGCTCCCAAGTCTTGCACAGGGTTTTCTGTGCCAGAGGGTTTCCATAGGGATTTTGCCTCACTCCGTTTCTTGTTCCAGTCAGGCAGAGGGTGGTAAGGTTTACAGGGGGGTTTTCCTGACGTCCAGGGAATACCAACTGTTCAGGTTAGTGGCTTTCTGCACTTCATTGTACTGAGTTGTTATAGCTAGCGACACCCTCAGTGCAGAAGCCATGGAGCAGCAGACGCAGCAGTTAATGGGGCTCATTACGGGTTAGGCGGTCCGGAAATAACAGTGGTGGTAAACCGCCCCCACTGTTATTTCCGGACCACTCAATCTCGAGTCCTGGAGCGGGAGGGGGCGTTCCCGCCAGGCAGGTTACCGCCAGGCTCGTAATGAGGCCCAATGTCTGCTATGCAATCCCTGTCACATGAGGTACAAAACCTCAAACAGGAAAACGCACATCTCTGTCAACAGGTAGCCCAATCTAACCCCTGGCAAATATGATGGCAGCCCACACAAGCTAAAATAATTTCTAGACATCTGCACTGTGCAGTTTACTTTCAAGCAAAATATTTTCCAACTGAGAAAGATAAGGTGTGGTTTCTTGTCTCCCATCTCACAGGAGCAGCCTTGGCTTGGGCTACTCCTTTAGTGACCACAAGTAACGCCATTCTAGACTCCTATCCAGCATTAGTTAACAGTCTCAAGGCCATGTTCAGCAGACAGGAGATATCCATATCATCTCAAGAGAGACTTATAGACCTCCAAAAAGGAAACCAAGAATTAATGGCCCGCATCACAAGATTCAAACAAATGTCATCAGAAACCGAATGGCCTGGCGGGGCTCTATTGACATTGTTCCGCAGAGGGTTGAATGAGGATTTGAAAGACGAATTTTCCCGAGTTCCCAGGTCAGCCAATCTAGCTGGTATGATTACTTTAACTCTAGAAATGGCGTTCCACCTTCAAGAACGACAGATAGAACGCAAGAAGGTTCGGTCGTCCCGACCTTGCACTGACACCCAATATTTCCCACCAAAGCCGGAGTCCACAGAAGAACCCATGAAACTAGGAACTGCCAGGGGTCCTTTATCTTCCGAGTAGAGAGACCGCAGATATACACGGGGGTTGTGCATGTACTGCGGTTCCTCAACCCATCTGGTCAGAGACTGTCCAGTAGCCCCTCCATGGCGTTGGGAGACCAAGAAGTCAGGAAACTCTCTCGCCCAGCAGCAAGGGGAACGTCGCCTTGGGTGGATCAGGACGGTTCCCCAGACTCTCCGATTCTTTTTCAAAATGGTGGAAATTCCAATAACTCCATGGTGATCATCCTCTTGCATTTATTCTTGGACGACAAGGAAATCCGCAATGTCCCTGCTCTTGTAGATTGCGGGGCGGCTGTCAACTTTATCGATGATCAGTGAAGGGTTCCAAAGACTGTCTCCGTTCCCATACAGGGGGTGGACGGAAGTCCATCGGTTTCAGTCCCTATCAAGGAACAAACACTGCCTCTCACATGCCATATTTCATTTCATCAGGAGAAATTATGCTTTGACATAATCAAGGCTGCACATTTCCCCATTACATTAGGGCTGCCTTGGTTAAGGTTGCATAAACCCTATATCAACTGGACTGCAGGAACCCTATTTTTGGGGTCCGGGTTTTGTAAGGCCCATTGTTTATCCAGCAACTCGGTCGGGGTACACACTACTCCTTCTGATCAAACTACAGTTATGTGGCTAACATCCCAGACCGCTACAGCCAATATGCTCAGGTTTTCTCAAACCCACAGTTCTCTTCTCTTCCTCCGCATTACAGGGATTATTGCCATATTGAGCTGTTAGTATCAACCCATGCACTTTGGTCGCATGAATATGCTTTCACAGAAAGAAAAAGCTGTACTCAAGGAATACCTTCATCTGTACTGAAGCAATACCCGTGTCCATCTGTGTGCCCCCTCCTGCCCCTGAGTCCATCTGTGTGCTACCTCCTACCCCTGAGTCCATCTGTGTGCCCCCTCCTGCCCCGAGTCCATCTGTGTGCCCCCTCCTGCCCCTGAGTCCATCTGTGTGCTACCTCCTACCCCTGAGTCCATCTGTGTGCCCCCTCCTGCCCCAAGTCCATCTGTGTGCCCCCTCCTGCCCCCGAGTCCATCTGTGTGCCTTCTCCTTCCCCCAGAGTCCATCTGTGATCTCCCTCCTGCCCCCGAGTCTGTCTGTGTACCCCCTCATCCCTTTGAGTCCGTCTGTGTGCCCCCTCCTGCCCCGAGTCTATTTCTGTGCCCCCTCCTGCCCCTGAGTCCATCTGTGAGCCCCCTCTTGCCCCTGAGTCCATTTGTGTGCCCCCTCCTGCTCCTGAGTCCGTCTGTGTGCCCCCTCCTGCCCCTGATTCCGTCTGTGTGCCCCTCCTGCCCCTGAGTCCATTTGTGTGCCACCCCTGCCCTGAGTACATTTGTGTGCCCCCTCCTGCACCCAAGTCTGTTTGTGTGCCCCCCTCTGCCCCCAAGTCCGCCTGTGTGCACCTTCCTGCCCTGATTCCATCTATGTGCCCTCTCCTGCCCCTGAGTCCATCTGTGTGCCACCCCTGCCCTGAGTCCATTTGTGTGCCCCCTCCTTCACCCGAGTCTGTTTGTGTGTCCCCCTCTGCCCCCAAGTCTGCCTGTGTGCCCCCTCCTGCACTCGAATCCATTTGTGTGCCCCCCCTCTACAAATTATTCCATGTGTGTGCCTCCTCCTGCCCCTGAGTCCGATTTTTGTCTCCCCATCCCTTCCTACACCTTTGTCCCCTCCACACCCCCAGTCCCCTTTTACTATCTCCAAGTCCCCCTCGAACCCCCCATGCCTTCACTGAGGACCTCTCTGCCCCCCCTCACCCCATGCTTGCTTTGCATCATTTGCCCCTCTTCTTCCTTGCCCTCCCTCACCCCTCTTTCCCCTCCGTTCCCTCCTTCTGTCAAACTCTAGAACTACCCCAATTGCCGTCAGGAATAGTAATTGTAGCTGCCTGTCTTTGCCACTGCTTGCCCCCCCTTCTTCCTCTCCCTCCCCTTGCCCTGTGTAAGTTTGGTACCACCCCAATTTCCGTCAGGCATAGTAATTTGTAGCTGCCTGCTAGCTGCAGCCATCCTGCCCTCCACTTTCCCGCCTTTCACCTTTTTTCTTATCTTAGCACTTACTCTTATCACTGTCCCTTGACCTCACCTAACAGCTGTCTGTCCCCCCTTTCCTCCTTGTTTTCTCCTCCCCTACCCCCCTGCACTACCTTGATCAGTCACTTACCCTTAAGATAGTCACTTGTTTTGTTCCTCTCCTCTTCCCTTCTCTCGTCCCCCATATACCCCCTCTCTTTTCATTCTTGCACTGCAACAATTGTCGTCAGGCATAGTAATGTTACTGCTAGTATTGTCTTCTTTTTTCCTTCCCCTTCTCTCCCTTTTTGTTCCATGCACTTGTACTATCTGTTATGATATGATAGTTATTTCTCACATTCTGATTTGTTTCAAGGACTGTATTCTCCCATGTTCCCTCCCTCCTTGAAGCACTTTGAAACACACTGTGTATACGCGCTATACAAATAAATGTACAATCAATCATACGCATTTACAAAATGGGTTCGTAGCCGAATCTACATCACCAGCAGGAGCCTCATTTTTTTTCATCATTCCAAAAAAGAATTCGGAAGAATGACGCCCTTATATTGATCATAGGGGTCTAAATAAGATAACCATACCAGACAAATATCCGATGCCCCTGATACCTGATATTCTTGAAGCTGTGTCTGGTGCAATGATTTACACCAGAATAGCCCCAGGAGATGAATGGAAGACTGCATTCTGAACGCCCTTTGGGCACTTCGAGTATCGTGTGATGACTTTCGGTCTTTCTAATGCGCCAGCGGTGTTCCAGGGCTTTATGGACCATTTGTCCGCGGATGTACTACTACATTTTGTAGTGGCTTACTTAGACGATATCCTGATTTATTCTGCAAATGAGACCCAACACACAAACCATGCCAAACTTGTATTAGAGCGTCTTCAAGCCAATCAACTATACTGTAAGGCCGAATATTGTGAATTTCATTGTTCTCAAGTCACATATTTGGGATTTGTGTTATCTTCTCAAGGGATATCTACGGACCCTCAAAAGGTGTCTGCAGTTGTAAATTGGCTGTCTCCATCCAACGTTAATGAAATCCAAAGATTTATTAGATTTGCTAACTTCTACCGGAAGTTTATTCCCCGATTCTCTGAGATCATACTTCCTTTCACTAAATTGTTAAAGAAAGGAGTAACCTTTGTCTGGGATGCACAGGTCCAAAAGTCATTCGACATGTTAAAAGAGCTGTTCAGAACTACGCCTATCCTGGTCACTCCAGATCAAACAAAACATTTCATACTAGAAACCAATGCATCACATTAAGCTCTTGGTGCTTTCTTACTTCAAGAATCGAGTGGCGGCACAGAATATCCAGCAGCCTACCTCTCCAAGACCTTCAATCCCTCAGAAATCCACTATTCCCTCCTTGAGAAGGAATTATTGGCCATAAAATGATTATTCGAGGAATGGAGACATCTATTACTGGGATTAATTGGATTAAGGTGCTATATAAATAACACATCATTATCATTATCATCCCAACACACTATTGAAATTAGGACAGATCACCAATACCTTAGGGTGTGTCAAGCTCACTGGGCCCATTTTCTTTCCCCTTATAGGATTCGTTTCACTTTTTTCCCTGGTCGACAGAATCTCCGAGCTGACGCTTTGTCTCGCAAGGACCAACCCTCTGCCAGTTTTCGCACTGATCTAATATTTCCAAAAGCCATTTTCATTCATGTGGTTACAGACTTTCTTCAAAGGATCAAACAAGCCACACTGGAACCCCAGGACTCTTGCCAGGATCTGTTGTTGACTCATAAACTCACCAGGGATCAAGGTTATTACTTCCATGGCCAAAGAGTACTGATACCCTCTGAGGATCTCCAAGAGAAGGTTATTCACATGTGTCACGACTCCCGTGCGGCCAGTCATCAAGGTATTAACAACACTCTGGATCTCATACAGAAACATTTTTGGTGGCCGTCCTTACGAACTGATGTCTGGGATTATGTTTCAGCTTGTTCAGTTTGTCTACAATCCAAGACTTCTCGTTGTTTCCCACTTGGGCTACTCACACGAATGCCTATTTTGACCAAACCTTGGCAAGTGATATTTACTGATTTTGTTGTGGATCTCCCTCCTTCTGACAGGCACACTGCCATTATGGTGACTATTGACTATTTCATAAAGATGTTTCACTTCTCTTCCCTACCTGGAGTCCCTTCTGCCTGACAGATGTCCAGAATTTTTATATCAGACATCTTCTCCCGCCATGGGTTGCCAGACACTACTATATCAGACAGAGGCCCTCAATACACTTCCAACTTCTGGAAGAAATTGTGTGCCATTATTCACATTCAACAAGCTCTATGTCTGGAATTCCATCCACTGACTAACGGCCAAACAGAGTGTTTGAACCAAACATTGGAGGGGTACCTACGATGTTTTGCTTCAGCAGCCCAAGACGATTGGGTAGAACTATTGCCCCAGGCAAAATTTGCCTACAATAGTGCCACTCCCTCTGCCTTGCAATGCAGTCCTTTCTATTGTTTGTATGAGTATCATCCATCCTTTCTACCTGCTGTGGTTCCTTCATCATCTCGATTTCCTGGGGGCAACACCATAGTTGCTGATATCCATCGGGGTCAGTGAGTGGCCCGTTTAGAATTGTTAGATGCTCAAGAGCGTGTCAAACGCTATGCGGACTGAAAGCGTAGGCCTGCACCTGTCCTTGCTGTGGGTGATTCTGTATGGCTGTCTTCCAAATACTTACCTCGACACTTGATTCCTTCCAAATTGTCTCTTAGATTTTTTGGTCCTTTTTGTGTTCTACATTTGGTTGGTGAAGCGCCTTTGCATGTTCCACTTCCTCCATTGTGGTCTCCGATTCATCCTGTTTTTCATTTGTCCCAAATTAAGTTGGATGTTCCGGATCCTTTTTCACGGAAGTCTGCACTGCATTCCCCTCCTGTTCTCACTTCGTCTGGTACTGAATTTGAGGTCTCTGGTATTTGCAATTCCCATTATTAGAGAGGCAGATTGCAGTTTCTGGTTCGCTGGCAGGGTTACTCACCAGCGGACCATTCCTGGGAACCTGCTTCTGGGGTTCATGCCCCCCGTTTGATTAGACAGTTCTATCGGCTTCACCCGGGTAAGCCGGGTTGTCCGCCTCTGGGAGGGGGCCATACTGTCACATCCCACTACAACCGATCGTCATGGTGGCACTGTGGCCGACTTCGATATACTGGTGCCCATGCCCTTTTTACTTGTTATTATGGTTCTCTGACTTCCTCCAAGATGGCAGCTGAGGAGCTCCAGTCGGGCTTTGCTAGTTTCCCAGTTCCAGTGTACAGGATGTCTCCGCCACCATACAGTCATGTAATGGCTTATAAACAACTGAAGCCGGTGCGCCTGTGCGTCGCTATTGTTTTGTCTGACGCTCTGTAAATTCGCAAACTCGGAGAAGCTTTATTCTAACTCTTGTGTTCTTTCTGTTAAAACTTTCCCTTTCTTTGTAGGATCAATCTCCCCGCGGTTACTTCTGCATCTGGATCTCGCATGCTTTTCTCACCCATCACAGCTCGTATTGATTTCCATCCATTCTCTGTTCTTGGCTCTCCTTTCAGTCTACTCTCAGAAGACTCTGAGTCACGGTAGGGAATACTCGTTTGTTTATTTAACCACTCTGAAACTAACGAGGACGGTTTAGTAACTCTTGTACCCCTTCAGTTCTAGCCTATCCTAGAATCGGCTCCGCCCCCCTCAGGAGATGTTGGATTGCCTTATGCAGAAAACATATGGGTCTATCAACATATGAGGCCATGTAGGTATGAAGAGAAGGGTGAAACCTTATAGGGGTGCCAGGGAATTCCCTACTTATTGCTTCTTTCCTACGTATGTAGGAGATACGCTACCTTCGGGGGAAACCTGAGCTACAGCTGTGGGTAGAACTCGAGTGTACCTGTTACAGGTACAGATTGCTGCACTCTTTCTATCTTCATCTCTTTCTTTCTCTGAAACATTACTTACCCATTCTTTTGTCTTAATAGACAAACTTATGACAATCGCAATAGAAGAGGTCCGGAGTCAGCTTCCGAAGATCCAGGAACTGTTATTCTCATCGCTCCCAAGTCCTGCACAGGGTTTCTGCCCCAGAGGGTTTCCCTGGGGATTTTGCCTCACTCCGTTTCCTGTTCCAGTCAGGAGGAGGGTGGTAAGCGTCACAGGGGGGTTTTCTTGTTATCCACTGATTGCCTACTGTTCAGGTTAGTGACTTTCTGCACATCATTGTACACAGTTGTTATAGAGGGTGTTGTTGTGATAACCCCCTCTATGGCTGAGGTCACGTGGATGAAGTGTGTGTGCATACAAGTGTAGTGGAGACATAGTGGATGCACTACTAGTTGGTAATAGAGTATCAAGCAGATGTACATTCTCCAGATACCATAGTACAGGTATAAATGTGACCATAATACAAGTTATCACTAGAATGATTATCCATATGGCCTTTGGGGACCGTGGCCCTTGGTAAGCGGGCCCATCAATCTGGAAATATACCATGTCCTCATTCCTACGAGCAGCCCAAAACGCGGGCATAGTCCTTCAGCATCCGTTAAGAAGGCTTACTGATAGGCTCTGTAAGTTCATCCATGGGTGGCACCTGACCACTTGGTCAATCTTGCTTGAAGTCTTCTTTGCCGCTCCCTGCCCATTATCCTGTCGAAAGGGGAATGACGAGGGAATGGCACAGCATTGGTTTCTTGGGGGTGCAGTATTCCTACTACACATTCCTATTCTATTACAAAATGTAATGTCAATTCCTGAACTAAATCTGGTTTAGTGGACAAAGATTGTACCTCAAAGCTCCAGGTACAGAATGATCAATGAACAAAGGATGGTCGATTTAAGTCGATGAAGAAGAAAAATAGCTGTCTCCCCAAGCCCTGCAGACTCAGGAAGTGATTTTGTACCACTCTTAATGTTGATTAGGACAGGTACCTGATGACCAATCTCCTTTTTGTCCCACTTGTAATAGGGCAAAGTCAATGGCACTCATTTCATGTGCGTCGCGTCGCATGGATCCAGTGGCGTTTGCCAGTCACACGTACAGCTGTCTGCGTGGCCATTAGCCCTTGGTAAGGCTCCTTCCAATGAGGTGCAAGGCACGTATTCCTCTCAAAGTTTTTCAACAGTACGAAGTCTCCAGGCTGAAATCGATGGCCTGGACCCTCCTATTTTACTGGCAAAACTGCTCGAACCTGTTGGTGAATGAAACGCACATTTTGAGTCAATTGGTCACAATAGTCTGATAACAATGGATACTCAATTTCAGCCAGCTTTTTAGGTCTCGTGCATTCCATACATTAGCAGGCCTTCCCATTACAATTTCATATGGGGAAAGTCCTGTCTTTGACTGTGCGGATATACGCATCGAAAGTAAGGCTATTGGTAAAGTGTCAGGCCATTTCAGGTTACTGTGTGCACGCACCTTTGCTAACTCATTCTTCAAAATACCGTTGTGACATTCCACCAAACCGGCACTCTGAGGATGTCTCACTGAGTGAAAACGTTTATCGATCTTTAATACCGCACATACTTGCAGAATGACAGCGGTGATAAAATGTGATCCGTTTTCAGACCAAATGACCCTCAACAGGCCAAACCTAGGAAAATATTCCTTTAACATGGCTTTAGCCATCGACATAGCAATGTTATCTTTCAGTGGAAAAGCCTCAACCCATTTGCTAAACGTACAGATCACAACTAATAGGCACTTATAGTTCTGGCAATGCTCCATCTCGATGAAGTCAAAATGAATCACTTCAAATGGCATGGAGGGAGGTTCAAAACTACCTTTTGGTGTCAGCGTTCCCTTCCCAATTTTGCGTTGTAAACATATCATACAGCTCTGAAGCAAACATTCAGCAATTTTCTGAATATTATCGTTGTGCCATACATGATCTAAATGCTGGCATATTTTCTTTCCGCATATGTGTGCTGGCCCATGATGTGCTGGCCCATGAGCCATAGTAACTACAGCTGTCACATACATATTGGGCAGCATTCATCTTTGTTTCTCATTGTCCAGCCAACAACCCTCAACATCCAACCCAGCCAGCCCCTCACTCCATTGTTTAATCTCTTCTGTTTTTTCTTTGGCCGGAATTTCTTTCACACTGTTAACCCCTTCCTCCATCATACTGGTGTCGGCAACCCATCTAGCTGAATCCAACACATTCATCCCTGAGTGTGGATCAGTAGAGGTTTGGTTGGCAATTCTATCGGGAAAGTCCTGTCTTTGACTGTGCGGATATACGCATCGAAAGTAAGGCTATTGGTAAAGTGTCAGGCCATTTCAGGTTACTGTGTGCACGCACCTTTGCTAACTCATTCTTTAAAATACCGTTGTGACATTCCACCAAACCGGCACTCTGAGGATGTCTCACTGAGTGAAAACGTTTATCGATCTTTAATACCGCACATACTTGCAGAATGACAGCGGTGATAAAATGTGATCCGTTTTCAGACCAAATGACCCTCAACAGGCCAAACCTAGGAAAATATTCCTTTAACATGGCTTTAGCCATCGACATAGCAATGTTATCTTTCAGTGGAAAAGCCTCAACCCATTTGCTAAACGTACAGATCACAACTAATAGGCACTTATAGTTCTGGCAATGCTCCATCTCGCAATATTATCGTTGTGCCATACAGGATCTAAATGCTGGCATATTTTCTTTCCGCATATGTGTGCTGGCCCATGATGTGCTGGCCCATGAGCCATAGTAACTACAGCTGTCACATACATATTGGGCAGCATTCATCTTTGTTTCTCATTGTCCAGCCAACAACCCTCAACATCCAACCCAGCCAGCCCCTCACTCCATTGTTTAATCTCTTCTGTTTTTTCTTTGGCCGGAATTTCTTTCACACTGTTAACCCCTTCCTCCATCATACTGGTGTCGGCAACCCATCTAGCTGAATCCAACACATTCATCCCTGAGTGTGGATCAGTAGAGGTTTGGTTGGCAATTCTATCGGCAAAAGCATTTCCTTTCCCTATGTTGTCCGTCACCCTCTGGTGCGCGGCACATTTCATTATAGCTAGCTGTGTAGGAAGCGTTAGTGCTGACAACAATTGTACTATCAGAATACCATGTTGGATTTTGGTGCTGTGTGATGTTAAAAATCCCCTCTCAGCCCATAATCATCAAAATATTGTGAACCACTCCGAACACGTACTGACTTTCAGTGTAGATGTTTATGCTAAGCCCTTCAGAAATTTCACAGGCTCTGGTCAATGCAACAATTTCCACAGCCTGAGCGTAATTATGCGGTATTCTCTTGCTTTCAACAATAGTGTATAATGTGGTAATTGCATATGCAGCAGTGGTAGTAGCTTGAAACAAGTACCATAGTAAAATAGTTCCCCATCACTCAAATCAATTCTGCCTTTTGTCTCTTCTTCTGTAACATATATGCAATCATGGGACATTGTGTTACTGCGGTCTTCCTATTGCAGAGATGGCAAAAGTTCAGCCGGATTCAAACTACAGCACCTCTTAATTTGGATGTGCGTTGCAAATAGAATCAACACATATCTCGTTAGTAAAGCAGAAGTGAGGTGCTGAGTCTGTGTTCTGTTTAGTAGAACATCAACAGAGTGAGGTACCATCACGGTTAAAGAGTGACCTAAAACCCTACCATCACTGTGTTTTACCAATGTGGCAGTAGCAGCCGCAGCTCTTAAACATTTTGGCAAAGCGCATGCAACAGGGTCTAACGTGGAGGAAACATAGCTGCATGGTCGGCTTTTTCCCCCCTATGTTCCTGTGTCAACACAGCCAAAGCACAACCTCTCTCTCATGCACATAGAAAACAGAACTCTTTTCATAATTTGGTGTGCCCAATACTGGCGCTGAGCACAACGCAGCTTCGAGCAGATCAAAAGCGTTCTGGCAATCTATGTCCCATGGCAAAGGCAAAGGAACATCCTTCTTTATCAGTACCAGCATAGGTTTAATCAGAAGCGAAACATTTGGGATCCACTGTCTACAATATGACGGCATGCCAATACAAGCTCTGACTTCCTTCTGCGTATTTGGATCAGACATGTCAGAGATGCTTTGTATATGTCCAGATGTCAGACTCCTACCCTCATTCGACAGGAGAAAGCCTAAATATGCGACTTCCTGTCAACAATAATGACATTTCTTCAACAAAGCTTTGTGCCCATGCGTAGCCAGATGAAGAAGCAGCAGCACGGACCCTCCTTGCAAGCTTCAACAGAGTCTGCGGCAATAAGCAGATAATCAATGTATTACAGCAACGTGCAAGTAGACGGCAACTCAAGCATATCAAGCTGTTCTTTTAATCCCCTACTGTATATACTGGGACTCTGTATAACCCTGGGAGACACGTGTAAATGTGAAAGAACGTCTTCGTAAGGAAAACGCAAACAAATACCTACTATCAGTGTGTACAGAAATGCTAGAGAAGGCATTTTTCAAATCAATAACACTGAAATGTGCAGCCATAGCCGGAATCTTAATCAAAATGGTGGTAACATCAGGTACAATCGGGACGGGACGTACCTGGGGGCAACCAGACGTGGACTCCCTGCTCACTGTGCTCAGGGAGGCACAGCTTCACCTGACTGATGAGGCCCAACAAGGCTGAAACACGTGTATGGGGTTGCTGTTGGTACTCTTGTTCAGAGAGGAATTGCCATAGCATTTCCTTGCTGGACTGCCCATGTGGGTGGACAAAGATTGATATGCGAATGGATATTTCCCATCTGTGAAAGGTACAGTGAGCAAAAAGCGTGTGCTGCAAACTCTCATCTCAGAACAGGTTATCATGCCATGTTCTTTCTGGAGAGGAACGCCTGCTACCTTTTTTGAAATATTTGCAAGGAACTTGGGATTGGACACCCTAAGTTACCTGGGGGCAACCAGATGTGGACTCCCTGCTCACTGTACTCAGAGAGGCACAGCTTCACCTCACTGATGAGGCCTAACAAGGCAGAAACATGTGTATGGGGTTGCTTTTGGTACTCTTGTTCAGAGAGGAATTGCCATATCATTTTGGTGCTGGACTGTCGATGTGGGCGGGACAAAGACTGATATGCAAATGGATATTTCCCATCTATGAAAGATACAGTGGGCAAAAGGCGTGGGTTTCAAATTATCATCTCTAAACAGGTTATCATGCCATGTTCTTTCTGGAGAGGAGCGCCTGCTACCTTTATTGTGACTCTCCTGAGATCTTGTAATGTGGAATAAGTGGCAGTGTAAAACCTGATTTCAGGATTATTTGAACTGGTTCGACATTAAGTATCCCTTCATCATTGTCAATTACCGCCCATAAATGTGTGGGTACTCTACTCAACTCACTCGGCAAAGGCATAGACAAGAATTGTGAAGCAGAATTTTGTTGGGGAGAGATTGTCAAATACACTCCATCCGGAGAACAATAAATCACAGCATTCAATGTCTTCAACAAAAATAATCCCAACAAATTTTCACTGCAATTTGTCATTAACAGAAAAGGACATGAATCAGTAAACGCCCCCAATGCAATCGGTACTTGCGCGAGAGACGGACTAACCACTGGCATACCGGAAAACCCTACAGAAAAGTTACTCTGCCCTGACAGTGAAATATCTGGAACCCGCAGATGGTCAATGGAACACTTCTGTGCTCCGGTATCTACAAAAAAGATATGCTCCCTATTCCCCACCTTCATCTCGACGTAGGGCCCCTTCTGATCTATGGGAATAGGTGTTGGTTCCTAACAGAAAAATATATCGTCAGATGTAAAGTCTTCAGTGAAGTAAGCGTGGGTAAGATTATCAAAAACATTCCCACTATTCACATTCTGTTGCTGTCCTCCCTGACTATTCACATTTGTATCTTGTGGTTGAATCTGTTGATTCTGCGCACATGTTCTGACTTGAGTGTCCTGTAGACCGTTGAGACCTCCGTCCCCAAGTGACGCACAGGGAAACCCAAAGAAACCCGCTGTGCGTCCTTTGGGGCCACAGGTGGGAGATGTTACTTCCCGGATCCACGGAACCTCTGGAACACCGATGCTGCTGCAAAAGGAACGAGGTTAAGTACCAGGCAATTACAATAAATCACAAGAACCAAAAGATCTGAATAGTCTTACCTATCCGGTGTTTGGAAAACCCAGGAAACCTAGGAGGGAGGTTCGAGACTCAGATGAGGCGGTCCCTAGAACAAGAGGAACGCAGGCAAGCGTGGATACAGGATAAGCCACCTGTATAGCTGAAGGCGTAACTTGAATCCCAAGAGGGAAATAGCGTAGAAGTTCAACAAGGTACCAAGGGATGATCCGAAGACAAAGTGAGGGACGTGTCAAAATCCAGTAATAGGTAAGCAGTTCCAAACAAAGGTACAGAAGGATAATCCGAAGGAGTCCAAGTGAGAGTTCCAAGATCAAGGTAAACCAGTAGTGTTTGTCAAAACGTAGCGCCAAACAGGGTCTGAAGACAGCTGAGAAGCGGTGAGTGCTCCGTGCATCAGGCTTTAAATACTGTGCGTTTCGGGGTCATGTGACGTCCACCAAGGTCACGTGGGAAACGCCGCTCTGAATCACGTGAGCAAGTGAACGATTGGCGTGGAGGTGTTCCGCCGCCCCTTCTGCTGTATGTTCTCCATGGCAACTGCCAATGCAGGAAGGGTTGCAACCGAGCCCGTAAATTGTACCTGGTACGGAACTTTCGGTCCTTTGGGTAAACCGAATCACATGAGCCTCGAACCCTGGAGGGAGCTGTGTGGGAACCCGAGGAAGGTGTTGGGGAGATGTGAATAGTGTTCTGGTGTGCAGAGGATCGTCTAACAGCACATTGGTTTCTAGCAAGACCCGTTATACCAGGGTGACCACTTGATCGCCTTCCTAGCGTACCATATGTACCATTTGTTTGCTGATGGACAATGTGCCCTCCAATGACCCTCCTGTCTACAATACGCACACTGGTTCATGTGTACAGGACCCATTTGTGTGCCAATTTGCAATATGAACTGACCCATTGGTTGCATACTCCCACCCCTCGATCCTCTTGTTATTTGCTGCAAAAGGACTCTAGTCTTCAAATCACCTTACCTCTTTTCCACCTTCTCCTTCTCAGTATTGACCCTATTCTCATAATACTGGGCCATATGCAGTACTTCGGATTGCGATTTGGCTTGCCATGCACTTTCAGATGTCATGATCAGAGTCTGAATGTCAGGCAACAATCCCTGTACAAATTTGTCAATGAATAATCTTTTCCCCGACTCCGTACTCAAATCCTGTCCACTAAAATCCGAAAATACTTGTTCAAACCTGTTGAAAAATTCATTCGCACCCTCTGTCTTTCCTTGCATGCATGCTGTTAGTTTGTCCCATATAATCCTATTCTCAGGCACCAATGCCTTTAGTTTGTAACATCAATATAACCTCAAGCGGTTTCTTGCCTGCTTTCCTAGCCCCATCAGCTTGTGCTAAGGCATCCCAAGTATCACCCATACCTGCTTGACCGTCCACGGTCCTAATCTGCTTCCATAAGTCTGCAGGTAGGATCACAGGAAACAATAGGTCAATATCACCGAAGGTGAAAACCAACAAATTCAAAACTGATTCTGTCTCCTTGTAGAATCCTAATGTCGGGAATAGATTGCTTAATTTTATTCACTTCCTGTCTTGAAAACCGAATGTGAACAAATTGTGAAATGTAGTGCGCTGGATTAGTGGAGGCAGGTGTCTGCCCCACAGCTGGAATCTCTACTTTCGGGATGAGTGTTGGAGGTACCTCTCTCATTAGCATTTGTACAGTCAGAAGTTCTGAATGTTTGTTAAGTATTAGAGCCACAACGAGTGACAAACAAGTTAACGCAGTGTCAGATGAAAATGCCTGCTGATAAATCACCATCATATCCAGGACAACACAAGTTTCTCTTCATGCATTCATCTTGTATATATTCAACCATCACTTGTAACACCTCCTCTGCATAGCCGGCGTATACTGACTAAATGTATCATGCACTTCCATAGGAGAAATCGAAACATCTGAAATCCATCTAAGCGTGTCTCTCATGCAAATACGCATTTCTTCACTAAGTGGTTTCAACGGAGGCAAAAATTGTTTCTGCGCATATGATGTTGTCAATTATCAGTAATCAAGTTCCCTCTTATATATAAACAATTTCTCAACATGCTCGCATACTTCCGTTGCGGTGTCCCTTGAACGAGACAAAACATTTCAATCCCACAATTCTTGTGGAATTGCTGTATCAGTCAAATCACTCCATACTTCAGCAAGATATATCCTCATTTGTTCTATCAATATCTTCTGCTCAGGAATACCCCCATGGTCTGACATCGCACTTACAACAGCTGTTTCGTCACTCCCTTCTATATATGTCTCAGCCCATTCACGCAATTCCCTTTTTCTCTCTGTCGTTATCATACTACATGTCACTATTCTCAAATCTGCGTCAATCAGATCCTGCACTAGAAGTGGAGTAGAACTAGTCGGCAATGAAAGCAAAAGTAAATCATGTGCGCTAGGCGGTGGAGGAAATACAGCTGTCGGTACATTTGGTACAACTGACATAGCAGCCACTACAATCGGAATGGGTGCAGGTGCAGATGGAGGTACGGGAGGAGGTCCATAAGGAGGTGATGCAGTTGGATCAGTTCCTGAATCAGACCTTCTCTCGTTCAGCTATTTATTCAATAATTCATCTGATCCATGCAAATCTTGTGATGGGTATATTTTTTGCACATCTAATTGAAAGGCCCTGTCCATATTCCTAATGCCTATTACTTGTTTCTGCTGATCATGTATTAAGGCTTTCTCGGCATTCGTCATATGTCTACGTGCATGCTTCTCTATACTTTTAAGTCTCTTATGGGCTTCCTTCCTCCAATCTCTAACAGCGTCAAATGCAGCTGCTCTGGCTTTCTTAAGTAACGATACAGTCTCCAAATATTCTATTTTGGCCACCTCAAAACTACCCAACTCTGGCCACTGAAGGTCTGGAGCATGTCTGGTTTGTCGATGCCAAATACTATTAAACACAATAGCGCCCTTGGCCGTATCCAATATACATGTCATATACCGGAGACCCCTCAGGTGACGCGAGTTGACCATGTTCCAAGTTACTAGATTGTCTTCCTCGGCAACAAAACATTGCTAAACAGGAAGACAATTTACCAGGGATACTAAAATCACTGTCTTATCTGGCCAAAATATTTACACGTAAATACTATTTTCAATCAAATCATCAGGACATTTCCGGTCTGAAATAGACTCACCTGATTTCTAATCAAGTTCAACGGACAATCGTTGTGGCTGGCAATTCACCCAAACAAGCCTCAATTCCGGAACCCTCGCCGTGATGGCCTCTAGGCACTGCAATCGGCCAGAGATCAGGCGTAGCAGCCTGTGAGGAAACACGTTTCTTTGGCAGGGGCCACCTGTACTCATTGATCTCGATGCAACAGCCTCGTCTTTGTCAAACAACTAATGGACATCATCGGGAGGGTCCCTGTTCGGGTGCCATTTGAAAGACCAAAATGAGGTCTACTAAAAAGAAATGGAAATATGCCAGTCACAAGGTCAAAGAACAACGTTTATTACAATCACACGAAGGGCTCTCAGCACCCCACGATGCATGCACACAAACACTGTGGAGGGAGAGAGTCACCGAAAAACATCAGACATATATACATTTAGACTAACATATGATATGCTTGTCCAGCCCCTTCATGTGATAGGGACCATAGGGTTTGTGACCTATCCACGTAGATGGTATTACCATGACAACATACTTGCATATTTCCCCATCTTCCTGCAAACAATTTACTATCTGGGAGCAGGGCATAGCGTTGCGTGGGGGGCATATCACGTTCTCTAGTACAAGGTAACATTCTTTGTGCAGCTTATCTCTGTTGCTCCTAGAGCCGAAGGTCAATTTGCTCTATAGCTTGGAAAATATGGTTTCTCTGAAGGAGCATGTTTCAGATGCACATTATTATAATTAACAGTTCAGCAGGGAAAACATGGCCAAGACAGGAAGGCACCTAACTTGCAGATTAGCTATGCTTCTGTTATGCCTTCAAGGTTCTACAGTGTAAGACAAACAACATGCTCAGCAGAATGTGCATTCCTGTCTGTAAGTGTCAGAAAGTTTGTGCAGCCGTCTCCTACCGCACTTTGAGAGAAAAAGCAGAAGGAGCAAGGAACTGAATAATGCAGCCAAGATGGCGGCTAAAACAAAATGGCAACGTGGCCATTGTTGGTGCAGCAACTGTGGTGTGATGTGAATGTGCTTAGGCCAACATGCTTACATTATGAGGCACCAAACTGAATACATTTTCAAACTACTTGCTATAGATATCCAGCTCTTGGCCAAAGCGCAGCTCAAAACACACCAGTCATTTATGTGGCAGGAT
The DNA here is from genome assembly GCF_040938575.1 of Ambystoma mexicanum. Taxonomy (NCBI): domain Eukaryota; kingdom Metazoa; phylum Chordata; class Amphibia; order Caudata; family Ambystomatidae; genus Ambystoma; species Ambystoma mexicanum. Next base: position 150,737,544 of record NC_090933.1, read on the forward strand.
ACGCTAACGAAACCTTCATACATAGTTATTAGAGGACCCAACCACTTGTAGCAAGTGTTATAATATTTTTTACCAAGTTGGTTCCAATGGCACTGCAAATACCTCCTAACCTTTTAATCCTTCACCACCTCATTCAATTTTGCAAAAACAACTTTCCCATCTTTATTCTCCGTAAAGGCAGCACCGCGCAATTTTCAAATTGTTCTCTATCATTTCGTTGACGCATGGAATTTAATTATAATTAGTCTTTACCCATTTGTTACTCTCTTCCTACACTTTTCCACTTTCTTCATGCTAGTAAGCTGCCCCCTTCTACCTTTTCCTCCCAATAAGTCTTAATCTCCCTCTTATGTATCCTTTCCTTCATAAGCCTCATTTGTTATTCTAGTTTTCAAATATGCCATTATAATCCTTGCAAGTAACTTTTTCACATTACATTCTCCTACTGTCCAAGTTCACCAAAGCATAGTTTTCCCGTGTCATCATTGTCCACCTGTTCCCCCTTTTTACCTGTTTTTACCAATGCAATATACTCTGTGACTCTTTAACTAGGACATAAAACATTATTTATCTAATACAATTGCAGTCATTGTTTAATGCTGCTGCACCCTATCAAGATGGCTGCAACCTATTACAAACTAATGTATGTCCCTGCGCTTCAGCTTCTGTACCTGCTCATTTACTAGATGGCACAGTCTCCAAAGCCCCTTTACGGCCCAACTCTGACTCAGCAAATCAAGCCATTAGTATATCAGGATCCCTCCTCTACATTAGTGTCGTCCCAGGGTTTTTAGTGTTGTAACCCCATGAGCCGGAGGGCTTTGTCAGGCACAAGAATAGTGGGGTGCACAGGTAAACATCTGGCTGAACCCCCCCACCTGAGGGTTTATTACTTAATTTAAGTGAAGTACTGACACGTGTGTTATCAGCATGTCAGTTCATGTGCATCACAAGGTGTGTTTGATGATGTAAATGACTGCATCATCATGCAGGGTTGATCCTCAATGGGTTCACTTGATAAATCAGCAACAGAAATCTAAAAACTGCACAAGGGTCCAAACAGAGTGTTCACCAAGGTAGAGAGGGAGGAAGGGTTTTCTATATTTCAGCATTAAAAGACTCTTTGGTAGCCTTTTTTTATTTTTGAGACACCATATGACATGGGTATTTACCCAAGAACTACTCCTTAATAGCTTAATGAGAAGGTTACAGATGTAAACGCTGCCCTTTTAAGTGGCTTTGTTTTTAAATAATAAGTATTCTCTCTCGTAACCGCAGCAGTGTTACCATTTGGGACAACACCAAGAAGCCATCTTGCTGGCATTTGAACACTGTATACAAATAAAAATACCAGGAACCAAAAAAACAACCTTTTATTATAAGTTAATGCATTTAGAAAAAAGGCACTGTTTTTTGGACAAGCACAAATGCACCTTCTCAATAAGATCATTGGGCAAGAGTGGACTTAAAACATGCCTGCCTATTTTGGAGACTTAGAGCTGTAATATGCGCAATACTTTACAAAGTTGAAACATTGATCCATTGTGATATCTTGCTTGGTATTTTCTAATCATCATGCTTGTTGTAGTGCAAATATGCCCACCTTCACAAATTGCAGTTTTAACAATTGCCCACATGGAAAAAAATGTTTAGTTTCAAAGAAGATCATTACACTGGCATGATGAGTACTCCCTAATTGGCAATTCCTTATGTCATGTCTGTTTGTCAAGGGATTCTGATGCCTGTTTTGCCTGTTTTGTAACAGAGAGACAAAGGATGAGTAGTATGCACATTTGCCTTCCTACAGTCCCACAGACCCTCTTTGGTTTCCAGCTCTTCTCTAGTTTTGTCAGTGTAATTGAACTTCTGTGCCTCTACATATTTCCATTTATTCATTTTGTTCTACCACCCTCGTGTTGGTTATTTTTTCCAGGCCAGTTATTTGGGGTGAAGCCAACATTTTATTTAGTAAGATACCTATGTTAACCAGGGTTAAAATACCCTTATACTTTTAGGCATGCTCTCATTGTGTGGGGTGATTAGTACAACTGGATATCATTATGTGGGGTTATGTGTCCAACTGGATGTTGATATGTCTTTGTATTTGAACAAAGTTTTTCTGTTGTTTACTTGTTGGTATCTTGTACAGCTGTGGTGTATTTTCTAAATGTATTCATTGTATTAGTTTGTGATCCCATTTGTCTTGCTGTTGTGTGTGCAAGCAAAGTAATGCACAGTGCTAGTAACTGTTTAAATTATACTGATGGCTATTCTTGATTGTGCATGATTTTGTGTTTAACAATACGTTTAAAAATGTTAATGTGAAAGCTTTGATTTGTTAATACTAAATAAACAGAGTGTTTGATTAGTTATTTCATGTTTGGGGTGTATGAATTTAGTTTTTCTATAGTTGAATTGACCTCAATTCCACTTGGATAGATTGATTCAGGGCTGTTACACTCCTTTACATTTAGTAAGAGGGTGGCATATGTACAGGTGTTTGGGGGTTGCGTTGTGAGAAAAGGCATCATTGGCATCTGACAGGGCATTCTTAACGGTGGTGGTTTTAACGCATCAACACAGTATTAGTGCTCTAGGTAAACAAGATAGATTTTGAATCACACTAACATAGCATAACATGTTGCTTGCCTTCAAGATAGTAATACTAATATTATTGAAACTAATAATAATAATAATATTGTGTTTTATATAGTCTTCCATGTCGGACTCCTCCAGCTTCTATTTATTTATTTGGCCATTTGTAATGCGCCGAAGCCCGCAGGCATCAGGTTGCACAAAAAAGAAAGAAAGAGAAGGGAAAGGACAGAAATGTGGGATAGAGAGAGCGAGCAGGAAAATAGGTTACTCAAAAACAATAGTTTTGACCCCTTTCCTGAACTTCAGTAGGTTCTTTTCGGCATGCAGAGGTTTGGGGAGTTTATTCCATAGGATGGCGGCTTGGGAAGTAAATGTTCTGCCTATGCCTCTGGCCCTCCTAGGGAGGGACAAATAAGGAAAGGGGGAAACAGTTCTCTATTTGTAAGGATGATTTTGGAGGGGAAATTTCTCCTACACATGTGGTCGGACTCATTTTGTTCATGATGTTAGCTAATGTTTTCTCCGAAATACTTTTAAATTCAGAAGCTGAAAGAGCTCATTGACCTGAGCCCTCAGCGATGGAAACACAAGCTGTATGCTCCATTCCAGCTAGGCTTATGCTAATCTGAGTGTGTGCTAAAGTTATTTTGCCTGCAAATGCTTTCTGAATAGTTTCACAATCTAAATGTGTAGGGGTAATTTGATTTGACATAAGCTTTGGTTGAAAAGTTTCTTAGAGTTGTTTTCTGCGTGAGCAATTTGGTTATCAAAAAAGGTATTTTTAGCAAAGAAGATCTCCGTCTGATACAGTCTTTCAATAGATTTCCATTTGTCCCAATTAGTCAGTGATTGGTCCTTCCTGCAAGCTCTTTCTGCTTTCCCTTTTTTTCGATCCTGTAAGGTGGATTGATTGGTAATAAGGGCAATGTGGTCTAGTAGATCAGAAAAGCGTCTGTCAAATTCTGAGACCAGTTAGCTAGGGGAATCAGAAACCGAGGTAGATACCATCAATGACAGGAGGCCATTTTCCAAATCCTCTTGACGGATCCTGTTATCATTTCTACTGGAAACCGTACAAAGAGGAGTTTTTTTCTTAGCAAAAGGACAGGGCAGTATAAAGTCAAAGGTGAGAAAGTAGTGGTCGGACCAGACACAAGGTTGGGTAGCTACTAGGCCCAATAATACATTTTTACTAGTAACCCAGTCTAACGTATTGCCCAAGTTATGTGTCATGCCACTGTCACTTCCAATGACAAATTTGTTCGTAGTAAACAATTCAGCAAGTGGAACTGCTTCGGAATCAATTGGGTTAGCAAACCATCTGTTAAAATCCCCTAGTACTATGGTTGATGTATTAGGTTTGTGAAGAGAGTATAGAATGTTAGCCAAATTGTACAGAGGATCCTGCTCCCCATCTTCCATCAAGCACCAGACATCAATGACCACTTCTTAGTGAGAGAGACAAGCGAAAATCTGACGCCAGGGAGTTTTTTCATCATAGCCTTTATTTGCTGTAATAACAAGACACATGCTCAAAGATATGTTTTCCTTTATCTTGCTTTATAGTCTTTTTACATGAGGCAACATTTTTATGCAAATGACTACCTTTTACTGTGTATGCTTCTGATAGGCCCCCTTAGTCAGAGAAAAAGCATTCCTTCAATATCATTGGATGACTTATCTTCTTTGTACACCAAGCCCACATTAGCATAGCTGGCATCCACAATTTTCTCTGATGAATGAAACTGATAAGTTTATTTTAGACTAAGCTGGACACAACTATGACAGTGCTCAACTCTTAGCAAGAACATTTCCATGCACCGATATCTAATCCTTATCTGATTGCTGAGGTCCTGCCAAGTTAGTTAGGGCCTTATACTGTTGGATAAATATATATACTCTATTATATAGTGCCAAAATAATACAGCTGGTCTCTCAGAATAGTCTGCATTACACACAATGTGCCCTCTTCAATAAGAACATATATACATGTATCTAAACTTCTCTTACTTATCTGGCCTCATCACAAGCTTGTCTGCTTTTTCTGCTAATTTCCATTTTTAACCTAACAAACCCCGATTACCTCCTTGTGAGATACTGCCAAAGACTATCTTCAATGTATCAGCTTCTGTTCCTTGTCTGAAAACTATTGGCATGGGTCATAGTCCTCCACACCCGTCTTAGGCTTGGAAACCATCTTGTACTTGAATTATCCAGTTTGAAATATGTTTTTGTCTGACACTGTATTTTCCTTCAGGAGGCTATTATTTATTTAATTAAGCATCTCTCACTTTGTATCCTTGTGCACTTGTGGAGTGTGTGTAACATCAAAAGTACCCTTCATTTCCTAGGCCATCCCACCCCAAATATGTGCAGTGCCATGTGCACTTTTTACTTTTAATAACAGCACTCTAATCCTGATTTCTGCAATGATGGATGGGAGAGTGAATTTATTTGATCTGCTTATCATGTTATCTATATTCAGTCGAGGGGTTTGGCATTGGCACACCGTATACATGTAACGCTCACCTGATTCTCGCAGAGGCGCCGGTCTTGACTGGGCGACTACCGTATCTTCAAAGGTGATGTGTAGCACCTGGTTGGCTCTTTGGGCTGGACCTCTGTGCACTGTATGCCTGACGTGTAGAGTAAGATGTCTGCAGATAGAAAATATGGGGTTAATGAACTGGGTTATTGGGGTGTCCCTATCTCTTTCCTCTTCTCCTCTCCTGTAGACCCCCAAAGGTTAACGCTCTCACCTTAGGTAAGTGAATGCCGAGCTCTCCATCTGCCTCGGGGCAGGGTGCTGTAACCAGTTTCTTCACTGGATAGTTAGCGCAGGCCTCTTGACTTCAGAGGACTGCTGTCCGTCGTTTACTGCACGAACGGTAAGTTTCGAGTCATTCAAATGTCTTTAAAGTCTTTAGTAATGATGTCTCTTGTTTTGCAGGGTTCCGGCGATGGCGGATGACGGGCTGAAGTGAGTTGAAGATGGAGCCCGTGTGATGAATAGAAGCGCCTGGAAGCACGTAAGTAAGCGCTTGTTGCCTGCTTCACTATGCGCTCTAACTGTCTTTTTATTTTGCAGGTACGAGTTCGGAGCGGCTGCAGGGTGCCGGAATACCCACTGGATTAGATGTGGAAAGGAGTAATGGCACGTGAGTATTAAAGTTCCCCAATGTCTTTAAACGCACCTTGTTTTGTCTTTCAGATGCCGGAATGCAGTGTGAAGACCTCCGGAGCGCACGAAGAGTAGGTAAGCCTTTGCCTTTCAGATGCCGGAATGCTAACCTGTTCTTTCTTGTCTTTATAGGTGTTGCTGAAGACTGGATTCAGGATGGTAAGCCTTTGCCTTTCAGATGCCGGAATGCTAACCTGTTCTTTCTTGTCTTTATAGGTGTTGCTGAAGACTGGATTCAGGATGGTAAGCCTTTTTCCTTAGGCCCTGGACCGGATGCAGAAGACACAATGAGCGTTCTGCTGCAGAGGTTGCAGAATAACGCAAAGCAAGATTAATCCACCGGGTGTGGTTTAAATAGCCTCCTGTAGTGCTTAGGTGTCTCCTTCCACAGCCACGCCTAAGTAAGAAAAGAGTTCCTGGTAAGAAAAGAGTTCCTGCCTTCCAGAAGAGTTCCAGTGTTCTGAATCTAGGGAGTGGCTCCAGCCCCACCCAACAGGAAAAGTAGTTCCAAACAGAAGAGGATCAGAGGCTCAACTGGCAGGCAAGTAAGCAGCATGGTCTGCTGAAGGTAAGTCCACCCAAGCATTATCAGCCCGGCGCTTCCAGCGCTGGGACTGGGCATATTTATGAGCCTGGTGCCACTGGCGCCAGGACTGGGTCCAAAAGGTCCCAATTGGGACTGGTTGGCACTCGGAACCTGGGTTATGGATCTGCTTCCAAGGGAGTTGGGAAAACCCTGACCTTTTGGAAGCAGAGATCATGACAATACAAAATCCTTTTGTAACTTGGGAGTATCATGAGGAGGCCTAGATATCAAAACAGGTTTACACAATTATTAGGAGTGGGTGTGCTTTTGAGAAAAAGAGTTTCACATCCCCTGCAAGTTGTTAAGGTCTGAAAAAAGTTTAAGTGCGGGCGAGCTATGATAGCAACCCCCCAACCTGTGCTACCTTCTCTATTCTGTCCAAAGAAGGAAATACCGGGTGGTGGTGCTAGGTTTATATTGGGACAACTTGATTCTTGCAACCGTATTTCCGTGATACCCACAATATCAATATCATGATCCAGTATGTAGTCTCGAACCTTGAAAGCATGTTCTAAATTCTGCAATAACAGTGTTGTTATTACCATATTTTGAATGCTAAAGATAGTCAAATGTGTTGTGAGGGCATGCATTAAAATTAAAATTCCATTGACAACTAGCAGTGGCTGCCCACCTGCTCCATTTCAAACAACATAGTATTGAGTACCTAACAATAAGATGATACGCTGACAATTGAAAATGTAGGAACTCATGAAATACCCATAATGGAATCATACATAGAGTAAAGAATGAGAGATGTAAGTAAATAGTCAAATAAATAATCTGACAACAGCACCCCCTGTGTGTAAATATCAATAAAGAATGCTGCACTAACTATAGATAGTCATTATGCTAAACATCACTAGCATATAGTGTGAAAACAAAATCAAAATATCAAGGCTGAGTACCCCAAAAGGAAACACACCGAACACGGGTTACAAAGGAACATACAAAGTACTTTATTTTATACTGAATCCAGTTACTAATAACAGAGCAAAATCAGATAGCTATAGGCCCTCAGTGCAACACAACAAACTCAAGCATGGTTCAGTGTGTTCAGTGAGAGACGCTGTTTTTTTATACTTTTTGTGAGCACGATGTCCAGCCCCACTTCAGGTTAATATTCCACTAATACATCACCGATCTAGGGTTCATGCCAAGTCTCGCACATCCACATATAACTGGTTTGCTTTTAATACATATATCAACAAGCCTATACGGCAACTGTGTATTCTGGGATTTTCCATGTAGGTCTTCTCAAACATAAAAACAATGTAGTTAAACAAGTGTTCTACGTTCAGTATTTGAATACATTGTTTTTAACATATGCTCGCGGATTAGTTTCTTTGCATGAGTAATCCTTTAGACACAGGTCAACGAAGGACAAGGTCTCAGTTCACGACCTCAACAAGTGGCCTGGAGGCAAGTTACATATTAGCTACATACAGAGGTCAAGACGGCCATGTTGTATTTTGGAATGACATCGTCCACCATTTTAACTCACAGGGTGACTTTACACAAAGCGGACCTAAAATGGCGGATTGATCTAAAATGGCGGCTTGCATTGATTCCAAGGTCAGGACCTTTCAACATGGATTCCTTTGCAAGCGACTTATGAGCAGCTTGGCGTAGGCCAATATACATATATTTATTGCGATAGGAGGCGCAATATAATTTCTCTTTTGGCAATAGAATTTGTTATTGCAATGTGAGTACTAAGTTCCAAAGACTCATTCATACCTTTTGGATGTACTGTATCGAGTTTCTCAGTCCAGTCAGCCTCATGTTGCAATAACCATTTATTTAGGTCAGCACTCTGTGAGTGTTGTCTACCTACTTCCAAAATCATGAATCGCATCTATGAAATATTATGCTCTTCTGAGAAGAAAAGCTTGGTAATGGATAATTTCATATTTGTGGGTCAAATGTTAGAGTTGTCCTCTGTTCATCTTAACTTAGTGTTTCTGTAGTGAATTTCGCATTAATGGATTTGAATATGTACTAACCTGCCCTATTCTGGACACTATATACAATATAGTAATGTGTATACCACAAAAATTCCTACATTTCCAATTGTCAGCCCATCTTCTGCTTAACAGGTGCTTAATACTATATTGTTCAGAATGGAAACACTTTCTGTCAGTGCAAGGAAATGTTTATGTGCCAGCACCTTGGGTTATCATCTATTGCCTTATTATCTATGCACTACTCAAGGGTGCAACACTATTAGATTATGTGTCTGAGTAAATGTTCAAATAGTATTTTTCTTGACAAGCTTAATGATCCCGGACATTTAGAATGTAAGCAGTCTTTGACAGCTATGCTAGTTTGAGTGTACATGAGACTTAGTATGGCTAGATGTCCACCCACCATACAAGTTAGGTGGCTATGTTAATATTCATGGAACGTTTGTGGGGGGTCTGTACCCCATGTTCTTGTTTAAGACCTTTGTACGATCTATGTTGGGAATATCTATTAATAGGATTTAAAAATACATTTTTGACCACTGTTTTGCATTAGAATTTCATTATGGATAAAAGACATATGTTGGCTGCCATTTAGTTTGAGCTTAGTCTAGAATCTTCTTCCAAGAGCATTATGGGTAATACCTAGCACTACACATATAGTGCTAGACCTTAAAGCACCATTTGTGTGTTTGGATAAGTGGAAAGCAGTTTGGATTGGGAAGTCTGCACCAGCAGTGTTGAACTGTATAGCTAACTTCCTTTCACTTCACTGATATGCTGCTTTTAGACTTTGTTAGAGATATTTAGTTTTGTTTTATTGAAATGGTTTAATCCTAAATTTGCATATACTATTTAATTACATCTCATATCCAGTGTTGTGTCTAATTTGTGGAGGGCAAAGTTGTCCACACATTATTTTGAGCCACTGATAAGTTTTGTGTGGGTACATTTAGTTAGGTCCTGTGGTAAATCTGCTCTTTGAATGTGGTACAAGTTAAAACGTACACCCAGTACTGTTGTATTGATGGTGGGGTGTATTTACAACTTGAACAGATTTACATGTGTGAGCTTTAACTTCCAGGTATAGTGACAAGTTCTACCGTGTTTGGTGAGTTTTTGCTTTGGGATCAACCAGCATTTACTTCAGTCTTTAATCTTGAATGTATCCCTAGTGATATGGCTATTTGTGGTATTACAGAAATGGTTGGTTTCCGCCTTGTTTGCAATGTTGTTCTCTGCCTCAATTACACATACAATCCACTGCAGCTAGAAGGAGTTGCTACCTTACGGAATCATTTAAGACTATGTTGAAGCTATGTACTTGGTGGTTTACATTTGTAGAGCAATAAACCAGCAATCATGTTTCTTTTGTGAAGTCTTCCTGTGTTTCGTGACATTTGCAGAAACATTTTACATATACTTTCAGGATCATGTATAAGACTCTGTACACTAAAGGGCAATTTTTCCAGTTGCATTTCTCTGGTTATTGCATACCAATGTGTTCTACACCATTTTATAAACATATTTTAGTATTTGTAATTTACTTTTTTTGCGCTTAGGGTCCTCTCTTAAAGAAGGACATACGCCTGGAACAATAACAGTCTAATACAAAGGGCCATTTGTTTGAATGTGGAACTTTTAAATGATGTTTATTCATATCATTATTTAAAGCAATGCAATGTCATAATATATCACCATCATTTTTCAATCCAGAACATGTTGTGCACTGCCATATTGTTTGTGACTTCACAAGACTGTATGCAAAAGTTAGCAAGTTTGTTCTACTAATTAATCTTTAAGAACGCTATGTATGTTGTAACATGAATTATTGTATAATTGATTTCTTTATACATTCCGCGTGCAAGAAGGGCGACCATTGATGGTTGTCTATGGCATTTGTGTTTTAGAATTTCTTTTTACACCCAGGTACCAGGGAGCACGTTACCCCACAATGCTGCCAAGCAACCCTCTTGTCAGGAAGAACCCACACAGAGCCGAATAGTGAGAGAAGAAGCTGAAAAGGACCACCCGAGCATATGTGGCAGTTCTAAAGACAATGCAGTCCTGTTTGAAAGCACCAGAGGGAGGCCTCCTGTTTGGGCGGAGCCACTAAACCATCAGGAAAGGTGACAGAGACGTTCCAACACTGTTGCGGCCATAGGCCCCGAAAACACAAACAATTCCAGCAAACTATCTGTTCCGCCATTACGCAGTGAATGGCTGCAGAGCCACTGGCAGGGCTCAAGTCCCTTGTTAAAGCTTCCCCATGCACATGCACTTCCTGAGACGGGAAAGACAATGTTAATTGGACAGGACAGAACATCAGTAAGGAAACAGCGAGGGAGATTTAAGGGAAGACAGGAATCAGGAAGTTGTGGGTCTACCGAGTAGGGTCAGGGCTGGATGTAGAAGGCAACCAAGAGACCAACTGGAGGAACGATGGTAGAGTAGTGTGTGGGGGGGATTGCTGGAGCTGGTGAGGTATTGTTTATGGACCTAAAGCGGCAGTGCAGTATGAATGTGCATGAATGTGATGCAGGTGTGTAGTAAGGGCAGTGAACAGAGTGAATGTGAGAAGACTGGCCCAGAGTGGAAGGACGGTGTCTTAGCTATACTAGTGGCAAGAAGAGGTGTAGTAGTGGGGGGAAGGAATAGTAGTAGTGGGGTGAGGAGTGGTATTCGTGGCAGAAGGAGTGGTTGTGTAGGGAGGAGGTGCAATAGTAGTGGAGGAGTGGTTCTAGCAGGAGGAAGGTAGTGGTAGTGTTATGAGGATTCGTGGCAGTAGTAGAGGTGGCAGTAGTAAAAGGAAGAGTGGTAGTAGCGTGAGTGTTACTCGCAGGAGGGGTAGTAGTATTAGTGGAGGAGGGGTAGTAGTAGGAGGAGGAAGTATGGTACCATACTAGTGTGGGAACAGCAGTGACAGCGTGTGAAGAGAGGTAAAATCAAAATGTGGTGGAAGTGTGGAGGAAGAAGCCAGGCAGAGTGAAATAGTGGATTTACACAAGAGTTGTAGGAGGAGTCATGAAGAAGAAGGAGTTAGAGTAGAAGGGCAAGGTGAGCATGGTTACTCATAGGTTAAAAAACCGAATAAGTGAAAGGCACTACTCCCTACCTTCTGTAGAACACTAGGTGGGCCAATTGCAAGAAACACTAGTATATCCCTGAGGGAAAATAGATACACAGCATATTCCGGAATGAACATTCGTAGCAGTCAGCCATTAGGCAGTAGGGCTTACAGGCCAGTAGCACTAACCATGGTTTATGGACACGTGGGCTAGGGTGGACATCCCAAGCGAGACGAAAGAGAGTCTGCCCTAGTGCCATTTTACCAAACTCCTTTACCAGCCAGTGCCTCTGATCAAACAAATTGCCTTTCTCGCATCATTGCTATAGAGAATTATCTATACCTTTTGTGAAATTTGTAATAAAGAACTCTGGGACTGTCTGCAAGGCTCTGTGTGTATCTGTGCCGTCTTTGATAGGTGGTGTCTGAAGTGGGATCAAGTAGACCCAGCCACAGATGTCGGACAATGCCCAGAACACAGACAAGACATCAGATACCGGAGATTCGTAGGTGACTGCCCAGTACCACAAGTGGAGGTTCGGGACAAAGATAAGAAGAAAGTCCTGAAGATTGAGATAAAACCCGACCCTAGCAGAGGAACCAAGATGATGTTTGTTGGAACAAATACGAGAGGCATGAGAGAAGACATGCCAGTGGAGTAGGGCTCATACAAGTAGAAGAAGGCTATCCACCCCATTGTTGGATAATCCTTTCAGACATTGGTGGGAACCCACTAGTTCAGAAGAAGACAAAGACCGACACTTTCCCCCTCTTATAGAGGACCAATATCAACCTTTCGAATTTTTAATTCAACAAAAATAGAAGATATCTTGTAAACCCCTTTTGAGTGCCAACTGAGCATAATTCAACAACATCAGAAAACTGGCGGTCATACAAGGAGTGATGGCAGAAAGATAAGAGCAACCAGTGGTACCAGCAACTATACCCGAAAAGCTGGGTCCTGGAGAAAATCTATACTCCAACTTTACTAATTTTGAGAGCGTAGCTGAGCCATCAGCATGGCACCAATACATGTGGAGCACATTTACCGCACCATTGTTACTAGAGAAGCCTAACATAGCCTTCCAGGACCTGAATCCAGATGGTTGAACCCCCTTATGATGATCTAAAAGCAAGCATCCTCAAAGGACTGAGACAGGATTGAGAACATTGCCAGTTCAGCCCAACACCCAGCCAACTCTCGTATCACACAAGGGACTTGCTGAAAAACAGATGGACAAATGACAGGAAGAAGTAAAAGTGACCCTGGTGCTGGAACAGTTCATAGACTAGCTTCCTCCGTACCTCCAAAAGCTTATATCGTAGTTACATGAGCGCACATTGGAGGAAGCCATCCAAACTGTGAATGCCCAACAGAGAGCTAAGTGTGCTGTAGAATCCAGTGGAACCCCGGTGAGGAAGAGCCAAACGTCCAGGGATTAAAATGCCGGGGTCACTAGTCCTGGTATCCAGGGAACCAAGACCTGAAATCAACAATTCCAGTAGACTTGCAAAAACCAGGAACCCCACGCTGCATGCCTTTTAGATGGTATGCCCGTGGCAATATGATAAACTAGGAAACCTATCTATATTCTGACCAGAGAAAAACAACAGAAGAGCCTTTGAAAATCGCCTCCTCCAGCCCTGGAACATCTCGACCAACCAACAGAGCAGTGAACAGTAGTGACAGAGTGGGAAGAAAGATAACATCAAAGGGTGGAGGTAGAAGCCAGGAGGAGTGAAACACTGAAGGGACAGAAGAGTGGTGGGAGGAGTTAGCAAGAAGAAGGAGGGAGAGTAGAAGGGCAAGGTGAGAGTGAGCGTGGTTGGTCTTAGATATTCCAAAGAGTAAGTGCACTATTTTCTACCTCCTGTAGAACACTAAGCAGGCATAGTGTAGGGAATGTTAGAAAGTCTCTGACAGAGATTAGATAGCTAGCACATTAGAGAACCACCAGTAGTCATAGCCAACTGTTAGGCCCTAGGAGTTACAGGTCAGGAGCATTAACTGGGGGTTACGGATGCCTGAGCTAGTGTGGACATCCTATGAGAGGCGAAAGATAGAGAGGGATGGACCTAGCACCATTTTCACAAACCCCTTTGCCAGCGGGTGCCTCTGATCAAACAAATTGACAGTCTCTCTTCATTGCTACAAAGACTAGTCTATACCTTGTGTGATATTTGTAATTAAAAAAATAAAAATAAACTGGGACTGTCTTTAAGGCTTGGTGCATTTCTGGGCCATCTCTGACAATATGCAGGTGGCATTTAAGAGAAATAAGAAAACACACACACATCTTATCTACACTTTTTCAGCAGGGTTTGGAAGAAACATAAACATGATTATACAAACATCCCCATAACATCCCCTAGGCTCGTTACAAACACATGCATTGTGTCTGCCTATACTTGTTTCCTGACTTCCTCATCCCCCGCCCAGATTCACAAGGCACCTTCTGCTTCCTCTCTGCACGGTGTGTTTAATTACATTGTCCTTCCACTTGTACTGCACATGGCTTAACACGCGCCTCTTCTCGTAGGCACATGGACGAGAAAGTGGGTCATGTCTGGTGTAAATGAATAGGGTGTTACATTGCAGCCAACTTTACATTATATCACTGCTTTACCGTGCGTTGATCTCTACTGTTTTTGCATGCGCTGAAAAAACGTTTTCTGAGAAAACTGCAAAAAATGGCGTGTAACTGCCCCATTGATAAGGCATTCATTACATTTTATTTAATTGTTGGGTTAACCTAGTCCAATGAGCATACACGTTGGCAGTAGTCTGCAAAGATTATGGAACACATACATAGATGCTTATTCATAGCGCTTAGTTTGCTGTAATTTCTTCTTTTATAGTGGTAATTTGAGTACCTTGAATGGTAATTTATTGAACTAACAGGATAACAGCACATTCAGATGGAGAACTAGACAAAAAAGACCCAAGAAAGAGGTGTCAGCAACGAGCAAAGCAGAAGAACGAGTGTGTATGTGCTTGTTAAGAGACAGCTACAGGGAACCGCAGGGAACCATGAACTGTGTCACACGTTAATTCAGTGTTCCACCTGATCCCAGCTGTGATATTTCTAACATCCCACTTCATCATCTCCATTTCTGGCTAGACTGCCTGCAGTAAGAGCCCTCCGGTGATGCAATACACATCGTTAGTGCATATGTAGGTCTTTGGCCATGATTAATGCTCTCGAACTATTGCTTCAGAATGACCAAGGCAATACAACACAGACTGGGCATTCTGTTAACTGTTTCATATTTCGCATTATGAAATGTTTTGAGCCATAGTGCATAGCAGACCACAGGGTAAGTGCAGCTGCATGTTAACGACCATTTAATGTCATTGACAGATCCATTAAGACCCAGCTGTATTTATAAAAGTTGGCCTATTTTAAATTGGTATTATAAACTTGTTAAATTAATGTATGGACTTACAAAAGTGACCCATATTCATCAGAGGTGCTCTTCTTAATGCAAAGAAAAATGGGCTTTGCATGACAAGGCATTTGAAAAATTATGGCACTATGGACAGAGCTGTATGTACCAGGGCTTCTCCTGTGGAGCAATTCAAATATGTATTCACCGAAACAGTTTTTCTTTTTTTTACAATAGATGTTATATTTAGCAGAACATAATTTTTTTCTTCTATAAAAATCCTTTCATGACTTCATTTTAACTGTGCGAAAAAGCTTTTGTGGCCATTCTGCTCCAGTAAGATATTCAGCAAGTTGGGAACTGGTAGACATAGAAGTTGGACGCAGATGACGATGGACAGAGATGGATGGACAGAAATCTCAGGACAGTCAGAATGACGTTGGGTTTACATGTATATCATGATGTTAGTAGTCGTAAATGGCCCAAAAAAGCAGATGCTGGGATAACTGGGGGTGGGGAGGGAGATACGGGGGCCGATGGCGAGATCGAGTATCTCAAATTCAACACACTTCAGATTAAGCCATATGCATGAATAGTTTGCAATCTCACTGTATGTAATACTCTAATTACTTTTAACAATGTAATCATATATCTACCTTGTGTACTATATTTCTATTTGTTTTAAAACCAAGAGACATTTTAACCAACGAATACATTTTGTGCATGACACCGTGTGTCTAATTCTCCAAATTCAGCAGATGAAGAGGCAAACATGACATGTGATTCAGAACCATCTCCAGATTTGCACCAGATTTAGGCTGCAAGAATGAGGTATAATGTTGCTGGTGCAAATCGGGGATACGCATGGCCATTTCCAAATGTGCAAAACAAAAGAGGCCAGGGCTAGAAGGTTTAGAACCCTACAGGCCATTTTTCTTTCGCCCGCCAAACCATTACATAAGAAGATAGACAATATGCAAATCAGGTTTGGCTCCACACCAAAATGGGCTGTCCAATCACAACTGCTTGGACACATACATTTTGCACGACACCACAAGCAACCCTAGACATGTTTCAGACTCATTGGGTGTTGTCAGTGAGCAGCAGCTTGGGTCTCTAGGCCCAGCAGTCTCAAGACCCACATCATGTCATACAGTCCCACTCAGGGAGACTAAATCAACCCCGACATGTTTCAGCATCATCAGTGAGGCGTAGCTTGAGTCGCTAGGCACACCTGGCTCAGGGCCCACCTATGGGAATACCTGGGGATGATGGGTGGATGGTGGAGGTGATGGGTGGAAGGTTTAGAATGAATCTTGACTTCAGAAAGTATTGTAACTTTTAGTATTATTAGGGTATTTATTGAGCGAGAGCCTAGCTTCAGGAAGCAACTGAGCGCTTTGCAATCTTAGGGGGAAGAACACAGTGCGGGAAACGGAAAAAAAAGCAGTGAGGAGCTAACAGGGTGGGCGAGCATGGGAAATTGGCAGCAAGGGATCTAAAGCAACCAGGTGGAGACACAGTGGGGAGCAGATCACTGAGTGTCAGGTAGGGTGGGTAGTGCACAGGGTGTGGACCTAGGTGTTAAGGAAGAGCCATTTCTTGAAGAGGGAGGTCTTGAGGTCTTTCTTGAACTATAGAAGTGATGGAGCAAGCCTGATGTTGACAGGGAGGAGGTTCCAGGGTCTTGGGGCGTAGACATTGACGGCCTGTCTTCTGGCTCTTTCCTTTCTGCCCGTCGATATTTAAGTATGCACATTTCCTTACTTCTGGTGGATCTCAGGCCTCCAGAGAGGCTGAATTTCTCAGTGAGGTAGCTTGAGGATTCAGGATGATAGCCTTGTAGATGATGCTACAGGATTTGAGATGATACTGGCCTGCAGGGGGAGCCGGTGCAGTTTGATGAGGGCTACAGTGAAGTGGTTGAATATGCAGAGTCCTTTAATGAGTTTTTCTGGAACATGCAGGACCAATTTCAGGGGGGCCATGGTAGTCGCTGGAAGGCCTTCCATAAGGGCGTTGCCAGCATCCAGGTGGGAGTAGACCAAGGCTTGGACAGAGGATCTGAAGTTTTTTTCTAGGTTGTAGGCTTGATTTTGCTCAGGCAGAAAGTTGGTACCAGGCTGTTTGTGTCTTCCTTGTTATGTGCTGTTGGAACATGAGGTTTATGTCGATGTTGAACTCAAAGGACTTGGCACAGGTTGGCAGCTTGGGTGTGAATCCCTTGAGGTTCATAGCAGAGATCCAGGGCTCTCAGAGACATGTCTTTCACAGCATAGAAATGGGAAATCCTCCAGACCATTGTTCTTGAACCTGGCAAGCCATTACAGAAAGGAGAAATACCATATCCACATCAAGCCTGGTCCCACACCAAAAAGAGCAGTCCAGCATGACCTGCTTGGTAACATCCCATCGGCACGAGACCTCAAGCCAACCCAAACATATTTCAGCCTCATTGGCCATCATCAGTGAGGTCTAGCTTGGGTCTCTAGGCCAAGTAGTCTTGGGGCCACACATTGGGCAAACCCATCCCACTTGGTGTGACGAAATGAAACAAACAAGGTGATAGGTGGAAGGTTTAGAATGTATCCTAACCTCTGGCATAGATCTGGTCAACACTCCTGGCCATTGCTCTTCACAGCCAGCCAAGCCATTACATAAAGGGGAAAGGCTATATGCAAATTAGGCTTGGTCCCACGCCCAAACAGGGCAGTCCAGCCCAAATTGCTTGGTCACATCCTAATTTGCTCTGGTGCAAATAGTTGAGAATCAGGCTTACATAGATTCTTAATTATGTGGTGACAAAGAGGCCTAGACGAACTTCCCATACAAACCAAAATGACTTGCATTTTGGGGGATTCATCAAGGATGAAAATCAGACAAACCTTTTGAAATGTTCATCTGATTTCAGTCCATAAGGTTTAAAGGGGGGGGGGTCACGTGGCTGGAACTGCCATTCAGTCTCAAGCAGCTTTCAGAGAGGTAGGAGGTCATGGCTGGAGAAAGGTCTAGGATTTGTAGGGACTTTAAGGGATATTTAGATTAGTTGTAAGAAGCAATGTAGGGAGAGTTGCTGAATGGCTGGGACCCAGTTCAGAAAGTGATGGTGGGTGTGTGTGGTTTTGTTTATGCAGCACTTTCTGACTACACTTTGCTATCTCCAGAGGTTTGGAGAGGTGAGTGACACACTAGTAAGTGCCCATCTCTTTAAAGTAGTGGACAAGATATGTGCCATCGGGAGACACCTAAGAACAATAGATGGAGAGGAAGGAACCTAAAAATCCCTGGCCTCTAGCTCTGCTGACCTCATACACTGGGTCAGACAATAATGACAATGAGAAGGAGAAACTAGAACAGCCGGGAACAAGGATTGCTGTTGGAAAGCAGTTGAACAGAGGTGGAAGAGGAGAATGACACCACCACAGATGTAGAGGCTGTACCATTAATAGAAGCTCACTCCCATATAGAGACCCTTTGAGAAAAGATCACCCATCAAAGATGAAAAAGCAGATCACATCATTACCTGGCATTCAGAACACCAGTGTGACCATCTTCAGTGCCATCAGGCTGACATGAACCCAGACTTTTTTCTGTTAGGCCACTATGAAAGACACAAGTATGGGAGTACTTCACAGACAATAAACAGTAACTGAATTTGGTCACATGATGCTCTGCCAGAAAAGGGCATAGTGAGGGAACACAGGGAAAACTTGGGTGCCACCTCTATGTGATCCCATATGCATCACCATGCAGAGAAATGTGAAGAAGTCAAAGGATCTGAGGTGCATACCTCCCTGTACCATCAGACAAGCAACATACGTACACCATCCCACAACATTAACCCTGGAAATATCTCAGTTGAAACACTGGGAGTAGAACACCTAACTTTATCCCCTATAGCACAACAGCACAAAGCAGTGATTCCCTCATTGCATCCGGTCAGTGTTATGGAAGCATTTGAGCAAGGCCGAATGTTCACAATTCCCATGACAGACTGTACCTGCTTGATGCTGACCTGGCTATAATGTTGGCAATATATCTCTTTCCCTGCTTATGTGTGTAAAATGCTGGATTCTGCCACCTTAATGTGTAAAGTCGAACAAAAATGAAAAGTTCCCAATCAATGTATTTTCTCCTGAAAAGCGATATCGTACTTGTACAATGGGGTTATGGCTCCATTGGGGCAGGCACTTGAGCAATCTCTGTGGACATGTGGACCAGTATTCAGAGAATTGACTACAAGTCTGTCAGCACACTAGGTGTTTTTTCTTCCACCAACAGCCAAACGGGACCCCTGGCTAATTGAAGGGCACAGCAGGTGTGAGCAATTCAGCGTCAGGTATTCTTGTGAATGCAAGTGTTTTAGACCACAAGCCACAGGGGAATTTACAACTGGGAAAAGGTGGAAGAGTTAGAACCACAGTGGATACGGTCTCATTGTTTGCATATGGGCATTATTACAGCAGACAATTGAT
The DNA here is from genome assembly GCF_040938575.1 of Ambystoma mexicanum. Classification (NCBI taxonomy): domain Eukaryota; kingdom Metazoa; phylum Chordata; class Amphibia; order Caudata; family Ambystomatidae; genus Ambystoma; species Ambystoma mexicanum. Next base: position 150,756,799 of record NC_090933.1, read on the forward strand.
CAAATGTCATTTCTGCCGGATGAATGGGACAACCCTAGCATATTCTCTGGTTTGCTCACATCCTTCATGATTTATCAGAAATTGTGAGCCTGGCAAAGAAGGGGGCGCTGTTATTCAGAATATTAGCTCTCATTTGGGCCGGGCTTACTTTGCCTAACAACAACTGTGCCAACTTTAAGTGTGTCACAAGTTGCCAATGCACAACCGGAAGACATCAGTGGCCATTTATTGGAAACATTATTTGCACATGCTGGACAGGCTATGTGAGCAGTGCAATGACTTTATAAATTAATTAAACACAAATCGTAGAGCTCTAGAGGGGGGCTTCTTTATACTGTGTCAGCAACAGCTGCTGTCTTATGTCTGCTCATCAGTGAACACTTGCAAGGAAGCAATGAACTAGGTTACTTGTCATAACACATTCCTGGGTGAGGGTCTTCCTCCCCTCTATCTGCTGTGGTTAACCTGACCAATTCCAATTTGGCATCATTGGTGAGGGAACTGCTTTTCTCCTTGCATGATGATCCACAAGTAGATGGATGTAAAGGTAACATTGAGTTCCTGCTCTTTCTTTTGTAGACAAGCGCTTCAAAGCTAAAGTGGTTGCCTTTCATCATCATGTCTCAGGAGAGGAGGCCTCGCCTAAAGCATCACCAGGGTGAGACACCATGTGCAGATTCGCAAGGATGCCTTGCTGCAGCAGTTGCAAAATAAATTGGTGCAATAACGTAAGCAGTAGGAAGCACACCAACTAGCACAATGTTGTCAAGTGAACCAGTCATTTCAACATGAAGGATGGCAGTATCAATGTGCAGTAGATATCTGGCACCTGTTAAAAGCTTTGGTAGCAGTGCCCACACAGCCTATAGGAAGGAGGGACTGATTGACACTCTCCTCAGTTATTGGGCATCTTGAATGCACACAGGTCATCAACTAGGACAGACAGTGGATCATCAGCCACCCAGAGGAGGAAGGGGTGAAGACCCATTACAGTATTGGTACAGCAAGTGGTCCATCTGCCCAACATCACTTGTGCGAGTTGCTGTAGAATAGCTAAGCTGCCCACCCACAAGTGTACAGTCTGCAAGAGCTTTTAGTGTGAGCGGGGCTATTGTCTATACTTACAGAAGCCTTGTAGTGCAGCATGTTGAACAATTTTCATGTATCAAAATGAACAATTGCTTCATTACAGAAGACCATGGAACAAAATCAACCCTTGTCAACACACCTGTTTGGAAGATGATGATGTGTTACCCAGTACATGATAGACTGACACTGGAAAGTGAAGTGGGGTAGTGTTGCGGTGCATGTGGTTGGTAAATGGATATCTAAAGTCATGACATTGACTGACTAGGACTTACCTGTTGCTTCATAGTGCATTCTAAATCATTGACTATTGTTGTGAGTAAGAGCAACTCCCCATCCTGTTATAATAGGGTCCAAGCCATAGGGGACTCGGTTTGTCTGTCTTCTAACCAATGTACCTCCTAGAGGGTGGATGGCACGTGATTACCTGGGCTCACGCTCCTCTCTGAGATGCAGCATTTCCCTGGGTAATAAGGATTTGTCTTTTCCTAATGAGTTGGACTCAGACTACAGCTCCCAGCTTGCCACAGAATGGCCAGATTCTAATGCACGAAAGGTAGCAAATCTGAATGCTTTCAAAATGTAAGACTGGAATAATATTAATGACTGGAATAATATTAAGAGACTTTCAAAAAGCAATTGTTGTAAAGACATCTTTAACTTCATCCCTTTAACAAAGCAGAACATCAAATGAAAATCAAACCACAGGAGTTTGCATAACATTGAGCACAAAAATGGATTGTTCCACGAGAACACTATGAACACTTTGTAATCTTTGAGCATGGAGGAGACAACTAGCGCGGAATGTCTCCTTCATTTTTTTATTTTTATTTATTTTTATTTCATTTGTAAAGTGCGCACAAATCCTTCGGCATCAGGGCACATCATGGTCTTCTTTGATGACCCCACTTACCGTCCAACACCAAATATGTCCATTTTACATATTCACGTCTCATGCCTGCAAAAACAGTGAAAAATGACAGTCCGTGCTGTATTGCGTCTCCTCTCCGTGCGGCTTGAATAACATATTATTCAACATATATAACATATTTGGCGACTAGGACGCCGACTGGCAGAAATCCTGCACTAAAACCACGTGACCACATAAATAGAGATAATGGAAAAGGATATGAATGAGAAAGGTAATAAGACATAACACACACCAAGACGTGAATTTTGATGACGACACCTGGTGGGAAAATCACTAAGGGATTGAACATCCAGATAAGACGTCTTACAGAAATTAGAAGACGCCCTCTCCATACAAGAAATTTAGAAATCGATGATAGATAATATTCATATTGTCTTCTATTGGGTTATTGTGTCATGAATCTGTCACAATCTTTAGTCCTGAAGAAAGCGGCAAATTAGTGATTCCCGCTGAAACCGGTTGACATTAGATAGTTCAGAGTGATGGCATGACCCACTTGTCTCACACTGCATTAAGTGAGCTTGCTTAAAATCCATCATTTTTAATGAGCAATGTGTTAAAAATTAGGCACAGACTCACTCTGCAAGTTTTATTGGTATATGATAAATCACACTGAAAGGAAGCAACACAACTAAAGAGATAGGAACCTGTTGACTTCCAATCAGTGCACTCCTAATTTTAGAAAAGTAGGTAAATAGTGAGTTAGGACAGGGCTAGCTTTCTCTACTATCCCTCACCTAGATAGGCGATATACCAGCGCCCAACTAGGCATAGCTTCACACATAGGGATAGTGAAAAAGTCTTTGTAGGGACGTTTAAGTAACTGTAGGCATCTAAGTTGTAGGAATAACTTTTTTGAATAAAGTGATTCTGCCTATGATGTGTTAATATATGCATGGGTGGAGACAGAGTTTAGAAACCCCTTAAATTCAGTTTTACTGAACTATCATTTCTAACAAACCCAAGGCAGTGATCTACCACCCTCGGTGTCCAACATGTATGTTAATGCCTCATGAAACATTTTGAGTACAGGGGTTATCCACAGTCTAAACCAGAAAAGTACCAACCTAAGGATGACATCACTATGGATTGGCCCAACACAAGTTCTAAATAAACAGGATTACCCAGACTCACTGTTGGCAGCCCAAGCAACCATTTAAGGAAACATCTTTCAGCCAGGCCTAATTTATGACTGGTTGAGTGTCCTCAGATGTCCACCGCATGCAAGGCTGCAGATTTGGCCTGGGCAGCATACATTTTGAGGGCTGGCGAGAGTGCACCTCAATCTGTATTCTGTTTGCACGCATTTGTGAATGAATCAATGAATGAGTGAGTATATGATGCATGGGTGGGTGCTGGGTTCATGTATGAATGAGTGAGTGTTTGGTGTTTGGGTGTGCAAGTGAATGCTCTGTGAAGGAGCAAGTGAATGTTGCATGGATGTGTGTGGTGCTGTGCGCTTGTGTGTTTGTTCCATGCCAGGCCACTGACTTTGGTGGGGTAGCAAGGACAGGAAAATTAAAGATGCTCAGCAAAAAATGACATTGTTTTTTAGTAGGCATCTTTTATAAATCAAGCAAGATAAGTGTTTATTACCAGGCTAGATTGGCATTTTGGTGCAGCCTGTCTTGCCATTACTTACTGTGGCGTGGCATTATTTTATTGGGCATCTTTCATAAACTAAGCATGGTAAGTGTTATTACCTGGCAAGACTGGTATTTTCATGTAGTCAGTCTAGCCATTTTTTTACTGATCGTCTATAATAAAGCAAGCATGATGCATTATTATGTGACTAGATTGGCATTTTCGTGCAGCCAGTCTAGCTGTTACCTACCACAATTTTTCCAGGCATCTATGATAATACAAGCATGAATGTGTTATCATGTGATTCGAGTGGCATTTTGGTGCAGCCAGTCTAGCCATTTCTTACTGTGACATGGCATGTTTTTTCGTGGGCATCTTTGATAAAGCAAGCATGATACGAGTTATTACATGGCTAGAATGGCATTTTAGTGCAGCCAGTTTGCAAATGTTTTCATATTGTAGCATGGAATTTTATATGGCAAAGCCAACTGGAGTATGTTCTTAAGTGCGGATACTGCCATATTGGATTTTTCCATGGTTACCGGGTTAGGCAAAAAAAAAAATTGCAAACTGTCTGGCTTTTTACCCAATTTCTCACTTAAAGTGTGCTACAAAAGGAACCACGTTAACCCATCACTCAAAAATGTTTTGCGGGTGATAACTCCTCCCCAGCACCCCAACCTCCTTTGTTTGGTTCGGGCTCCTTTGCTACATTTGGTCACTCTGGCATATTTGTGGGAAATATTTGCACGCATCCAATTAAAATATTCACCAGCTGCCACTGTCTCCCTCCCAGCATTGCAGTTGTGTCATGACTGCAAAAAGGACAGAGAACCATGTATGTTTGTGAACCCGAGAACCCCAATGTGTATGTGAGAACCAACCGAATCCCCAGATGAACAAATACAACAATACTATTCCTAAAACTGCAACTGCAGCCTACAATCTGCAACTAATCTGTAACTACGATACAATCCAACGCAATACAATTAAATAGTACTAAACTAACATAGAGAGGGAAAAGTGTAGTTTTTTTGTATTTTGTGTATTGTGGAAACATATGGTTATGTGAAACTTGTTCAGCTTTTAAACTTTTATAAAGGGACACACAAGAGGAAATGTACAAGAGAAACATAACGTTTTGGGATTTTTTAAAAGGGAAAACTAACACATGAACTTAACACACATTGATCATACACTTAGACAAAGAGGGGCAGAAAAATTGATTCAAAAACACAGTTAACAGCTAGATACTGAAAAAAAAACAATAACAAACATAGACAACTCCTTCACACTCCTCAAAAGGCTTCTCATAATTCTCCAAAATCTCCAAATAGCCTCAACGTTTCAGTTTTCCCTGTGTAATACCTTCTCTCACATCCAACCAAATCCCACAAAGAAACAGTGATCTGGCCCTTATCTCGTGGGATAAAATTCCAATAGATGACGTGTTGCATTTGATTGGCTGCATGAACTTGAGCAAACTTGACAAATCACTTGAGAAGGCTCATATTCGCAAGACAAACCCAACAAACACGTGATTGTTTGCCAGGAGAAACAGCCCTCTGTATTGGGTAAGGCACGATTGGCCGAGACCCATAAACCCACCCCAGGTTCGCGAGCCATTCATCAGCACCCAAAAACCTATACTCATGGCGGGGATACATCTTCTCTAAAGAATGTGTCCACTACTGCTGATCCATTGTAAAAAGTTTGGTCTGGGCCTAGTCATAGGTACCTGTACACTTTTCCAGTACTGAAGAAAATACCAAAACCTCAGTCCTGTGACAGAGAAAAAAGAACACTTTCCTAGTTCAAACAATAATGGTTAAAAAGCATAACCACTGGTACCAGGGTCCAAGTGTACAGAAAGTCTCTACACATTTTACTATGACTTTGAACATCTTTTGTTCAAAAAGGATCTGAAAAACACCCTATTTCTCCAGAACATCGGGAGAAGAGAAACATTTGCTAAAATGGCATACTGGCCACTGTGAATGACTGTGGTCATTGTGGGATAATTGCCAATATCCAATGCAATTCCTGCACTGACAAACTAAAATGACTTGTTTAATTTCTGAGCTTACGGGACTTCTCAAGAACTAATCATGTTGTTACCTTGCAGGACTTGCAATGCATTTTGTTTAGCTGCGAAAGTGGCTTGGTTCTGCTCTCTTTGATGCTTCATTCCTTCCTTCTTTCTACTCTGATCCAGCTTTCATGTATCAGGCTGGGATTCACAAAACACTGTGTTGGGTTGTACTTGGTGGTCCACCCCAAGTCCTCCTCACCCTTCCCTCCCAAATGTTGTCATCCCCTTACACAAGGTAGAGAGATAGGTTTCATGGTACGTCTCTATTTTCTTCATACCTGTCGATGACTAACTTCCACATGTCACTTTTGTTCCCAAACGTGCCCTTTCCCCAATGATTAGAAATCTTCCCCTGTTTTAAACTGTTTTCCAACTTATCCCATTTCTTCAATGAGTCAGTGTGGCTGCACTCGCGCTCTCTGGCGTCTCTCCAGACATGCTCCCTGTCGAGACGCCAATCGATTTCCAATGGGGTTCTCATCCACATCGCTCTCTGAATCTTCTGCATCTCCTTGATATGAACCATTTGTCAAATGACTGTCCTCTTCACTGTAGCTGGGCCTCTTACTCCCCCACTCTCCGCCTTGTATTCTTTTGAAGTGAGAGGAGTTTTGGGTCGTCAATGACTGTCCTCTTCACTGTAGCTGGGCCTCTTACTCCCCCATTCTCCGCCTTGTATTCTTTTGAAGTGAGAGGAGTTTTGGGTCACCTGCCGATGATCTCCTTTCACCATTATCATTGATCCTTGCTTTTGAATGATCACCAAGGGGTCTTCATGAAATGCCATTGGTGTTTGTGCATTTGGGTTTGATGCACCACTACCACATCACCAACCTTTAAACTTGATTCCTATGCTCACTGCCTACTGTTTCTGCACTTCTTAATTTTCTCTTTTGCTTTTCTGTCTCTACTTCTCATGTCGTCATCTTCTTGATATGTCTCCGACTGCATGAGGACATAGTGAAGAGAGGGTCCCTGGATTGCCCCTCCTCACCCCCATGAACATGACAGCCCAGAAAGTCAAGAACCCCAGATGAAACTCACTGTTTGGACAGCCCCCAGGATGGCTAATGACATTCACATATGCAAACAGATATTCTCTCAGACAAACATTAAAACCTTATCCAGTCAACGTCTTTATGGATACAGGTGCCACAACACTGATCATGGATCTAAACACCTCACTGGATCAGATTGACTAATAATGGAAATCAGTTGTGCTGACGTCATTAGTGACACTACAACATAGCAACATTAGTCATGAAGCAAACTCGCACCCATGCACAATGTTACACAGACACACACAGACACACACGAAGAACATGCTTACACAGTTCTGTGGATAGAGAACAGATGCAAATACATACTGTTGAAAGCCTTTATCATTTTTCTCGTAAGCCAAATGCAGAACCGCAGAATGCAAGGCAAAACAAGAGATGCAGAGCAAGCTTGCAGAAGCTCATTGCAACTAACCATATGGAACTATAGGATCATAAAATGAGCCTGGAAGAGCCAAATACTACAAACCTAGAAGAAACATAGCACGGTATAGATATATAGAAATCATAATATAACTGTTGTGAGGTTACATGAGGCCACTGGCTCAGGATGAGAGGCAAAGAAAAACAGAGTTAGGTTGTATGAAGCAGCAGGCCAGGGTTCACAGCCATGGTCAACAACGAGCAGAACATTCCTGGGCCTCAGAGACAAAGGGGCCATCTGCAAAGTACTAGCATAAATCTTCACAAATTGTAGACCAGAGAGCTTGATTTTGCGTTCCTCGTCCACGTGGTGCAGCCGAGCCAGACAATGGTCTTTCACCCGCCGTGGGAAGATGAGCATTTCCCAATGTCACAGACATGAAATGAAACATGGATTCTTTAACAATGTTGCAACCCTGTGGGCACTCTCAGAGGTAAAGTGGTAATACTAACAGCTACACTGGGAATACATAGTCTTTCTGATCACCTTCAAAAGGTGCACTGAGTGCTGAGAACAGAGCTGGGTACCAGGCCTGGGGAAATCAGCTGCAGCCAATCAAGGAACACAAATCCAGGAGTGAATGGCAGAGGGGAAGGGCCAGTGGTAATCCTGTGACCCTCTAACCATGTAATAGATCGTTTTTGGGCAAGGGTCAGGCAAGCCACCTGACATGCGATGGCCAATAGAATAACCTCTGAAAGTGCTGTGTATAGGCACTACCACCCCAACTATCCAATCATGTGCCCTCGTAGTTTTTTGTGGAAGAACCCCATTTTGTGACGCAGTAACTGAACAAAATTGCCCGGCAGGGGCTCAGGAGCTGTGATTTCAGTAGATTCTCAATGTCTTGTATGATCCCTGCCTGTCTGTGTAATAAACAACAGTTCTAACTTGCCCTTGGCTGTGTCCTCCAGCTGTGTACTTGGGGGGGTTTGTTGGGTCCTGGGTGAGCGAACAGTGAGCTCGTAGTGTGAACCCCAGTCCCTATGGTAGACCTAAGTTAACAAGTTGTTAGCAGAGGGATGGTTCACTAAGCCTGTTCGGCATAAAGCTTCCTCTCCCGTCACAGAACCTGGAGGGAAAGCGAGGTGCCTCATGGAGTTTCTGTTCTACGGGTGGGGCACCCCCATGCAGAGGCTGTCAGGAACAAGTTTGGAGGATATCCTGCACGCAGTCCATGAGGAGCCCAGCAGACCAGAAGGGTGATGTGGCAGCTTTGGAGGAGCCATTAGCCGAGCAGCGTCAATGGATCACAGAGTGAATGGAATGAGCCACACAGCAACTGAGGGGGTGGTGAAGAAACGTTAGGTGTGGGGTAATGATGAGTGTCGTTGAGTATCTTTTGAAGTTTCATTGAGTATTGTTTAGTAGTATCGAGTAGTGTGAAGAATAGTCGGGACAGGAGTGGAGGTAGATGTCATGTTTGTTGTGATTAGGGAGCATTTGGTCTTGAGGTAAAAGGTTCAGATGAATAACCTAGACTATTGACTTAAGGGTACAGATGACAAGAGGTGTCCGGTCAAATGGTCGAAAATAAATGGTCGAATGACCATTTGATCGAATCAAAATGCTCGAAAAAAAAGGTCACATTTTTTATTTATTTATATATTTTTTAAAAGTTTTGGTTGCTTAAAAAATATTTTTAATAAAGAAAAAGGGGGTTTGGGGGGGAACCCCCCATAAAATAAAAAATAAATTAAAAAATAAATCGACCTTTTTTTTTCCGACCATTTTACTTCGGTCAAATGGTCATTCGACCATTTGGTTTTCGACCAAATGACTGGTAACCATGACAAGAGTTATGTAAATATTGAATTCCCCGTGGATTGAGTGTTTTAGCTCGGGTCATGGATGATGGTATCCCCGTGTATAGGGTTTAGAAAGGTGTTCTTCTGCTTAATTCTCGTGGAGGAATTTTATCTACAAGGCAACGCTGTAGGTACAGATTAGGCATGAGAAGTATTGCTATCCGCTTTTAGGAGGGGAAGACAGCTGTGGGTATATGTCAGGTTCGTGAAAATGCCTGTGTGATGGAACAATAGCGTTGTGAGCTTTGTCAGTGATTTCTATGATTCCCTTAGGAAGGCAAGTGGTGACATCACCCATAGGGCCTGTGCATCTGACTAGGAGAGTATGAGGAGGTACAGAAGTCAGTGTTCACAATTTACAATGGACGGAATAAGCTGTTCAGTGGAGGTGCGCCAAAGGCGCATGTGCAAGATTGTTGAATGTGCCTGTGGAGGGAGATGGCTGTAGAAGGGTGGTGCGTGGAGCAGGCCTGAAATATTGGTTGGGAGCCAGAGAGGCTTGTGATAATTGACAAGAGCTGATATTTGTCAAGTTGAGAAAAACAAGAGTATAAGTATGTTTGTGTTTGAACAACAACGGGAGTGTCGAAAGCCTCTATTTGAGGTCAAGAGAGTAAAATGCAATGTATCAGGGGAGATGCGGGGGGGGGATACGTCCCTACAGTAGCTATGTAAGGCCCTTCCATGAAATAAGGACAAGAGTTGTAAATATAGTGCGGAATGGACGAAAAGCACAGAAGGTAAATTGACCAAGCCATGGTCACAATGTGGGAGCTTCTCCAAATAACAACCCAGAACACGGCGCACAATGGTTCGCAATCTCTAACTGCTGAGCAGCAGTATGGTAAGCTCTGCGGACGCAGTACCCAGATACCTCAGAGATTAGTGCCATTATGGCACGCAGAATGAGGGAAGACGAAGACCCGCTACAATATATTCAGGCTTTTCAAGAGTTATGGCGCCTTGAAACGTGAGTACCGTGGGATAAAACAGTGGCATTATTCTTTCAGATAGTATGCCAAGGGTTGCCAGAGCAAGTGCAAAGGCAACTAAAGAAGTTGGTGGGAATGGAAGCAAAACCATGGTCAGAAATACAACTCAGAGTAGCACATTACTGCAGGCTAATGCAAGAGAACGCAAGGACAAATTGTGAGGACGCATGAGGAGGCGAAGTTAGTTTAAAGAAACTGTCTAAATACGCCTTGGAAGGAGCAGTATAAACAAGCCCGGGAGGACAAGGGGCACCACAGACATAGTATGCACCATTAACTGCGGGAGGAGGGTTCATGGGGCGGGGGAATGCACAGCATAGGTTTGGCGGATGAAGGGGGCCACCAAGGGGACATGGGTATGGGCAGCAAATGCAACAGAGCCCAGGGGGATTTCCAGGAGGGTATTGAGGATATGGGCAACAAATGCAGCAGGATCGAGAAGGGTTTTCTGGAGGGTCTCAGAGGCAAGTGAGAGAACCGGCCCAGTGCTGGGTGTGTGGACAGATAGGACACATCTCAAGGGTATATAGAAGCATAGGAGGCATGCAGCAGAATGGAGGAATGCAATACCAGCCAGCGTATACAGGGGAACAGAATTAGTTCTATGCCCAGGGCCAGACACAGTAACATCGACAGACACCAAACACATACCCGCAGACACACCAGCCCATGACACAGACACCACATATGCAGGAGCCTGTGCAGCAGTATTCGCAGGCACAGCAAATACTGCAGATGCAGAACAGCACACAACCAAACGAAGGGACAGTGGCACACACGGACTCCATGACGATGACTACCATTAGGAAACTAGGGGAGTCACTGTACACTGGTATGGGGGGCAACCTATTCTTGGGAAACAGGATGCCATCATAACCTCAAGATGGCAGCCCACAGACAGACTTGATGAGTTCCATCCTATCGATTACACCCAGCATGGCGGAGGAACCATGCATAGGGGTGACAATAGGTGACAACACCTTTTCCTTTCTTGTAGACACATGGGCAACTAGATCCTGCATCCGGTAGGGGAAATATAGTATGTCAGGCGATGCCATGAATGTTCAAGGGTTCTCTAGGGCGACGGAATCAGATCCTTTTCCAAACGATATGACCATTTAATTCACTGGCAAGGGGATATTGTGTTCCACACCAGGGATACACCTCCTAAAAGTGAGGGAAATTATTCAAGCATGTTGTGGATAGACGGTACAGAGGGGGGTGCCAGTAGATGAGGAACTGTTCCAGTATGGGACTTAAATAATAAAAGCATAGCTCCTTTGGATTCAGAGGAAAATCTGTCACCTTCCAACTGAGTACTTATTCAGTCCAGAAATACCATTAGAAGAGAAGGAAGGGATGATGGTGCCACTAGAATTAGAGGCAATAATGGTGGGGGATGACTGGATA